>NW_024543815.1:0-600000 GCF_018167655.1 Microtus oregoni | reverse complement strand
TGGGTAAAGCTAGCCAGGCTGCAGGACATGGCCCACTTACCTCATTACTACATACTCTTCCCTCTTTCTTCCCACCAAACCCATCCACATCCCTCTTTAGCCTTCCTCTTTCATCTTCACTCATCCTTTTTAGTCCTTCCTCCTCCCCTTTCCTCTTCCTCCTCCTTCTTCTTCCCTTGTGCGTTTCCCTCCCTCCTCTCTCCTGTTCCTTGTTTCACTCATTACTCTGCTCTGCCTACTATTCCGTCTTCCCCTCTATTTCCTCTTTTTACCTCTGTCATCATTTTCCTCTTCCATATTGCTCCCTCCCTTGTTCTTTTCCTACCTTCTCTTCTCTCTGTTTCCCTACTTATTCCTTCTTCGCATATCTTCCCATTCCATCCTCTTCTCTTCTCCCACCTCGTTCCTTCTTCTTCCTCCTCCATCAACTTTTCTCCTCCTTCCAATCGCTTACTCCATGTTTTCCTCCTTACTCTTCTTCCCTTTTCACCCCTCTTCCCTCTTTCCATTTTTCTCCATGTTCCTGCTCCCTCCTTTTACATAAAATCTCCTTTCCCTCCCACCATACTTACTCCTCTTCCATTTCTCTCCTTCACTTGTACTCTTCTCTAATTTTCCCTCTGCTGTCTCCCCTCCTACCTCATCCCTCCTCCATACGGTTCTCTCCTCTTTTATTCCCTTTCTTTCATCTTCCCTGTATCCCCATTTTCCCTATTGTTCTTCCTTTCTATACCTTCCAACCTTCTTCCTGTTTTCTTCTCTTTCCTACCTCCTCCTGTTCTTCCTCCTTTTCCATCTTTCTTTCTTTTTCCTTATCCCATCACTTCCCTCCTTACTTCTCTTCCCGCTTTTCTTTTTCTTCTATGCTTCCCCTTTATCTTCACTATCCTTTCCTCTCACCTCTCCTTCCCCCTCTTCCCTTTAATCCTCTCCTCCCTCCATTTCCCTTCTTTTTTTCTTTTTTACTCTCCCCACTTCTTTCCCCCTACTCATCCCTCTTCTTCATTCTTACCTCCTCTTTTCCTAGAGCTCTTTCCTCCTCTCTCTTATTCATTCCCTTTTCCTCATCCTGCTGGTATCCTTTACACTCCTCTTCCATCTTCTCTCCTTCCTCCTCTTCCTTCCTCTTCTTACCCCTTCCCTCCTCTTTCCTATTCTTTCATCCTTTCCTTCACAACCCCCCTCCCTGCTTCCATTCCTTTATTCCTTGCCCCTCTTGCCTTGCCTTCCCCTTCCCTTTTCTGTCCTCTTCAGGCTGCTTCCACTTTCTTCTCTTTTCTTTCTTCTTCTCCATTTTCCCTTTTCACTTCTCGTTTCTTCTCCTTCCTCTTCCCTCCTACTCCTTCTTCTGTCATCTTCTTTTGTCATTTCTCTACGCTTTTCTCGACCTCATACTCTTTCCTCACCTTCCCTGAACCTTCCACTTCCCTTCTAGTCCTGTCTCCTCATTGCTACTTCTTCCCTTCTCTTCCCTCTTCTCTCCTTTTTAATGTTCCCTGCTTTTTCTTCCTTTTCCTCTACTCTTTTTTCACTTCTCCCCATCTCTCCCTGTATTCCTCTCTTCTCTTCCCCCTTTCCCTTTTATACTATTCTTCACTCTTCTGTCCTTTCTCCTCTCACTTTTCTTCTCTCTTCTTTCCTTTTCCCTCCCCTTTTCTTCCCACTTCTCCACTCTTTTCACAACCTCCTCTTCCATCATCCACTTTCCCTCTTTTACTCTTTCTCATCTTTCTACCAACTCTTCTTTCCTCCTCTTCCTTCTTCGCTGAATTTTACTCCTGCCTCTTACAATCTTCCTTCTCTTTCCTTCAGTATCATGTACCCTATTTCATCCTTCTTCTTTCTCTCCTTTCATCTTTTCCCTCCTCTTTCTTAATCAATCCTCTTCCTTTCTTCCTTTTCATTCACTGGTCTTTCCTATCCTGATTCCCTATTCCTTCCTCCTCTTTTCTCTACTATATACTTCTCTGCTCTTCTCTCTTTCTTTCCTCCTTCTCACAACTCCCCATCCTTTTTTATATTTCCCTCCTTGCTACCTCTTTTTTACTCCTTTCTTTTCTATCATCCTACCTCCTCTTTCTTCTTTTTTCTTCCTTCCATTTTCTGCCTTCCTTCCCTTTCCTCTTCTGTCCTCTTTCATCTTTCCTAGTGTTTCTCTCTCCCTCCTTCATGTTCCCTCCTCTTCTTTCTATTCATTTGCCCTCCATTTTAGTCCATATTCACCCATGTTCTTCCATCCTATCCCCTAAACACCTGTCCCCTTCCTTTCTTACTCTGTCCTTTTTCCTTTTCTTCTCTCCACTCTTCACCTTCCTCTTCTATCTTCTGCCCACTTCATTCCTCCTTCTTTCTCTCATTCCTCATGTCCCTATTGCATTTCCCTCCTCTTTTCTCTGTTTACTTGTCCCTGTACCACTATCTCTTTTACTTAATCATCTTTCCTATAATCTTCTCTTCCTTCCTCCATCTTCTTCTTCTCTTTTCTTTCTTTTCACTCTCTTGTTTTCAATCTTTCTTCTTCTTTATTTGCCTTATTCCTTCATCTACCTTTCACTCTCCTCTATCTCCATTCCCAATAACTTTCATCACCTTCTTCCTCTTCCCACTTCATTCCTCTTTCTACTTACGTTTTCCTTCAGTTACCTCCTCATACTTTCTTCTATCCTAAAGGTCATTCCTCCCTCCAATTCCCTTTTCCCTCCACTGTCACCTCTCCATCCTCTTACTTCTTCCTTCCTTGTCTGTCTTACCTCCTCAGTATTCATTCATTCATTCATTCATTCATTCATTCATTCTTTCTTTCTCCTTCATCTTCTTCTCTCTGCCTCTTCATTTGTTCCTCTTTCCTCCTCTGCCTCTTTATCCCTCATTTCTCTTATTCCCTCCACTCTTCTTTCTCTTCCCTCCTCTGTCCCTTCCATTTTCCTCCTCTCACATTTTCATTCTTCCATCTTCTTCCCTCCTTTTTCCTTTCACAACTTTCTCTTTTCAATCAGCTTTTTTCTCTTTTCTTCATCCTTCCTGCTCCCTCTTTTTCCTCCTATTCCCTCCTTGTCTATCTTCCCTCTCCCCTCCTCTTCCCTTATTTTCTGTCTCCCATACTCCTTTGTCTTTCTTCCAACTTCATCCCTCTGTTATCATACCTGTTTCTTCCTCTTCTGTCCTACGCTTCATTCTGCTTCTTTCCTCTTTCATTTTCTTCCCTCATTTCTCCTCTTCCATCCTCTAAATATTTGCTTGTTTTCTCTCTTTCCTTCTCTCTCTGTTTTATTCTTCCCATACTTCACTACTCCCTCATTTTCCGTCTTCTCCTCCCTTTTGATTCACCTTCAATATTCTGTCTTCCCCTCTCTTCTAATCTCTTTTCTCTTCCTGTACCTATTTTGTCTACATCTTTTCCGCTCTTTATTCATATTCCTTCTTTTTTCCTACATTATGTTCTTTCCCCTTTCTCTCCACTTTCTTACTCTGCTCTTCATTTCTGTCCTGCCTTTTATTCCTATTCCTCCTTCCTTCCTCTCACTTTTCTTCTGCCTCCCCCTTTGTTGTCCTTCCTCTTTCCTCAACTTCCTTTTTCCACCCTCAATCTTGCATCTTCCCCTTTTCCTCTGCTCTTCACCTGTCTTTTCCTTTTCTTTTCTCCTTCTGCTTCTTCTTCTACCTCTTCTTCTTATTCTCCCTACTCCTCTTCCTCTTCTTCCTCCTCCCCTTCTTCTTCTTCTTCTTCTTCTTCTTCTTCTTCTTCTTCTTCTTCTTCTTCTTCTTCTCCTTCTTCTTCTTTTTCTTTTCTGCTACTTCTTCTTCTCATTCTCCTCCTCCTCCTTCTTCTTCTTTTCTGCTACTTCTTCTTCTCATTCTTCTCCTCCTCCTCCTCCTCCTCCTCCTCCTCCTCCTCCTCCTCCTCCTCCTCCTCCTCCTCCTTCTGTTTACCTAGCCAGAATTTCTATGTGTAACAACCCTGAAACTTAATCAATAGAAGAGGCTGGCCTGCCACTCAGAGATCTACCTTCCTATACCTCCATTATGCTGTGACTGAATATATGGACCATAAAACCTGGCCCTCTCCCATGTTTCTTACCCTAGTAGACAACTTGGACTCAACACAAGACTTCTTTGTCAAACTATCTAAACTAAGCGTCATGATTTGTCCCTGAAAACCTCCTCTATGGTGCCTTCCCTCCTTGATAATCTAAGCATTTAATCTGCCATAGTGTGACCTGCTCCCTACCTCTTTCTCTAGACTCTATCTCCTACCTTCTCCATATCCTCCTGTAAAGCCTATTTAGAATCCACCCTTACCATAAACTCTCTTCAGAGCTCAGTCTTCACCTAACAGGTGCAGACAAATATCTTCACAATTAGTAAAAATTCCTCTCAAGAATCATTAAAAATTTTCTATGAATGCCTGTGTATGTTTGAGGAAGCAACTTCATCTCTTGTGCCTGGATGGAATAGAAGAGTTTCTCAGATGCCCTTAGCAGTCTCCTACCTTTCTATAGGTCTTCTGCCCTGTCTGAAACGTGTCTTCTTTTTCACCATTTACCCTGATCCTCTCAGCCTCCATTCAAACACAGGCCTCCTTTCACCCTGCTTATTCTCCTACCTACATCTTCACTCTCCTTCCCTCACATATTGCTTCTCATCACCTAAACAAATGCCTGTCCTCCTGCCTAGCTTCCTGTCCCTCCCAATTATCTTGCCATATATCTGAGCCACTTCTTCTGCAGAGAGCAAGCTGGAACCATCCCATGCCCATCCCAGGTTTTTAATCATTTTGCACACAGGTATTGTTGTGTTTATTCTTCTTCCTTATCCATCAACTTCATCTGTCTTTTACAACCCAGCCTATTGCCAATGCTGGTACATGGTATCTGGTACATGATGCTCTCTGCAGTATATATCTTGCCTTCCTCTCAGTTTCCTAAACTCCCTCTCAATATTTATTTGCTCTAATCTTTATGATCCTCCTATCTGTTGTATCCTTTCCTGCTAAACTGACAAGTATGTGACCACCTCTTCAGATTTCTGTTCCTCCCTATGCCTTCTACTCTCCCCAAAGCCTCCTGTTCTCCTGGTCCCTGTCCTCCCTGCCCCTCTAAATGCTCCTAGCCTTTTCATGTTTCCACAAATTTCCTCCCTTATTCCAGTCTTTTTGTTCTTGGTGTGTATCCTGCCCTACTAAGCAGCACTGTGTCCTAGGGTATTCTCTGAATTTTCCTCATGTGTCTACACTCATATTCAGGTCCTGTGCATCCACACAGGCTGTCCCCAAACCTGAGACACTTCCCTCTACTCCTGGAGTATGAATTCACCCTGGCTATTCTGTCATTGTCCCAGCCATCCTTTCAAACTTCTGAGTTCCTCTGTTCTTTTAGGAGCACCTGAAGCCTCCAATCCTGTTGAGTCTCACTATCCTCCTCAAACTCCTCCCTCCTTTCCAGTACCCATTCATAACCCTGATAAGAGGATTTTCCCTTTACCTTGGTCTCTGATCCAAAATTCTTGACAATTTTGCCTTCCTTCCAGAGCATTTGCCTTCTTCCCACAAGTTCCTGACATCTCAACCCAGATGTCAGCCTTTCAACAGTTGTCTGTACCATCCTTGGCCTTCTGATATGCCTTCTTTCTGTTCTCCATCTGTTAAATTTCAATTGGCTCCTCCTGGTCTGGTATTCAGATTCCTTGGTACCCTGGTCTGCTCCGAACCCAGTGCTGTACTCTCCCCAGAAACACATTTTGCTCCCGTCCCTTCTCACATGCAGAAGGCTCCTAGCCCCATCCTCAGACCTAGCATTTCCAGTCTTTCCATCTTTGGCAATCACTCCCCACCTATGTCTTCTACCCATAATATCTGCTTACCCCTTAACATCCTACCTTTTCACTTAATTTCCAGCAGTCCCACTGTGTCTCCTGCCCTCCTCCCCATATCCTGTTAATCTCTTCCCCAGTCCTTTACTTCTCCATACTTTCCTTCCTTTCTCTTTTAGGGAGTTTTAAGATATGAAGCCCTGTCTGCATATATATCTCTATGCTGAAAGAGGGCATCAGGTTTAATTCTTTATAGATCTAATTATATATAATTTAATCACAATTGCAGGTTGTGAGCAACCATTGATTGCTGAGAATTGAACTGAGAATCTTCAGAAGAGTAGCCAGTGCATTAACCTGCTGAGCCATCTATCTAGACCTTCTAATCTCTTATACTCATTATCCTTATGTTCTACTAGAGACTCACACTCTTCTCAAGAACATGTACCCACATTCTCAGCTGCCATCCCTCATGATATCTATCATCTCCAGTCTGCTCACTGCCTTGTGTTTCTGGGGAATTCCTGGAACCTTCTAACCTCCCCATGAGCCTTATAGAAGTCAGTCTATTGCCTATCTTTCTGACCTGACTTTGTGTATGTCCCCAGCCTTTATACTTCCTATGAACCTTTCCCAGAATTCTCAATTTCCAGAGCCTTTGATTCCACTCACTTGGCACACAGAGCAAACAGTTCACTTCTTCCTAGGTATTCTGCACTTTTATGATTCTGATCATTTTTGTCACCACTAACCTCTTTGTATGTCTCCTGACACTTCCATTCATCCCTCCTCCCTAATCTCCTGTCACCTCCAACATCTTGCCCTCAGCACTATCTATTTACCACCCCATCCTTCTAATCCCTCCAGAATACCTGTATCCTCACCCCTGCAGTGTCTGGCCTCTTCTCTCCACCTCTGCCTTGGCCCTGAACTTCCTGCTCTCTTCCTTAACTTACTGTTGTCCTACTGACATTATACCCTTTCAGTGTGCCTTTTTCTCTCCTCTTCTTCATCTACATTCTCTTCTCCTGTATTCTTCCCCAGTGATCTACCATCACCCTCACTATCTCTCCCCCCTCTTTAGTCAACTCTACATACATTAAACATCCAATAGCTTTCCAAACTCACCTCAGGCTCCTTTTTGTTTCTTCACTAGGGTTCTGCACTTCTGCCCAGACTCATGGACTCTTCTGAATACTCAAGTCCTTTCCATTCTTCTGCTTTCCTTTTTATTCTCCAATGTTTTCTTGCATCTTCTGCTCTGTCACCTTTCTCATCCTACTCCCTAGTATCTCTAGTATTATCTTTTCCCCCTTATCCTTTAATTCCCCCCCCACATCTACTGCCTATCTCCCAATTTTCGTACTCTTGTTTATGCACATTGCCTTTCTTCTCAGCTGCCTATCCCTGTGCCTCTGTCTCCCTTCCTTGATACTCTTCCCCTGCTTTTTTATCCATTTCTCTTTTTCCATTGAATCTCTCCTTCTTTTCTCTTCACCCCTCCTCCATCCTCCATTTATCCTTTTTCTTCCCTATTCCTTCATCTCCCTTCCATTATTCCTATTTTTTCTTTCCTTCCCTAATATTTCCTTCTCTTTTACCCTGCCTCACTTCTCTTCCCTCACTTCTATATCCTCCATGACTCTCCTTTGTCCTATCCTCTCCTTTCTCCTTACTCCTTCCTTCTTCCTTCTCTAATATTTCTGTGCCATCTACTTCTACCGTCCTCCATCCTTATTTCATCATCTTTATCTTTGCTACTACCTCCTCTGCTTGCCTCTTCCCTGTTTCTTCTTTGTTCCACCATTCTCACACCCATTCCATCTTCTTTCTTCTTCCCTTTATTATTTCCTCTCCTTATTGACATCTTCCTCCTCTTCCCTCCTTCCTCCACTTTCCTCCTCCTATTACCTTAACTTACTAATTTTCTCTTTTCCCCTTCCTTCTATACTTTCCCTATGATTTCTCAAATCCCCTTTCCTCATCTTCTATTCTCTCTTCTCTTCTCCTCTCCTCTTCTATTCCTTCCCTTCCTTTGACTTTCCTCCCCCTCATCTTTCCTCTTACATTCTTCCACTTATGCTCCTTCCTCCAATTTCTTATTTCCTCCATTTCTCTCATCTCTCCTCTTCCCTCTTTCTTCCCACAAACATTTTCCACATCCTTCTTTGGTCCTCTTTTTCCCCTTCATTCATTCTTCTTAGTCTTCCTCCATCCTCTTTCCTCCTCCCTCTTCCTGCCACCTTCTTCTTTCCTTTTCCCTCCTGTTTCCTCTTCTCTCCTGTGATTTCAATTTCCTTCTTCCATGATTGTCCTTTGTCTTCCCCCTCCCTTCCTCCCTCCTCCATAATTTACTCCTCTCTATTCAACCTTTTTCCTGTATTTGTATTGTTCCCTTTCTCTCCCTTTTTCTTAGTGAAATCCCTCTTCCCTGCAGTCACCTATCTCCCCTTTCCTCTAAATTATGCCTTCCTCTTCCATACTCCCTTCCCTGACTACCACTGACTACTTCTCTATTCTTGCCTCTTTCCTTCACCTCCATCCTCTTCCCTTTTCCTTTCCACCTGCTGTTTATTGCTCTTCCATCCCTTATCTTATTTCCTGCTCTGTCTCCTTCTTCCTCACTCATATTTCCTCTTCTCTCCTGTTAGGTCATCTTCTTTATTCCCTACTCATTCTCTGTTTCTCATTTTCAATCATTCTCCTTATTACTTCCTCCCTCTACTTTCATCAACCTTCTCCCTCCTCCTCCACAGTCTTTCCTCCTCTCTAGACCATCCTCTTCCTTCATATCTCCTTATAACTCCTTTATCTTTTCTTCCCTCACCTTCATCCAATTTCCTCTTCCCTTCGCTCCCACCCTTTTCTGTCTTTAGTCTGCCTCTTTTTTCCTTCCTTCTGTTTTTCTGAAAACTTCTTCCTTCTTCCCTCCTCTCTTCTTCTCTCCTGAATATTCCTTCCTCTCCAACACTCCTCTACTCCCCCTCTTCCCTACTCTTGCCTCTTCCCTCCTCCCTCCAATTCCCTAACCCCTTTCCTTTCCTCTTCCCACTTTCCCCTTCACTCATTCTCTCTACTTTCCCTCTCTTCTCCCTTTTTTATTATCTCCTTCCACTTCTTCCATCTTCCTTCCTCTACAGCCCTCTTTCCACTTCCCCCTTACTTTCTCATCTTCCCTCCTCCCGTCTAATATGCCCTCCCCTTTCTTCTTTCCCCTCCTTGCACATCTTCTATTCTCTCTCTACTTTCTTCTCCCTCGTCATCCTTCCTTTCTCTTGACCATCTCTATTCGTCACTCCTCTAACCTCTTATTCCTTTATCAACTTTCCTCCATCTTCTTTCCTCTTCTAATATTTCTTTTCAACTTTTTTCCCTTCTGCTTTCTCTTCCCTATTGCCTCCTCTACCTGATTCTTTTCTACAATTTCTTCTTCTTCCCTCCACTTCCATATTCTTTCCTCTTTCCTCCTCTCCTGTCCTCTGCCATCTTCCTCCTCCCCAATTCAATCCTCTCTCCACTACTGTCTTCTCTCCCTCTCCCTCCTCCCTATACTTTCCTCTTCCCATTATGCTCCTACCTGCTTTCCCCTCCATTCTTTCCCTCTCTCTTGTTTCTATTCCATGTACCATCCCCTACTACCCTCTTTACTTGTCTTCCATCCTACCTTTCCTTTCTCAATCATCTCCCCTTCTATTGCTTTTCGCATCCAACTTCTGCTTCTCTCTTCAGTCATCCAAACTCTTTTCTCCTCCCACTTCAGCCCTCCTTCCTACACTTCTGTACTTTCTTGTATTCCATCCTCTTCTATTGCCTTCCCTCTTTCTTACTCTACCCTCTTTCATCATGCTCTACTTCCATACTCTACTTGTTGCCTCTTCTCTTTTCCATCCTTTCCTGTTATTCATTCTTCCCCTCCACACCTCCCTTCTCTTCCTTCTACTGCCTCTTTGTCTTTCACTCTTTTTTCCTCTTCTTTTCTCCAACTTCTTCCCTTTCCTTGACTTCATCTTCTTTCTTCTCCTCTTAATGCTTCCTCTTCTTCCTTCTTTCCTCATCTCTCTTCCATCATCATTTCCCTTGCCACTCAACACTTCTATTCTCTTGCCTCTTCATATCTTCTCATCCATCCTTTACCCTCCTCCATTTATCTCTCTGCAGCTCCATTTTCTTTCCCTCCTCCTTTCAATTCCCTCTTTACCCTCTTGTCTTTTCACTTGTCGCTATACTTTCCATCTCTGTACTCTTCCCTCTACTCTATTTTCATTCCTTTTCACCGTGCCTTTCCATTCATCCCTCATCTCTCCTCTTCCATCATCCTTCCCCTTACTATTCGGTCCTCTTATCTCCCTTCTCTTTCTTTTTTTTTTTTTTTTTGGGAAATTATCTGTAGATTTATTGACCAGATAATAAATGCAGAGCACGATGAGCAGATCAGCAAGAGTAGCACACTATGAAGTTTAGGCTAGATAAGAAAGGAAGCAATATTAAAAAGAAATAATAAGCCTCAAATATGAAATTATTGTACATTTTACCTTTTGAAGTGCAACTTTCTAGTGTATTATGCCATTTCCCCATTATTTACCAAATGCATTACCTTTATGGGAACAGAATTCAATTACCACCTGCAAATAATACCTGAGTTTTTTTATTAACATGTGTCATGGTACTAATATATTAGGATCCTTTTAAGAAAATAAAAAATAAAAGAATTATGTCTGAATTAACTTAAACCTTTAATTGAAGTTGATACCATGTATGCTGTGATAAAGAAATCACACATCCCAATTATAGAAAATTTGAAAATCTGTTAACACTCTACATATATATGTATATATAGTCATGTGTCATATTTAAATGCATGGTTTTCAAAGCTAGTCTGGCTTGGTTTCACCACAGGCAGCCATTACAAGAGTACTTTGACTTCAAGAATTATTTTTCTTTTCTTGTGAGATTATAATATAATTACATCATGTCTCCCTTCCCTTCCCTTGGTCAAAACTCTCCCATATACCTGTCTTTGCTCTCTTTCAAACATGTGGCCTCTTTGTTAATCAGTTTTATATACTAAACTTTAGAAAAATGTACCAAATATCATGTTCAATTTTTCCCTTCTGAAAAATAATAGTAAAATTACTACCAGGCTGAGTATATGTCTCAGCAGCAGAATGCTTTACCACTCTTCTCAATGTCCTGGGATTAGAGACTTGTCCTTCAAACAGATACTATTGAGTAAATGGACCACATTTTCCTTATCCAATCTTCAGTCGAGGGGCATTTAGGTTGTTTCCAGGTTCTGCTATGACAAATAATGTTGCTATGAACATAGGTGAGCAGATGTCCTTGTGGCACAATAGAGGATCCTTTGAGTATATACCCAATAGTGGTATTACTGGGTCTTGAGGAAGGCTGTTTCCTAATTTTCTGAAAAATCACCACGCTGATATCCAAAGGGCCTGTACCAGCTTGCATTCCCAACAGAAATGGAGAAGTGTTACCTTTATCCCACAACCTCTCCAGCATAAGTTGTCATCAGTGTTTTTGATCTTGCCCATTCTTACAGGTGGAAGACGGAATCTCAGAGTTGTTTTGATTTGCATTTCTCCCTTCTCTTTCAATTCCATTATCTTCCCCTTTTTTCTCCTCTCCTCTTATCACATTTTTCTTTTTCTCTTATTCCCATCTCAATCTTCCTCCAACCTATACTCTCTTTTTCCTTCCTTTTTACTCTTTTCTCTCATCTTACCTCCCTCCTCTTTCTGCTAATTTCCTCCTTGTCCCTCTTCCCATATCCTTCCTCTTCCCCTTACTTCTTCCATCCTCATCCTTCCTGATTCTTCCCTCCACTTTCTTCACTCTCCCCTCCTCTTTCCTCTTCCCATTTGTTCCCAATTCCATTCTTCATCTTCCTTAATCCTGTTCTCTATTTCTTCCCCTTGTCTTCTTTCCTCACTCTTGTTTCCTTCCAAACTCCTTTTTTGACACTCGATTCTTCTGTCTTATTCACAACTTTGCCTCCTTTCTGCTTCCTTCCTCCTCACTCATCCTCCAGCCACTTTTATCTGCTTTCCTTTCCCTTCTGCCTATTCCTGCCTCCTTCCACTTCTTCGTCTTCTCTCCTCTCTTCATCTTCTTCCATTTATCTTCTTTATTGCTTGCTACCCTCCCCTATTACCTCATCTTCTGCATACCCCCCATTCCTCTTCCTTCATCCTCCTTACCCCTATTTATTACCTCATCTCTTCTCTGCTCTCTTTAATTTTTTTTTACTTTTCTGCCCTCCCCTTTCTCCTTCCTATTCCTTTTTCTCTCCCCTTTTCTCTTCTCCCTTCCAGTTTCCCTTTATTTCCATCCTCCTTTACATTTCTTTTTTTTATTAAATTTTTTTATTTTTTTATTGAAAAAAGGAAAAAAAAGTTTCCCCCTCCTCCCAGCCTCCCATTTCCCTCCCCCTCCTCCCACCTTTCTCCCCCTCCTCCCACTCTTCTCCCCCTCCCCGCACTCCTCTCCCCATCCCTCTCCAGTCTAGAGAGCAGTCAGGGTTCCCTGCACTGTGGAAAGTCCAAGGTCCTCCCCCCTCCATCCATGTCTAGGAAGGTGAACATCCAAACTGGCTAGGCTCCCACAAAGCCAGAACATGAAGTAGGATCAAAACCCCTTGCCATTGTCCTTGGCTTCTCATCAGCCCTCATTGTTCGCCATGTTCAGAGAGTCCGGTTTTATCCCATGCTTTTTCAGTCACAGTCCAGCTGGCCTTGGTGAGCTCCCAATATATCAGCCCCACTATCTCAGTGGGTGGGTGCAAAATTTCCGCCTCCTCCCTGCGTCCCTTTTCCCTCCCCCTCCCCCCATTCCCCACACCCTACTCTTCTCCCCCTCCAGTCCAAAGAGCAGTCAGTGTTCCCTGCCCTGTGGGCAGTCCGAGGTCCTCCTTTCCATTTCTACTTCTGTATCCTTCCTACTTCTTTCCACTTCTCTTTTTATACCGACTTCTTCTTTCCTGCCCTCTAAATCCCTCTTCCATTCTTACTACTCTTCAACCCTGTATTCTCTCATTTCTCCCCTTAGCTCTTCTTTGTTGAACTTCCCCTTCCCTCTTCCTTCTCTCTTCTTCTCTCCATTTCTCACCTCCTTCTCCCTTAATCACTCCTTTTCCTGCATCTTCCTTCTCTTCCCTTCACCCTCCTTTTCTCTCCTCTCTCTTCATTCCTTTCCCTTCACTTCCTTTCTCTCTCCTCTTGTCCTTTCTCTTTATTATCTTTTAGACTTTCTTTACTGATTCCCACTCCTTTTTCTTCCATTCTCTCTCCTCTTCCCCTTTCCTTTCTTTCAGCCAACACTCATCTTCCATCTGCTCTTTTATTGCCTCCTCAATCTGCATCCCACTTCTTCCTCCCCCTTGTCTACTTCTTCATCTTTACTTCAGCCTCTTGTTTCCTCTTCCCTTCTCTTGTCCCATTCTTTTCTATTCCCACTTCTTCCTGCTTCTTTTCCTCTGTCTCATTCTTGTTTCCTTCTGTTCCCTACCTCTCTCTTTCCTCTTATTCCTTCATCTTCACTCTTCACTACACTCCTCTTCCCTCCTCTTTTCTCCTCCCTCTTCCTCCTCTTATTTCAGCTTCCCTCTTTACTCTTCTTCCCTCTTTTTTTCTCTTCGTATTCTTTCATTTTGCCTTTTCTTCTCTCTACTACCATCTATTTTCTATGTTCCAGTTCTTCATTCAGCCATCTTCTTCCCTCTATTCACTTCCCTTTCCCCTGGACTTATCCTCTTCCTACTTTTCTATACTCTCTCCTGCTAAATTCTTTTCCATTTTCTTTCCTCTTTTCTGCTCCCCCTTTCCATTCTTCCCTCCTATTCCTTCTTTTATTCTTCTCTTACCTCCTCTTATTTCCTTTCTTGTATCTCTTACTTAATATTCTCTGTAGGCCCTATTATCTATTCTTTTCTCTTCCTTACTCCTTGACATCCCTCCTCTTCCCTCCTTTTTCCCATTTCTCTTCTTTTCTTCATCACTTTCCTACTTCCTTTTTCTTACCTCTTCTATACTTTTCTCTACTCCTCTTCCTCCTCACCTCTCTTACCATCTCATTCCTTTTTCTATTCTCTCCTCTTCTGTCCTCTTACCTGTTCAATCTGCTTATTCTTCCTCTTTCCTCCTGCTAACACACATTCTCTATGCTTCCACTTACCATTTTCTCTTCTCTATTCCTTTCTCTTACCTTCACCCAAATCTTCCTCATCCCTTTTCCCTTTGCTTTCCTCCTCCGTCCACTTCCTTCTTCTTTCCCCTCCATTCTCTTTGTTCTCTTTACTCTTGCTCCTTTTTCTATGTTCCCTCATTTTTGTCCCTTCCATATGATACATCCTCCTCATCTCCATCCTTCTACATATTTCTTCCTAATCTACACTCTTCTCTCCTCTATAATACTCTCTCATGTTCCCTATACCCTCGACTTCCTTCTTCTCTTTTATTCCTTTTTCCCACCTCTTCCTGATTCCTTCTCATTCTTCCTCTAATCTATTTCCTACTCTTCTGATCTTTCTCCTCTTGCCTCCTTTCTCCCTCCTATCCACCCCTCTCTTCTTATTTTCCCTACATATTCTTTGCTTCTTCTTTCCTTCCATTTCCATCCTCCATTATCTTCAGTCTTCTCTCTTTTCTCCTCTTCCATATTACCTACTTCATATTCTTCCATCCTTTCTTTACTTCTTTTTCTTTTTCTCTACCCTTCCATACTCCCTCCATTCTATTTCTTCCTCCTTCCCTTTCCCTCCTCTTCACTACTCTCTCCACTTCCCTACCTGACTCTCTTCCCTTCTCTTTTCTATTCCTTCCTCATACCTCTTCCCTCTATCCACCTCAGTTTTTACTTTTCATCCCTCTTCCCTACTATTTTCTCCCTACTCTTTCCTCCTACCCTTTCCACTCCTAACTCCTGTTCCATCCTCGCTCCTCCCTTGTACCACCTCATCCTCCCTAAAATTCCCCTTTCCCTCTTACCTCCTCTTTCCTCATCTGTCGCTTTCCCTCCTCCCTCCCATTTTCTCTTACCTCTTCTTTTCTCTCCCCTCCTCCCTTCTCTTATCTCATCCCCTTCCATCTTCCTTCACATTCCTTTCCCCCCTCCTCTTCCCTCATACTTCTCTTCCACACTTTCTTCTACTTCCTTCTTCCTCCATCCTTCACAGTTCTCTTGTTCTCCTTTGCCTCCTTTTTCTACCTCACTCCTGTTACCTCCTCCCACTACTTCCCTCTTCCATTTCCTATCTTCCTCCTCTTTCTTCTTTTATTCTCCCTTTGTTTCTCACTTCTCTCTTCTTCTCACTTCCTCCTTTCCTGATCTTCCCTCATATTTCTTCTTCAATCACTCTCATCTTATCCATCAGCTCTGCCCTCCTCTGTTCTCATCACTTCTCCCTCCACTTACCTTTTTTGCTCCTCTTTTCTCTCCCTACTCTTTCCTCTTGCTCTTCCCTCCTTTTCCATTCTTCATCTTTCTTTTTCTTGCTTATTTCCTACCTCCTATTCTTTCTTCCTTTCTCTTGCCTATTTTCTTCTCTCCTCTCATTTTCCACTTTAATATTTTCCATCTTTTATCTCCTTATCTCAACTTTCCTCTTCCCTCATATTCCCTCCACCTTTCTCTTTTTCAACCCTTTCCCTTTTCCCTTCTTTTCCCTATACTATCAGGTTCTCTACTCTTCACTCTCAACCTTTCTTTCTCTATCAATTTACTTAACTCCTTTACCCTTCTCTTCCATATTTCAAACTCTTCTTCATCCTTTCTCTTCTCTCTACCTTCCTTCTCAAATCTTTTGCTCTACTCACCTCTCTCCTATTCCCTAATCAGTCCTGTTCCCTTCTCCATTCCCTTCTTTCTTATTTTCTTTTCCTTTTTCCTCCTCTTCTTTCCTTTAGCTTCCTCCCTCCTCATTGCTCTTCCTTTTCCCACTCCTTCACACTTCTTTCTGCTTCTTCAGTCCTACTCTTATCTCATGCCTCTTTTCCCTTGCTCTTTTGTCCTCCCTCCTTGTCCCCATTGCTTCCTTTTCCCTCTGACCTTTTCATTCATATTTAGTCCTCTACTATACTCTTCCTTCCTTCCTTCCTTCCTTCCTTCCTTCCTTCCTCGTTTTTCCACTCCTCTGCTATTCACTCCTCCTTACAGTTCCTTCCCTCTCCTCCTCTCTTCTTTTTTTCTTTTTCCCTCTTCCTTGCTCTTTGCTCCCTCCAGTACTTCCCTTATCATTCATCTTCCTTCATTTTTCTCTTTTCTATTGCCTTCTCCCTCCCTTTCTCTTTGCCAACTCTTTCTACTTTTGTCCTCCCTCCCCTTTCTTCTTCCATCCTCTTTACCCATTGTTACTTTTCTTTCTTCTTTCCTCTTCCCTTGTAGACACTTTTATATTAACTTCTTTCCTCCAGTTCCATAATTCTTCTTTTCTCCTCTTGCTTTTCCTTCGCCCTCACTGTTCAACTCCCCTCTTTCTTTCTTTCATCCTCTACTATTCTCTTCTCTTCTCCCTCAACATTCTACCTCCCTCATCCATCCTCTTTCTTTCTTTTTCCTCCTTGTTCTTCTTATCCTCTCTTTCTTCTTTTCTTTTATTCATTCCTTACCTCCTCTTTCCTCTTTCCATCCTTACTCCACTCCTCACTTCCCTCCCTTATCATCTGTTCTACACTCTTTCCTTGACTCTCTTCTCTTTCTCCTCATCTTCTACCCTCCTTTTCCCTTTCCCTACTTTTCCCTCATGTCCCACTTTCCCTTTCAGTCCTCTTCCATCCTATTCCACAACCTCCACTCTCCCCTCTATTCACCCATTTTTCCCATTCCTTAACCTTCCTCATCCCTACACTTTCCTTTTCATTTCCTTTTAATCTTCACTGCTCTTTCTGTATCACTCCCTCTCCTCTTCTTGCAGTATCCCTCCTTCTTCCCCCTTTCCCTTATCATCCCTATTCCCCCTTTTCCTCTTCTTCAGTCATCTTCCCATTACTTCCTCTATTCTCCTCTTTCCTTTACTACCCATTTTAAACTATTTTCCAGTCCCCTTCTCTTTTATTCTCCCCCACCTTTTCTCTTCCATTCTCTTACCTCCCCCTTTCTCTTTACACTATTCTTCACCTCTTAGTTCCATCCACTCTTCTCTTCTTCCTATCTATAGCTTTCCTTTTTCCTTCTCTTACTTCTTCCCTCCTCATGCCTTCTCACTCCCCTTCTCTAATATTTCTTCTTTCCTTCTCTTCCATTCTAATCTCTAGTAGTTCCCACTTCCTTTTCCTTCCTCTTCTATCCCTGCCCTGTCATTTTTCCTCTATTGCCTCTACCCTCTTTATCCCTTGTTCCTTATTCCTGTTTCTACCAAATTCTCTCAGATTCCCTCATACCCTCCTTTTCCTCATCCTTTCTTGCACATTCTTTGCTTCACATTCCTCTATCCTCCACTTCTCTCCCCCTTCCCTTGCCTCTTTCATTCTCTTCCCTCCTCTTTCCTGTACTTAATCTTTCCACTTTCCTCTTTTTCTCATCTCCTAATTCCCCATGCTCCAAATTTACTCAGGAGATCTTGTCTTTTTCTACTTCCTGGGTAAATTAGATCTATGTAAGTCTCTCCTAGTGTCCTCATTATTGTCTAAATTCTCTGAGATTGTGGTTTGATGCCTGGTTTTCTTTGCTTTATATTTAAAAATCACCTATGAGTGAGTATATATAATAATTGTTTTTCTGAGTCTGGGTTACCTCACTCAAAATAATGTTTTCTAGCTCCATACATTTGCCAGCAATCTTCAAGATGTCATTATATTTCTGCTGTGTAGTACTCAATTGTGTAAATGTATCACAGTTTCCTTATCCATTCTTCAGTCTAGGGGCATTTAGGTTGTTTCCAGATTCTAGCAATGACAAACAATACTGCTATGAACATAATTGATCACATGTCCTTGTGGCATGATTGAGCATCCTTTGGATATATACCAAAAAATGTTATTACTGGGTCTCAAGGAAGGTTGTTTCCTAATTTTCTGAGAAATTGCCACACTGACATCCAACGGGGCTGTACTAGCTTGCATTTCCACCAGAGATGCAGAAGTGTTCCCTTTTCCCCACAACCTCTTCAGCATAAGTTGTTATCAGGGTTTTTGATCCTGGCCATTCTTACAGGTGTAAGATGGAATCTCAGAGTTGTTTTAATTTGCATTTCTCTGATGACTAAGGTTGTTGAACATTTCCTTAAGTGTCTTTTAACCATTTTAGATTCCTCTGTTTTGAATTCTCTGTTTAGGTCTGTACTCCATTTTTTTTCAGTTCCAAAGTCTTTATTGTTTTAGAAAAGATGATCCATTCGCTGGAATGAAGAGTTGTGCCCAGGGATCCATCAGTAATGCTGAGAACTATCCATCTCTACTCATATACCCAGTCATGAGCACAAGACTTGTAGTCAACCAGTTCTTCAGGCTTAAACCATAGACTCATCTCTTTCTCTGCACTTTGCACTGAATCACTGCCATGAATGATGTTCCTACCAACTTGAGTGAAAAAAATCCCCTCGAATGGTGCCTGGCTTAGAGTCAGCTGGATTGGTCTCTCCCAGCATCATTTGGCCTGTCCTCAACACATTGAGCCCCTCCCAGACCATGGCCACCACAGGCCCCTAGTTCATGTACTTCACCAGCCCTGGGAAGAAAGAACGGTCTTTCAGGACAATGTAGTGCTGCTTCAGGTGTTCCTCAGAAGCCCAAAGGAACTTCATGGCCACCAGGCAGAACTCCTTCTGCTCTAAGTGCTTGATGATCTCTCCCGCCAGGCCGCACTGCACGCCATCTGGCTTGGTGGCAATGAAGGTACGCTCGAAGTTGGCCATGGTCTGAAAGTTAGTTGGCTGGACAGCCGGTGTGGGCAATGAGTGATGGGAAGAAAGAGCAGCTGTACTCCATTTTTATTGAATTATTTGCCCTTTTGATTACCAATTTTCTGAGATCTTTGTGTATTTTAGAGATCAGATCTCTTTCTAATGTGGGGTTAGTGAAGATGTTTTCCCATTCTGTATGCTGTTTTTTTTTCTTGTTGACTGTGTCCTTTACAGAAACTTTTCTGTTTCACTTGCTCCCATTTATTAATTGTTTCTCTCGGTGTCTTGCTGCAGTTATATTTAAGAATTGGTCTCCTGTGAGAATTCTCAACAGAAGAAGTTCAAATGGCCAAAAGACACTTAAGGTCGTGCTCAACTTCCTTAGCAATCAGGGAAATACAAATCAAAACAACTTTGAGATATCATCTTACACCTGTCAGAATGGCTAAAGTCAAAAACTCCAATGATAGCCTTTGCTGGAGAGGCTGTGGAGGAAGGGGTACCCTCATCCATTGCTGGTGGGAATGCAATCTTGTGCAACCACTGTGGAAATCAGTGTTTCGGTTTCTCAGGAAATTCGGGATCAACCTCCCCCTGGACCCAGCAATACCACTCTTGGGAATATACCCATGAGATGTTCTATCATATGACAAGGACATTTGTTCAACTATGTTCATAGCAGCATTATTTGTAATAGCCAGAACCTGGAAACAACCTAGATGCCCTTCAATGGAAGAACGGATGAAGAAAGTGTGGAATATCTACACATTAGAGTACTATGCTGTGGTAAAAAACAATGACTTCTCGAATTTTGCATGCAAATGGATGGAAATAGAAAACACTATCCTGAGTGAGGTATCCCAGACCCAAAAAGATGAATATGGGATGTACTCACTCATAATTGGTTTCTAGCCATAAATAAGGGACACGGAGCCTACAATTGGTGATCCTAAAGAAGCTAAGTAAGAAGGTGAACCAAAGGAAAAACATATAGTTATCCTCTTGGCTATGGGAAGTAGACAAAGTTGCCGGGGAGAAAATTGAGATCTTGGGGGTGGGGTGGGATGGGGGTAAGGGGAGATGGGGAGAGAAACGGGAGAAGGGGAGGAAGGGGGGAACTTGGGGAAAAAGGAGGATTGGGATAAAGGAAGGTTGGATAGGGGAGCACGGAAGCACAATTCTTAGTTAAGGGAGCAACCTTAGGGTTGGCAAGAGACTTGAAACTAGAGTAGCTCCCAGGTGCCCAAGCCGAGGTCCCCAGTTAATTCCTTGGGCAGCTGGGGATAGGGAACCTGAAATGACCCTATCCTATAGCAATACTGACGAATATCTTGCATATCATCATAGAACCTTCATCTGGTGAGGGATGGAGATAGAGACAGAGACCCACACTGGAGCCCTGGACTGAGCTCCCAAGGTCCTAATGAGGAGCAGAAGGAGGGAGAACATGTGCATAGAAGTCGGGACCACGAGGGGTGCACCCACCCACTGATACAGTGGAGCTGATGTATTGGGAGCTCACTAAGGCCAGCTGAACTGTGACTGAAAAAGCATGGGATAAAACCGGACTCTCTGAACATGGAGAACAATGAGGGCTGATGAGAAGCCAAGGACAATGGCAAGGGGTTTTGATCCTACGTAATGTGCTGTCTTTGCGGGAGCCTAGCCAGTTTGGATATTCACCTTCCTAGATATGGACAGACGGGGGAGGACCTAGGACTTACCACAGGGTAGCGAACCCTGACTGCTCTTTGGACTGGAGAGGGAGGGGGAAAGGAGTGGGGAGAGTGGGAGAAGGGTGGGAGGAGGAGGAGAATGGTGGGAGGAGGGGGAGGGAAATGGGAGGCTGGGAGGAGGTGGAAACTTGTTTTTTTTTCTCATTTTCTCAATAAAAAAAGATTAAAAAAAAAAGAATTGGTCTCCTGTGCCAATGTGTTCAAGTGTACTTCCCACTTTGTCTTCTAAAACATTCAGTGTGACTGAAAGTAAGAAACAAGTGGGTGAAATAGGGAGGACAGCAGAGAAAACTGTAGAGCTCAATAAAAAATTATAAAAAAGAAGAAGGAGAGACATGGGGGAGATAGAAAGATTGAAGTAGAGAGAGTAAGGAAGATGACCAAGGGAAAGAGACAAAGGAAGGATAAATATAGAGTAAGAGGGTGGATTGAAAAGGGAAGAGAAATGAAGAGGAAGAAAATAAGAGGCAGGAGAAAAGGGGAAGATTTGGGAAGAAGGCAGAAGTAGGAAAACAGAGATGTTAGGGTAGGGAAATGATAGATTAGTGAGGAGTAGGGAAGAGAAAAAGGACATCAGAAGAAAATTAGGATAGACAGGAGAAAAAGGAAGAGAAGGGAAGAGTAGTGTAATGCAGTGGAAAGAGGGGGCAATAAGGGTGATATGGACAGAAGCAACAATGGGAACAAAGGAAAGGAAGAAATAGAGGGAGGAGGAAGATGTAGGAAGAGGAAAAATGAGAGGAGATTAAGGATAATGGGAAGCATGGAAAAGTGAGAAAAGTGAAGGCAAAATGAAAAGGGATGAAGAAAATGGAAGAGCAGTAAGGACTAAGAAAGAGGAAAGAGAGAGGAAGAGGAAGAGTATAGAAGAGAAAAAAGAAAGGAAGAATAAATAAGATGAAGTAGAAATAGTATAGAATAGAAAAGAAGGAAGAGGAGAGAGAAGTGTATTGGAAGGGGCAAAAGGAAGAGGGAGGATAGGAAAGAAGAAGTGAGGTAAAGAGGGATTCTGGTAAGAGAATCAATGAGGAAAGAGGAGAAATGATAGAAGAGTTAAGGGTATAGAAAAGGAAAGAGGAGTGATGTGGAAAGAAAATAGAAAAGAGGATGGAGAAGGAAGGAGATAAGAGAACAGAAAAAGAAAAGAATGAAAAAAACAGGGAAGTTGGGGAAGAGAGAGCCAAGAGGTGAAAACAAGAGTAAAAAGCATAAATGGCAAAGGAAGAAGGCAGAGGAAAGAGAAGGGATGAAGGGAAAGAAGGTAAGATGAAAGATAATATGGAAACATAAGGGAAGAGTAAAGAGGATGTAAGGAGTAGAATGAGAGAAGAAAAGGGTAGAGTGAAAATAGTGGATATGGAAGAGGAAAGAAGAGTGGGATAGTAGGGGAGAAAATAAAGATAAGGAAATATAGTGCAAGTGACTAGAATAGCAAAAAGGAAGGAGGGGAAGAGGAGAGAGTGAAGAGAAGGGAAAATAGAACAGGAGGTAATAGGGATGTGGGAAAGAAAGGAGGAGGAAAGAGAAAAGACAATGGAAGAAGAAGGTAGAAGAAAGGAAAGAAGAGGCAGGCAGAAAGAAAAGGAAAAAAGCAAAGAAGGAAAGGAAAGAAGGAAGTGGGAAGATGAGAAAATGAAGGGAAGAGGAGAGACCAGAGAGTGAGGAAAGAAGGGAAGAGGAACAAGAAAGGAAGAATGAAGATGAGAAAGTTGGGAAACTGAGAAAAGAGGGTGGAAGAGGGAAGATAGGAGGAAATAGGAAAGAGGAGTGGAGATGTAGAGTTAAGAGGGAAGTGGAGGAAAGAGGGAAAAGGGGTAAGTGTGAAGAGGAGGTATGTGGAGAGAAGGGAAAAGGAGGTAAAAGTGAGAAGGAGGGGAAAAGTGGAACTTGGCAAGACAGGACAGGAGAGTGGAGAAGAGGAGGAAAGAGGAAGATAAATGGAAGAGGATATGAGAGGGAGGAATCTCTTTCATGAGTTTGCTTCTTCTTCTTTTAAAGTTTTCCAATGTTGACAAACCCCCCTCCCCCAGCTCCTTCTGCAGGGCTGTCTTTCTTTCGCACGACCAACCCCCCCAACACGCCTCCCCAACCCTGCCCTGCTGTATGATAGGACCAGCGCTCAAGAACAGTTTTAAGCTCCTACACTAAGGCTACCCACCCAGAGCGGTGAGTGCCTGCCTACCGGGCAGGCCTCAGGGTCCCCTGTAAGGGAGCCCGGGCATCTTCAGCTCCAGCGCCAGGCTTCCTGTGCTCACCTGGATACCGCCCCCCCCCCTTGCTCCATTCATCCTTTTGGCCCTGGATCATTGGGCTACCGGCGGCCCTGTTTAGTTGCTGAGGAATCCCATCTGGACGGGAACGGTTCCTGCTTCTACACTGAAGAGATATACCCAGAGAGTCAATCACAGCAAAGATTGGACCAAGACACCAGGCCTCTCCTGGCTCCATTTGAAGGAAGAGATGGGAAGGCGCTAATGCAAGAATTCCTCCAACAACCTGAAAGGCAACATGACACCACCAGAATCCAGGGATCCCGAAATAAGAAGAAGTGTACACCCTACTCCAGAAGAAATAGAAGAAATCGACTCAAAAGTGGACTATATGAAAATAATAGAGGACCTTAAACAGGAGGTGAAAAACTGCCATAAACAATTAGAGATTACAAACAAAAAGGTAGAGGAAATGAATAAATTGCTCAAAGACACACAAGAAAACCAAAAGAAACAAGAAAAAGCAATCAAACAGGTTAGGGAAGCAGTTCAAGGCTTGAAGAATGAAATGGAAGCAATGAAGAAAGCACAAACCGAGGGAAGAATGGAGATGGAAAATCTGGGTAAACGAACAGGAACTACAGAGACAAGTACTAACAACAGATTACAAGACATAGAAGAAAGAATGTCAAACACTGAAGATACCATAGAGAAAATAAACACACTGATCAAAGAAAACAGCAAAACCAACAAATTCTCATCACAAAACATTCAGGAAATCTGGGACACAATAAAAAGACCAAACCTAAGAATAATTGGAATAGAAGAAGGAGAAGAAGGGCAGCTCAACGGTCCAGAAAAAATACTTAATAAAATTATAGAAGAAAACTTTCCCAACCTGAAGAAAGATGAACCTATGAAGGTTCAAGAAGCATACAGAACACCAAATAGGCTGGATCAAAAAAAAAAAAAACATCCCCTTGCCATATAATAATCAAAACACAAAATATACAGAATAAAGAAAGAATATTAAGAGCCGCAAAGGAAAAAGGCCAAGTTACTTATAAAGGTAAACCTATCAGACTTAAACCTGACTTCTCTATGGAAACCATGAAAGCCAGAAGGTCCTGGATAGATGTACTGCAAAAACTAAGAGATCATGGATGCAAGCCCAGACTACTATATCCAGCCAAGCTTTCGTTCACTATAAATGGAGAAAACAAAATTTTCCAGGATAAAAACAAATTTAAACAATACGTAGCCACAAATCCAGCCTTACAGAAAATAATAGAAGGAAAATCACTAACCAAGGAGTCCAACAATGCCCACAATAACTCAGTCATCTAGAGACCCTTCACCAGCGCAACTCAAAGAAGGGAAACACACAAACCCTACTACTAAAAAAGTGACCGGAGTTAACAACCACTGGTCATTAATATTACTTAATGTTAATGGGCTCAACTCACCTATAAAAAGGCACAGGTTAAGAGATTGGATACGAAAACAGGATCCAACATTCTGCTGTTTACAAGAAACACACCCCAACCACAAAGATAGGCACCTACTCAGAGTAAAGGGCTGGGAAAAGGCTTATCAAGCAAATGGTCCTAAGAAACAAGCAGGTGTGGCCATACTAATTTCTAACAAAGTTAACTTCAAACTTAAATCAATCAAAAGAGATGGAGAGGGACATTTTATACTCATAACAGGAACAATTCATCAGGATGAAGTCTCAATCCTGAATATCTACGCCCCTAATATAAAAGCGCCCACGAACGTAAAAGAAACATTACTAAAACTCAAGGCAGCCATCAAACCACACACACTAATAGTAGGAGACTTCAACACTCCTCTCTCACCAATGGACAGGTCAATCAAACAGAAACCTAACAGAGAAATTAGAGAATTAATGGAGGTAATGAAGCAAATGGACTTAACAGACATCAATAGATTATTCCACCCAAATAGGAGAAAATATAACGTCTTCTCTGCAGCTCATGGAACCTTCTCGAAAATTGACCACATACTCGGTAGCAAAGCTAACTTACACAGTTACAAAAAATTATTAGTAACCACATGTGTCTTATCAGATCACCATGGATTAAAGTTAGAATTCAACAACAATGCTACCCCCAGAAAGCCTAAAAAACTCATGGAAACTGAACAGTCATCTACTGAACCATACCTGGAATAAGGAAGAAATAAAGAAAGAAATTAAAGTCTTCCTCGAATTCAATGAAAATAAAGAAACAACATACTCGAACTTATGGGACAGTATGAAAGCAGTGATAAGAGGAAAGTTCATCGCACTAAGTGCCCACTTAAAGAAAACAGAGAAAGCACATATTGGAGACTTAACAACCCACCTGAAAGCTCTAGAAAAAAAAGAAGCAGACTCACCTAGGAGGAGTAGAGGACTGGAAATAATCAAACTGAGGGTGGAAATAAACAAAATAGAAACACAGAAAACAATCCAAAGAATCAATGAAACAAAAAGCTGGTTCCTGGAGAAAATCAACAAGATTGATAAACCCCTATCCAAACTAATCAAACGGCAGAGAGAGAATATGCAAATTAATAAGATCAGAAATGAAAAGGGGGACATAACCACAGACACAGAGGAAATTCAGAGAATCATTAGATCTTACTACAAAAGCCTGTATGCCACAAAACTGGAAAATGTAAAAGAAATGGACACTTTTTTAGATAAATATCATATAGCAAAGTTACACCAGGACCAGGTGAACAATCTAAACAGACCTGTTGGTCGCGAAGAATTAGAAGCTGTTATCAAAAACCTCCCTACAAAAAAAAAAAAAAAAAAAAAACCAGGACCAGATGGTTTCAATGCGGAATTCTACCAGAACTTCCAAGAAGACCTAATACCTATTCTCCTTAATGTATTCCACAACATAGAAACAGAAGGGTCATTACCTAATTCCTTTTATGAAGCTACAGTTACTCTGATACCAAAACCACACAAAGACTCAACCCGGAAAGAGAATTACAGGCCAATCTCACTCATGAACATCGACGCAAAAATCCTCAACAAAATACTGGCAAACCGAATCGAAGAACACATCCGAAAAATTATCCATTATGATCAAGTAGGCTTCATTCCTGAGATGCAGGGCTGGTTCAACATCCGAAAATCTATCAATGTAATCCATCATATAAATAAACTGAAAGAAAAAAAAACCATATGATCATTTCATTAGATGCTGAAAAAGCATTCGACAAAATTCAACATCCATTTATGTTAAAAGTCTTGGAGAGATTAGGGATACAAGGGTCATACCTAAATATAATAAAAGCTATATACAACAAGCCAACAGCTAACATCAAATTAAACGGAGAGAAACTCAAAGCCATCCCGCTTAACTCAGGAACACGACAAGGCTGTCCACTCTCGCCATACCTCTTCAATATAGTGCTTGAAGTTCTAGCAATAGCAATAAGACAACATAATGGGATCAAGGGGATTCGAATTGGAAAGGAAGAAGTTAAACTTTCGTTATTCGCAGATGATATGATAGTGTACTTAAGCGACCCCCAAAACTCCACCAAAGAACTTTTACAGCTGATAAACAGCTTTAGTAATGTGGCAGGATACAAGATCAACTCCAAAAAATCAGTTGCCCTCTTAAACACAAAGGATATGGAAGCAGAGAGGGAAATCAGAGAAGCTTCACCATTCACGATAGCCACAAACAGCATAAAATATCTTGGGGTAAATCTAACCAAGGAAGTGAAAGATCTATTTGGCAAGAACTTTAAGGCATTGAAGAAAGAAATTTAAGAGGATACCAAAAAATGGATGGACCTCCTTTGCTCTTGGATTGGGAGGATCAACATAGTAAAAATGGCAATTCAACCAAGGCAATTTATAGATTCAATGCAATCCCCATCAAGATCCCATCAAAATTCTTCACAGATCTGGAGAGGACAATAATCAACTTTATATGGAAAAACAAAAAACCCAGGATAGCCAAAACTATCCTATACAATAAAGGATCTTCTGGAGGCATTACCATCCCTGACTTCAAACTCTATTACAGAGCTACAGTAATGAAAACAGAGTGCTACTTGCATAAAAACAGAGAAGTCGACTAATGGAATCGTATAGAAGACGCGGATTTTAACCCACAAACCTATGAACACCTCATTTTTGATAAAGGAGCTAAAAATATACAATGGAAGAAAGAAAGCATCTTCAACAAATGGTGCTGGCACAACTGGATGTCAACCTATAGAAGAATGAAAATAGACCCATATCTATCACCGTGCACAAAACTCAAGTCCAAATGGATTAAAGACCTCAATATCAGCCAGAACACACTGAAAATGATAGAAGAGAAAGTGGGAAATACCCTACAACAGATGGGCACAGGAGATCGCTTCCTATGTATATCCCCAGAAGCACAGACATTAAGGGCAACGTTGAATAAATGGGACCTACTTAAACTGAGAAGCTTCTGTAAAGCAAAGGACACTGTCACTAAGACACAAAGGCAACCTACTGACTGGTGAGAAGATCTTCACCAACCCCGCAACAGACAAAGATCTGATCTCCAAAATATATAGAGAACTCAAGAAACTAGACTTTAAAATGCTAATTAACCCAATTAAAAAATGGGACACTGAACTGAACAGAGAATTCTCAACAGAAGAAGTTCAAATGGCCAAAAGACACTTAAGGTTGTGTTCAACTTCCTTAGCAATCAGGGAAATACAAATCAAAACAACTTTGAGATTTCATCTTACACCTGTCAGAATGGCTAAAGTCAATAACACCAAGGATAGCCTTTGCAAGAGAGGCTGTGGAGGAAGGGGTACCCTCATCCATTGCTGGTGGGAATGCAATCTTGTGCAACCACTGTGGAAGTCAGTGTTTCGGTTTCTCAGGAAATTCGGGATCAACCTACCCCTGGACCCAGCAATACCACTCTTGGGAATATACCCAAGAGATGCCCTATCATATGACAAAAGCATTTGTTCAACTATGTTCATAGCAGTATTATTTGTAATAGCCAGAACCTGGAAACAACCTAGATGCCCTTCAATGGAGGAATGGATGAAGAAAGTATGGAATATATACACATTAGAGTACTACGCTGCGGTAAAAAACAATGACTTCTCGAATTTTGCATGCAAATGGATGGAAATAGAAAACACTATCCTGAGTGAGGTATCCCAGACCCAAAAAGATGAACATGGGATGTACTCACTCATAATTGGTTTCTAGCCATAAATAAGGGTCACGGAGTCTACAATTGGTGATCCTAAAGAAGCTAAGTAAGAAGGTGAACCCAAGGAAAAACATATAGTTATCCTCTTGGCTAAGGAAAGTAGACCAAATTTCCGGGGAGAAAATTGGGATCTTGGGGGTGCGGTGGGTTGGGGGTAAGGGGAGATGGGGAGAGAAAAGTTAGAAGGGAAGGAGGGGGGACCTTGGGGAAACAGGAGGATTGGGATAAAGGAAGTTTGACAGGGGAGCACGGAGCCACAATTCTTAGTTAAGGGAGCCACTTTAGGGTTGGCAAGAGACCTGACCCTAGAGGGGCTCCTAGGTGCCCAAGCCGAGGTCCCCAGTTAGTTCCTTGGGCAGCTGAGGATAGGGAACCTGAAATGACCCTATCCTAGAGAAATAATGACGAATATCTTGCATATCATCATAGAACCTTCATCTGGTGATGGATGGAGATAGAGACAGAGACCCACACTGGAGCACTGGACTGAGCTTCCAAGGTCCTAATGAGGAGCAGAAGGAGGGAGAACATGAGCAAAGAAGTCGGGACCACGAGGGGTGCACCCACCCACTGAGACAGTGGAGCTGATCTACTGGGAGCTCACCAAGGCCAGCTGGACTGTGACCGAAAAAGCATGGGATAAAACTGGACTCTCTTCACATGGCGAACGATGAGGGCTGATGAGATGCAAAGGACAATGGCACGGGGTCTTGTTCCTGCTTAATGTGCTGGCTTTGTGGGAGCATAGCCAGTTTGGATGTTCACCTTCCTAGATATGGACGGAGGTGGGAGGACCTAGGACTTACCACAGGGCAGAAAACCCTGATGGCTCTTTGGACTGGAGAGGGAGGGGGAAAGGAGTGGGGGGAGGGGGAGAAGGGTGGTAGGAGGGGGAGAAGGGTGGGAAGAGGGGGAGGGAAATGGGAGGCTGTGAGGAGGTGGAAACTTGTTTTTTTTCCTTTTTTCTTCTCCTTTTCTCAATAAAAAAAAAGTTTTCCAATGTTCTGTTAATTTACTAGTGTGAGCTTTTTCCAGCTTGTGTACGTAGGCATTTAGTGCTATAAACTTTTCTCTTAACACTGCTATCATTGTGTCCCATAAATTTGGGTATGTTGTATCATAATTTTCATTGAGCTTTAGGAAGTCTTTAATTTTTCCCTTTATTTCATCCTTGACCACCATAGAGGATTCACATGAGCATTGTTTAATTTCCATGTGTTTGTGAGATTTCTGGAAATAATATTTCTGTTAACATCTAGTTTCAACTATAATGATCTTATAAGGTACATTGGGTTATTCCAATTTTTTTGTGTTTGTTGAGGCTTGTTCTGTTACTAAGTATGTGGTCAATTTTGGAGAATGTTCCATAAGGTGCTGAGAAGAAGGTATATTCTTTATTGTTTATATGGTATATTCTATAGATTTCTGTTAAGTCCATTTGAGTCATAACATTTGTTGGTTTGCTTATTCCTCTGTTCATTTTTTGTTTGAATGAGTTGTCCAGTGGTGAGAGTGGACTGGTAAAAATCTCCCACTATTAGTGTATGGAATTTAATGTATGACTTAAGCTTTAGAGGTGTTTCTTTTACATACGAGGGTGCCCTTTTATTTGGGCCACAGACTTTCAGTATTGAGATTTCATCTTGATGAATTTTTCCTGTGACTATTATGGAATTTCCTTCTTTGTCTTTTTTGACTGATTTTAATTTGACATCTATTTTGTTAGATATTAGGAGAGCTACACTCATTTGTTTCTTATGTCCATTTGATTGGAATATTTCTCCCAACCCTTTACTCTGAGACGATGTCTGTCTTTGAGATTGAAAAGTGTTTCTTGTATGCAGAAAACGGATGGATTCTGGTTTTGTGTCCAGTCTGTTAGCCTTTGCCTTTTTATAGGTGAGTTGGGTTCATTTATATTAAGGGATATTAATGATCAGTGATTACTATTTCCTGTTAATTTAGTTTTCATTGTTGGTAATGTTAATTTGTGCATTTTTCCCTTATTTTGGATTTGCTGCTTTGAGTCCATCAATTGTCTGTGCTTTTGTTGATGTAGCCAACTTCGATGAATTGGAGTTTTCCTTCTAGTATTTTGTATAGGACTGAGTTTGTGGCTAGGTATTGGTTAAATCTGTTTTTGTCGTGGAATAACTTGTTTTGGCCTTCTATGGTAATTGAAAGTTTTGCTGGGTATAGTAGTCTAGGCTGGCATGCATTGTCTCTTAATGTCTGCATAATTCTTGACCATGAATTCTGGCTTTCATTGTCTCCAATGAGAAGTCAGATGTAATACTGATAGGTTTAACTTTATATGTTACTTGTCCTTTTTCCTGTGAGCTCTTAATATTTTTTTTAATTTGTATGTTTACTGTTTTGATTATTATGTGGTAAGGGGAGTTTTTTTTTATTCAGTCTATTTGGTGTTCGGTAAGCTTATTCTATCTTCATAGGCATGTCTTTCTATAGATTGAGAAAGTTTTATTCTATGATTTTGTTAAATATATTTTCTATGCCTTTCAGTTTCACTTCTTCTCCTTCTTCTATAGCTATTATTGTTAGGTTTGGCCTTTTCATGGTGTCCCATATTTTCTGGATATTTTGGATTACACTTTTGTTTGATTTAATGTTTTCTTTGACTGACTAATATCTTCCCTCTATTGTATCTTCAGCACTTGAGATTCTCTCTTCCATCTCTTGTATTCTGCTGTTCATGCTTACATTTGTGGTTCCTGATCATTTTTACATGATTTCTGTTTCAATAATTCCCTCGGCTTGGGTTTCCTTTATTGTCTCTATTTCAGTTTTCAAGTCTTGAATAGTTTCCTTCATATGTTTGATTTGTTTCTTGGTTTTCTTTTAGGGATTTGCTGATGTCTTCTAAATTGGTGTTTATATTTTCCTCCATTTCTTTCAGAGAATATCTCATTTCTTCTTTAAGAGTTTCAAATATTCTTCTGAACTTATTTTTTAGGTAATTTTCTTCTGCTTCATTTATATTTGGTTGTTCAATACTTGCTGTTTTAAGGTCTTAAGGTTTTAGTGGTGTCGTGTTCCTTTTTGTGGTGTTGCATGTTTTCTTATCTTTTTTACTTTTTTATTAATTTTTTGAGTTCTACATTTTTCTCTGCTCCCACCCTGCCACTGCCCTCCCCTTTCCAATGCTTCCCAAAGGTTCCCATGTTTCCAATTTACTTGGGAGATCTTGTCTTTTTCTACTTTCAACTTCCCATGTGGATTAGATATATGTAAGTCTCTCGCAGTGTCCACATTGTTGTCTAAGTTCTCTGGGATTGTGGTTTGATGGCTAGTTTTCTTTGCTTTATATTTAAACATCACCTATGAGTGAGTACATGTGATAGTTGTCTTTCTGAATCTGGGTTACCTCACCCAAAATAATGTTTTCTAGCTCCATACATTTGCCAGCAATCTTCAAGATGTCATTATATTTCTGCTGTGTAGTACTCAATTGTATAAATGTACCACGTTTTCCTTAGCCATTCTTCAGTCAAGGGGCATTTAGGTTGTTTCCAGGTTCTGGCAATGACAAGCAAAGCTGCTATGAACATAGGTAAGCACATGTCTTTGTGGCATGATTGGACATCCTTTGGATATATATACCCAAAAGTGTTATTACTGGATCCTGAGAGAGGTTGTTTCCTAATTTTCGGAGGAATTGCCACACTGACATCCAAAGGGGTTGTACCAGCTTGCATTCTATACTACCAATGCAGAAGTGTAACCTTTTCCCCATAGCCTCTCCAGCATAAGTTGTCATCAGTGTTTTTGATCTTGGACATTCTTACAGGTATAAGATTGAATCTCAGAGTTGTTTTGATTGGCATTTCTCTGATGACTAAGGATGTTGAACATTATCTTAAGTGTCTTTCAGCCATTTTACATTCTTCTGTTTTGAGTTCCATTATTAAGTCTGTACTCCATTTTTTATTGGATCATTTCTTCTTTTGATAACCAATTTTTAGAGTTCTTTGTGTGTTTTGGAGATCAGACCTCTGTCTGATGTGGGGTTAATGAAGATCTTTTCTCATTCTGTAGCCTGTCGTTTTGTCATGTTGACTGTGTTCTTTGCTTTACAGAAGGTTTTCACTTTCAGGAGGTCCCATTTATTAATTGTTTCTCTTAGTGTCTATGCTGCTGAGGTTAAATTTAGGAAATGGTCTCCTGTGCCAATGCATTCAAGCATATTCCAACTTTGTCTTCTATAAGGTTCAGTGTGGCCAGCTTTATGTTGTGGTCTTTGATCCATTTTGACTTGAGTTTTGTGCATGGTGATAGATATGGGTCTATTTTCATGTTGATTTCCAGTTATGGCAGCACCACTTGTTAAATATGCTTTCTTTATTTTAATGTGATATTTTTTGCTTCTTTGTCAAAAATCAGGTTTTCGAAGATGTGTGGAATGATAGCCAGGTCTTTTATTCAGTTCCATTGGTCCTCCTGCCTGTTCTAATCATCTTTTCCTCTAAGAGGTGTTGTTCAGGCTGTCAGTGATTCTGTTGATCAATATTTTCTAGGTGTCAATGAATCCAAGGATCAGATGGGTTTTCCTCATGGTACAGTTAGTGCCACGGTTCCTGTTATTGCTCTGGTCACTCTGTTCCTGGATGTTGCTCAGCACTCCCAAACTTTGCTCCACTCACTTGGAGTTTGTTATCTTAGGCCTGTTCTAGCCTAGGTTGTCGGCTTTGACCTGTTTATGTAAATCCTTGTCTGTATTTGCTCTTGCAGAAGTCCTTAAATTAGAGTTAGTTGTACAAAGGTCTCTGAATCCTGTCTACTCCCTTGGAGTTCTCAGGCTCAGGAGCACCCAGACCTACAGAGGATCTGTCTCAGGCTTACACCCTCAGAGGTCCCAGACTCATGCTCATACCCACAGACATTTCTGGTTCCTGTCTATTCCCTTTGATGTACTACAACAACACCAAGACACACAGAGGTCCTGGCTCAAGCCTACTGCCCTCTGAGGTCCTAGACTCATGCCTTGCACCTCAGATCTCTGGTTCCTGCCCACTCCCTTGGAGGTCCCAGATTCATGCCCAGACCAACAGGGGACCTGGCTCAGGCCTAGTTCCTCAGAAGTCCTAGGCTGACTCCCAGACTCACAGTTTTCCTGGCTTAGTTTTACTCCCTTGAAGGTCTCAGATTAATGCCTGGACCCTCACTGATCTCTATCTGTGTCTCACTCAGTCAGCAGTTGCTCCCTTGTACCTGTTCCTGTAGAGTTCCCTGTCTCAGATCTACTGTTGCCCAGGTTCTGGCTCAATGCTGATCTGCTGATGTCCCTGAAGTAGATTTTCTACCCCTCCTGTGGAGCTTGCTTCCTCAGTCCCACTCTGGCTTAGGTCCCCTCCTTCCTCTCTTCATATAAACCCTCATTTCCCTTTCAAGCTCTTATTTCCTCTTCCATTCAGCCTCCATCCTACCTCTACTCTCCTTCCTTCATATCTTATATTCTCTTATCTTTCCTCTTCTGTCCTCTCTCTTTCCTCTTTTTTTACTGCTTAAGGAATTTTTATTAAAGCAAGAATTTTATAATCCAAATTATGTTTCCTTTCTTAGTTATGAGTTCTGCTACTTAAAACAGAACTGACATCCCAAGCTATTCCACGGTAAAGAATTACAAATTTACAGAAAGTAATGCTTTAAATTTTTGTACTTTGCTGAAAATTCTTTTCCCAGAGTCTATAAAACATTAATTTGTTTTTATATTGTACTAGTTTTTTAATATTTTTGTTGTTTTCCCTCTTCCATGCTGTCCTCTTTTCTTTCCTTCCTTTTCTTTCCTCTACTTCCATTCTCTCTCTTACTTCCTCTTTTCTCCTCTCTCCTTCCTGTTACACTCACCTTCTGACTTCCTCTTTTCTTCCTGCCTTTCCCTGTTCCTTCTCTTACTTACATTCTTCTCACTTCTATTTCTTGCCCTTTCCATTTTTTCTCTTCCTACCTCCTATCCTTCCTCCGTTCCCTCCAATTCTCTCTTCTCTTCTCTTTTCTTCCCATCTTCCTTTTTCTTTTTTTACATTTATTTATTTAATTATGTATACAATGTTCTGTCTGTGTGTATGTCTGCAGGTCAGAAGAGGGCACCAGACCTCATTACAGGTGGTTGTGAGCCACCATGTGGTTGCTGGGAATTGAACTCAGGACCTTTGGAAGAGCAGGCAATGCTCTTAACCACTAAGCCATCTCTCCAGCTCCCATCTTCCTTTTTCTTATTCTTTATTTCTTATAATTTTTCTTACTCATCCCTTCTCCTCACTATTCCCACATCTCTTCCTATGGCTCTTCACTCCTCCCCTTTATCCTCCTTTCCCCTCATTCTGCAAGGATTCCGTACTTTACTCTTCCCTCATCTTTTCGTTCTCCACTTCCCACCCTATTCTTTCCTTTTTCTTTCCCCTTCCCTTCTCTTCCCTATTCCCTCCCCTTTCTTGTTCCTTCCTCTTTTCTCTTTACAATAACCCCTCCATGATTTTATCCTCTTTCCTCCTTGTTTTTTATTGATATTTTTGAGCTCTACACTTCTCTCTGCTCCTCTCCCTAGCTCTCCCCTCTACTTCAACCCTCTCTCAAAGTCCCCATGCTCCAAATTTACTCAGGAGATCTTGTCTTTTTCCATTTCCCACATAGATTACGTCTATGTATGTCTCTCTTATGGTCCTCATTACCTCCTCTACCCTTTTCTGTCCTCCTCAGTCTTCTTCCATTTTCTTCCCTATCTTCCATTTCCCTCCTCTTTTGTCTTGCCCCTTGCCCTCTTCTCCTTTCATTTCTCTTTTCTTTGCCCTCCTTTCCCCTCCCACTCACTCTTCCCTGATCTTCCTTTGTCCTTTCTCTTCTCTCCTCTTTTATCCATCCCATCCTTTTTCATCCCATTTCTTCTGCCTTCCTCTTTCTTCCAACTTTTTCCCTCATTATTCTTTCTTCTTTTGTCTTTCCTCTTTGATGGAGGAGGGTCATCTGTCTATTTGTTACTTTCATTGGTTAATAAATAAACTGCCTTGGCTTTTTGATAGGGCAGGATTTAGATAGGTGGGATAGACAGAACAGAATGCTGGGACGAAGGCAATGAGGCAGATGCCTCAGGCAGACACCATGGAGCCAGCCACCAGGTCAGACATGCTGAATCTTTCCTGGTAAGCTACCACTTTGTGGTGCTACACAGATAATTAGAAATGGGTTAAGCAAGATGTAAGAGTTAGCCAGTAAGAGGCTAGAGCCAATAGGCCAAGCAGTGTTTAAAAGAATACAATATGTGTGTTGTTATTTCAGGTGTAAAGCTAACCATGCAAAAGCTGGGCAGGACGAAAAGCAGGCCTGCTCACCTTATCACTATACCTCTTCTCTCCTCTTTAATGTCTCTTGCTTGTTCTTCCTTTTTGTTCACTCTCCTTTTAAATCCCCCTTGTCCTAGTATTTTCCCTTACCTCACTTCCACACTCCCTTATCTTCTATTAGTCTCCCCTCTTCAACTCTCTCTCCCTTTCATTTTCTTCCCCCTTCCCTCCTTATCTCTCCCTGCTTCATCCCACTTTCCCACTACAGTCACATTGTCCCTTTTTATCCTCTCTTTTCCCCACCTCTACTGTCCTTTCTATCTTCCCTCTCTTACTCCTTTTCCTTTTCCCCTTGTATAGCCTCCTTACCTGTCATACACCTTTCTCCTCTATCTTCCACCCTCATCTACCTTATTCAATTCTTTCCCTTCTCTCGCCTTTCTTCTCTTCTCTTTCCTAATCCATCCTCTTGCTTTATTTCTTTTCTTTCATCATTCCTCTTTGTCCTAAATCCCTATTCCTTCCTTCACTTTCCTCCTGTTCTATCACTTGGCTCTTGCCTGGTTTTCTCCTTTTCATTACTCCCTCTCCTCTTTTATATTTCTGTCCTTGTTTCCACTCCTTCAATCCTTCTGCTTTACTTCTACCTACTCTTTCCTCTTTCTTGTTTTTTCTCTTTCCTGTTTCCCTTCTCTTTCTTCTTCTCCCCTCTTCCAACTTATGTAGTGTTCCTCCTTCCTTCCCTTCTCTGTGCCCCTCCCTCTTCTTTCCATTCATTTCCCCCTCCCTCTTATTCCATCTTCTCTCAACTTCTTCCCTCCTACCCCCTCCACTCTTTTCCCTTTTTCCTACTTCTCCTTCTTCCCTTTACTTCTCTCCCCACTTCACTGCCTCTTCTATCCATTGTCCACTTCTTTGCTCCTTTATCCCTCCTTTTTGCCGTGGCTCCAGCATCCTTTATGCTGTTCCCCTCTGTTCTCTTGACCATCCTATTTTCTACCCCTTTTTCTTTTCTATTCTCTCTTCTGCACTCCTCCATCCTCTTCCTTCCTCTTCTCTCTTTTCACTTCCTTGCTTTCTATTCTTCCCTCCTCTTTTCTCTTCCTTATTCCCTCCTCTTCTTTTCTCTCTCTTCTATCTCCAGTCCTAACAATTTCCTCCTCCTCCTTCTTCTTCCCTCTTCATTTCTCTTTCTAATTGGTTTTTCCTCCACTTCCCTCCTCACACTTCCCTCTTTTGTCCTATTCATTCCTCCATCCAATTCCCTCCTCCCTCTTCTATCACCTCCCATCCTCTTCTTTCTTCTTCCTCCCTTGTCTGTCTTAACTCCTCCATACTCTTTTTTCCTCTCTCCCCCATCTTCTTCCCTCTGTTCTTCATCATCCTTCATCTTTTCTTTTATTCCCTCTTTCCTCCTCTGCCTCTTTATTACTCATCCCTCTTCTTCCCACCACTCTTCTTTGTCTTCCCTTCTTTGTCCCTTCCTTGCTCCTCCTCTTCCCTCCTCATTCTTCCTTCCTGTTTTCCTTCCTTGCTCCTCTTTTTCTTTTCATTCACCTTTATTTCCTATTCATTTTTCCCTTATCCTCCCACTCCCTCTTTTTCTCCCCTATTTTCTCTTTGTGTATCTTCCCACTTCCCTATACTTCCCTTATTCCTCCTCTTCTCTCAAGCTTCTTCCCTCTATCATCATACGTGTTCCTTCCTTTACTCTCCTCCCCCTATTTTCTTCCTTTTACTTCTTTGATCTTTCCTTTTCTTTCCTCTTTTCTCCTTTTTCATCTTTTAGCCTCTTTGCTCCTTTTCTCTCTTTTCTTCTCCCTCTGCCTCATTATTCCCATGCTTCACTTATCCCTCTTTTCCCTCCTCTTCTGCTTCCTTCTGTTTCACTTTCCATTCTTTCTTACTTTTTCTTCTTCCATTCTCTTTTCACTTCCAGCACCTCTTCTGTCTTCCTCTTTCACCTCCTCCTTCTTTCTTTTCCAACATTCCCTTTCCTTTCTCTCTCCTTTTTACTGTTCTACCTTCCCCTTCCCTTTCTTTTTCTTCTTCCTTCCTCCTTCTTTTCACTTTTCTTCTCCCCCCTCTTTTCTTGTCCTTCCTATTTCCTCACCCTCCTATTTCCCTCTTTTATCCAGCCTCATTCCCTTTCCGTCCTGTTTTCTCCCCCTCTTTTTTGTTTCTTCTTCCTTCCTTACCCATTCTCTCCATCTCTCCCCTTTGTCCTCCTCCTCCTCTTCCTCCTCCTCCTCCTCCTCCTTCTGTTTAGCTAGACGGTTTCTCTATTTGACTACCCTGGCTTCTCTGAGACTTGATCAGTAGGACATGCTGACCTGTCACTCAGAGATCCTTCTTCCAATGCCTCACTTATGTTGTGTACCACCAAACCCAACTCCTTCTCATGTTTCTTCACCTAATAAACAACTTAATCTCAAAATAAGACTTATTTGCCAAACTACCTAGATAAAACTTCATTATTTGACCCTGAAAACATCCTCTATAGGTGCCTACTCTTCTTGCTAGTCAAAGGATTTTTCCCTGCAATAAGGTAACCTGTTTCCTACTACTTTCCTGAGATTCTATCTCCTAACTTCCCTATATCCTGATGTAAATGATATTTAGCATCAACTCTTACCAAAACTCCCTCCAGAGCTCAGTTCTTCACCTATCAAAGGAGTGGGAAAATATTTTCCCAATTAGTAAAGACCCCTTTCAGGAATCATTACAAATTTTCTATGATTGCCTGTGCATATGTTTGAGGAAGTAACTGCACCTCTGGCCACAGGATAGGGCAGTAGAATTCCTCAGATGCCCTTAGCATGGAGCTAAAGACATTTTGAACCCTAGGTTTGAGTTTAGCATAAAACCTGTGGCCTGTGGATGATCAGGCAGCTGTCCTGAGTACTGAGACAGAATGTTCATCCCCAGTCGCTCCTTGCTCTCTCTGAAATTGAAGGCAGGATTCCCAGGCCACACTTGTGCAGCAGTCTCCCACCTTTCTATGAGCCTTCTATGATGGAGGAGGGTCTATGTGTTACTTTCATTGGTTAATAAAGAAACTGTCTTAGCCCTTTGATAGGACAGAAAATTAGATAAGCAGAGTAAACAGAACATGATGCTGGGTAGAAGGAATTGAGGTCAGATGCAATGGAGCCAGCAGCCAGGTCAGACATGCTCAATCTTTCCCAGTAAGCCACCATCTCATGGTGTTACACAGATTACTAAATATGGGTTAAAGCAAGATGTGAGAATTAGCCAATAAGAGGCTGAAACTACTGGGCCAGGCAGTTTTTAAATGAATACAATTTGTGTGTTGTTATTTTGGGGCATGAGCTAGCCAGGTGGCTGGGAACCAGGTGGCAGGAACGCAGCCCACAGCTCCTTCTACAAATGGTGCCCAATGTGGGGCTCTAACCCACAACCCTGAGATTAAGAGTCTCATGCTATACCAACTGAGCTAGCTGGGCCTATAAGACATGTGTCTTCTTTTCACCATTCACCCTGATCCTGTCAGCCTCTAATCAAAAACAGGGCTCCTATCACACTCCTTATTCTCTTTTTTACATCCTCATTCTCCTTCCCTCACACATTGCTTCTGATCACCTACACGTCTTCCTGTCCTCCTGCCTAGCTTCCTGTCTATCCTAGCCATTTTGACATATACATGAGCCACTTCCTCTCCTGTAGAGAGCAAACTGAACCTATCTCATGCCCCATTCCTGGCCATCCCTGGTTTTTACTCTTTATGCACACAGGTATCGTTGTCTTTATTCTTCTTCCTTATCCATCAACTTCATCCTTCTTTCACAACCCAGCCAACTGCCAACAATGGTACAGTGTCTGGTACATGATGCTCTCTGCATCAAACATCTTGCCTTCCTCTCAGTCTCCTGACATTTTCAGTTGTCTCTCTTGACTAATCTCCTGTAACCTCCAACATCTTGTGCTCAGCCCCATCTTCATTCTACACCATCCTTCTAATGCCCCCTAAGCTGTTTCCTCACCATCCTGCAGTGTCTGACCTCTTCCCTTCACCTCTACCCTGTTCCTGAGCTTCCTGCTCTCTTCCCCAATTTTCTGTTGTCCTGCTGACAGTTATTCCCTTTCAGTGTGCCTCCTTCTCTCTTCTCCATCTACATTCTATTCTCCTGTATTCTTCCTCAGTGATCTACCATCACCCTCACCATCTCCCCCTTTTCTTCAGTCAACTGTACATACATTAAATGTCCTATAGCTTTCCAAACTCACCCCAGACTTTTTTTTTGTTTCGTCACCAGGGTTCTGCACATGTGCCCAGACTCATGGAGTTTTCTAAATACTCAAGACCTTTTTATTCTTCTGCTCTCCACTTCATTGTCAAATGTTTGCCTATGACTTCTGCTGTGTCACCTTTCCTACTTCCCAGGCTCCATACTATTTATTATCTTTTCCCCTCATTATTTTATCCCTCCACACATGTTTACTGCTTAGTTCTCAATTTTCCTACACTTCTTTTAGCACCTGTGCCTTTCTCTTCTTTCTCTTTATCCCTGCTCTCCAGTATTCCCTCTTTGTTCCTCTTCCCCCGGCTTTCTCCATTTCACTTATTCCATAGAATCTCTTCTCATTTTCTTTTCACTCCTCCTCAATCTTCCTACTCTCTCCTCTCAATCCTCCCTTTCCCTTCGTTTCTTCCTCCATTCTCCACTTCCCTCCTTCATCCTGTTACATTCCTCCTCCTTTATATTCCATTATCACTCTTCCTCCTCTCCTCTGAATCTTCCCCTTCCTTTCCTTTCTTCTCTTCCCTCTTTCATCCTATTGTGTCATCTTCCTTTATCCCCAGCCTTTCCTTATGCATCTTCTTTACTCATGCTCCCTATTATCCCCCTCCATCCACTATCCTTCCTTTACCTCCTCCTCCCTGGTCCATACTCTTTCCTCCTTCCTATTTGCTTAGCTTCCCCTTTCTATTCCCTCTTTACGTGGTATCTCCTTCTTTAAATTCCCAATTCCCTCCCCTCTCTTTGCTCTTTTTTCATTCTTCTATTTCCTTTTCCCTCATCTTCTCTCTCTGATTGTCTTTCATCATCTCTACTTCCACCAATCTCTTCCCTCCTCTTTAACTATCCTATATCCCTTCTCTTCCCTTCACCAACCTCTTATCCTCACTTCCGTCCTCCTGACACTTTCCTCTTTTCTCCTTCCCCCTACTCTCTTTTCCCAACTACACCAACTTCTTCCATTCCCTTTTCTTGCATCTTCCCTCCTTGTTCTTTCCTTCTTTTCCTGACTTCCTCCCTTTCTTCACTTCCCTTCTTTTCCCACCTGGATCCTTCCTTCTCTCCCTCTTTTGCATGCCTCTTCTCTCTTCTTCCTCTCTCCTCTCGCCTCTTCCCTCCCATCTTGTTCCTCTTCTGTTTTCATTCACTTTCCCTTTCCCTCCTAACCCCTTCTCCAACCTCTTCCCTCCTCCCTCTTCCTTCCTCTCCCTTCCAGCATTTCTATCCTTTCTTTTCTTCCCTTATATTTCCTTCTCCTTTACCCCTCCTTACTTCTCTTCCCTCACTTCTATATCCTCCATGACTCTCCTTTGTTCTATACCCTCCTTCCTTTTTCATTCTCTAATATCTGTGTACCCTCCCCTTTTACCCTCCTCCGTTCACATCTCACTTCCCTCATCTTTGATACTACCTACTCTGCCTTCCTCTGATGTACTCCTTCTTCCTTCCACCCTTATCAAACCTATTCCATCTTCTTTTTTATTCCCTCTATTGTTTCCTCCTCGTATCTCCCTCGTCTTCCCTCCTACCTATACTTTCTTCCTCTCTAGTCCCTCATCTTCCCACTTCATTATTTTCTACTTCCTCTACGACATCTCCTATCATTTCTCAAATTTCCTCCTTCCTAGTCTTCCATTCTCTTTCTCTTCCCTCTTGCCTCCTCTTTCTTCTTGCATCCTTCCTCTTATGCCCCTCCCTCCACTTCCTTCCTCCCTCCACTTCTCTCTTCCCTGCTATTCCCTTTTTCCCACCAATCTTTTCCACATCCCTCTTCAGACCTCCTCCTTTCTCTTCACTCATTCTGTCTAATTCCTCTCCCGCCACTTTCCTCCTTCATCTTCCTTCCTCTTACCTCCTTCTTCCTCTACCATCTTCTCTCATCCCTCCTGTTCACTCTTCTCTCATGTTACTTCAATTTTCTTCTTCTTTTTTTATGATTACATCTCACTTTTATTGACACACATATGTTTGTGAATGGTCAAGAACATGACTTCTGTCTACACTATATCAAACAAGCTCTCATAGTCCAGTCTTTGTCTAACATTATGAAATTTTTTTTTGCAAAGTAATGTGTTTCATTGTGACATTTTCTTTTTTTTAATTTATTTCTTTATTAAGGATTTCTGCCTCCTCCCCGCCACCACCTCCCATTTCCCTCCCCCTCCCCCGATCAAGTACCTCTCCCTCATCAGCTCAAAGAGCAATCAGGGTTCCCTGCTATGATTTTATTTTGTCCTTCCTCCTCTCTTCATCCCCCCTCCATACATTTTCTTCTCTCTATTTAGCCCTTTTCTTGTATTTCTATTCTTCCCTTTCCATCCCTCCTCCTTAGTGAAATCCCTCTTCCCTGCAGTCACATCTCCCCTTCCCTCTAAATTATTCCTTCCTCTTCCATATTCACTTCTCTGACTACTTCTCTAGTCTTGCCTCTTTCCTTCTCCTCCCTCCTCTTCCCTTTTCCTTTCTACCTGCTCTTTATTGCTTTTCCCTCCCTTATCCTCTTTCCTCCTCTGTCTTCTTCCTCACTTATAGTTCCTCTTCCCTCCTGTTAGATCATCTTCTTTCTTCCCTACTCATCTTCTTTTTCTAATCTTCACTCTTTCTCCCTATTACCTCCTTTCATCCACCTTCCTCCTCCATCCTCTTTCCTCCTCTCTAGTCCCTCCTTTTCCCTCATATATCCTTATAACTCCTTTATCTTTTCTTCCCTCCCCTTCATCCAATTCCCTCTTCCCTTAGCTTCCACCCTCCTCTTCTGTTCATCTCCCCCTTTTTCCTTTCTTCTGTTTTTCTGCAATCTTTTTCATTCTGTCTCTTCTTTTCTCCTAATTATTTCTTCATCTTCAACACTCTTCCTATTACTCCCTTTCCCTCCTGACTCCTCATTTTCAACCTCTTCCCTTCCCTCCTCCCACTTCTGTAGCCTTAGCTCCTCTTCTCTACTTACATTTCTCTCTCTTCTCCCTTTTCTTTTTTATGCTTCTCCCACTTCTTCCCTCTTCCTTCCTCTAGAGTCATCTTTCCTCTTCCCCTTTTACTTTGCTCATCTTCTCTCTTCCCTTCTCATTTGTCGTCCCTCCTCTCTACCCTTCTTCCTTCCTCCTCTTCCTAGTTCTTTCCTCTTCCACCCACATTTTTCCTCTTCACTCCCTTTGTTCTCCTTCCTTGCACCTTTTCCTTTCTCCCTCTACTTCCCCTGCCCTCCTCACCCCTGAATTCTCTTGACTATCTCCAGTCCTCCCCCTCTATCCCGTTTTTTTCTATTATCAACTTCTCTCCATCCTCTTTCCACTTCTAATATTTCTCCTTTTCTCCCCTCCTGCCTTTTCTTCCCTGTTGCCTCCTCTACCTGATACTTTTCTACAATTTCTTCCTCTTCCCACTCCTCTTCCCTGTTCTCTCTTCTCTCTTCCTCTTTCACATTCTATCTTCTCTTTTTCCCCCTTCCTGTACCCATCCACTTCCCTAGGTTTCCTCTTTTATTCCTTCACCCCTTTGTCCACTTATCTTCCCTTGCATTTTCCTTTATATTCTCTCTTACCTTCTCTTCTTAATTCCTTTCTCTTCTCCATCATCCCTTTCTCTTATCTGCTACCTCATCTTTTTTCTCTTCCCACCTCTCATCTTTCCTAATCCACAGTCTTCCTTTTTCCTTCCTCCTTCCCCTTCCCTATTATTTACTTCCCTTTCTCTATCCTGTTCTTCTTCTTCTTTCTTCCTTATTGCCCTTCTTCCACCCTCATCAACTTTTCCTCTTCTTCCCTCTTGTCCCTCACTTTCCCTGATCCCGCCCCTTTCTCATTACTCTTCTTCCCTTTTCTGTCATGCTTCTTTATCTTCCCTCTTAACTATTCCTTTGTCTTCCCTCTATGTCAATCATCCATACTCTTCCTCCCTTTCCTCTCTTTTTTATTCCCTTTCCTCCTCTTCTTCTCTACCTCAGTTTTTTTTACTTTCTTACTCTCCTGTCTTCTTTCCTCTTCTCTCATCTGTTTTCTCTGCTTTCTCCCTTACCATCTCTTTCCTTCTCTTACTTCCTCTTGCTTACTTCTCTCTTCCATCTAATTCCCTCTTCTTTCTTCTATCCTCCTCCCTCTTCCTCCCACTTCTTCTTTCTTCCTCTTCTCTGCATTCCTTCCTCTCCTCCCTCCTCTTTCCTTTCTCCTCTTCTCTCATCTGTCTTCCCTCCTCTGCCTTCTTCTGTGCTCTTCCATCATCCCTCTTCTCCCCTTGCCTTCCCCTTTCCCATTTCATCCCTACTACATTATTTCCCCTACCTTTATATCTCTTTAATTTAATTTTCATTTTATCTTTCTTAATCTTCCCTCCTCCTTGCTGTTCCCTTCTTCATTCCCTTCCCTCCTCAATTTTCATCACTTGACTGTCCTTTTCCCTCCTTCCTCCTCTTTTCCCTTCCTTTCTTCCTCCTCTACACCTCTCTTTCCTTTGCCTTTCTCTTTTATCTTCCCTCCTGCCTCCCTTTCCATCTTCTTGCCTCCTTCCTCCTTTTTCTTTTACTTTCATCATTACTCCACTTCTATCTTTCTCCTTTCTTTTTTTAAAAGATTTTCTTCATTTTCCTTTCATTTAGTCTTTATATTTATTTATTTATTATGTATACAATATTTTGTCTGTGTGTATGTCTACAGGACAGAAGAGGGCACCAGAACTCATTACAGATAGGTGTGAGCCAACATGTGGTAGCTGGGATTTGAACTCGGGAACTTTGGAAGACCAGGAAGTGCTCTTAACCACTGAGCTATCTCTCCAGCCCTCCTTTCCTTTAAAACATTCTTGCACTCTGAACTTCCCTTAAATCTGTCCTATACTCCACCTTCCTCTTTCTACCTTCACCTCATCTCCCCACTTCCCTCTTTTTCCCTTCCTCCTTTCCTCACTCTTCACTCCTCTTTGCTTTTTCCTCTTCTTTCCATCTTTTACCTCACAATTCTCCCACTTTTTTCTTCCAACTTTCACTGTATACCTCCCTCTTCTTCCCTGTTCTCTCCTCTATCCTACACCTATAACATCCTTTACCCTACAACTCACCTCAATACTGCCTTCTTTTTCCAGACCCCCTGATGCTTCCCACTTCCTTCAATCTCCCTCCTTTTCCCAATTTCTCCCTCTTGTTTACTACCCCTCTCACCATCTTTTTCTTTGGGATATCTTTCTGTATGATGTGAATATGTGTTGCTCTCATTGATTGATAAATAAAGCTGCTTTGACCTATGGCAAAGCCAAGCAGAGATACAGGAGAAGAATGGTGACGTCTAGGAGATGCCTGCAGACTCCTAAGAAGCAATATGCAAGCAGACCTGTAAAAGCCATGGCCACATGAAAATATATAGATTATTCAAATGACTTAATTTAAATGTAAGAACTAGTTAATAATAAGCCTGACACATCAGCCAAGTATTTATAAAGAAAAGTAAGCCTCGGGGTGGCCATTCAAGAACTAGTGGCTGGGAGAGATCTCTGATTCCAATCTATCTCTCCTTACTGCCTATTATCTCCTTCATTTCCCCCTTTTCTTTCTGCCCCTCTCTTTCTCTCTTCTTTTCCTAAAATCACACTATTTTCCCTCTTACCCATTCTTCTGTCTTCTGCCCCCTCCCTCTTTCATCCTCTATTCTCTTCTTCATCCATTTTCCTTCAACTTCCCGCCATCATCCATTCTTCTCTTCTTTTTCTCTACTTCCTCCTTCCCTCATATTCTCTCCTCCCTCATCTTCCTTAGTCCCTCTTTTTCTTTGCTCATTTTCTGTTCCACTCCATTCCCCTTCTTCCTCTTCCCTTCAAAGGTTTGCCATTTTCCTCTTTATTTCTTCTTCCTCTTATTCCCTCCTTCTTACCTTATCTTCCTGGCTCCTCTTTCCTCCTCCTTCCCTCCTCCCTCTCCTCATGACTTTTCCTTTTCTGTCTTTTCTTCTTCTTCTTCTTCTTCTTCTTCTTCTTCTTCTTCTTCTTCTTCTTCTTCTTCTTCTTATTCTTATTCTTTTTCTTCATCTTCTTTTTCTTCTCCTCTCACCATATCTCTAAAACATAGTTCTTGAAGTTCTAGCAACAGCAATAAGACATCACAAGGAGATCAAGGGGATTTGAATTGGAAAGGAGAAAGTCAAACTTTTGTTATTTGCAGATGATATGATAGTGTATGACCCCCAAACCTCTACCACAGCTCCTACAGCTGATAAATAACTTTAGTGAAGTGGCATGTTACAAGATCAACTCAAAAAAAATCAGTAGCCCTCCTATACAAAAAGGATAGAGAAACAGAAAGGGAATTCAGAGAAACTTCATGTTTTATGACAGCCACAAATAGCATAAAGTATCTTGGGGTAACTCTAACCAAGGAAATGAAAGATCTACATGACAAGAACTTTAAGGCATTGAAGAAAGAAATTGAAGAGGACACCAGAAAATGGAAAGACCTCCCATGATCTTGGATGGGTAGGATCAACATTGAAAAATGGCAATTCTACCAAAGGCAATCTATAAATTCAACTCAATCTCCATTAAAATCCCACAAAATTTTTCACAGACCTTGAGAGAACAATAATCAACTTTATATGGAAAAACAAAAAACCCAGGATAGCCAAAACAATATTATACAATAAAGGAACTTCTCGGGGCATTACCATCCCTGACCTCAAACTCTATTACAGAGCTACAGGAATGAAAACAGCTTGGTACTGACAAAAAAAAACAGAGAAGTCAACCAATGGAATCAAATAGAAGACCCGGATAATAACCCACAAACCTATGAATACCTCATTTTCGATAAAGGAGCTAAAAGTATACAATGGAAGAAAGAAAGTATCGTCAACAAATGGTGCTGGCAGAACTGGATATCAACCTGTAGAAGAATGAAAATAGATCCATATCTATCACCATGCACAAAACTAAAGTCCAAAAGGATTAAAGATCTCAATATAAATCTGAACACACTGAACCTGATAGAAGAGTAAGTGGGAAGTAGTCTACAACATATGGGCACAGGTGACCACTTCCTACATATAACCCCTGTAGCACAGACAATAAGGGCAATATTGAATAAATGGGACCTCCTAAAACTGAGAAGCTTCTGTAAAGCAAAGGACACTGTCATTAAGACAAAAAGGCAACCTACTGATTGGGAGAAGATCTTCACCAACCCCGCAACAGACAAAGGTCTGATCTCCAAAATATATAAAGAACTCAAGAAATGGGACATGAAAATTCTAATTAATCCAATTAAAAATGGGGCACTGAACTGAACAGAGAATTCTCAACAGAAGAAGTTCAATTGGCCAAAAGACGCTTAAGGCCATGCTCAACCTCTTTTGCAATCAGGGAAATGCAAATCAAAACAACTTTGAGATATCATCTTACACCTGTCAGAATGGCTAGAATAAAAAACATCAATGATAGCCTTTGCTGGAGAGAATGTGGAGTAAGAGGAACACTCATCCATTGCTGGTGGGAATGCAAACTTATGCAACCACTTTGGAAATCAGTCTGGTGGTTTCTCAGGAAATTCTGGATCAACCTACCCCAGGATCTAGCAATACCACTCCTGGGAATATACCCAAGAGATGCCCTATCATACTTCAAAAGTATTTGTTCAACTGTGTTCATAGCAGCACTATTTGTAATAGCCAGAACCTGGAAAAGACCTAGATGCCCCTCAATGGAAGAATTGATGAAGATAATGTTGAATATATATGCATTGGAGTACTAGTCACTGGTAAAAAAATAATAACATTTTGAATTTTGCATGCAAATGGATGGAAATAGAAAACACTATCCTGAGTGAGGTATCCCAGACCCAAAAACATGAATATGGTATGTACTCAATCATTAGTGGATTCTAGCCATAAATAAAAGACATTGAGCCTATAATGCATGATCCTAGAGAAGCTAAATAGGAAAGTGAACCCAAAGAAAAACATGTAGTTATCCTCCTGAATATTGGAAGTAGACAAGATTGCCAGGAAAAAATTGAAAGCTTGGGAATGCGGGCGGTGTAGGTAAGAGGAAATGGGGAGAGATAAGTGAGAAGGGGAGAGTGGGGAGAGCTAGGGGGAATGGGACGGTTGGGATGGAGGAAGAGTGGATATGAGAGCAGGGGAGTATATATCTTAATTAAGGGAGCCATTTTAGGGTTGGCAAGAGATTGGACTCTAGAGGGGTCCCCAGGTGTTCAAGAAGATGTCCCCAGCTTGTTCCTTGAAGAGCTGAGGAGAGGGCACCTGAACTGGCCCTATACTATAGCCACACTGATGAATATCTTGCATATCAACACAGAACCTTCATCTGGCGATGGATGGAAATAGAGACAGAGACCCACATTGGAGCATTGGACTGAGCTTCCAAGGTCCAAATGAGCAGCAGAAGGAGAGAGAACATGAACAAGGAAGTCAGGACCATGAGGGATGCCCCCACCCACTCTGACAGTGGGTCTAACCTAATGGGAACTCGCCAAGGCCAGCTGGACAGGGACTGATGAAGCATGTGATCAAACTGGACTCTCTGAATGTGGCTGAAAGAAGGTCTTACTGAAAAGCCAAGGACAATGGCACTGGGTTTTGATTCTACTGCATATACTGGCTGTGTGGAAACCTAGTCTGTTTGGATGCTCACCTTCCTAGACCTGGATGGAGGGGGAAGGATCTTGGATGTCCCAAAGGGCAGGGAATCCTGACTTCTCTTTGACTGGAGAGGGATGGAAGGGGAAATGGGGGTAGAGGGAGGAAAGTGGGAGGAGGGGAGGAGGTGAAAATTTGTAGTAACAACAACAACAACAATAATAATAATAAAGAAAAAAGAATAATTTCAAATTTTCTATGAATGCCTGTGTGTATTTACAAAGCAGCAACTACATCTCTTGTCCAAAGACAGGGCAGAAGAATCCCTCAGGTACCCTTATCATAGAGCTGGAGTCATTGTGAACACCAGGTTGGAGTTTGGCATTAAACCTCTGGCTTGTGAAAGATCAGGCAGTTGTCCTGAGTCCTGAGACAGATTGTTCATCCCGTCTCTCCTGGTCTATCTGAAATTGTGAGAATGTTTCCCAGCCCACTCTTGCACAACAGGCTCCCACCTTTCTATGAGGCTTCTGCTCTGTCTGACACGTGTTGTCTTTTCACCATTCACCCTGATCCTTTCAGCCTCCAGACAAACCCAGGCCTCCTTTCACCCTTCTTATTCTCTTGTTCACATCCTCAATCTCCTTCCATCACACACTGCTTCTGATCACCTGCACTACTTCCTGTCCTCCTGCCTAGCTTGCTGTCCGTTCCAGTCATCTTGTCATACATATGAGGCACTTGCCCTCCTGAAGAGAGTGAGCTGAACCCATTGCAGGCTTCCTTCTTATCCATCCCAGGTTTTTACTCTTTATGAACACAGGTACCTTTGTCTTTATTGTACTTCCTTATCCATCAACTTCATCCTTTTTTCAAAACCCAGCCTATTGCAAACACTGGTACACGACATCTGGTACATGATGCTTTCTGCAGCATACATCTTGCTTCCTCTCAGACTCCTAAACTACGATACTTGAACTACCCTGTTATTTGCTAAAATCTTTTTGGCCGTCCTCCCTGCTGCATCCATTTCTTTCTAACCTGACAATTATGTGACCACCTCTTCATATTTCTGTTCCTCCCTGTGCTTCCCACTCTCCGCAAAGCCTCCTATTCTCCTGGTCCCTGTCTTCTATGCCCCTAGAAGTGCTCCTAGTCTTCTCATGTCTTCATCAACCTCCCACCTTACTCCAGTCTTTTTGCTCTTGGTGCATATCCTGCCCTGCTCAGCAGCACTGTGTCCCAGGGCAGTCTCTGAATTTCCTCCATGCTTCTATACTCATATCCAGGCCCCATGCTTCCACACAGACTGTCCCCAAACCTCAGACACTTCCCTCTAGTCATGGAGTATAAACTCACACTGGCTATCCTGTCATTGTCCTAGCTTACTTCCTATCATCTCAAACTCCTGATTACCTTGGCCCACCTAGGAGCACCCCAAATCTCCTGTCATTCTCAGTCTCATTCTCCTCATCAGACACTCCCTCCTTTCCACTCTCCCCCTCAAAGCCCTGATAACTAGATTTCTCGTTTACTTCAGTCTCTAAATTAAATTTTTGACAATCTTGCGTTCCGTTGCAAGCATTTGCCCTCTTCCCCCCATGTTCCTGACACTTCAACACAGATGTTAGCCTTTCTGCAGTTGTCTGCCCTATCCTTGGCCTTCTGACATGCCATCTTTCTGTCTTCCATCTGTTAAGTTTCAATTGGATCCTCCTTGCCTGGTACTCAGATTCCTAGATACCCTGGTCTGCTTCTGAATCCAGAGCTGTACTCTTCCCAGAAACATGCTTTTCTCCTTTCCCCTTTCACCTGCAGAAGGCTCCTATCCCCATCCTCAGACCTAGCATTTCCAATCTTCCCATCTTTGGCACTTCCTGCCTCTGGCCTCTACCCATGACATCTGCTTACCCCTTGCCCTCCTGAGTCCCCTATTATTTTCTGGCCAACCACTGTGTCTCCTGCCCTCCTAGCCACAATCCTGTTACTCTTATCCTGTTCTCTCCTTCTCCCTCCCTTCCTTCCCTTCCCTTTTACACGTGTTTAAGGAGTGAGTGCTCTGTCTGCATGTATATCTACATGCTGAAAGAGGACATCAGATTCAATTATAAATGATCACAATTTTAGGTTGTGAGCAACCATTGGTTGCTGGGAATTGAACTCAGGACTTCTGGAAGAGCAACAAATGCATTAACCTGCTGAGCCATCTCTCTAGACTTTCCAATCTCTTTTACCCAGTCCTCATTATCCTTATGTTGTCCCAGAGCCACAGACTCAGGAGCATGTACCCCATTCTCAGCTGCCATCCCTCATGATATCTCCTGTGTGCTCACTACCCTGTGTCTCTGGGGTCTTCTTGCAACCTGATACCCTCCCCCTAAGCCTTAGAGAAGCCAGCCCATTGCCTATGTTTCTGACTTGACTTTATGTTCCTAGCCTTTAGTCTTCCTATGAACCTCTTTTTCCAGACTTCTCAATTTCCAGAGCCTCTGGTTCCACTCACTAGGCACACATAGGAAACATTTCGCTTCCTCCCAGGTCTTCTCCACTCTTATGATTCTGACCATGTTCCTCCCTTGGTGTATCTGCTGACATTTCCATTTGTCCCTCCTCCCTCAACTCTTATCACCTCCAACATATTGTTCTCAGCTCCATCTTCTTTCCACCCCATTCTTCTAATGCCCTCTAATCTGCCTGTATTCTCACCACCCTGCAGTGTCTGGCATATTCCCTTGACCTCTACTCTGTCCCTGAGTTTCCTGCTCTCTTCAGCAACTGTACTGTCCCGCTGACCATTATAGTGTTTCAGTGCACCACCTTCTCTGCTCTTCTTCATCAATATTCTATTCTTCTCTATTCTTTCCCAGTGATCTACCATCACCCTCACCATCTCCCCCTCCTCTTCAGTCAACTCTACATACTTTAAGTGTCCTATAGCTTTCCAAACTCACCCCAGGCTCCATTTTTGTCACCAGGCTTCTGCCCTTCTGTTCAGACTCATGAACTCTTCTAAATACTCATGTCTTTCCCACTCCTCTGTCCTCTTCATCCTCCAATGTGTGCCTGAGTCTTTTGCTCTGTCACCTTCTTCATCCTACTTCCTAGTGTCCCCTACTATTAAATTTCCCCCACATCCTTTTATTCCCCACACACATCTACTGCCTATCTCCCGATTATCCTAGCCTCATTTGAGCACCATGCTTTTGACCTCAGCTTCCTATCCTTGTTCCTCTGTCTCCCTTCCTTGATCCGCTTCACCACTTCTCTCCTTTCATGAAACCTCTCCTACTTTTCTCTTTACTCCTCCTCAATCATCCTTACTCTCTACTCTCAATCCTCCATTTCCCTTCATTTCTTCCTCCCTCTCCCACTTCCCTCCTTTTTCCTGTTACATTCCTTCTCCCTTATATTTCCTTAGCCCTCTTACATACTCTTCTCTGGCTCCTCCACTTCCTTCTCTCTTCCCTCCTGATGTATCATATTACTTCATCCCCAGCCTTCCCTTATTCATCTTCCTTAGTCATGCTCCCTATTCCTCTCCATCTTCCATCCTCCTTTCTCCTCTGTCTCTGTTCCAAACTCTTTCCTCCTCCTTATTTTCTTAGCTTCACTTGCCTTTCTTCTTGCCCTTCTAGCTCCTTTTTCAAATTCCAGTTTCCCTCTTCTCCCTTTCTACCTTTTCCTTCCTCTATTTCCTTTTCTCTCACCTTCCCTCTTTGATTTTCTTCCCTCTTCTTCATTTCCACCAATCTCTTTCCACCTCTTCAACTATCCTGTATTCCTTCTCTTCCCTTCTCTAACCTCTTATCCCCACTTCTCTTCTCCTTACACTTTCCTCTCTTCTCCTTTCCCCTACTCTCATCTCCCACCTCCTCCCACTTATTCTTCTCCCTCCTCTTTCATCTTTAGTCATCTTCCTTCCTTGTTCTTCCATTCTTTTGCTGCCTCCCTCTCTTTCTTCTCCACCCTCCTCTACCCATGGGGAGGTTTCCTTCTATTCCTCTTCTTCATGCCTCTTCTCTGTCTTCCTCCCTCCTCTCACCTCTTTCCTCCCATCTTGTTCCTCTTCCCTTTTCCCTCCACATTCCTTTCCCTCCTATCCCCTTCTCCACCTTTCTCCCTCCTCCCTCTTCCTTCATCCCTCTTTCATCATTTCCATCCTTTCTTCTCTTCCCTCATATTTCCTTCTCCTTTACCCCTATTTACTTCACTTCCCTTACTTTTATATCCTCAAAACCCTGCTTGTCCTGTTCCCTCCTTCCTTCTTCCTTCTCTAATACTAGTGTACCCTCCCCTTCTAACATCTTCCTCCTTATCTCACCTCCCTCCTATTTGCTACTACCTCCTCCGCCTTCCTCTGCCCAACTCCTTCTACCTCTCACCCTTCTCACATCTATTCCATGTTTTTTTATTCTTCCCTCTATTATTTCATCCCCTATTGCCATCTCTCTCCTTTTTCCTTCACTTTCCTCCTCCCTATTACTTTATCTTTCCACTTCTTTCCTTTCTCTTCCCTCCTCTACTTCCTCTACCATTTCTTAATATTCCTCTTTCCTGTTTTTCCATTCTATCTTCTCTTCCCTCATTTCTTTCCTGCCCTTTCCTCCTGCCTCCTCTTTCCTCTTGCATCCTTCCACTTCGCCCCCTCCCTACACTTCCTTTTCCCTCCATTCTCTCCTTTATTCTTCTCTCCTTTACATCAAAAACCTCTTACACATCCTCTTCTGACCTCCTCCTTCCTGTTTACTCAACCTACCTAGTCCACTTGCTTCTGCTTCGCTCTTCCTTTCTACCTGCTCTTTACTGTTCTTCTTTAACAATCTTCACTTTTCCCAATTACACATACCATCTTCCTTCATCCACTTTCTTCCTCCTCCTCCATCCTCTTTCTTTCTACCTAGTCCCCCCTCTTCCCCCATATCTTTTTTTAATTCCTTCTCTTTTCTTTTCTCCCCCTTCATACAATTACCTCTTCCCTTTGCTTCCACCCTCCTCTTCCCTTCATCTGTCTCTTCTTTCCTTCTGTATTCTCTGCAATCTTCTTCCTTCCTGATTATTTCTTTTTCTTCAACACTCCTCTCCTCCCTTTTCCCCCATCACTCCACTTCCCTGCACCCATACCTTACCTACTCCCACTTCTCTCCTCTTTACTACTCCTCCCTTCTTAAATTTCCTTCTCTTCTCCCTTTTTTATTTTAATGTCATCCCACTTCTTCCCTCTTCCTTCCATTACAGTCCTCATTTGTCTTCCCTCCCCTTCCTTGCTTATCTTCCCTCCTCCCATCTTATCTGTCCTTTATCCTCCCTTACCGTCTTTCCTTCCTCCTCTTGCAACCTCTTTTGTAATTACACCCAGATTTTTCCTCTTTTCTCCCTTTGTTCTCCATCCTTGCACCTTTTCCTTTCTCCCTCTACTTCCCCTCCCTTCTCACCCCTGCTTTCTCTTGACCATCTCTAGTTTTCTCTCCTCTAACCTCTTTTTCCCTTTCTCAACTTCCCTCCATAGTCTTTTCTCTTCTAACATTCCTCCTCCCTTTTCTTCCCTCCTGGCTTCTCTTCCCTATTGCCTCCTCTACCTGATTCTTTCCTTCAATTTCCTCTTCTTTCCCCTCCTCTTCCTTGTTCTCTCATCTTCCCTCCTCTTCCATATTCTTCCCTATTCCATGCTCTCCTGCCCTCTGCCATCTTCCTTCCCCTCCCCACATCTACTCTTCTCTCCAATATTGTCCTCCTCTCTTCTCCCTCTTCCCTATACTTTCCTCCTCCCTATTCCTTCTTACTTCTACCTCCCTGCTTTCTACTACATTCTCTTCCCTCTCTCATTTCTGCTCCATCTAGATTCCCCCACTAACCTCCTTAGTTGTCTTCCCTCCTCACTTTGTTTTCTCTATCTTGTTCTTTTCTTTTCCTTCCTTCATCTAATTCCTGTTTCCACCATCAGATATCCTACCTCTTTCCTATTCCCTCTTCAGTGCTCCTCATTCTACTTCCACCATTTCTTGTATTCCATCCCCTTCTCTTGTCTTCCCTCCTTCTTTCTCTTCCCTCATTCACCATCCTCTGCTTCCATGCTCTCCTTGTTGCCTCTTATCTCCTCCATCCTTTCCTATTCATTTTCCTTCCCCTTCTTACAGCCCTTATCTTCCTTGTACTGCCTCTTTGCTCTTTGTTCTTCTTTCCTCTTCCTTCTTCCATCCTTCCTTTTCTTTACATCTATTTTTCTCCTCTCTGCTATTACTTCTTGTTCTCCCCTCCTCTCTTTTGTCTTCTCTCAGTTTTTCTCCTTTTTCCTCTTTTCTCTTCCCTCCTCATGTTGAGTTGTCTCTTTCTCCACCCTCATTTTTCCACTTTGCACTTCTTCCCTCTTCCCATTTCTTTTCTCTCCCTTTTTCATCTTTCTTACCACCTCTTCATACCTTCAGTTACCCTGTCTTTACACCACTAATCCATGTACCTCACTCCTTCTCCAATCTGTATCCCATTCTCTCCTTTCTTTTCTTTCCTCCTTCCTCATTCCTTCCTTATCTCTTCTCTTCCCTCTTAATTTCTATACCTACTTCCCCTTCACTCCATTTCCTTCTGTAATCCTTTCCCTCCTATTGCCTCCTTGTTTCTCTTCCCTCCTTTCTCCTACCTGCTCTTCCATCCTGTTTTCTTCTTCCTTCCACAATTCTGTTCCCATTCTTTCTCTTCTTGTGTCCTCTGTCCACTATATTCATCCCTCCTATTGTCATCTTCCTCCTCCTCCCTACACTTTCCCTCCTCTTCCTCCCCCCTGCTCTTACCTCATCTTTTCTCTTACTCTCCTTCTCTGTCCTCCTCTCTGCTCCCTGATGGGGAACTTCAGCGGAAGAAATCCTAGAGGATGATGCCCCCTTTCCCAGTAGAGTTTGCCATTAGGTTTAGGGACATCATTTAGGGGTCAGTATAGGGTTGAGGGGATGGGGGAGGTATTTTATAGGCTCAGGGGTGTTTATTGAAAAGGGGGGGATTAACTTGTTTAATAGGATAATTGGTATTTGTGAGTTATTGTTTTAGAAAATTATATTGGTATTGATTCTTGTATGTTGATACAAAAGTTAAAGTATATTGAATATTGTATGTGAGTATGCTTCTTCCTCTGTTTAAGACATTTGTTATGTATTGATATATATTATATTGATATATATATACACATATATTTACCATATTGCAGTGTACATTTCTACCTCTGATATTATTTATGTAATGTTATACATTACTTACCTTTGGAGGTCATTTTCCTCATTTATTACACAGTTGTTTATTCTCTTAGTCTTCAAGTTAGATAGGTATCGAGAATTATAAAGCAATAGTCATATATTATTTATATGTTTGTCATATTTATATTTAGGCTAATCAGGTTCTTTAGATACATAGAGATTATATTTAGTATAGATAGTATAATCTTCAACCTCTTCGAAGAACTCTGAAAAATGGCCTTTAGTCTAACCTAGAGTTCCATGCTAACAAGACACAATCACTCCTGGCAACACTGCTCTACTCCCAAGAGAACGTTGAGCACCAAAGACACTCCACTTGGAGCTTGTCTTCTTGGCAGAATTGGCCTTTGGGCAAAGAAAAGCCCATACATCAACTACTGACATACTGAGATACAGAGTATCCGTAAATGGATAAAAAGAGGATTGTCTTATTTTGCCAAGACAGGGTAATATAGTTCTAAAAAGTTCCTTGCTTTGAAAATGGTATGTCAGTTATGTTATGCCTTAGCCAAAGTTGGTTGCCTCAACATTCCATATGAGACTTTGGGTGATTGCCCAGGTAGTCAGTTGTTTCTGTCATTTGTTGCACACTTTGAAAGTTTCTCATTTGTACTTCCTGGTTGCTCAAGTAATATTACTTCCCTTCTCAGATCTTTGATGAAGTTGAAGATTAGATAATTGTAGTTGCCCTCTACATTATTTAGACTCCTTGAAATAGAATGCTTAGGAAAACTCTTGTTATATGCTTTTTTGCTTAATATTGTTTGTTGTTAGTAATTTTATATTTGGTATTTGTTCCTATTGTATATAATTATATTGGGTTTGGTTCGATCTTGTTTAGACAAAGGGGGAGATTATGGGGAACTTCAGCCAATCACATTCTGTTTAGGGTGTGTCCCTCTGGGGACACGGAAAAACAGATAAAACATCCAGGTGTGCTTGTCTCCTTCCTTTCGTTCCCTGCACTCCTGGATTGTGGGAACATTGGGTTTGTAAGTTCTTTCTCTTCTGTTTATTAAAAGCTGAATCTATTATATTAAGATGGTCTGGTTAATTCTAACTCATCGAGCGACCACACCCCCATCAGCTCCCCACTTCCCTACTCTTCCCTCTTTACCCTCTTCCCATTTCTCTCCTATTATCATGTTTTCACTACTCTGTCTACATCATTTCTCCCCCCTTCTCTCTTAAATATTTTCACCTCTTCCTTCCCCCTTCATTATCTACTTTCCTTTTCCCTCCTCTCTAATCTGCAGTCTTCCCTCATCTCTGCTTTTCCTTCCTCTTACCACTTCCATCCTATTCCATATTCCATATTATTTTTTATTTCCTCTTCCTCCCTCTAATTTCCCCATATTGGACCTTTCCTCATTACTACATTTCCCACTTCCTTTCTCTCCTCTCCCACATTCCCTCATATTCCTTTTTTTTCTTTCCTCCATTCTCCCCCTTCTTCCATTTCTCCTCTACTTGCTTCTCATAGATTTTCCTTCCATTTCCTCTTTTTCACTTTCCATCCTTCATCCTCTTCTTTCTTCCTTTCACTATCTCTTCCCCTCTGCCCTCCTCTCACCTCCACACTTCCTTTCTCTTCCTATTCCTTCCACTTCATTCCCTTCCCTTTTCTCTCCTCTTTCTTCATCCACTCCTTCCCTCCTATCTCCTCTCTCCTTATCTTCCCTCTTCCCTTCTCTCCAATCTTGCCTCTTCTTTTCCTGTTCTACAACCCTCTTCTTTCTACTTTCCTGCTTTACCTATCTGCTCCACTTATTTTTCTCTCTCCTACTTGCTCCTCTACCAACTTCTTTCCTCTTTTCTAACTTCCTCCCTTTCATGCTCTTCTCATATTCTTTCTTCTCTGCTTATATACTTCCTCTTCCATCACCCCTGTTCTATCTTCATTGTTGTCTCTATTCCCTGCTTCTCTTCTCTCCCATCTTCCCATGTCTTCTCTCCTCCTGTCTTTACCCTCCTCCAATTCTTCTTTGCTCCTCCCTTTTCTTTCCCTACTCCTTCCAATTCCTTCTCTTCCCCCTTCTCTTTTCACTTGTCTCTCATCTTCCCTTTCCCTTCCTCTATTCTACTCACCATTTACTCTCCTTTCCAACATACTCTTCCATTTTGTCCCTCTTTCCTCTTCCCTCATCCTTCCCCTTACCTTTTGCTCCTCTTTTCTTCCTCCTATTTTCAATACCATTACATACCCCTTACTCTCTCTCTCTCTCCTTTTCACATCTTTCTTTTTCTCTTATTCCATCCTTAATCCTCCTCCCACCTATACCCTCTTTTCTCCTTTTCTTCTCTCATCTTCCCTTCATCCTTTTTCCTCTGCTTTTCTCCACTTTCTTCTTCTCTCATCTTCCCTTTTCCCCTTACTTCTTCCAGCCTCATCCTTCCTGATTCTTCTTCCCTCCACTTCCCCTCACTCTCTCCTCTTCTTTCCTCTCATCTCATAATCCTCTTCCTTACCTTTATCCTTCTCCATATTCCTTTCTGTTCTTCCCACCTCCCTCATCTATCCTACTCTCTCCTCTTTCCTACACCCTCGACTGCCTTCTTCTCTCCTTTTCCGTCTTCCCACCACTTCCTGATTCCCCCTTAATATTCCTCTAAATTATTCCCTATTCTTCTGCACTTTTTACTACTGCCTCATTTCTTCTTCTTCTCTAGCCCTCTCTTCTTATTTTCCCTACTTCCTCTTTACTACTTCTTTCTTTCTATTTACCTCCTCCCTTCACTTCTGCCTTATCACTTTTCTCCTCGTTCATATTACCTCCTCACTCCTCTTCACTTCTTTCTCTTCTTCTTTTTGTCTTGACTACCCTTCCATAGTCCCTCCATGCTATTTACTCCTCCTTCCCCCTCCTTCATCTTCACTACTCTCTACACTTCCCTACCTCTCTTCCCTTTTCTCTTCTGTTCCTTCCTCCCACCTCTTCTCTCCATCCACCGCAGATTTTACTTTTCATTCCTCCTCCCTACTATTTTTTCCTGCCATTTCTACTCCTGCCTCCTCTTCCTTCTTCTCTCCTCCCTTTTCCTGCCTCCTCCTCTCTTATATTTTCTGTTCCCTTATACCTCCTCTTCCCTTCTCTCCTGCATTCACTCCTCTTCCCTCATCTGTCACCTTCCCTCCTCCCTTTCATTCCCTCTTATCTTTTCTTCCCTCTCTCTTCCTCTCTCCTTTTCTACTCTTCTGTACTCTCTCCCCTATCTTGTTCCCACCTATTCCCTCCTGCCTTCTGTGCTTTCTCCTTCTTCCCCCTCTTCCTTTTTCACTCTTCTTTCCTTTTTCCTCCACTTTCAGCCTCCCCTCCCTCCTATTCTATCTTTCCTCTTCCCTCCTTTTCAGCTTCTCTCCATTTCCCTACTCCTTATTCTTCCCTACTTTCTCCACTCCCTCGTATTCCTGCCTTTTTTCCTTTCTCCTACTTTCCTTTTTCCTTTTACCTCCTCTTCCATCTTCTCTCCTCTTCCCTTCTCATACCTCTTACATCATTTCCACTCCTTCATCTCCTTTTCTCATCCCCTTCCATCTTCCCTCCCATTTCTTTCCCCCTCCTCTTCTCTCATGCTTCCCCCACACTTTCGTTTCCTTCCTCCTTCCTCATTTGCATTTCTCTTCTTCTCCCAGTCCTCCTTTTTCTACCTCACTCCTGTTGCCTACTCTCATTACTTCCCTGTTCCATGTTCCTATCATCCATCTTCCTGCTTCTCTCCTCTTTTATCTACTTTATTCTTGTTCCTTCCTACTACTACTTCCTTGTTCTTTTCCCATCTTTCTCCCCCTTCTTTTTTTCTCCCTTTGCCTTCCTCCTTCCCAGATCTTCCCTCATGCCTCTTCTTCAAGCATCCCTCATGTTATTCCTCTTCTCTTCCCTCATCTGTCCTTGTCACACCTCCTGCCCCTTATCTCTTTACTCTTCTTCTCCCTTCTTTCCTCTCCCTAGTCTTCCCTCATGCCCTTTTACGCTATTTCCTCATAACTGTCCTTCCTTCCCCTTCTCTCTTATTTCCTCACTCCTCTTCCTTTCCCTTTCTCTTCCCTATTACCTTCTCTTCCCTAATTTTTCCACTTATATGCTCTTCTCTCTTCATTCCTTTTATTTCATCTTCCATTTTCTCTCGTATTCTCTTCCCTTTTTTTCTTCTCCCTCCTCTTCACTCATTCCTTCTCTTCTCTATACCCTGCTGTTCACCCTCTTACCAATTACTTTCCCTTTCCTATCTATAGACTTATCTCCTTTTCCATTGTCTTTCATATTCCCTCCTTTCCTTTCTCTCCATTCTTCCTTTCTCCCCCTCTCCTCCTCTACTCGCCCCTCTCTCCTATTCACTAATCAGTCCTTTTTCTTCTCCGTTCCCTTCTCTTACCACTCCCTTCTTCCATCCACTTCCCTTCTTCTTCCTTCCTCTGTCCTCATCCATTTCTTCTTCCCACCTCTTCACTCTTCTCTCTTTTTCCTCCATCTTTGTTCTCCTCTTCTTCCCTCTTGTTTTCTTTTTCTCTTACCATTTCTTCCCTCATAGTCCTCTGCTATCCTCTTCCCTCCTTCCACCCTCTTTTCACTGCCCTACACTCCTCTCCTCTTATTCTTCCCTACACTTCTCTTCTCTCCTTTTCTTTTATTCCCTCTTCCTTGTCCGTTCCCGCTCCCAATAATTCCCTTATCACTCTTCCTCCTTCAGTTGCCTCCTCTTCCCTCCTGCCCCTTACATTCCTTACCTCTTCCATCCTTTTTACCCCTCCCTCTTCTTCCTTCTTCTGTCTTCTTCCTTTGTCTAAGCTTTTACCTTATCTTTGTCTTCCATCCATTTTCAACATCCTTCCTCTTTTACCTTCTTGCCTCTTACCTTCTATTCCCTCCTCCCTCAATGTTCCTCTTCCCTATTCCTTCCTCTTTTTTCTCTCCTCTTCCATCCTTGTCCTTCTTGGGTCTTTTTCCTATTTTCTCCTATTCCTTCCTCTTTTCTTCTCATACCCTCTTTCTCTCTTTACTTCTCTCATTCCCTCTCTCATGCTCTGTCTACTATTCTGTTCCTTACTTTCTTTTCTCTTTTTCTGCCTTTCCCATCCTTCTCATCCTCTATCAACCCACTTACCTCTTTTCTCCTCCATCTTCTTCCATCTTCCTCCATACTTTCCATTGTACCTTCTACTCTCTGCTCCCTCCCATTCAATCATCATGCCTCATCCCCACACTGTCCCCCTCTCCCTTTAATTTTCACTGCTCTTTCCTGCTCACTTTCTTTCCTCTTCTTTCTGTATCCCTCCTCTTTCTTCCTCTTCCATTCTCTTCCCTATTTCTTCTTCCCTCTTCTTCCCAGTTTCCTCCTTCATCTTTTACTTTTCTGCTTCAGCTCCTTCTTTCTTTTCCACTTCCTTTCTCTTTTCTTTTCCCCCAACTTCCCTCTTTCATTATCTCCCTTGCTCCTTTTCTCTTGCACTTTTCACTTTTTTTTCCATTCTCTACTGCCTCCTCTTTTTTTCTGCATACTGCTTTCTATCCCCCCTCTTTCATCTTCACACCTTCTTACTCCTCTGCTCTCATCCTTCTCACCACTCTGATTTCCTTTTTTCTCATTTTTCATATCTTCTCTCTTGCCCATTTTGTCTTTCCTCCACTTAAAAATTCCATACTTTTCTTCCCTTTTCCCTCTCTATTTCATTCCCATTTCCTCTTCTTCCTCACTCCCTCACTTTTTCACTTTCTTATTCGTCTATCCTCCTTCTTATTCTGTCTTCCCTTTTCCCTATCTTGTCTCTTATCCTTTTTTCTTTTCTCCTATTATCTCCTTTTCCCTACTTCACTATTTTCTCTATTTCTCCCTTCCCTCTTCTCTCTTCTATCCTCTACCCTTTTCCATCCTCTTCTATCTTCTTCCCTCCTCTTCTCTGCAGTCCTTATTCTCCTCCATCCTCTTTCCTTTCCCCTCTTCTCTCTTCCATCTTCCCTCCTCTGCCCTCTCCTGTCCTCTCCCATCCATCTTCCCTTTTCTTCCCTTGCAATTTCCCTTTCCGACGTCATGCCTACTATATTTAACCCTCCCTTTACTTCTCTTCCATTCCTTTTTCATTCTCATCTTCCCTAAACTTCCCTCCCACTTCCTCTTCTTAATTCTCTTCCCTTCTCAATTTTGTTCTCTTGACCCTTCTCTTTCCCCTTCCTTTCTCCCTCCACTTCCCTGCCCCTTCCTTTACCTCTTTCCTTAAATTTGCCTTCTGTTCTCTTGTCTCCCTCCTCCGTTTACTTCTTTTCCTCTCTCCTCCGTCATCTACTTCTCTCCTTCCCATTCCTTCTTCTCTATTCTAAAACATTCATTCACTCTACTTTCCCCAGAAATCAACCCTGTTCTCCCGCCTATTCCCACCTCGTTCCTGATCTCTCCTCTTCCCTCTTTTCTCCTCCGTCCACATTTTCTCTCTCTCTACTTCTGTTTTCCCAGTTCCCTCCTCTTCCCTTATTTATCTTTTTACTTACAACTTTTTCTACACTCCTCCCTCCTCTTCTCTCCTCTTTTTTTCCTACACCTGCTTCGTCATTTCCCTATACACACCTCATTCCTCCCTTCATTTTCAGCACCCTGACATTTCCCACTTCACTCAGCCTCCCTCTTCTTCCCCATTTCCTCCTCTTCTCTCCTACCTCTTCTTGCCCTCTTTTATCTAACTCTTCACTACTTCCTCTTCTTACCCCCTATTTTATGATTTTCCCTTTTCCCTCCATTCTCTTCACTCCACTCATCCTCTCCTCTAACTTTTTCACACCTCTTCTCTTATCTTCACTCTTCCCTTCTCCTTCCTCTAAACTCTTCTTCATCCATTTCCTCCATCTTCCCACCATCCCCCATTCTCCTTCTTCTCATCTTTCCTTTCTCCACTTTCCCTTCCCTCCAGTTCTCTCTTCCCTCTTCCTTACTCTCTCTTTTTCCTTCCCCATTTTCTGCCTTCCTTCCTTTCCCTCCCTCCTCTTTCCTCCAACCACTTTTCTTTTTCTCTCCATTACTTCTCTGTTATTTTCCTGCTTTCATACTCTGTCTTTCTTATCCTTCTTTCCTCTCCCTTCCCTCCTCCCTCCTCTTGTATTCTCTCCCTTTCCTTCCCCTGTGCTCTCTTTTTCTTCATCTTCCTCTCTTTAATTTTCCTCTTTCCCAAATTCCTTGTATTCCCTATTTTCTTCTCTTCCATTGTCCCTTCTCATTCTGCCTCACTCCTCTTCTTTTTCTTTTTCTTGCTTCCCTCCAACCTCTTCCTATTCGTGTCATCTTCCATCGTATATGCTACCTGCTCTTTCATTCTCTTCCTCTTCCCTCCTACCTCTTTCCCTAAGTCTTCCCTTTCCATTTTCTTCTACTTACTCACAATTTCTCCTCTTCCCCGTTTCTTCCTCTCTTTTATCCTCTATCCTCTGATTCCTTCCTCTATCATCTCTCATTTTCCTTCCTCTTCCCTTTTCCTTACTAGTTTCCTTTTAATCCTTTCTTTTCCCTCTTCCTTCCTTTCTTCTATTCTTCACTGTTCCCTCCTCACTCTCATTTCCTCCTTTTATCTTCTTCCTTCTTTTCCTTCCTCAATATTGTTCCTTCCTCCCTCCACTTGTCTCTTTCATACTACCTCTCTCCTTTCTTTTCTATTCCCTTCTCCCTTCTCTTCACATTTCTCTCCCCTTACTCCTTCAGTTTTCTTTCCTAATAATTCGTCTTTCCTTTTGTATTCCCTCTGCATCCCTAATACCTCCTCCTCCATCCTCTTCCATCTTCCCTGATCTTCCCTACTATCTCCTCTTTCTTCCTCCTTGCTTTTCTAGCCACTTCCTTCCCTTTTCCATATCTCTATTCTATCCTCTTCCCTCCTCTTCATTTACTGTTCTTCTATTCCCTCCTCTTTCTTCCTTGCTCTTTCATCCACTTTCACTCTTCCCCCACCTCTTGTCTCTCCTCTCCTCTCACTCTTCCTTACCCATTCTCTTCTCTCTTTCATATCCATTCCTCTTACCTCATTTTCATTCTATCTTCCTTTTCCCTCATTTCCAACTTACAAGTATTTATTATTCTCTCATATTTCCACATTGTCTCAACTTCCCTCCTTTCTCCTCCCTCTTCTCTTTCCTCTATTCTTCTCCTCACTCCTCTATGCTTTTCCCTCTTGTTCACTCCCCTCTGCTTTCTCCTCCCTCTTATTCTCTGCATCCTACTTCATCCTCTTCCTTTTTCTGTAATATTATCTCTTCCCTCCACTCTCACTTTCCCTCTTTTATTTTTACATCACTTCTCTCCCTTTTGTGTCCTTTTATCTCTTCTGTCCACCACCCTCTTCTACCATTGCTTCTCTTTCAAGTCCCTTCTTTTCTCCTCTCTTCTCTTTCCTCTCCTCTTCTCCTTCTTATTCCTCCCTGCCATTCCCTCCTCTCTTTTCTGTATTTCTTCTTCCATCCTCTTTCTAATTCCTCCTATTCTTTCTTCCTTCTTCCCCCATCTTTCACGGTCTTTCTGTTCCCCTCATTGCCCTCTTTTCCTCTGTCCTGCCCTTACTTTCTCTTTATTTCTTTTCATTTTTGCTTTAAACTCTTTCCTCTTCCCCATCCTTCCTTGTTTCCATATTCTCCTCATATTTTTCTCTCTCCTCTTTGCACACCTTTCCTCTCCCTCCTCTTTCCTCCTTTCCTCTCTTCCTGTCACTGTCACAGCACTTCTCACCCTTATTTCCTCCTCTTTCACTCATTACTGTACTCTGCCATCCTCTCCTTCTTCCCCTCTCTTCACTCCTTTTACCTCTGGCATATTTTCCCCCTTAAATGCTGCTCTCTCAATAATTCTTTTCCTACCCTCTCTTCTCAATATTTCCCTACTTATTTCTTCTTCCCACCTCTTCCCTTTCCCTCCTCTTCTCTTCTCCCACCTCTTTCCTTTTTCCTCCTCCTCCTTCAACTTTTCTCTTCCATCAAATCTCTTACTCCAAGTTTCCCTCCTTGATCTTTTTCCCTGCTTACCCTCTTCCATCTTTCAATCTTTCTCCAAGTCCCTCCTTTCTCCTTTTACATAATCTCTTTTTCTCTACCACCTCCTCTCTCCTCTTCCATTTCCCTCCATCCTACATCCACTTCACTTGTTTTTCCGTCCTTTGTTCTCTTCTCTCATCTTTCCTTTTCTCTCCTCCCTCCTACCTCATCCGTCCTCCATACTATTCTCTCCTCTTTTCTTCCCTTTCTTTCATCTTCCCTATACTCCCATTTTCCCTTTCTTTCTTCCTTTATCCCCCTATGTCCTGTTTTCTTCCCCTACCTCCTCTTTTCTCCCTCTGTTTTCCTCTTTTCTTCTTCCCTTCTCCTTCCTCTTTTCTCCTCTTCCCTCCTTTCTCTTCCCTTCTATTCCTCCCCCTTCCCGTTCACTACTTTTTCCTGTCACCTCTCCTTCCTCCTTCTTCTCCCTCCAATCCTCTCCTCCACCTATTCCCTTCGTTTTTCTTTTTCTACTGTTCCCACTTCTTTGCCCCTACTCATCAATCTTCCTCACTCTTGCCTTTTCTTTTCCTATAGCTCTTTCCTCCTCCCTCCTATTTACTCTTTTCTCCTCATCCTGCTGGTATCCTTTACATTCCTCTTCCATCTTCTCTCCTTCCTCTTCTTCCTTCCCTCTTTCTTCCTCTTCTTACCCCTTCCCTTCTCTGTCCTATTCTTTCATCCATTCTCTTCGAAAATTGCCTTCCCTGCTTCCATTCCCTTGTGTTCTTGTCCCTCTTATTCCTCTTCCCTTTTCTGTCCTCTTCAGTCTGGTTCCACTTTATTCCCTCTTCTTTATTCTTCTCCATTTTCCCTTTTCACTTCTCTTTTCTTCTCCCTCCCCTTCCCTCCTACTTCCTCTTCCCTCATCTTCTTTTGTCATTTCTCTACTCTTTTATCGACCCCATACTCTTTCCTCCTCTTCCCTGCACATTTCCACTTCCCCCCCCCCCCAGTCCTTTCCCTTCTCTTCCCTCTTCTCTTCCTTTTAATGTTCCCAGCTTTTTCTTTCTTTTCCTCCACTCTCCTTTTCACTTCTCCCCATCTCCTCCTGTGTTCTTCTGTTCTCTCCCACCCTCCCCCTTTTTTTACTATCCTTCCCTCTTCTGTCCTTCCTTCTCTCACTTTTCTTATCTCTTTTTTCCTCTTCCCTCCCCTTTTCTTCCCACTTCTCTACTTTTTCAACAACCTCCTCTTCCATCATCCACTTTCCCTCCTCTAGTTTCTTTTTCATTCTCCCACCCACTCTTCTTCCCTTCTCTGCCTTCTTCACTTGTTTTGACTCCTTCACTCTCATACAATCTTCCTCCTCTTTCCTTCACCCAGAGGTACCCTACTTCATTCTTCTTCTCCTCTCTCCTTTCTTCTCTTCCCTCCTCCTTCCTACTCAGTCTTCTTCCTTTCTCTCTTCCTGTTTATTGATTGTTATTGCCCTGCTTCCCTCTGTCTTCCTGCTCTTTTCTCCTTTTCTACCTATCTATCTTCTCTCTTTCCTTCCTCCTCCTCAATACTCCCCCTCCTTTTTATATTTCCTTCCTTGGTACCTCTTCTTAACTCCTTTCTTCTCTATCCTGCTACCTCCTCCTTCTACATTTTTCCTCCTTCCATTTCCTGCCTTCCTTCTCTTTCCTCTTCTGTCCTTTCATCTTTCCTAGTGTTTCTCTCTCCCTCCCCTGTGCCCCTTCCTCTTCTTTCCATTCATTTTCCCTCCCTCTTATTCCAACTTCTCATCTTCTTCCATCCTACCCCCTAAACACCTGTCCCTCTACTTCCGTACTCCCTCATCTTTACTTTTCTTCTCTCCTCTCTTAACCTTCCTCTTCTGTCCTCTGTATACTTTATTCCTGCTTCTTTCTCTCATCCCTCATTTCCCGATTGCATTTTCCTTCTCTTTTCTCTTCCCCCTCATTCCTTCACCACCATCTCTTACACTTCATCATTTCCCTACTGTCTTCTCATCCCTCCTCCATGCTCTTGCTCCCTTTTCTTTCATTTCACTTTCTTTCATTGTACTCTTCCTTCTTCTATTTGCCATATTCCCTCCTCTACCTTTCACCCTCCTCTATTTCCAGTCCCAATGACTTCCTTTCCTTCTTCCTCTTCCCACTTCGTTCCTCTTCCTACATTTGTTTTCATCTACTTACCTCCTCATAATTCCCTCTTTCCTCCTGTTCATTCCTCCATCCAATTCTCCCTCTCCCTCCTCAATCACCTTCCCTCCTCTTCCCTCTTCTTTTTCCCTCCTTGCCTGATTTCGATCCTACCACCTCCCTCCTCTTACCTCCCCTCACTTCCCTCTTCTTCTATCCATCCTTAATCTTCCTTTGTCTTTCCTCATACTCCATCATTTCTGCTCTTCTTCTCCATTCCTCACCCCTCTTCTTTCCTCCACTCTCCTCTCTCTCAGCTCCTCATTCTTCTCTCTTCCTTCCTCTTCTTTCCTCTCTCCTATTAACTCCTGCCTCTTCTTCCTTACTTTCTTCTTTCCGTCCAGTTCTTGCCTATATTTTCCTTCATCTTTCTTTTCACTCTTCTCCCCCTTTCCTTCCTTGTGTGTCTTCCCTCTTCACGTGTCTTTCATCCAACATCTTCCCATTGCAATTTTACCTCCTCATTCATGCTTTGACCCAGAAAGCCTTCTCTGTAGATGCCTTCTCTCTTCCATAGTCTAAGCATTTTATTCTGTAATCTGCCCCCTTAACTACTTTCCCTCTACTCCAACTCCTACCTTTCCCGGATCCTCCATTAAACCCTATTTATAGTCCACCTCACCAGAAACTCCATCCAGTAGAGTTCTCCACCTATCATGGGTGAAGGCTAAAATCTTCCCTATTATTAAAACCCCTCTCTCAAGAATCATTACATATTTTCTGTGAATGCCTCTGTAAATGTTGTAAGCAATCACTGCATCCCTGGCCCCAGGATAGGGCAGAAGAGTTCTTCAGATGCCCTTAGGACAGAACTGAAGACATTGTGCATCCCATGTGGGAGTTTGGCATCAAACCTCTGGTGTGTGGAAAAGCTGGCACCTGTATTGAGTACTGAGACAGAGATTGCTCAGCCTCAGTCCCTCCTGGTCTATCTGAAATTGTGGGCATATTTGCAGGCCCACTCTTGTGCAGCTGGCCCCATCTTTCTATGAGCTGTCTGCCCTGTCTAATACTTGTCTTCTTTTTCACTCTTCATCCCGATCCCTTCAGCCGCCAGACAAACCCAGGCCTTCTATCACACTCCTACCTACCTACATCCTATCTACATACTTTCTACATCCTACCTACATCCTTTCTCACACTCCTTCCCACACACGTTGCCTCTGATAACTTGCACATCTTTCTGTCCTCTTGCACAGTTTTCTGTCCCTCCCAGCAATTGTGCCGCATATAAGATCCACTTTCCCTCTGACAGAGAACAAGCTGGACTCATCGCATACTACCATCCTGTCTACCCCAGGTTTTCACTCTTTCTGCATATATGTAGCCTTCTCTTAGTCCTTCTGTTTCACCCCTCAACTTCATCCTTCTTTCACCACCCAGACTATTGCCAACCCATTCTGGTAAATGATGCATATATGCAGCATATATCTTGCCTTCCTCTCAGACTCAAAATTCCTTGTATAGTACTTGAACTCACCAGTTATGAGCTCCAATCCTTTTGATCCTCTTCTCTGCTGCATTACTGTCCTGATATCCTGCCAAACATGAGAACACCTCTTTAGCATTCTGTTCCTCCCTTGGCCTCCTAATTTTCCCAAAGCCTCCTATTCTGCTCCTGGTCCCTGTCCTCCTTGTCCAAGTGTTCCTAAGCTTCTCACGTCTCCACCAACCTCCCACCTTGCTTCAGTCTATTTGCTCTTGGTGTGTATCCTGCCCTGCTCAGAAGCAGTGTGTCCCAGGGTAGTCTCTGAATTTCTCCCATGCATCTACACTCATATCCACGTCCTGTGCTTTCACACAGACTGTCCCCAAACCTCAGACACTCACCTCTACTCCTGGAGTATAAGCTCACCCTGGGTATCCTGTCATTGTCCTAGCCTAATACCCATCCTAACAAACTCCTGAGTTCCCTCATTCTTCTAGGAGCATCCAGAGCCTCCTGTCCTGTTCAGTCTCACCACCCTCCTCATACTTCTTCCTATTTTCCAGTATCCCTAGAAGGGCCTGATAACTAGATTTCACCTTTACCTCAGTCTCTGATCTAAAATTCTTGACAATCCTGTCTTCCTCCCCAAGCATTTGCCATCTTTCCCCCATGTTCCTGACGTCTCAACCCAGATGTTAGCCTTTCTGTAGTTGTCTGTCCTGTCCTTGGCCTTCTGACATCTACATCTGTTTAGTTTCAATTGGATCCTCCTGGTCTGGTACTCGGATTCTGAGGTACCCTGGTGTGCTTCTGTTCCCCAGCTCTGCAGTCTTCCCAAGAACACATTTCTTCCCATCCCCTTTCACTTGCAGAAGGCTTCTATTTCATCCTCAGTCCAAGCATATCCAATCTTTCCAATTTTGGCAATCACTTCCCACCTCTGTGTGCTATCTGTGGCATCTCCTTACCCCTGTACATCTTGCATACCCTGTTAGTTTCTAGCCATCTCAGTGTGTCTCATACTCTTAATTACTTCGCCAGTCCTCTCTTTCACTCTGCATTCCTTCCCTTCCGTTTTATGTATTTTTTTAAGGTATAAGAATTCTGCCTGCATGTGTATCTACATGCCAAAAAAAGGGCGTCAGATCCAATTACAGATGGTTGTGAACAACCGTGGGTTGCTGGTAATTGAAATCAGGAAGAACACACAAGGCACTTACCTGCTGAAGTATCTCTCTAACCCTTTAAATATCCTCCTTTTGATTTTCCAACACAGGGTTTCTCTGTAGCTATGGAGCCTGTCCTGAAACTAGCTCTTGTAGACCAAGCTGGCCTTGAACTCAAAGAAATCCACCTGCTTCTTCCTCCTGAGTGCTGGGATTGAAGGCAAGTGCCACCACCACCTGACTTCCTTTCAATCTCTTTTAAGAACCCTATCCTCCTTATTCTTATGTTGTCCCAGAACCTCTTTCTCTCCTCAGGAGCATGTACCCCCATTCTCAGCTCCATCCTTCATGATATCCTTTCCAGTCGGCTCACTGCCCTGTGTCTCTGGGGAATTCCTGGAACCTGCTACCATCCCCTTGAGCCTTAAAGAATTCATCATATTGCCTATCCTCCTGACCTGACTTTGTGTGTGTCCCTAGTCTTTAGACTTCCCATGAACCGCTTTTCCCAGGATTCTCAAATTCCAGAGCCTCTGGTTCCACTCACTAGGAATATACAGCAAATAGATCACCTCCTCCCAGGTCTTCTCCACTCTTATGATACTCTGACCATTTTCCTCACTAGCATCCTCTTTGTGTGTCTCCTGACACTTCTATTTGTCCCTCTTCCCTAGTCTCCTGTCACCTCCATCTTGTCCTCAGCTCCATCTTCTTTCCACCCCATCTTTCTAATGCCCTCAAATCTACCTGTATCCTAAGCCCCCTTCAGTGTCTGGCCTCTTCCCTTCACCTCTACCCTGTCCCTGAGCTTCCTCCTCTCTTCCCTAAACTTCTGTTGTCCTGCTGACCATTATGCCCTTTTAGGATGCTTCCTTCTCTCCTCCTCTTCATCTACATTCTATTCTCCTCTATTCTACCACCAACCTCACCATCTCTCCCTCCTCTTCAGTCACCTGTATGAATGTTAAACCTCTTGTAGCCTTACCTACTCACCCTAGGCTCCTTTTTGCTTTGTCACCATGGTTCTGCCCTTCTGCCCAGACTCTTAAGTTCTTCCTGAACTTTTGTCCTTTCCATTTTTCTGTCCTCCTCTTCATCCTCCAGTGTCTGCCTGAGTCTTCTGCCCTGCTCCTTCGTCTTCCTCATCCTGCTTCTTAGTTTCCCTAGTACTATCCTCTCCAGGTGTTGCCCTCTCCATCTTACTCTTAGGCTGAGTGTGTGACCCCCTCCTCATGCATCTAGAAACCTTGAGTCCTTACTTCTTTTCTCCACCTTTCTATGCCTGTATACCCTCTCCCCTTTTCAGAGTCCTGCCACTACCTATTCTTTGCCCCCCACATTGAAGCCGGTATTCTACACAGCATCCTCCTGCCCAGCTCTTAGCTCCCCTTGGATTCTATATCATCCCCTAGTGTCCATCTTTTCCTGGCTTTCTGTCCCCACCAGCTTACTACACTCACTCTGTGCCTGTTGACTTCCTTCCAGACTCCCACCTTCCCCTTTAGCCTCCGGTCCATCTCCATGTCCTTCTCTATAAACTTCTATTTCCTCCCAATCTCTTGACCAGTATCTGCCTCCTGCTCTGTAACTAATGTTCTTAGATACCCTCACAGCTTCCTGTTCACCTGCCTCATCATCCTCATCCTTCCTTCTCTCAGTCCCATGCCTTCCCCTAAGGGGCTTATTCTCCTTCCCTCCAATCCTCTCCCCTGCCTTCCTCTGTCTCTCAGCACCTGCTCTCACTCTGATTCCTTCCCTCTGCCTGGCCTTCCTGTCTTTCTCCAGGTCTTCTCTCCTCAGATCCATCCTTCTGCTCTCATCTACCAACCCGTCTTACTCCTGACATCTCTGTTCCTTATTCCTTCTCCATGATCATCTTGCACTCTTTATCCCTAGGCCTTTCTTTAGTCTACAAACATACCATATGCCACGGGCTTTGTCCTCATCTGCAGCTAACTACCCTGAGCCAGTGTGTGTGTGTGTGTGTGTGTGTGTGTGTGTGTGTGTGTGTGTGCGTGCGTGTATGAATGTGTGTGCCATCCCCTCTGTGCTTATCCCCAACTGCGGTGCCTTTCACCCTGCCATCCTGCCCTCTATCAACCTCCTAACCACTTTCAGAATCAGGCCCACCTCCAGGACTCTTTCTCTCCTCTGTATACTGAGTTCTCCCCCCTAAACACACACACACACACACACACACACACACACACACACACACACACACATTCTAGTGCCTAGCTCCACATTTTCTGACTATCTTTTGAGCATCTTGCTTTCTCCTCCACTTCCTATCCTAAAGTGAACCATCTTCAGTGTCCTACCCACCCTTTGAGGCTCCATGTTGCTGTCCTTGTTCTATAATTCCAGCTCTCACCAGGAACCTCCCCTCCTCCTCTAGCCCCTTTTCTTTCTCTGGATTATAAGAATCCTTATCTCCTCCCTTGCCTTCTGTCTTGCCTCCAGTTTTCTGCTCCTCTGTAAACAGAGACTACAGTTTGGTTTCCCGGTCACACAGACCCAAATAATCACAAAACAACTATATTAATTACAACATTGTTTGACCAATGGCTCAGTCATACTTCTAGCTAGTTTTTACATCTTAAATTAACCCATTTCTATTACTTTCCATTTTACCATGGGGCTCGTGGTTTGTTACCTCTTGCTTCTTGGGTGGCAACATGACATCTCCCTGACTCTGCCTTCCTTCCTCCTCTATCTCTGCTTGGATCTGCCACCTTGCTTTGTTCTGTCCTACCATAGGCCAAAGCAGCTTCTTTATTAAACAATGGTAATAAAACACATTTATAGCATACAGAGGGGAATTCCACATCACTCCCATCTCCCGGATTTCTGCCCTCCCCAAGCCTTCTATCTTCCCCTAACCTTCAATTTTCCTTTAACCATCTATTTCATTCCTGATTTCATCCTGAGCTCCCGGCCCCCCTCCTCAGCTTTCTGTGTCCCCCAGACCCTTACAGTAACCCAAGCCTCTGTCCATATTTCACATTTCTCTCACATCTGCTACCTTCTCCAGCTTCTGCTCTCCTTTACACTCCTCTCCCTACTCCCACACTTTCTCAGACCCCACCCCAACTCCTGCAGTATTCCTTAGCTTCCTGCATACTTCTTAGGCCTTCTGCCCTCCACAATGCCCTCCTTCCCTCTGTCCATAATTTCTTCCTCAATAGACTTACACCGTGTAACATCATAACCTCCCATTAACCTTCTGCCCTCCTCATCGACCATCTGCCCTTCCCCCACCCCCTGGCAGTCCTCACCAGCCTGAGGCCTTGCTTTCTCCTTCCTCCCAAGTCTCCTTCCCTACCTAGTCTTCTGCCTCTCACATCCTTCCTCGTTCTGCCCTCCTCACCCATATGTCCTTCTCTCCAGCCTCTTGGCCCCTTCCTCCTGAAGTCTCCCCATCCCTTCCCAGCTCCCAGCTGTCCTTTCAGCCTATGCCTCTGTCTCAGCCTTCTTTCTGCCTTCACTCAGCCCTGCTCTTCGTCCCCAACCCAGCCTCATACCCTCCACGACACCTGCCTTCCTCATCATGGGCTGTCCTCATGTGCCCCCACCATTCTCTTCAGTCTGCTATGTTCCTTCTCAGCCCCCCGCCATGTTCCCTATCCTTCTGCCCTATCCCAGATACCCATTCCGCCCTCCAGCCTGTTGTGCACCTCAAAACTTTCTGCACTCCCCAGTCTTATGAACCCACCTGTTTCTTGTCCAGCTTACCTTTTCTCTCTCTTCTGTGTTGCCCACCAGACACCACCTTCTCTTAACAGTATGGCCGTCGGTCCTGACCCTCTTCCCTCCCTAGCATATGTCCCTTAGCTCTGCCTGCCTTTTTCTCAGCCTCCTACAGCCTCTGAGCCAGCTGCTCAGTCTAGCAGATTCATATGGTCTTCTGACCCTTCTGACCTGGCTCGGACACTGTATTCCTGAGTCTTTGGCTCTCTTCCTCAGTCTCCCAACCTTCCTCTGTGCCTCTGACCCTCCTTCTAAACCTTCTGTCCTCCCCCAGCTACCTGTCTCATCCCTGATTTCCCCTTTGCCTCCTACCTGCCTCTCTAGCCTTCAGGCCCACTTTATGACCCTCCTGCCCTCCTCACAGTGCAACCTTTCCTTGAGCCTCCTGCCCCTTTTATTTTAGCGACTTTTGCATGGACCTATCATTCCCCTCCCTACCATCCCCCCAGTCTGTTGTCACCTTTCCCAGAATCCTACACCCCCTGAGCTTCCTACCTTCTACTCTTCTGCTCACCTCCCCAGCCTTCAGCCATTCCTACCTGAACTCCTACTGTCCCCATGAGACTCATGGGTATCTGCTCAGCTTTTTGTCTTTCTCCTGAACCCTCTATGATTCCCAAGGTCTACAGTACCCCCACTGGAGCCTCCTGTACTGCTGTACAGCACCCAGGAGTCTCCTGTCCTCCTCCTGAGGCTTCTACCCTACCACAAAAACTTCCTGACTTTCTCTAGTCTCCCACAGTGCATTTGAGCCTGTCACCTTTACTGCACTCCTGGGTGTTCCTTTCCCAGCCCCCACAAGGGAGTCTCTCACAGTCTTGCTGTCTGACCTCCCCCAGCCTCCTCCACACTGAGCCTCCTGCCCTCTTGCTAAGTCCCACCTCACCTCAGCCCTAGGGCTCCTGGCTTCTCTGGTAATCCCTCAGAATGGAGTTCTGAGAGAACAGAGGTAAAGTCATGAGAGAAAAGCAGTCACCTTTCAGGTCCAAAGGAAACTTCAATCCTCTAAGTTCCAAATGTCTGGAAATGAGCTCAGCCTGGAAAACAGCAAGGTTTCTGGGTGTTAGATAAAATCTAGCATTCCTTGGGAACTTGTGAAGCTGGTTTCCCTCCAATGAGAAGCATCCTTCCCTGATCTCTGGCAGAAGGGACATGTGGCTCTCTGTGGCTCCTACCAGCATATTAAGCGGTGTATGCTGGTAGCACAAAGTGCTTGCAGGTATCACAATAGGTATCACAAGTACCTATTCCATATTCAACATTCATCCAAGCCCTTCTCACAACCTCCTTCCAGTTCAGTGACTTCTCTGGCCCCAGTTACTCATTCCTCTTTTTTTTTTTTCGATGATCGGATAATTCTTTTTTTCAAATTTTTTATTGAGAAAAAGAGAAAAAAAGTTTCCGCCCCTCGCAGCCTCCCATTTCCCTCCCCCTCCTTCCACCCTTCTTCCCCTCCCCCCACTCCTCTCCCCCTCCCTCTCCAGTCCAAAGAGCAGTCAGGGTTCCCTGCACTGTGGAAAGTCCAAGGTCCTCCCCACTCCATTCAGGTCTAGGAAGGTGAACATCCAAACTGGCTAGGCTCCCACAAAGCAAGAACATGAAGTAGGATCAAAACCCCTTGCCATTGTCCTTGGCTTCTCATCAGCCTTCATAGTTCACCATGTTCAGAGAGTCTGGTTTTATCCCATGCTTTTTCAGTCACAGTCCAGCTGGCCTTGGTGAGCTCCCAATAGATCAGCCCCACTGTCCTAGTGGGTGGATGCACCACTCGTGGTTCTAACATCCTTGCTCATGTTCTCCCTCCTTCCGCTCCTCACTGGGATCTTGGGAGCTCAGTCCAGTGCTCCAGTGTGGGCCTCTGTCTCTATTTCATCCCTCAGATCAGATCAGATCAGATCAAGTAAGCTTCATCCCAGAGAGGCAGGGCTTGTTCAACGTACGAAAATCTATCAATGTAATCCGTCATAGAAATAAACTGAAAGAAAAAAAACATATAATCGTTTCATTAGATGCTGAAAAAGCATTTGACAAAATTCAACATCCCTTTATGATAAAAGTCTTGGAGAGATTAGGGATACAAGGGTCATACCTAAATATAATAAAAGCTATTTACAGCAAGCCGACAGCTAACATCAAATTAAACAGAGAGAAACTCAAAGCCATCCCACTAAACGAAAAGGCTGTCCACTCTCTCCATCCCTCTTCAATATAATGCTTGAAGTTCTACCAATAGCAATAAGACAACATAAGTGGATCAAGGGGTACTCATTCCTCTTTTTTTGTAATTTATTTATTTATTAAAGATTTCTGTATCTTCCCCGCCACCGCCTCCCATTTCCCTCCCTCCTCAGCCTGCCATTCCTCCTGTGTATTCACTACCTGTATGTGGGACCAGGCTCCTGCTTCTCTTGCTATATTTTCTCTCTTTCCTATTCCCCAACTTTCTTCCCTTTCTTGCCCTGACCAAGTGCAATCTGCTGGCCATGTTCTGCCTACTTTCATTCATGTTTTGGACTCTTCCAGATGTCTCTGGTTGCTCTCTCTCATTTCTGCAATAAATATCTTCCCCTATACCATGGAACGGTCGTATGTCAGTTTCTACAGCAATCAGTTCCAGCTTGTGGCAGGTGGTTCATTTTGTCATGAGTTCCTCACATGCTACTGGGCAAACAGCAGTAAGTACGTTACCACCTGCTCCTTCAGATGTATCTCTGGGTTGCACAAAGTGGCCTGCAGAACGTTCTTGCATTTTCCCTTTCTCTTTAGGCTCAATTTGAATTAAACACATTGAGTCCAGACCCTGGAATGAAAGAGAAGCCTTTGCTTCAGCTTCTTTCTCTGAACACTGAATGAGAACAACTGGAACATCCTGGGCCTGGCTTGGTGTGGGGGTAGCGGGGGGTGGTGGTTCTGTCAAGGGTGGTCTAGGAGGAGACTCTGAAGCTGCAGTTTACCTGCTCAGCTCTCTGGATGCCCCCTGCTGGGCTTGGAGCATGCTGTCCAGCACCTCACCCACTTCCCCACACTAGCTTCATATGGCACCTGAGAAAAACAGGAGGCATCCAGGCAGTATTTGGTGTACTGAACTCAAAGATTTTCTTTTAACTTTGAGAGACAACAACACGTGGCAACATCAGAAACGGCATCTCTGACCAGACAGTGCTGGCGGCGCAGAGTTCATCACACATGGAAATGTATGGCCATCCGGGTCCAGTCTCTGAGCTGATTGAAGCTCTTCTGCTTGCAGTACAGACTGCAAGGAGATAAAGTGCATCACGACCCCATCACACAGCCAGGGCACTGTGGAGGAAGAAAAGTAGCCAAGGGGGCGGGGAAAACAGAGGCTCACAGACTACTCAGGGCCAGAATGGGACACGAACACAAAACAGAGTCCTAGTTCTACCCGCATCTACTGGCCCAGAGTCCAGGCCATTGCCAGTGCCTCCGACCTCACACCATAGCCCATGCCTGGACATGAGCAGGGAGGGGCTTCCTGGAGCAGGAAGTCTAAGAAGGCAGGGCCTCCATCTCCATACTCATTTCTCCCAGTAGGTCAAGGTCCTTATTCGACAGGAAGCCCAGTATACCTGTGAAGCTCCTCCTCAATCGTGCAATCTGCAGTGTAAACACGTTCACAGACATGTATTTATACACACACAAAGCGCTCAGTGAAACTTGGCAGAACAGAGTATCAATCCTGAACTGTGGGAAACAGCAGGGGGCATGTAGTAGCCACCATTCAGTCTGTGTACCTGAAACGAGAGATATGGAGATCTTCCTCTGGGTCCTTGACTCTTAGTGGGCACCCAGGCCACGCTGTCCCTGGGGCCACCTAGCGTCTTGGAGGTTTCCATCCTGAGAACCGGATACATGGACCTTGAGCTATCGCTGCCAGAAGAACTGAGGGAAATAGGAGATGGGTGTCCCTTCGGTCATTCCTGGTCATTTGGGCACCCCACTCAAAGCCCCCTGTACTGTCCTAACCGCATCAGTATGATATCGCATGTGATTCCAGGGATGGAGCCCTAAGGCTGAGAACACAGAGATGGGGTGGTGCCAAAGCTCTCAACATCTTCACTTTTCTGGTAGCAGCCCGATCCTAGGAACCACAATGCCATCATCACCAGCTCAGAGGTCTGCAGCACAGAACTGCTCAGGAGCCCATGGTAAGCTCTAGAGAGGTGGGACATTTGGCTCTGTTGAGAGTAAATGGCTTACCAGGGGGTTGAGATTCTATTACTAGGTCCTCCACCACAGCTATTCCTGTCTTCAACATGACTTTCCATAGCACACTCCAAGGAAAGGCAGATGCCCAGCTTCCCTAACCAACGGTCTCTCTTTCTCCCTAGGTGCCCTGGCAACTCTCTACTCCCCCCCCCCACAACACCGACCTTCCAGGTCGTGAAGAAGATTGCAGAAGGGGTGGGGGAATTAAGGTCCAGGGCAGGCTGAGCCCCCCCCCCCTCTTCTGTGTGTAACAAGAGCAAACCAAGCCCGGTACTTGAGCACCATTGTGTTCAGGAGATAAGGGAATATGTCTCCCTCACAGTGTTACTGGGAAATATCAGTGCCCGAGGGACACTGGCATCTTTTCTATGGCGGGGCCAGAAGGCCTGAGCAACCCCACCACTCTCTAGGCCTCTACCAGAAAGGCCCTTCCTCTTCTAGGCAGGTTCTTCACTCAGCTGCTCCCCGGGCTGCTCAGGAACAGGCAGGCATCTCTACATAGGGATCCATCTTGAAATGATGACAGAAGGGAGACATCACCCAGAAGACCAAGGCTTGAAGAAAAAGCCTTCAGAGTTGGCTTCCTGTGCACTCTGCTTCTCCACCCTATCCCGACAGCAGATGCTTGCTGCTGGAATCCTTCCCACTTCCCCAGATCCTGTGGCACACAGCTGCCAGGCTGCTCATGGCTGGAAGATGGGCTTCTGGGTCTCACCAGTGTCATCGCAGGTGCTGCTGGGCAGACAGGGAGGATGGGAGAAGCAGGCTGTGGGGGAAAGAGACGATTGTAACCAATATTTCCTGTTCTTTCCTGTCTGCAGATGCAGAGAGCCTCAGGAATGCCCCAGACCGGGTTAGGGGAGCAAGAGGGAGAGCAGGGGGAGCAGGCAGAGGACAGTCCCCTGCCTCATCCCCAAGAGTACAGGAGGCAGTCTGGAGAAGGGCTGCACAGAGCTGCAGAGACTAACCTTGGGCCTGCATGCAAAGAAGGGGACAGACCTGAGGTTTGATTCAGAAAAGAACTGTCCATTTTATCTGACCACCTGACATAGGGAGACCGATGGACAAATATTTCCTCTTCTAGCACCTTCCTGGGGACTCACTGGCCCATTCAGGGTTCAGGTTACATCTCAGGATGCTTCTACAAAAAAGGGAACTGAGGCTGGAAGGTGGGTGGGAGGGGCTCCCTGTCTGTGTGTTGGTGATGAATTGACCCTCCAAGATGCCAGAGCCACCCAATACCCTGGAAGCACTACCAGGAAACATGGGAAAGCCTCACCTACATCTTCTGTTTCCCAGCTTGGCCAGGCCACAGGTATGCCAGGGTGCTGCCCCATCTAAAACCCTCTACCCACTTGGCCTCTCCAAACCTACTGTGCTACATTTCAACTGACCCTCATGCTCTCACTCATCCTCCAGGTGTCCCCGGTCTCTGGTCTTCTTTCCCAGACTCTTCACATCCACCTTATCTTCTCACTATCCCTATGCCTCCTCCCAGCCTTGTGCCCTCTAGCTCATCACTGTCTCAGCCGTTAGTTTCCTGTCTACTCCCTGATTCTCCTGTTCTCTACTAGACTCCGGCATTCCTTCCCAGCTTATCTCAGCTGTCTCCTGCCTTCCTACCTCTGCTGCTCCTGTGACCTTTCTCTAGACACTAACCATCTCCTTTAGCCATGTGATCTCCCCACCCTTCATCCCTCCCAAGACTCCTACCCTCTTCTGAAGCTTCCTACCCTCCTCCTCAGATTCCTAGTTCTTCAGAGCTTCTAACCTTTCCCCTGGACTGTTGCTTTAATAAGAGTTGTAAGCCCCAAATTGAAGTTTAAGTCCTTATATAAATTATTTCATAACTTTACTAAAATGTGAAGTGATTTGATGTGCAAAAATTCCCAGAAGTACTAGTCAGTGTTTAAAAATTAATCCCCAAGTGAATTTCATGCTGAAATTCCTATTATGTAATTCACTTCTGTCCAACTTTTAATACTATTTCCTTGAAAACAATACAGACTCTCCTTAACCTCTGAGCCATCTCTCAAGCTCTATGACAGAGCTACAGTAATGAAAACATCTTGGTATTGTCATAAAAGCAGAGACATTGACCAATGGAATTGAAGATCCGGATACCCACATACCTATGAACACCTAATGTTTGACAAACAAACTAAAATTATACAAAGGAAAAAAGAAAGCATCTTCAACAAATGGTGCTGGCATAACTAGATGTCAATGTGTAGAAGAATGAAAATAGATCCATATCTATCACTATGCACAAAACTCAAGTCCAAATGGATTAAAGACCTCAACATAAATCTGACCACACTGAACCTGATAGAGGAGAAAGTGGGAAGTAGCCTTCAATACATGAGTCTAGGAGACTGCTTCCTAAGTATAACCACAGTACCACAAACAATAAGAGCAACAGTGAATAAATGGGACCCCCTGAAACCGAGAAGCTTCTGTAATGCAAAGGACACAGTCAAAAAGACAAAAAGGCAACTTACTGAGTGGGAGAAGATCTTTACTAACCCCACATCAGACAAAGGACTGATCTCCAAAATATATAAAGGACTTAAGAAATTAGATATTAAATTTCTAAATAACCCAATTAAAAAATGAGGTACTGAACTAAACCGAGAATTCACAACAGAAAAGTTTCAAATGGTCAAAAGTTACGTAAGGACATGTTCAACTTCTTTAGCTATCAGGGAAATGCAAATCATAACAACTTTATGATACCATATTACACCTGTCAGAATGGTTAAAATCAAAAACACTAATGATTGCTTATTCTGGCGAGGATGTGGAGTAAGGGGAACACTCAGTCATTGCTGGTGGGAATGCAAACTTGTGCAACCAATTTGGAAATAAGTGTGGCAGTTTCTCAGAAAATTGGAAGTCATCCTACCTCAGGATCCAGAAATACCACTCTTGGGCATATACCCAAGAGATACCTAATCATACTACACAGATACTTGTTCAACTATGTTCACAGCAGCATTATTTGTAATAGATAGAACCTGGAAACAACCTAGATGTCCCTCAACTGAAGAATGGATGAAGATAATGTGGCACATTTACACATTAGAGTACTACTCAGCTTTAAAAAAAACAGTGACATCTTGAATTTTGCATGCAAATGGATGGAATTAGAAAACACTATCCCGAGTGAGTTAACCCAGACCCAAAAAGATGAATATGGTATGTACTCACTTATAAGGGGATACTAGCTATAAACAAAGGACATTGAACCTATAGTTCATGATCCTAGAGAAGCTAAGTAATAAGGTTATTCCCCAAAAATTATATAGATCCTCCTGGAAGTTGGAAACAGACAAGACTGCCTGACAAAATTGGGAACATGAGGTGGGAGAGAAGGGAGGGAAAATAGAAGGGGAAGAGGAGGGAAGAAAGGGAGGGTTGAGGAGAACTTGAGGGAATGGGATAGTTGAGATGGAGGAAGGACAGAGATCTCTAGATTGAGGGAGTTTGCAGAAATCTGAGCCTAGAGAAATTCTCAGGAATCCACAAGGATGAGCCTGCCTAAGACCCCTAATAGTGGATGATACCTTAACCATAACCCCCTTCCAGCTCTGTAAGAGTGCCTTTCAGGTCTGCAGTAGAGGCAGATATGGCCCACAGGTCCCTAAAGGCCAATGCCCAGCGCCAGCTACTAATGGTTCCACAGGAGTACGCTGTGAGTGACAGTACCGTAGTCGTGTCAGTTTTCCCAAAGCCTGGAGTAGGGGTGGCTTCGGGGTTGGGAGGCAGAGTGTGCTCTAGGGGTGTCCAAATGGAGACATTGGTGGGTTAGATGTAAGTGGGAATGCAGGGTGTGAGGGACCTGAACAGATCCCTCATTTCCCTGATGGTGTTTCTTTCTCTCACATTTAGTAGGTGGACAACTGACGACACCAGTCTCTTCCCAGTAACTTCCTTGACCTGGTGATAAGAAACATTATGCACTTCCAGTTTGTGGCTGTTGTCAAACAAGGAAGAGGAAGGATTCATCACACCTAAACTTTCTCTCCCTAAAAGACAGGACAAAGGCATTTCGTGTTTTTGGTAACTGTTACTTTGCCTTCGAATTTCAATGTTTTGATGTGATTTCCCCTTTATTAGCCCCATGGTTGGCTTGTTTCCCTTTTGCTTAAGGAAACGGTGCTTAAATGTTTGTTGCTGAACAAAATAAAACTAACATATTGTGGTTTAGATGTTTTGGTTAGGTTTTGGTCTGACATTACTTTTGGCTATGGCAGAAACCTCGAAGTTTTCTCATCTGTGTACTTTGGTTGGAAGGAAAGTTCTGAAATTTAAAATTTCTCACAGTCCAAAGCAGTGAAAAATAATTTAGTAAATGGAAAGAAAATGGCATTATTTAAAGTCAGTTGGTTATTCAGCACACAATATGGTTATCTTTGAAGTAAGATTTTTTTGTTAGAATATGCTGAAGAGCTTTGCTAGCATGCCAGATTCATTGAGTTCAATCCCAAAGTACTGTAAAAAAGGGTGCGGGGGGAGGGGTTCTATAGAACTAAGTATATAATGGCAATAAAGACATTTTCAGGTTTATCCTTTAATATTTTTCATGAAATATTTCTCTTACAGAATATTAGCTTTTCCATTTCCTCACACTTTTCAGGAAAATATTTACATTAAAAAACATCCTATATACAGATACTAAACATTTAAGCTTATCCACACTTTCTTATATAATAAATAATTGAGTTCATGAAAACTTACTTCCTTAAGGTATTTTAGAAGACGCAGATTTACTGAATTAAACATTTATATAGTCACATATTAAATTTCTCCACGTATACTACTGGACCGTTTTCTTTCTTTTTTTTTTTTATCATGTTTTATTGAAAAAAAAAAATTCCGTCTCCTCCCAGCCTCCCATTTCCCTCCCCCTCCTCCTACTCCTCTCTCCCTCCTCCACCTCTCCCCCTTCCTCCCCAGTCCGAAGAGCAGTCAGGTTTCCCTGCCCTGTGGAAAGTCCAAGGTCCTCCCCCCTCCATCCAGGTCTAGGAAGGTGAACATCCAAACTGGCTAGGCTCCCACAAAGCCAGATCATGAAGTAGGATAAAAACCCAGTGCCATTGTCTTTGGCTTCTCATCAGCCCTCATTTTCCGCCATGTTCAAAGACTCCGGTTTTATCCCATGCTTTTTCAGTCCCAGTCCAGCTGGCTTTGGTGAGCTCTCAATAGATCAGCCCCACTGTCTCAGTGGGTGGGTGCACCCCTCGTGGTCCTCACTTCCTTGCTCATGTTCTCCCTCCTTCTGTTCCTCATTGGGACCTTGGGAGCTCAGTCTGGTGCTCCAGTGTGGGTCTCTGTCTCTACCTCCATCCATCGCCAGATGAATGTTCTATGGTGATATGCAAGATATTCATGAGTATGGCTATAGGATAGGGTCATTTCAGGTTCCCTATCCTCAGCTGCCCAAGGAACTAACTGGGGACATTGCCCTGAGCACCTGGGAGCCCCTCTAGGTTCAAGTCTCTTGCCAACCCTAAGATGGCTCTTTTAATTAAGATATGTGCTTCCTTGCTCCCCTATCCAACCTTCCTTTATCCCAATCATGCCGATTCCCCAAGTTCCCCCCATAATCCCCTTCTCACTTGTTTCATCCCATCTTCCCTTTCCCCCATCCCACCCCACCACAAAGATCCCAAATCTTTGCCCGGCAATCTTGTCTACTTCCCATATCTAGGAGGATAACTATATGTTTTTCTGTGGGTTCACCTTCTTATTTAGCTTCTTTAGCATCACAAACTATAGACTCAGTGTTTTTTATTTAATGCTAGAAACCAATTATGAGTGAGTACATCCCATGTTCATCTTTTTGGGTCTGGGTTACCTCACTCAGGATAGTGTTTTCTATTTCCATCCATTTGCATGCAAAATTTGCGAAGTCATTGTTTTTTTTCTGTGAGTAGTACTCTAATATGAATATATTCCACACTTTATTCTTCCATTCTTCCATTGAAGGACATCTATGTTATTTATAGGTTCTGGCTATTACAAATAATGCTGCTATGAACATAGTTGAACAAATGCTTTTGTAGTATGATAGGGCATCTCTCGTGTATATTCCCAAGAGTGGTATTACTGGGTCCAGGGGTAGGTTGATCCTGAATTTCCTGAGATACGGCCACACTGATTTCCAAAGTGGTTGCACAAGTTTGCATTCCCACCAGCAATGGATGAGTGTACCCTGTCCTCCACAGCCTCTCCAGCAAAGGCTATCCTTGGTGTTTTTCATTTTAGCCATTCTCACAGGTGTAAATGAGGTCTCAAAGTTGTTTTGATTTGCATTTCCCTGATTGCTAAGGAGGCTGAACATGACCTTAAGTGTCTTTTGGCCATTTGAACTTCTTCTGTTGAGAATTCTCTGTTCAGTTCAGTGCCCCATTTTTTAATTGGGTTAATTAGTATTTTAAAGTCTAGTTTCTTGAGTTCTCTATATATTTTGGAGATCAGACCTTTGTCTGTTGCGGGGTTGGTGACAATCTTCTCCCAGTCAATAGGTTGCCGTTTTGTCTTAGTGACAGTGTCCTTTGCTTTACAGAAGCTTCTCAGTTTTAGTAGGTACCATTTATTCAATGTTGCCCTTAATGTCTGTGCTGCTGGGGTTATACATAAGAAGAGATCTCCTGGACCCATATGTTGTAGGGTACTTCCCACTTTCTCTTCTATCAGGTTCGGTGTGTACGGGCTGATATTGAGGTCTTTAATTTATTTGGACTTGAGTTTTGTGCATGGTGATACATACGGGTCTATTTTCATTCTTCTACAGGTTGACATCCAGTTGTGCCAGCACCATTTGTTGAAGATGCTTTCTTTCTTCCATTGTATACTTTTAGCTCCTTTATCGAAAATGAGGTGTTTATAGATTTGTCGGTTAAAATCTGGGTCTTCTATACGATTCCATTGGTCGACTTCTCTGTTTTTATGCCAATACCATGCTGTTTTCATTACTGTGGCTCTGTAATAGAGTTTGAAGTCAGGGATGGTAATGCCTCCAGAAGTTCCTTTATTTTATAAGATTGTTTTGGCTATCCTGAGTTTTTTGTTTTTCCATATAAAGTTGATTATTATCCTCTAAAGATCTGTGAAGAATTTTGATGGGACCTTGATGGGGATTGCATTGAATCTATAAATTGCCTTGGTTGAATTGCCATTTTTACTATGTTGATCCTCCCAATCCAAGAGCAAGGGATATCCTTCCATTTTCTGGTATCCTCTTAAATTTCTTTCTTCAATGCCTTAAAGTTCCTGTCAAATAGATCTTTCACTTCCTTGGTCAGAGTTACCCCAAGATATTTTAAGCAGTTTGTGGCTATGGTGAAAGGTAATGCTTCTCTGATTTCCCTCTCTGCTTCCATATCCTTTGTGTATAGGAGGGCGACTGATTTTTTGGAGTTGATTTTGTATCCTGCCACATTACTAAAGGTGTTTATCAGCTGTAGGAGTTCTTTGGTAAAGTTTTTCTGGTCGCTTATGTATACTATCATATCATCTGCAAATAACAAAAGTTTAACTTCTTCCTTTCCAATTCGAATCCCCTGGATCCCCTTATGTTGTCTTATTGCTATTGCTATAACTTCAAGCACTATATTGAAGAGGTATGGAGAGAGTGGACAGCCTTGTTGTGTTCCTGATTTTAGTGGGATGGCTTTGAGTATCTCTCCATTTAATTTGATGTTAGCTGTCGGCTTGCTGTAAATAGCTTTTATTATATTTAGGTATGGCCCTTTTATCCCTAATCTCTCCAAGACCTTTATCGTAAAGGTATGTTGAATTTTGTCAAATGCTTTTTTAGCATCTAATGAAATGATCATATGGATTTTTTTCTTTCAGTTTATTTATATGATGGATTACATTGATAGATTATCGGATGTTGAACCAGCCCTGCATCTCTGGGATGAAGCCTACTTGATCTGATCATAATGGATAATTTTTCTAATGTGTTCTTGGATTCGGTTTGCCAGTATTTTGTTGAGGATTTTTGCATCGATATTCATGAGTGAGATAGGCCTGTAATCCTTTTTCTTAGTTGGGTCTTTGTGTGGTTTCGGTATCAGGGTAACTGCCGCTTCATAAAAGGAATTTGGCAATGACTTTTCTGTTTCTATATTGAGAAATATATTAAGGAGTATAGGTATTAGCTCTTCTTGGAATTTCTGGTGGAATTCTGCATTGAAGCCATCTTGTCCTGGGCTTTTTTTGGAAGGGAGGTTTTTAATAACAGTTTCTAATTCTTTTTGACTAACAGGTCTATTTAGATTGTTCAACTTGTCTTGGTTTAACTTTGGTAAATAGTACTTATCTAAAAAAATGTCCATTTCTTTTGCATTTTCCAGTTTTGTGGCATACAGGCGTTTGTAGTAAGATCAAATGATTCTCTAAATTTCCTCTGTGTCTGTGGTTATGTCCCCCTTTTCAGTTCTGATCTTATTAAGTTGCATGTTCTCTCTCTGTGGTTTTATTAGTTTGGTTTGGTGTTTGATGATATTGTTGATTTTTTCCAAGAACCAACTTTTTGTTTCATTGATTCTTTGGATTGTTTTCTGTTTCTATTTTGTTGATTTCAGCCCTCAGTTTGATTATTTCCAATCTTCTACTTCTTCTGGGCGAGTCTGCTTCTTTTTTTCTAGAACTTTCAGCTGTGCTGTTTAGTCTCCAATGTGTGCTTTCTCCGTTTTCTTTAAGTGGGCACTTAGTGCTATGAACTTTCCTCTTAGCATTGCTTTCATAGTGTCCCATAGGTTTGAATATGTTGTCTCTTTATTTTCATTAAATTCAAGGAAGACTTTAATTTCTTTTTTTATTTCTTCCTTGAACCAGGTATGGTTCAGTAGTTGACTGTTCAGTTTCCATGAGTTTTTCGGCTTTCTGGTGGTAACCTAACTGTTGAATTCTAACTTTAATACGTGGTGATCCGATAAAACACTGGAGGTCACTAATTTTTTTTTGTATCTGTGGAGGTTTGCTTTGTTATTGAGTATGTGGTCAATTTTCGAGAAGGTTCCATAAGCTGCAGAGGAGAAGGTATATTCTTTCCTATTTTGTGGAATGTCCTATAGATGTTTATTAAGTCCATTTGCTCCATTACCTCCATTAATTTTCTTATTTCTCTGTTAGGTTTCTGTCTGATTGACCTGTCCATTGGTGAGAGAGGTGTGTTGAAGTCTCCTAATATTAGTGTGTGTGGTTTTATGTCTGCCTTGAGTTCTAGTAATGTTTCTGTTACATAAGTGGGTGCTTTTATATTAGGGGCATAGATATTCAGGGCTGAGACTTCATCTTGATGAATTGTTCCTGTTATGAGTATAAAAATGACCATCTCTATCTACTATTCTGATTGATTTTAGTTTGAAGGCAGATTTGTTAGAAATTATTATGGCCACACCCACTTGTTTCTTTGGTCCATTTGCTTGATAAGCCTTTTCCCAACCCTTTACTCTGCGTAGATGTCTATCTTTGTGGTTGAGGTGTGTTTCTTGTAAACAGCAGAATGTTGGATCCTGTTTTCGTATCCAATCTCTTTTATAGGTGAAATGAGTCCATTGATATTAAGTGATATTAATGTCCAGTGGCTGTTGACTCCTGTTGTTATTATTTTTTTGGTAGTAGAGTTTGTGTGTTTCCCTTCTTTCAGTTGTGCTGGTCAGGGGTTGCTAGTTGTCTGAGTTATTATAGGCAGTGTTGGCAATGTTGGATTCCTTGGGTTGTGATTTTCCTTCTATTACTTTCTGTAAGGCTGGATTTGTGGCTATGTATTGTTTAAATTTTTTTCTTATCCTGGAATATTTTGTTTTCTCAATTGATAGTGAATGGTAGCTTGGCTGGTTTTAGTAGTCTGGGCTTGCATCCATGGTCTCTTAGTTTCTGAAGTACCTCTATCCAGGACCTTCTGGCTTTCATGGTTTCCATAGAGAAGTCAGGTGTAAGTCTGATAGGTTTACCTATATAAGTTACTTGACCTTTTTCCTTTGCAGCTCTTAATATTTTTTCTTTAATCTGTATGTTTTGTGTTTTGATTATTATATGGTGAGGGGATGGGTTTTTTTTTTTTGATCCAGTCTATTTGGTGTTCTGTATTCTTCTTGAATATTCATAGGAATATCTTTCTCTATGTTGGGAAAGTTTTCTTCCATAATTTTGTTAAATAAATTTTCTTGGTCTTTGAGCTGTAGTTCTTCTCCTTCTTCTGTCCCTATTATTCTTAGGTTTGGTCCTTTTATTGTGTTCCATATTTCCTGAGTGTTTGTGATGAGAGTTTGTTGGACTTGCTGTTTTCTTTGATCAGTGGGTTTATTTTCTCAATGGTGTCTTCATAGTCTGACATTCTTTCTTCTATCTCTTATATTTTATTAGTTATACTTGTTTCTGTAGTCTCTGTTCGTTGCCCTAGATTTTCCATATCTATTCGGCCCTTGGTTTGTATTTTCTTTCTTGCTTCCGTTTCAGTTTTCAATTCTTGAACTGTTTCCATTACCTTTTTGATTGATTTTTCTTGGTTTCCCAGGGTATCATTTATTTATTTATTCATTTCTTCAAACTTCTTGTTATACTTCTCATCCATTTCTATAAGGGCATTTTTTACATGCTGTTTAAGGGACTCTATCGCTTTCATAATGTCAATTTTTCCCCTTTTTCTGGATTAGGGTGATCAAGAACCTCTGTTGTCAGATCACTTGTTTCTGGTATTTTCATGTTGTTTCTCAGATTGGTGGAGGAATTCTTGCCTTGGTGCCTGCCCATCTCTTCCTTCAAATACTATCCGATGGATCTTATGAAATAGGATCAGGTTCCCTTGCTGGCCAGGGACCCTGCTCACAAAGGGCCTACCTTGCTGCAGGCAGGTTATTGAAGCAAAGCAATTCCTGCCGGCCCCGTTGCCCTCAGCACCCTGTCCCAGTGCCCAAACAGGCTGAGCTGGCAGATCCCTTGGTCCCGCAGAAGGGAAGAAGAAGGGAGGAGGTTCCTGGGTGCAAACTGGGATGTGTTAGGGAGAGAGGGGCCCCAGCAGAGGGGAGCAGCCCCTGCTGAATGACCGGGGAGTGAAGGGGGTCAGGGAATGTCCCTGCTCTGTTTCCGGGCTCCTGCTGGGGGTCAAGAGCACACTCACTAACCACTCTGATGAGTCCCCCGGAGCAGGAGCAGGTTCCCTTGCTGGCCAGGAACCTCGCTAACAAAGGGCCTACCTTGCTGTGGGCAGGCTATTGAAGCAAAGCAATTCAAGCTGGCTCTGTTGCCCTCAACACCCCTTCCCAGTGCCCAAACAGGCTGAGCTGGTGGATCCCGTGGCCCCACCAAGTCTAATTAATCTTATCAATAAAAACCAGCAGTCAGATATCAGGGTAAAAACTTGAAAGATCAGAGAACTAGAGCCCCAGTCCCTCGGCAGAGTGTAAATAAGGAATATTGGTTAACTTAAAATGTAAGAGCTAGTTAGTAACAAGTTTCAGTTATTATCCAGGCATTTATAATTTATATTAAGTCTCCAAGTCAATTATTTGGGAAGCAACTGCTGGGTATTTGGGGACAGGCAAGTGGGAAAGAAACATCCATTTATAGGGTATTGTTGACAATGTGGGGGAAAGACCTTGTTCTGTGACCCTCCTTTCCCATAGGACCCAAAGCAAAGCACTAATGAGGAAAGCCCAGGGGTGCTGGGAGCATCTCGACCTGATGATCTCCCCCATGGCATTGGATCTTGGGCTCAGCCCTGGGGACCCAAGCTGGGTCCAGACATGGCAGTGGCTGGAATTTGGCTTTGAAGTGATAAAGCCCCTCCTAACCGAATGTACGCACACTGTTGTGAACACCAGGCTAATGATCTGCTGCAGCTTCTGTCTTAACTTGCACTGCTGACAAGAGCCATCTTGGTCCATGAAGGTGAAGATCTGGGGAATGAGGGTCCACTGAATTCAGACTCCTGAGGCAGGGCCCCCACAAGGTACATTGGGTGATTCCAATTTCTTTGTACTCGTTGAGGTTTGTTTTGTTACTGAGTACGTGGTCAATTTTTGAGAAGGTTCCATGAGGTGCTGAGAAGGTATATTCTTTTCTGTTTAGATGGAATATTCTATAGATTTCTGGTAAGTCCATTTGAATCATAACATCTGTTAGTTCTCCTGTTTTTCTGTTCATTTTTTGTCTGACTGACCTGTCCAGTGGTGAGAGTGGAGGGTTGAAATCTCCCACTATTAGTGTGTGGGTTTTAATATATTTTTAAACTTTAGAAATGTTTCTTTGACATATGAGTGTGCCCATGTGTTTGGGTATTTCCTCTTGACGAATTTTTCCTGTGACTAATATGAAATAACCTTCTTTGTCTCTTTTGACTGATTTTAGCTTCAAGTCAATTTTGTTATATATTAGGATAGCTTCACCCATTTGTTTTTTAGGTCCATTTGATTGGAATATTTTTTTGCAACACTATACTCTGAGCTGATGTCTCTCTTTAAGGCTGTGTGCTTCTTGTATGCAGAAGAAGAATGGATTCTGTTTTTATATCTAATCTGTTAACCTGTGCCCTTTTATAGGTATTTTGAGTCCATTTATATTAAGGGATATTAATGGTCAGTGATTGCTATCTTTTGTTAATTTAGTTTTTATTGTTGGCAATGTTAATTTGTGCATTTTTCCCTTCTTTGGGATTTGCTGCTTTGAAACAATTAATTGTCTATGTTTTTGTTGATGTAGCCAACTTCCTTGGGTTGGAGTTTTCATTTTTAGTATTTTATGTAGGGCTGGGTTTGTGGCTAGGTATTGGTGAAATCTGGTTTTGCCATGGAATATCTTGTTTTGCCCTTCCATAGGGATTGAAAGTTTTGCTGAGTTTAATATTCTGGACTGGAATCCAGGGTCTTTTAATATCTGTACAATGCTTGACCATGACCTTCTGGCTTTCATTGTCTCCAAAGAAAAGTCAGGTGTAATTCTGATAGGTCTACCTCTATATGTTACTTGGCATTTTTCCTTTGCAGCTGTTAATATTTTTATACTCTGTATGTTTAGTGTTTTGATTAATATGTCATGAGAGGACTTTTTTGTATCCAGTCTATTTGTTGTTCTGTAAGCTTCTTATATGTTAATAGGCATGTCTTTTTTTAGGTTGGGAAAGTTTTCTTCTATGATTTTGTTAAATATATTTTCTGTGCTTTTGAGTTTTACTTCTTCTACTTCTTCAATACCTATTATTATTACGTTTGGCATTTTCCTATTGTCCCATATTACCTGAATACTTTTGGTCAAGCTTTTGTTAGATTTAATGTTTTCTTTGACTGTCTAGTCGACTTTTTCTATTGTATTGTCAGCAGTTGAGATTTTGTCTTTCATCTCTTGTATTCTTGTTTTCACACTTTCGTGTCTAGTTTCTGATTGTTTTTTCATGATTTCTGTTCCTATAATTCCCTTGACTTTTGTTTTCTTTGTTATCTCTATTTCAGTTTTCAAGTCTTGAATAGTTTCTTTCATATGTTGGATTTTTTTTCTTGGCTTTCTTTAAAGTATTTGCTGATGTCTTTTAACATTTTATTTTCTTTTTCTTCATTTCTTTGGGGAATTTCTCAGTTTTGCTTTAAGAGTTTCAAACATTCTCCTTAAGTTATTTATTAGGTCATTATCTTCTGGTTTATCTATATTTTGTTCTTCTATTCTTGCTGTTTTAGGGTCTTTAGGTTTTGATGGTGTCATGTTGTTCTTTGTGGTGTTAAATGTGTTCTTACCTTTTCTTTTTGTTTTTATTGATTTTTATTGTGCTCTACATTTTTCTTTACTGTCCTTGCTGCCTCTCTCCTCTGCCTTTAACCCTCCCCCAAGGTTCCCATGCTCCAAATTTACTCAGGAGATCTTGTCTTTTTCTACTTTCTACTTCCCATGTAGATTAAATCTATTTAAGTCTCCCTTAGTGTCTTCATTTTTATCTAAGTTCTCTGGGATTGTGGTTTGTAGGCTGGTTTTCTTTGCTTTATGTTTAGAAATCACCTATGAGTGAACACATATGATAATTGTCTTCCTGTGTCTGGATTACCTCAGTCAAAATAACGTTTTCTGGCTCCGTCCATTTGCCTGCAAAATTAAAGATGTTATTTTTTTCTGCTGTGTAGTACTCCATTGTGTAAATGTACCTTGTTTTCTTTATCCATTCTTCAGTTGAGGGGAATTTAGGTTGTTTCCAGGATCTGGCTATGACACACAAAGCTGCTATGAACATAGTTGAGCACATGTCCTTGTGGCACAATTGAGCATCTTTTGGATATATACCCAAAAGTGGTATTACTGGGTCTTGAGGAAGGTTGTTTCCTAATTTTCTGAGAAACTACCACACTGACTTCCAAAGGGGTTGTACCAGCTTGCATTCCCACCAGTAATGCAGAAGTGTTCCCTTTACCCCACATCCTCTCCAGTATAAGTTGCCATCAGGGTTTTTTTATCTTGGCCATTCTTATAGGTGTAATATAGAATCTCAGAGTTGTTTTGATTTGCATTTCTCTGATGACTAAGGAATTGAACATTTCCTTAAGTATCTTACAGCCATTTTAGATTCCTCTATTGAGAGTTCTCTGTTTAAGTCTGTATCCATTTTTATTGGATTATGTGATCTTTTTTTGTTCGATTTCTTGAGTTCTTTGTGTATTTTGGAGATCAGACCTCTGTCTGATGTGGGGTTAGTGAAGATCTTTTCTCATTCTGTAGCCTGCCATTTTGTCATGTTGACCATGTCCTTTGCTTTACAGAAGCTTTTCAGTTTCAGGAGGTCCCATTTATAAATTGTTTCTCTCAGTGCCTGTGCTGCTGGGTTTATATTTAGGAAGTGGTCTCCTGTGCCAATGTGTTCAGGTGTAATTCCCATTCTTTCTTCAATAAGATTCAGTGTGTCTCACTTTGTGTTGAGTTCTTTGATCCACTTGGACATGAGTTTTGTGCATGATGATAGATATAGGTCTATTTTCATTCACCTACATGTTAATGTCCAGTTATGCCAACCCAATTTTTAAAATATGCTTTCTTTTTTCCATTTGATATTTTTTGCTTCTTTGTTGAAAATTAGGTGTTTGAAGGTGTCTAGATTAATATTCGGATCCTCTATTTGGTTCCATTTGTCTTCCTGTCTGGTTTTTATGCCAGTACCAGGATATTTTCAGTTCTGTAGCTCTGTAGTAGTGTTCGAAGTCAGGGATTGTGATGCCTCCAGAAGTTCTTATATTGTAAAGGATTGTTTCGGTTATCCTGGGATTTTGCTTTTTTATATAAAGTTGAGTACCATTCTTTCAAGATCTATAAAGAATTTTGCTGGAATTTTGATAGGCATTCTGTTGAATATGTAGATTGCTTTTGGTAAGATTGCCATTTTTACTATTTTAATTTTGCCTACCCAAGAGCATAAGAGATCTTTCTTGTGTCTTTTTCAGTGTCTTTCTTCAAATATTTATACTTCATGTCATACTAGTCTTCTACTTGTTTGGTTAGTGTTTCTCTGAGATATGTTATGCTATTTGTGGCTATTGTGAACAGTGTTGATTCTCTGATTTCTTTCTCAGCCCTTTTATCATCTGTGTACAGGAGGGCTACTCATTTTTTGGAGTTAATCTTGTATCCTTCTACATTATTGAAAGTGTTATGAATTCTAGAGTTCCTTGGTATAATTTTTGGGATCGCTTATGTAAACTATCATATCATCAGCAAATAGTGAGAGCTTGACTTCCTCTTTTTTGATTTGTATCCCCTTCGTCTCCTTTTGGTGTCTTATTGCTCTAGCTAAGACCTCAAGAACTATACTGAATATATATGGAGAGAATGGACAACTTTGTGTTGTTCCTGATTTCATAAAATTGCTGGGAGTTTCTCTCCATTTAATTTGATGTTGGTTGCTGGCTTGCTTTATATTGTCTTTATTAAATTTAGGTATGTTCCTTGTATCCCTGCTTTCTCGAAGAACTTTATCATGAAGGGATGCTGTATTTTGTCTAAAGCTTTTTCAGAATATGATGAGGTGATCATATGGTTTTTATTTTTCGGTTTGTTTATATGGTGGATTATATTGATAGATTTCATATGTTGAACCATCCCTGAATCTCAGGGATGAAGCCAACTTGGTCATGGTGGATGATTTTTCTCATGTGTTCTTAGATTTGATTTGCCAGTATTTTCTTTAGTACTTTTGCAGCAATTTTCAATGTTCATGTTTGAGATTGGTTCGTAATTCTCTTTCTTAGTAATGTCTTTCTGTGGTTTGATTATCAGGGTAATTTTAGCCTCATAAAAAGAATTTGGTAATGTTCCTTCTGTTCCTATTGTGTGGAATACTTTGGGGAATATTGTTATTAGATATTCTTTGAAAGTCTTGTAGAATTCTGAGCTGAAACCACATAATCCTGGGCTTTTTATTTTGGTTGGAAGATGTTTGATGACTGTTTCTAGTTCTTCAGCAGTTAATGGTGTGTTTAATTTGCTTATCTGGTCTTGATTTAATTTTGGTAAGTAATATTTATCCAGAAAGTTGTCCATTTACTTTATGTTGTCCTATTTTGTGGAGCACAGGTTTTCAAAATATGACATGATGATTCTCTTGATTTCCTCCATGGCTGTTGTTATGTCCTTTTCATTTCTGATTTCGTTAATTTGGATATTCTCTCTCTACCTTTTGATTAGTTTGGATAAAGTTTTGCCTATTTTGTTCATTTACTCGAAGAGCCAACTCTTTGTCTCACTGATCCTTTGTTTTGTTTTTGGTTTTGTTTTTAATTTGTTGATTTCAGCTCTCAATTTGATTATTTCCTGCCATCTAGTTCTCTTGGGCAAGTTTGCTTCTTTTTGTTCTAAAGTTTTCAAATGTTATGTTAATTCACTAGTGTGGGATTTTTTTCCAGCTTCTTTATGTAGGCATTTAGTACTATGAACTTTTCTCTTAACACTGTTTTCATTGTGTCCCATAAATTTGGGTATTTTGTGTGGTCATTTTCATTGAATTTTAGGAAGTCTTTAATTTGCCCCTTTATTTCTTTTTGACCGTTGATCATTCAGATGAGCATTACTTAATTTCCATGTGTTTGTGGGCTTTCTGGTATTAGTATTGTTGTTGACTTCTACATTTAAACCATGGTGATCTAATAAGATACATTGGGTTATTCCAGGTTTTTTTGTAATTGTTGAGGTTTGTTTTGTTACCAATTAGGTGATCAAGTTTTGAGAAAGTATATTCTTTTTAGTTTGGATGGATTATTCCATAGATTTCTGTTAAGTGCGTATGAGTCATAACATTTTTTATTTTTTCATCTGTATAGTACTCCATTGAGAAAATGTACTACATTTTCCTTATCCATTCTTCATTCAAGGGGCATTTAGGTTGTTTCCAGATTCTGGCTATGACAAACAAAGATCTATAAACATACTTGTGCACATAGCTTTGTGGTATGATCGAACATCCTTTGAATATATACCCAAAAGTGGTCTTCCCTTTTCCCCACACTTCTGCAGGAGAAGTTGTCATCAGCGTTTTTGGTCTTGGCCATTCTTACAAGTGTAAGATAGAATCTCAGAGTTGTTTTGATCCGCGTTTCTCTGATGACTAAGGATGTTGAACATTTCCTTAAGTGTCTTTCAGCCATTTTAGATTCCTCTGTTGAGAGTTCTCTGTTTATGTCTGTCCTCCATTTTTTAAATTGGATTTTGTGTTATTTTTGTCTTTCATTTCTTGAGTTCTTTGTATATTTTGGAGATCAGACCTCTGTTTGATATGGGGTTAATAAAGATCATTTCCCATTCTGTATACTGTCGTTTTGTCATGTTGACCATGTTCTTTGCTTTACAGAGCTTTTCAGTTTCAGAAGGTCCCATTTATTAATTGTTTCTCTCAGTGTCTATGCTGATGGGTTAATATTTAGGAAGTGGTCTCTTGTGCCAATGTGTTCAAGTGTACTTTCCACTTTCTCTTCTATAAGATTTAGTGTGGTTGGCTTTATGTTGAGGTCTTTGATTGATTTGGACATGAGTTTTGTGCATGGTGATAGAAATGGGTCACAGGGCAGGGAACCCTGACTGCTCTTTGGACTGGAGAGGGAGAGGGAGAGAAGTGGGGGGAGGAGGAGAAGGGTGGGAGGAGGGGGAGAAGGGTGGGAGGAGGGGGAGGGAAATGGGAGGCTGGGAGGAGGTGGAAACTTGTTTTTTTTCTTCTTTTCTCAATAAAAAAATGGAAAAAAATAAATAAATAAAAAATAAATAAAAAAAGAAAGAAATGGGTCTATTCTCATTCTTTTACATGTTCATATCCAGTTATGCCAGCGCCACCTGTTAAATATGCTTTCTTTTTTCCATTTGATATTTTTTGCTCTTTGCAAAATTCGGGTGTTCGAAGATGTGTGTGTGTTGATATCCGGGTCTTCATTTTGGTTCCATTCATTCTCTTGTCTGTTCTAATCATCTTTTTTACTAATAGGTGTGGTTGGGGATGACAGTGATTCTGTTGATTAATCTTTTAGGTGCCATTGAATCCAAGGATCAGTTAGTTGTTCCTCAGGGTACAGTTAGTGCCACAGTTCCTGTTGTCTTTCTGGTTACCCCATGTTCCTGGAGGTTGCTCAGCACTCCCAAACTTTGCTCCAATCCCTTGGAGCTTGCTATCTCAAAACTGTTCTAGCCTAGGTCGTTGGCTTTGACCTGTTTCTGTAAATCCTGGTCTGTATTTGCTCCTGCAGAGGTTCATGGCTTGGAGTTGGTTCTGCAAAGGTCTTTGGCTATGGTCTACTCCCTTGGAGTTCCCAGGCTCAGGTGGCCCAAGACCCATAGAGTGTCTGGCTCAGACTTACTCCCTCAGAGGTCCCAGACTCATGCTCAAACCCACAGAAGTTTCTGGTTCTTGTTTATTCCCTTTGATGTACCAGTCCAATGACTGGACCACGGAGGTTCTGGCTCAAGCCAACACCCTCTGAGGTCCTAGACCCATTCCTTGACCCTCGGAGATCTCTGGTTCCTGTCCACTCCCTTGGAGGTTCCAGATTCATGCCCAAACCTACAGGGGACCTAGCTAAGGCCTAGAAATCCTAGGCTGACTCCCAGACCCACAGGGGTCCTGCCTCAGGTCTACTCCCTTGAAGGTCCCAGATTCACACATGGACCCTCAGCGGTCTCTATCTCTGTCTCACTCACTCAGCAGTTGCTCTCCTGTACCTGTACCTGCTCCTGTAGAGTTCCCTGTCTCAGGTCTACTCTGGCTCAGGTCGCTGGCTCAATGCTGATCTGCCAATGTCCCTGAAGTCAATTTGCTACAGCCTCTGTGGAGCTTGCTTTCTCAGGCCTACTCTGGCTTAGGTCCCCTCCTTCCTCTTTTTATAAAAACCCTCATATCACTTTCACCTTCCTATTTGCTCCTCCATTCAGCCCCCATCCTACCTCTACATCTCTTCTTCATCCTTCCTATCCTCCTTTCTCTCATCTTTTCTCTTCTGTCCTCCCTCCTTCCTCTTTCCTTTTTCATGCTGTTCTCTTCTCTTTGCTTACTTTTCTTTCATCTACTTCCATCTTTACTCTCTTACTTCCTCTTTCTTCCTCTCTACTTCCTCTTACACTCACATTACATCTATGTATGTCTCTCTTAGGGTCCTCATTACCTCCCCTTCCCTTTTTTCTTTTCTTCCAACCTCCTCTTTTCTTCCAACATTTCCCTCTTCCTTCTCTTATCTACATTCTGCTCCCTTCTATTCCTTACCCTTCCTGTTTTTCCTCTTCCTGCCTCCTCTCCTTCCTCCTCTCCCCTCCAATTCTCTCCTCTCTTCTGTTCCCATCTTCCTTTTTCTTTTTCTTCATTTCTTAAAATTTTTCTTATTCATCCCTACTCCTCATTATTCCCTCATCTCTTCCTATGGCTCTTCCCTTCTCCCCCTCTTTCCCCCTTTTCCTCATTCTTCAAGTATTCTGTATTTTACTCTTCCCTCATCTTTTCCTCCTCCACTTCCCGCCATATTTCTTCCTTCTTCTTGGCCCTTCCTTTCTCTTCCCTATTCCCTCCCCTTTCCTATTCCTTCCTCTTTTCTCTTCACAATAGCCCCTCCATAATTCTATCTTCTTACCTCCTTGTCCTTTTAAATAGATTTTTATTGAACTCTACATTTTTCTCTGCTCTCCTCTCTGCCTCTCCCCTCCCCTTGAACCCTCTCCCGAAGTCACCATCCTCCCAATTTACTCAGGAGATCTTGTCTTTTTCCATTTCCCACGTAGATTACATCTATGTATGTCTCTCTTAGGGTCCTCATTACCTCCCCTTCCCTTTTCTGTCTTCCTTAGTCTTCTTCCATTTGCTTCCCTATCTTCCATTTCCTTCCTTTTTTGTCTTGCCCCTTTCCCTTTTCTCTTTTTATTTTTTTCTTTGCCCCTCTTTTCCCTCCCACTAACTCTTGCCTGATCTTCCTTTGTCCTTTTTCTTCTCTCCTCTTTTATCCATCCCATCCTCTTTCATCCCCTTTCCTCTGCCTTCCCCTTCCTTCTAACTTTTTCTTCCTTGTTCCTTCTTCCCTTCTCTTCCCTCTTCTCTCCTCTTTAATGTCTCCTGCTTCTTCTTCCTTCTAATTTACTCTTCTTTTAAATTTTCCTCTTCCTAGTATTTTCCCTTACCACACATCCATACTTTCTTATTTTCTATTAGTCTTCCCTCTTCAACTCTTCCTACTTTTCATTTATTCTCCTTTCTCTCCTCATCTCTCCCCCTTTCATCCCACTTCCCCACTATTTCCCCATTGTCCACTTGTATCCTCTCCTTTCCCCTCCCCTACTGTCTTACTATTTTCCGTCTCTTACTTACTCCTTTTCTTTTTCCCCTCCTCTAGCCTCATTACCTGTCATACACCTTCTTTCCTCTTTCCTCTATCATCAACTACCTTATTCCATTCTTTCCTTCTCTTGCCTTTCTTCTCTTCCCATCTCTTTCCTAATCCCTCCTCTTCCTTTCTCTCTTTTCTTTCATCATTCCTCCTTGTCCTAAATCCCTACTCCTTCCTTCACTTTTCTCCTGTTCTATCACTTGGCTCTTGCCTGTTTTTCTACTTTTCACTATTCCCTTTCCCTTTTTTTATATTTCTGCCCTTGTTCCCACTCCTTCTATCCTTCCTCTTCACTTCTACCTACTCTTTCCTCTTTCTTGTTTCTTTCATTTCCTGCCTCCCTTCTTTCTCTTTTCACTTCTCCCCTCTTCCAACTTCCCTAGTGTTCTTCTTTCCCTCCCTCCTCTGTGGCCCTCCCTCTTCTTTCCATTCATTTCCCCCTCCCTCTTATTCCATCTTCTCTCAACTTCTTCCCTCCTGTACCCTCCACACGTGTCCCTTTGTTCCTACTCCCTCCTCTTCCAATTTCTTCTCTACTCTCTTCACCTTTCTCTTCTATCCTCTGTTCACTTTTCCTCCTTCTTTTTTATCACTCCTTTTTGCCTTGGCTCCAGCATTTTATGCTCTTTCCCCCTCTTCCTTGGACTCTCCTCTTTTCTACCCCCTTTTCTTTTCTATTCTATTCTTTCTTCTTCCTTCCTCCATCCTCTTCCTTCCTATTCTCTCTTTTCAATTCCTTGCTTGATACTCTTCCCTCCCCTTTTCTCTTCTTTATTCCCTCCTCTTCTTTTAACTCTCCTATATATTCTGTCCTAATAATTTCCTCCTTCTTCCTCTTCCCTACAATACAGTAACCTTTTCCCTACTACTTTTCTGATACTATCTCCTAACTTCCCTACATCCTGATGTAAATGCTGTTTAGAATCCACCCTTACAAAAAACTCCCACCAGAGCTCAGTTCTTCACCTATCACAGGAGCAGGCAAATATCCCAATTAGTAAATCCCCTCTCACAAATCGTTACAAATTTTCTATGAATGCCCGAGTGTATGTTTGAAGAAGCAACTGCATCTCCGGCCCCAGGATAATGCAGAAAAGTCCCTCAGATGCCCTTAGCATGGAGCTGAAGACATTAGGCACCATAGGTTCTAGTTTAGCATCAAACCTGTGGCCTATGGACAATCAGGCAGTTGTCCTGAGTGTTGAGCCTAATTATTTTCCCCCAGTATCCCCTGGTCTCTCTGAAATTGTGGGCATGTTTACCAGCTCAGTCTTGTTCAGCAGTCTCCCACCTCTCTATGAGCCTTCCGCCCTGTATGACACGTGTCTTCTTTATCACCATTCACCCTGAATTTCTCAGCCTCCAGTCAAGCCCAGGCCTCTTATCACCATTCTTATTCTCCCACCTACTTATTCACTTTCCTTCCCTCACACATTGCTTCTTCTCATCTTCACCTCTTCCTGTCCTCCTGCCTAGCTTCCTGTCCCTCCCAGTCATCTTGCCATATATATAAGTCACTTCCTGTCCTGCAGAGTACAAACTGAACCCATCCCATGCCTGCTTCCTGCCCATACCAGGTTTTTACTCTTTATGCACATGGGTATCCTTGTCTTTATTCTTCTTCCCTATCCATCAACTTCATCGCATCTTTCACAACCCAGCCAATTGCCAACACTGGTGCATGGTGTCTGGTACATGATCCTCACTGTAGCATACATCTTGCCTTTCTCTCAGACTCCTGACATTTCCATTTGTTCCCTCATCCTAATCTCCTATCACCTCCAACATCTTGTGTTCAGCCACATCTTCTTTCCACCCCATACTTCTAATGCTCCCTAAGATTTCTGTATCGTTACCTCACTGTAGTGTCTTCCCGATAAGAGTTCTTGTGAAATGATCACAAATTATAGACTCAATGTCCTTTATTTATGGCTAGAAACCAATTATGAGTGAGTACATCCCATATTCATCTTTATGGGTCTGGGTTACCTCACTCAGGATAGTGTTTTCTATTTCCATCCATTTGCATGCAAAATTCAAGATGTCACTGTTTTTTACTGCTGAGTAGTACTCTAATATGTATATATTCTACACTTTCTTCATCCATTCTTTCATTGAAGGACATCTAGGCTGTTTCCAGGTTTTGGCTATTACAAATAATGCGCTATGAACATAGTTGAAGAAATGCTTTTGTAATATGATAGGTCATCTTTTGGGTATATTCCCAAGAGTGGTATTGCTGGGTCCTGGGGTAGGTTGATCCCCACTTTCCTGAGAAACTGCCACACTGATTTCCAAAGTGGTTGTACAAGTTTGCATTCCCACCAGCAATGGATGAGGGTACCCCTTCCTCCACAACCTCTCCAGCAAAGGCTATCCTTGGTGTTTTTGATTTTATGCATTTCTTTCTAAAGTGAAGCAAGATTCTTTAAACTGTTCAAAGCATTGTTAGTAGCATATGGAGTTTCTCCTAGGCCCATATGCTGTAATTTGAAATAATCAGCACTATTTTATAAAATGGTCTTTAGCTTCTTAATAAAATCATGACTTTCTCTCAAAAAAGGAAGTAAGTTTCTGTGTAAGAAACGTTTCTGTTATCTTTATTATGCACTGTTTGCACATTTATATTACTTCTTAAGAAACTGATATTCGTTTCTTTCTAAAAGAAGAAAGTTTCTTAAAACTGTTCATAGCATTTCTAGTAGAATTAAAAGTGTTCTCCCAGTAACTATATGCTGCAATTAGAAAAAATGAGCATATTTTTATAAGAGCATCTTAGCACATTTCATATATATGGAATGACTCTTATTCCTGACTATTTCATGCAACTATATAAATAATAAATTTAAATTTCACTTATCAGGAATAAGTTCAGCAATTTCAAGATGTATTACAAATCTTTCTGTGTATTGAGAATCAGTAACTATATTAATTTGTTCTGAAAAAGCTAATAATACTATAAGAATATCATATAATTCTGATTTCTGATCTGAATTATAAGTACTTGGAGACACTTTACTTATTTTTTCTAACTTATAACCTGCCTTTCCTGATTTATTTGCATCAGTATAGAATGTAGGGGCTCCAGAAATAGGGTGATGTATAGCATGAATAATAAAAACCAAGAGACAGATAGTAGGGTTCAACCTAAGATCAGAAAAATAAAACAGCCAGTCAATGGCTCTTACCTCTACCTCAGTCTAAAAATGGGTGATCCTGTCACCATAAATCCTCAGATTTAGACTGAGTGTGAGATCTGTCTCCTCCTCTTTTATTCTCCTCCCTAGTGCTGGGATTAAGGGTGTGCAACATACCTGACCTGTATGTCTGACTAGTATGGCTGCTATGCACTGATCTTTAGACAAGCTATATTTAGATAACACAAATAATATACCACCATATTTCACTTTTTTGTGTAAAATAAAAGGGCTACAACTAATATAAGAAAATCTATAGACAATAAATACAATAAACATATACAATACGTACAGACAATAAATACACCAACAATGTCTAGTCCATTTGCATTTGAAAAGTTCAGAAAAAAATACCCCATTATCTATCCTATCTTGGTGAGTCCAAAGTTTTGTACCTAATTTACTTCCTATTATAACTTGCCTTACTATCCAAAACTATTTTTTGATGTCTCTGAACCTTATACATTTTGCACCTCTTTATTGAGTTTCTTTTATGTGTCTGGTAAAGAAGGAAAACTATAACTGTCTAGTCTTCAACTCCTTTGGGGACACAAGAAGGAAGTAATATTAACTGAGTTAAGCATGAACTGCAAGCAAGCAACTTCTAAAATATGTGAGAAATGACAGAAACAGCTTTCTGCTTGGGACAGTCACCCAGGGTTCCTCTGCAACACAGGAGCACCCATCTTCAGTCCACAGGCCTAGAATAGCTGACAGACTTTTCTATAAAGCCAGACTTTTGAAGGACTATCCTGTCTTGTTTTGGCAAGATTTGGCAGTCACTCTCTTTTGTGTCCTGCTTATCCAATTAGGACAGCATACTACTGAAGGTGTAAGTCATAAACAATCCCACACTGGTTTGGAATTATGATTAATAGAATAGTTATTTATTTAAAGGGGAAAACTTAGATATCACTGTCCCAGACAACAGCCCTCTGCACAATCAGGAAAGGAGCCTAGTGGCCAGAAGCAGAGCCAGAAGCAAGAGAGGGAGCAGAGGGCAGTTGCTGCTTTTTTAAAGAGAGAGAGACCATGCCCCAATGGGCTGGTATCTCAGTGGCTATTGGCTGTTGGAGCTGAAGGAGCTCCCACAACACCTCTCCCTTTTGTTTAAGAAAGAGAGTTCTAAACCTACTACGAAATTATATACAGTAAGTACAAATATCCTATTCTAATGAGCTTAAGTCTTGTAAAATTAATAACTTGGCTAAGTCATGAGAATAAATTAACTACATTTATATTGTCTTCAACCCCATAAAAGATCTGAGAAGGGAAATAATGTTACCTGAGTAATTAGGAAGTGCAATCAAACAACTTCCAAAACATGCAACAAATCACAGTGACAACTGGCTACCTGGGCAATTACCCACAGTCATGTTTGCAGCATTGAAGCAACCAACTTTGGCTATGGCCTAATGTAACTGACATATCATTTTCAAAGGCAAGAAACCATTCAAAACTATCTTACCCTGTCTTGGCAGGATATGACAGTCCTGTTTTATACATTTACAGATACTCTGTATCTTTGTCAGTGGTTGAGGTATGGGCTTTTCTTTGCCCAGAAGTCAGTTCTGCCAAAAAGAAAGGCTCCAGGTGGAGTGACTTTGGTGCTCAACATTCTCTCAGGAATAGAGTGGTGTTGCCAGGAGCAATTCTGTCTCACTACCACAAAACTCTGCGATAGATTAAAGTCCATTTTCTACAGCTCTTTGAAGAGGTTGAAGTTTATCTAGCTATACTGAATATAATCTCTATGTATCTAAAGAACCTGATTAGGATAATTATAAATGACAAACTTAGATGACTATTGATCTATATAATTCTCAATACATATCTAACTTAAAGACTAAGACAATAACTGTGCAATAGATAAGGACAATATGACCTCCCAATATAAACAATGTACAAATATACAATGCAATATGGTAAATATATATCAATACATAAACAATATATAAAAAATATATAAGTATCTTAATCAGAGGTAGAAATGTACACTGCAATATGGTGAATTTATACTATATATATATATATATCAATACAATATATATCAATACATAAAAATGTTTTAAACAGAGGTAGAAGCATGCATGCATACAATAGTCAATATAATACAGCAGGGAGCTGTGGGCTGCGTTCCTGCCACCCGGCTCCCAGCTGCCTGGCCAGTTTATGCCCTGAAATAACAACACACAAACTGTATTCTTTTAAACACTGCTTGGCCCATTAGCTCTAGCCCTTACTGGCTAATTCTCATATCCCAATCAACCCATCTCTAATAACCTGTGTAGCACCACTCTTACAGGGAAAGATTCAGCATGTCTGACCTGGAGGCTTGCTTCATCGCGTCTGCCCTGGAGAGCAGAACTATGGCTTCTTACCTCACTTCCTCTTCCTCCCAGCATTCTGTTCTGTTTACTCCACCCACCTATGTTCTAACCTATCAGGGCCAAGCAGTTTCTTTATTAATTAACCAATGACCTTCCTCCATCATTTCCCCTTTTTCTGCTTAAACAAAAAAAAGGCTTTAACTTTAACATAGGAAAGTTATATATAACAAAACAGTTATCAAGCAAGAATTACAGTTAAAATATTTACATCTATTTTATTTTTTATTATAACAAAGGAAAACAACTAAACTATCTATTCTTCAACTCCATCAAAGTCTCAAGAAGGATATAATATTACCTAAGCAAACAAGAACTAAGAAACTTCAAACTCTATAAATGACAAAGACATCTTGCTGCCTGGACAGTCACCCAAAGTTCTTTTATACTGTTGGGCCATCCATCTTCAGCCTTCACGCCCATAGTATCCAGCAGACATTTCCATGAAGCAGGCAATTTCAAAGACAGTTCAGTCACTATCTGCTGTGTCCTGCAGAATGTCTTGCAGACTCTTTCATGAATTAGGAACCCCAAAAGATCATCTCACCTTTAGGCAAGTTCAGTAGTCCTCCCTCTGCAGGTTCTCTGTGTCCAGTTTATGCAACAGTCCAGGCAAGAGCAGTTTCTTGCCCAAATGGCTATCAAACTTCATAAGGTGCCTCTTCAATGCCCATCTTCTTCTTGAAGTAGATTGGTGCTGCCAGGAGCAGACATGTCTCATTGTCATGAAAAACCCTAAGTTATTAAAACATTAAATGTCCTATTCTGTAGTATTTGAAAGACATGAAGATTGTCTATCTAAAATATGTCTATGCACATCTAGAAAATCTAACATGACTACAAACTTGATTAATTAATGATTATCCATTAACAACCTATATACATTACATTTTTAAATGAACTACACAATCACGATACCTTAATCAAGATCAGAAACATATAGACATTTAACAATATTGACCTCAAATTTATATCACTAAAGCAAAATCCATATCAATGCAAATTATTCATACCTATATCATATTCCCTTTTAAATGTAAAAGAACACTTATAAACAATATTTGGGAATATAGACGTAGTTGTTTCTCTCCAAACTGCTTCCTGCTGTATAGGGGCGCTGTTAATTAGGTCTTTTATGGTGTAACCTCTCTGTTAGGTTCATCTCAGTCGGCAGTTGAGCGAAGGAATTTTTTGAAGGTGTTCACAGCAACCTTTCAGGAGGGCGTGGTCTATCATACCATATTGGGATAGAAGCAACCCACAGAGTCTCATCCTCTGTGAAAACAAAAGAAGAAACTCCTTTCCAAAGCATCATGTCCTTAGATCCAAATTTTAAAGTCAAGGTACCTATCTATGTTGGATTAGTTCAGCAGCATTTATAAACAAATATCTTTTAGCAGCTGTTGCTCTTTTCTCAGCATTCAAACAATTCAAAGAGAGTATAAGAGCATACAGTATCAAGATTTTCTGTGTATTTTCCATCTTTGTGTGGCTTTATTTTAACTCCATTTTGTTTATTTTTACTTTTTGAGACAGGTTTTCTGTATCTTTGTCCTGGAATAACTCTGTAGACCAGGCTGTCTCTGTCTCCTAGGCATTGGGATTAAAGGTGTGTACTACCACACCTTGAAGTCTCAGAGGTCAATCTCCCTCTGCCTCCCAAGTGTTGGGATTAAAGGTGTGTACTACCACACCCAACTACTCTCTTTCTTCCTTTTTTTTTTACTTCAAGAACTTTAACTTTTAGCCTGCATATATATTTTTAACAAACTGTAAACCATTTAGTGGTTTTCTTCAACTTTGAATCTTTCTTTTACTGTATATCACTCTTTTTTGTGACCATATGAGTCTTTAATTTACCAAGCAATTATCAGTAGGACTACAGCTGTGGCTTTGACGGCTGGATCCAGCCCATTCCTTAGCTTTCCAGCCTCATGGCTGAGGTACCGGCTGTAGCCATTTTTATTGCCAAAACTCTATGGCATTTAAAGGTCCTTGCCAGCAAATAAACTACAACACTCAAATGTTCTCTCTGTAGCTGACCTCCTGCCTCAAAGAGTCAGAGTTTGCCCTGGCAGGACAGCCCACAAAGCCAGCATTTCAAAACAACTCAGCTTTTTTCCTGCTACTGCTGAAAACAAACAAGCATTCAGTTGGCTTTTATCAACACCATTTAAGTGTTTCATGGCAGGACCTCTTACGAGCTGTAGGGTTTTGCAGCTAAGCTGAGTCAGGAAGCCTCTCTTAGATGAGAGCACTTGCTTGCCTCTAGCAAGCAGAGCAGAACCGAGAAATTGCTGCTACCAAGAAACCAGGTGCAATGCTTTCATTTTGTTCTGGAATTACATCCCAAGCTTTCTCAACCTTCCTGTGGATTCAGTTATCCACACGCTGGGGGCCATTCTGTTGAAGGTGTAAGTCACAAACAATCCCACACCAGTTTGGAATTAGATTATTAGAGAGGTTATTTATTTTAAGGAGGAAAAACTTACAGATCACCATCCCAGACAACAGCCCTCTGTGCAATCAGGAATGAAGCCTACTCACCAGAAGCGGAGCTGGAAGCCAGAGCTAGAGCAGAGGGAAGTGGTCGCATTTTTAAAGGGAGAGAGACCATAGCCGAGTGGGCTGGCATCTCAGTGGCTATTGGCTGATGGAGCTCCCACAACATAAACACTCATTATTCCACTTCCAATACTTTGAACAGTTTTAAAAAAAATTGCTTCTCTTTGCGTATGAGTTTCTCAAAAAATATTATAAATGTTCTAACAGTACACAGAAAAGTTAAATGAAAGGTGCTTCTTTCACAGAAATCTTTATGTGTTTCTTTATAAGATACTCATTATTTTATTAAGAAGCTAAATAAACTCTGATAAAATTGTGTTGATTCTTTCCAATTACAGCATGTAGTTACTAGGAAAACTCTCCTCATATTATGAACAATGCTTTGAGAAGTTTAAAGAAACTTGCTTCTCCTTAGCAAGAAATGGATATGTGTTTTTCAAGAAATCTTAATAGTGTGCTAAAAGTGTATAGAAAATTTAAATAAAATATGATTCATTCACAGAAAGCTTAGTGCATTTCTTTGAGGGAATCTCATGAATTTATTAAGAAGCAAAAGACAGCTTTATTAAATTGTGCTGATTATTTTGAATTACAGCATATAGTGACAAGGAGAACACCATTCTAATAAAAATTCTGTGATCAGTATAAGGAATCTAGCATATCTTTAGAGATTAACGCATTTTCGTTTCACAAGAAATCTTATAAATGTGCTAAAAATACATTGAAAAGTTAAAAAATGTGGTTCTTTCACAGAAACATTTATGTGCTTCGTTGAGGGTAACTCACCATTCTACTAAGTTAAGACACTCATATAAAATGTGCTGATTCTTTCAAATTACAGCATATAGTACTTGGAGAACACTACTTATTCTACTAACAATGCTTTGAACAGTTTAAATAAACTTGCTTCTCTTTAGAGAGAAATGCATATGAGTAATAATAATAATTTATTAAGAAGCCAGAGACACCCTTATTAAATGATTATTAAATATTATAATATTTAATTCTTATAGTAACTATATGCTGTAATTTGAAAGAATCATCACAGTATATTAAAATTTAATTATAATTTATATTATCAATTATTATTATTTATATAGTTACATGAAATAGTCAGGAATAAGTATCATCCCATACTTATCAGGTATGATATGGGTCTATCAGGCCCTCTGTCACAAGGTAATGATAAAATTGAGTAGTTGTTAATATGAAATGTGCTGGAGGCCTCAGAGTTTCATTAAAGTACCATTTCAATATCAAGGATTATTTATTACTTTATAAAGAATACTAGTCAAAATTCCCATTTCCTCTCCTCCTCCCACTTCCTTTCCACTACCCACCACATCTACCCCCCTCTAGTCCTAAGAAAAGCAAGGAACCCTGCCCTGCGAAAAGTCCAAGGCCCTCCCCCCTATGTTCGGGCTTAAGAAGGTGTGTATACAAAGAGAATAGGATCCGAAAAATTTAGTGCATGCGGTAGAAACACAACCCAGTGACAATATGTACATATATGATAGAAATATAAATGAAGTTATCAAATAATAATGTGAAAGAATATAGAGTTACTAACAATAATGGGCAAGAAAATGATGCAGCATGACATATTTTGCCACAAAAGGTAACCTCCAGTCCCAGGAGTGGTTTGCAGCTTATTGAATATTTTGATACATCACTAACTATTGCTTTTGGAGACTCAAATATGGAGAAACTGATTATGACTTACAATGTACTCATTTTTTTTTTGGTTTCTATCAATGTATCATTAGTGAGTCAAGCAAAGGAACACAAATAATTCCCAAGCCATTTTGTCGTTGGTTTTTATGGAAAAAGATAAGAGAAACCAAACACACAAAATTTTGTGTGTTTTGATATGATTCATAAGATAACAAGTAGAATATTTTGACAGTGTTATCAAGTTTCACTGTATCCTTGTTTTATTATTCTGCTTAACTGTGAGGGTTGTTTTTGTTTTTCTTTTTTTTTTTTTGAGACAAGGTTTCTCTGTAGCTTTGGAGCCTGTCCTGGAACAAGCTCTTGTAGATAAGGCTGGCCTCGAGCTCACAGAGATCTGCCTGCCTCTGCCTCCCAAGTGCTGGGATTAAAGGCTTGTACCACAACCGTCTGGCTTCACTTAACAGTCTTTTAAAGATTTTAAAAGCTTAGTCAAGTATTTTATTGAGAATAAAATAAAATTTTTTTATCAGAGAATAAAAATAAAAGCGTAGTCAATGTTTCATTAAAAGTGTCATAAGAGGAGATACTTATTTTTTTATATTTTCATGTTCAGAATATGACACCATTTAAATCAGACTGTTTATTAATAACCACTGATTCATTAAAACTTCCAGGTTTAGGGGATGAGAGTAGATATTAATTTGGAATTTATATTATGAAATTTTACAATCATTTTTCATTAGAGAGTACTGTGTAGATACTTAAATAAATGTATTTGTGAATTTAATTGGTGTACAGGGATCTATAAATAATTTTTTTTGGATTTTCGAGACAGGGTTTCTCCGTAGCTTTTGGTTCCTGTTCTGGAACTAGCTCAGTAGACCAGGCTGGCCTCGAACTCACAGAGATGCGCCTGCCTCTGCCTCCTGAGTGCTGGGATTAAAGGCATGTGCCACTATCGCTCAGCTATAAATGATTTTTAAATGGTATTCAGATTTCATTAATAATTTAAAGACTATACCTTTCTATACACTTACTAAATAATAGACCTCATGATAAATAATATTACAGTAGAATCTCAAATAAGACTATAAATTTGGGACTATGGAAATGGCTACTATATCAAAACCAAGTGTTAATGATAGTAAACTGTCTTTTATACTGTTTTTCCCTTTAAAATCCAGCAGTTTCTTATATATAACATTCTATTTTATTAGTCATAATCAAAGAAGACATTTACCTCACAAGCAATTTCTATGATCTCAACATTCCACAACCTGAAATAAGCTTGGCATCTAACCCATTTGTATCTTGCATTTGCAACTCTATGAGCAATAATGAGAGGTCTGCCCTACCTCTATCAATTTTGGTGTCTGTTTATTTACTGTTGGGGTGGTAAGTTATCTGTACTTAAGATGATTTCTTAAGTTTTTCTACTAAGACTCATTTATCTTGTATTTGATTTTACTTTCGTTTTATCTTTATATTTTTAAGTGCCCCTTATCTTCGTTATTTTCTATTATTTGCTCATGTTTACTTATAACAAAACATATAATTCAATCACTGTTATATTTCCCATTTTCATTATTTTCTATGTTTTCATCTTTATCAAATATTTTCAGATAGCAGTCACATTAATCATCCACTCATTTACTATTTTCAGGCTATGACTCTTTCTTTTCTCTGTGTCTTTCTAGTACCTAACCCTCAAAAGCAGTGGTCAGCTTCCTTTGTCCCCAAAACTGCCACATTGTCAACACTTAACAACATCCCATGGTTACTGACCATAGATGAAACCTGCCAAGGAGTTATCCTTAATCAGTGGTGGATACTGTCCACAATCAGCTGTTTAACTAAACTGTGAGTACATGTAAACCTTTGAGAAAATGAACTGATAATGTACACTGTTTGGGCCAGGGTCACTACTTACAGTAATTACACTGTATTTTTGTGCATTTAAGCGACAAATATTCCTTAAAACTGTTAAGAATTGATACTGTTCATTCTAAAAAGAAAACTACCATTGCTATGGTGAATCACACTGCAGTATATAAATAGTTGGCATTGTTATGTAAACACTGTAGAAACTGTGTTTGTATGTCTAGTTAGTGAACATTTTTCATTTAATTGTATACTATTTGATATCTTTCTATTTCATTAGGAAATATGTGAACTCTGATATTTCAAAAGTTATCAACAAAGAAGGAATTATACATGGTGACAAAATCTGCCTGCATCCCCATTTTAATCCACGTGATGGAAAATATTCTATCAAAGGAGCCATAGGAATGAGCCTCTTGGAGGTCCCAATTAAGATTAAACGAATTTTACTTCCTCAATATTACAACATCCTTAGGAAAAGTTGTTTTCCCTGTGTTTACCAACGTTGCAGTGTATACCAGTACCAGAGTAAGCTAATATACTCAATCAGTTATTTCATGTTGTTCAAAGGACTATTATTTTAAATGTTAAATTAATGGTAAATAAAACAAAATGTTATGAAGTAGTAGTATATATATTGTTCCAGATTATACAAGAGTAAACAAACACAGTGAAAGCTTATAATTAATCCATGTTCAATTTAAGATGCATTTGGGCAAATAGAAACACTCATGAAAATTAAAAACAACGAAAAAAATTGAAGTAAAGAAATATTTAAAGAAATAAAAGTGGAAGAATTCTGAAGAGCTTGATTTAAAGATATAATTTAAATATATTTATGAAGTGTCGTGTGGGTTTTTATACCTTTCAGTATTCCTTTGTTGCTTCTCAACTTCTATGTAGGGTTTAGAACTCTTGAGCATTCTGTCACCCACATGAGTGTATCTGTTTCTTTTGCGTAGTTTAACTCATGTATAGACAGTCGTTGAAGGAAAAGGTATTTTCATAGAACCCAAAATAGCAAGCTCTCAGCAAAAAGGACATTTCTTTGTCGCAGAGAGATAGAAGGCAGGAAATAAGATACAAACATGAGAGTGTTAGGTAAAGGGGGACAAAAACAAGGTAAAGTGGGCAGAGATATTTGTTTCAGAGTAACAAAGAACTCCTCTGATTAGAGAGTTGACAGATGTGCCTGATAGAAAAATAATTTAGAAAAATGGGGGAACATGAATGTTGATGAGGTGTTCAATTTTAAATTAGCGTGTTAATTAAGAGACCCTAAGAGGACTTTGTTGCTGGACTTCAGTATTTTTATTATTGGATGTTGGTTGTCAGTCTCAGGAGAAGGAAGTAGGCAATTAAGAAAATGGACCTTGGTGACTGCCTTTGGAAATGTAATATAATGGTTCATATCAAGACAGAGAAAACTGAAGCAAAGGATAAGGCCTATCAGAGCCATTCATACCATGCTGGAGCTAGTCAGAATCTTCTCAGTCATTACCCTGAGTATTTATGGCTATATCTTCTGATATTAGTAGGGGATACTGGCACAAAGCAAGCTCCCTATTACCCTGGCTATAATAAGTATTCTGGAAATGATCAGCAGAAATATGTTCATAACAACAGCCAATAAACCACTAAAATTTTCAATGATGAGTAATCAATTATATAGGAACAAAACTATTTAGTGAAGTATTGTGCAAATATTTCACTTATCTATTTTATTTTCATATGTTTCAATGTATTGTTAAGCTGTGAGTAAAATGGCAAATATTGTAAACAAAAAGAAACAAATATGATATCAAACCCTGAAGAAACAGAATAACCTATTTATTTCACCTTGTGTTGTTTGCCCCTTTAGAACACACTAAATTTGAGAACAATGTGAAGATGCTGTCAGTAAAATTCCTGGACATTTCATTCTGTCACAATCATTATAATCACAAGCCTAGAAGTAATAACCTATGTATTTGGAATCATCAAAAAGAAGATTGCTGGGTACTTAATGTAAAACTAACAATTTCAGTTATGTTGAAATACATGAAATATATACAATATGTCATATATAGGGAACACTGTATTATTGTTTTTTTACTAATAATCTGAAGATTTTAGATTATATGAAATTTGAAAATAATAGTTACTTTATGATTCAAGAATATGAGCATTTGAATAAAACATTAGAAAAAGGTAAAATTAAAGTAAAAATTCAAGATAAAATTATAAATAAATACACATTAATATGTATATTTAAAAGATAACTTTATTTCTAATATTATTACCAAATAAATATTTAATATTTTGTTGAAAATGAATAGGTAATAAAATGAATTAAATGACATGCATCTGTTGATTCTACTATTTTTCTAGTAAATTGTTCTATTTTCACAAAGCTATGTTGTTTTAATTATGGTGATTAACACATTTTCTTCAACTATTTTTGCATACACAATTTGATATTCATTATCTCTTCATGTTTTGGTAACTATTGTGAGGTAGAATTTATGGAAAATATCTTAGTCAATTTATTGGATAGGAGATTTATAATTCATTAATAAATGTAAATCTTACCTATCAGTGTAAATGTGTGAAAAACAAATATTTCCCACAGTTTGTGATATAATATGTAATTTTTATATTTTGTATATTAACTATGTGTTCAGTATGTATTTCATAACTATATGTGAAATTTCTTGTTTTCTCATTCATATACAGCAAGGTATCCCTGTCCTTTGTACCTTTGGCAGTCATTGGGAATTGGTAGGACTCATCAGTGAATCCTCAATGGCATGTGAAATTCCTATTCTTGTTATCAAGACAGCCCCATATCTACCATGGATGAGAGGGCTTATCAAGATGAATGAGAAGCTGCTGGATCCTATTTTTTCTTCACGTTTCAGTTCTTATCCTGGAGTAGAACATTATCTTAGTAATCATATAAACCGTGTTAATATTTTTTCTGATGGATTATCTCTCCAGTCATTGAGTAGATTAATTACTTCCTCACAGAACAGACAGCGAAGAAATCCTCCTACAGTATTTTTTATTTCAAATGACAGAGACTCCTTTCCAGGTACTAGACAGTTATATTTTCAAGGTGATCATCTCTCTTTAGCCAGTAAATTTCCAATGGCACATTCATGGACACCTATTTTCGAAACTTTCAGTACTTCTATACAAGATGTTCTCTAAAGTAACCACATATCTAATCATTTTGAGTGCATAATTCATTCTGAGGCCCAAATCCCCAAAGTAACCTATATATCACCTTACATTCCTCAAAGTCACATCTCCCAGTACTGTTACCTGGATTCACAAACTTCACTTCATTCACGTTTTCTTTGTTTTGAATTTTTTCATCTTTTCTTTCTGCCTGGGGTATCCCATTTTCCTTCCTTCAAACACTTCTGATATTTACTGCAGTGGTTATGGTCCTCAATATTATATAATACACCATTATTCATCCTAAACTGTATGTGTCCATGCTTTTCCAGAAATGCTTTTCAGTGAAGAACCTACCCCAATATTGCCACCTCAGTCTGATCCACAAGATAATCTTTCACTGGAACCATTATCAAAAAGGCATACAAAACTCAATATTTCCTTGTCTGAATGTCACCTGAGTATGACATGGAATGATAATCTCCAAAAACTGTGGCTCTACAAGACAACTGTTGTTTCTCATGATACCACAGGCAAGTTATAGCATGTTGAAATTATTAACTTTAGATGACAGTCTCTTCATCTGGACTAAGCAAACACTTTCTGCGTTCCAAGATATCATAATTTCTTCAACACTGTAATTCACACAGACTTCTTTTACTGGTCTCTGTTTGTTTTCAAAGAGTACTTTTGTTTCTGAGAGTGAGAACTATAACTGACTGTGGGTGTAAAAACAAATCTTGATAAAACTCAACAGTTTTATCAAAGGACTGTAGTGGTTTAGTAAATTAGTGAGCTTTTTCCTAACAACCATGATTTCACTAGCACTGAATATGATTAATTAGGTCAATTTTTAAAACCAGGTGTGGTTTCCCTCATTTTAAGCAGGCTTCAATTCCAATAAAAGAGATATGTAACCACCAATTTTGGCATGAAAGTATAATAGTGTTTCAAACTACACACTGCTTAACAATGAGTTATAATTCCACTTAAGGAATTAATACGCATAATTGACATTTTTATTGAATGTACAATGATATTCTGTCTTCATATAATGAAATTTGTAATAACTTAGTCAAATATATACTCATATTTAATCAAAGTTAAAGGTATCAAATGCCCAGACATTCTTTTCTTAACTATGAATATAAAAAGTAAAAATATTCTAACAGAAGAAAACACTAATTCTTCCAATATTATTGTACTCTCTAGTATGTGGTGTACGCTCTGGCCTTGTTCCCCACTGTCCTGACTGTTGGGAAGCTGAAATAGGTTAATTCCCATGGATGGTTTCTATGCAGATGTCTTACACCCACTTCTGTGCTGGTTCTATTCTTAATGAAATGTGGGTCCTCACTTCTGCCCGATGTGCCAATTTTATGTAAGTCTCACAAGACGCTTTAAAAATTAAGATATATCACACATTGATGTAAATTTGAGAATGTTGATAAATATGTTCTTTTAAAACATGGTTTCTTAGTATTCATAGTTCCCTAATTCAACCTTGCTCTATTCCCTTACTATAACTGTGATCAATTTTCTTATCTCATATGAAAGCTTTCCCCCTGGATAGATGAGAACAATTTTTGACTTTGGTTATGAAGCTTATTGTATTCTCCCTTATATTTTTACCTTATGCTTTTATAAGATTACTCTTTATCTTATCAGGATACTTTCAATATTCTCATAAATTTATCTATAAGTTGTGAAAATTATCATAATTTTATATTATTAATTGTGTAAAATTGTGGTAGGTGCTCATTTCAAATCAAATATTAGAGTTTCTTCATTTTGCATTGTTTCTATTTAAGACTTACTTGGCTTTACATCAAGCAAAAGTCACATAAATTCATTGTATTTAATTTTCAATTAGTACAACGATTTTAAGTCCAGAAAATATTAATACAATAATTTATTGCTTCATTGTAATAGTCATCTTTAGATTCTAAATATGTTCATGTGTACAGAGCCTCTCCATACTTTATGATCAGCAAAGTCTTATGTTTCTAATCCAGGTAATATAAATAATTATAACCAGGTTTCATCCACTTGGCACAAGTTTGCGATCCTCTAAAACCAAATAATCAAAACTGAGACAGGAGGATTGTGAGTACTTGTCTTGTATGGGTTATGGTATATGTTTAATGCTAATATAAATGACTAGAATGAACAGAATCTATATAAAACTGAAATATCACTAAAACCAAAGATAAGAGGTTTATAAGCAGTATTTTAGTGTACACATGCAATTTCATGTAATCAATGTGACATCTTGATTACTTTTCGATGAAAAGTAAAAATAATAAAACTCTTGATAAATTTTCCTCCAGAAAACGGTCAGAATCTCTGGCTTTAGTCCAAGTGGGTCTGGTTGATCTTCAGGATCCTACACAAGGTGAAACTGTAGGTATCCAGCATTCTTTGCCATACTTAGGTCCCAGGGGACCTTTAGGACCAGGACTACTCTTCCTGAAGGAGCCAATACATTTTCAATCTTTGGTGTTTCCTATTTGCCTGGAAGAAAGTCAAGAACAAGAAAAACACATACAACTATATGACTGCTGGTTACCGAGCTGGTCCCTCATGAGAGGTGAGTAGTAATGATGAAGAGAGTGGAATATGATCAAAGAATTTTCTTTTTATCAATTGAGGTTTTATCTTTTTTATATTTCATATATGTTTTTGATTTCTCTATATCATAATAATCTCCAAACAAAAAAATTCTCTTTGACTTTTATTAGGAAGTCCTGGTATCCTGCAAAAAAGGCACTTCAGCATCATGCAAGTCAGCACCTGTGCTAAATTTTGGCCTCAACTGAATGAGTTCACTTTCTGTGTGAAGGCCAAAAAAGCTATCGGGGAATTTGGCTGTAAGGTGAAAAATAGAAGAATGTACTAGAAAGACATAAAAAATACCATTTTAAAGTAAATGTTATCTATTATCATCTTTCAGTTTGTCAACTAATGTTTTATTCTCAAATTTTTTTTTTATTTTTTTTAATAATTTTTTTTATTAAGAAAAGAAGAAAAAAAACATAAACAAAAAACAAGTTTCCACCTCCTCCCAGCCTCCCATTTCCCTCCCCCTCCTCCCACCCTTCTCCCCCTCCTCCCACCCTTCTACCCCTCCCCCCACTCCTCTCCCCCTCCCTCTCCAGACCACAGAGCAGTCCAGGTTCCCTGCCCTGTGGTAAGTCCTAGGTCCTCCCCCTTCCGTCCATATCTAGGAAGGTGAACATCCAAACTGGCTAGGCTTCCACAAAGCCAGCACATTAAGTAGGATCAAAACCCCGTGCCATTGTCCTTGGCGTCTCATCAGCCCTCATTGTTCGCCATGTTCAGAGAGTCCGGTTTTATCCCATGCTTTTTCGGTCACAGTCCAGCTGGCCTTGGTGAGCTCCCAGTAGATCAGCTCCACTGTCTCAGTGGGTGGGTGCACGCCTCGTGGTCCCGACTTCTTTGCTCATGTTCTCCCTCCTTCTGCTCCTCATTGGGACCTTGGGAGCTCAGTCCAGTGCTCCAGTGTGGGTCTCTGTCTCTGTCTCCATCCATCACCAGATGAAGGTTCTATGATGATATGCAAGATATTCGTCAGTATTGCTCTAGGATAGGGTCATTTCAGGTTCCCAATCCTCAGCTACCCAAGGAACTAACTGGGAACCTCATGTTGGGCACTTGGGAGCCCCTCTAGGGTCAAATCTCTTGCTCACCCTAAAGTGGTTCCCTTAACTAAGAATTGTGGTTCCGTGCTCCCCTATCCACCTTTCCTTTATCCCAATTCTCCTGATTCCCCAAGTTCCCCCTCCTTCCCTTCTACCTTTTCTCTCCCCATCTCCCCTTACCCCCATCCCACCCCACCCCCAAGATCATAATTTTCTCCCCGGCAATTGGGTCTACTTCCCTTAGCCAAGAGGATAACTATATGTTTTTCCTTGGGTTCACCTTCTTACTTAGCTTCTTTAGGTTCACCTATTGTAGACTCCGTGGCCCTAATTTATGGCTAGAAACCAATTATGAGCGAGTACATCCCATGTTCATCTTTTTGGGTCTGGGACACCTCACTCAGGATAGTGTTTTCTATTTCCATCCATTTGCCTGCAAAATTCGAGAAGTCATTGTTTTTTACCGCAGCGTAGTACTCTAGCGTGTATATATTCCATACTTTCTTCATCCATTCTTCCATTGAAGGGCATCTAGGTTGTTTCCAGGTTCTGGCTATTACAAATAATACTGCTATGAACATAGTTGAACAAATGCTTTTGTCATATGATAGAGCATCTCTTGGGTATATTCCCAGGAGTGGTATTGCTGGGTCCAGGGGTAAGTTGATCCCGAATTTCCTGAGAAACCGAAACACTGACTTCCACAGTGGTTGCACAAGATGGCATTCCCACCAGCAATGGATGAGGGTACCCGTTCCTCCACAGCCTCTCCAGCAAAGGTTATCCTTGGTGTTTTTGACTTTAGCCATTCTGACAGGTGTAAGATGATATCTCAAAGTTGTTTTGATTTGCATTTCCCTGATTGCTAAGGAAGTTGAGCACGACTTTAAGTGTCTTTTGGCCATTTGAACTTCCTCTGCTGAGAATTCTCTGTTCAATTCAGTGCCCCATTTTTTAATTGGGTTAATTAGCATTTTAAAGTCTAGTTTCTTGAGTTCTCTATATATTTTGGAGATCAGACCTTTGTCTGTTGTGGGGTTGGTGAAGATCTTCTCCCAATCAGTAGGTTGCCTTTGTGTCTTATTGACTATGTCCTTTGCTTTACAGAAGCTTCTCAGTTTAAGTAGGTCCCATTTATTCAATGTTGCCCTTAATGTCTGTGCTTCTGGGGTTATACATAGGAAGCGATCTCCTGTGCCCAGCTCCTGTAGGGTACTTCCCACTTTCTCTTCTATCAGGTTCAGTGTGTTCGGGCTGATATTGAGGTCTTTAATCCATTTGGACTTGAGTTTTGTGCACGGTGAGAGATAAGGGTCTATTTTCATTCTTCTACAAGATGACTTCCAGTTGTGCCAGCACCATTTGTTGAAGATGCTTTCTTTCTTCCATTTTATACTTTTAGCTCCTTTATCGAAAATCAGGTGTTCATAGGTTTGTGGGATAAAATCCGGGTCTTCTATACGATTCCATTGGTCGACTTCTCTGTTTTTATGCCAGTACCACACTGTTTTCATTACTGTAACTCTGTAATAGAGTTTGAAGTCAGGGATGGTAATGCCTCCAGAAGATCCTTTATTGTATAGGATTGTTTTGGCTATCCTGGGTTTTTTGTTTTTCCATATAAAGTTGATTATTGTTCTCTCCAGATCTGTGAAGAATTTTGATGGGATCTTGATGGGGATTGCATTGAATCTATAAATAGCCTTTGGTAGAATTGCCATTTTTACTATGTTGATCCTCCCAATCCAAGAGCAAGGGAGGTCCATCCATTTTTTGGTATCCTCTTCAATTTCTTTCTTCAATGCCTTAAAGTTCTTGTCAAATAGATCTTTCACTTCCTTGGTTAGATGTACCCCAAGAAATTTTATGCTGTTTTTGGCTATTGTGAATGGTGAAGCTTCTCTGATTTCCCTCTCTGCTTCCATATCCTTTGTGTATAAGAGGGCGACTGATTTTTTGGAGTTGATCTTGTATCCTGCCACATTACTAAAGCTGTTTATCAGCTGTAGGAGTTCTTTGGTGGAGTTTTTGGGGTCGCTTATGTACACTATCATATCATCTGCAAATAACGAAAGTTTAACTTCTTCCTTTCCAATTCGAATCCCCTTGATCCCATTATGTTGTCTTATTGCTATTGCTAGAACTTCAAGCACTATATTGAAGAGGTATGGGGAGAGTGGACAGCCTTGTCGTGTTCCTGAGTTAAGTGGGATGGCTTTGAGTTTCTCTCCGTTTAATTTGATGTTAGCTGTCGGCTTGCTGTATATAGCTTTTATTATATTTAGGTATGACCCTTGTATCCCTAATCTCTCCAAGACTTTTAACATAAATGGATGTTGAATTTTGTCAAATGCTTTTTCAGCATCTAATGAAATGATCATATGGTTTTTTTCTTTCAGTTTATTTATATGCTGGATTACATTGATAGATTTTCGTATGTTGAACCAGCCCTGCATCTCAGGAATGAAGCCTACTTGATCATAATGGATAATTTTTCGGATGTGTTCTTGGATTCGATTTGCCAGTATTTTGTTGAGGATTTTTGCGTCGATATTCATGAGTGAGATTGGCCTGTAGTTCTCTTTCCTGGTTGAGTCTTTGAGTGGTTTTGGTATCAGAGTAATTGTGGCTTCATAAAAGGAGTTTGGTAATGACCCTTCTGTTTCTATCTTGTGGAATACATTAAGGAGTATAGGTATTAGATCTTCTTGGAAGATCTGGTAGAATTCCGCATTGAAACCATCTGGTCCTGGGCTTTTTTTGGTAGGGAGGTTTTTGATAACCTCTTCTAATTCTTCGCGACTAACAGGTCTATTTAGATTGTTCACCAGGTCCTGATTTAACTTTGGTATATGATATTTATCTAAAAAAGTATCCATTTCCTTTACATTTTCCAATTTTGTGGCATATAGCCTTTTGTAGTAAGATCTAATGATTCTCTGAATTTCCTCTGTGTCTGTGGTTATGTCCCCCTTTTCATTTCTGATCTTATTAATTTGCAAATTCTCTCTCTGCCGTTTGATTAGCTTGGATAGTGGTTTGTCAATCTTGTTGATTTTCTCCAGGAACCAGCTTTTTGTTTCATTGATTTTTTGTATTGTTTTCTGTGTTTCTATTTTGTTGATTTCAGCCCTCATTTTGATTATTTCCAGTCTTCTACTCCTCCTAGGTGAGTCTGCTTCTTTTTTTTCTAGAGCTTTCAGGTGGGCTGTTAAGTCTCCAATGTGAGCTTTCTCTGTTTTCTTTAAGTGGGCACTTAGTGCTATGAACTTTCCTCTTAGGACTGCTTTCATAGTGTCCCATAAGTTTGAGTATGTTGTTTCTTTATTTTCATTGAATTCCAGGAAGACTTTAATTTCTTTCTTTATTTCTTCCTTAATCCAGCTATGGTTCAATAGTTGACTGTTCAGTTTCCATGACTTTGTATGCTTTCTGGGGGTAGCATTATTGTTGAATTCTAACTTTAATCCATGGTGATCTGATAAGACACAGGTGGTTACTAATATTTTTTTGTAACTGTGGATGTTTGCTTTGTTACCGACTATGTGGTCGATTTTCGAGAAGGTTCCATGAGCTGCAGAGAAGAAGGTATATTCTTTCCTATTTGGATGGAATGTTCTATAGATGTCTGTTAAGTCCATTTGATTCATTACCTCCACTAATTCTCTTATTTCTCTGTTAGGTTCCTGTCTGATTGACCTGTCCATTGGTGAGAGAGGAGTGTTGAAGTCTCCTACTATTAGTGTGTGCGGTTTTATATCTGCCTTGAATTTTAGCAATGTTTCTTTTATGTACGTGGGTGCTTTTATATTAGGGGCATAGATGTTCAGGATTGAGACTTCATCCTGATGAACTGTTCCTGTTATGAGTATAAAATGCCCCTCTCCATCTCTTCTGATTGATTTAAGTTTAAAGTCAACTTTGTTAGAGATTAGTATGGCCACACCTGCCTGTTTCTTGGGACCATTTGCTTGATAGGCCTTTTCCCAGCCCTTTACTCTGAGTAGGTGCCTGTCTTTGTGGTTGAGGTGTGTTTCTTGTAAACAGCAGAATGTTGGATCCTGTTTTCTTATCCAATCTCTTAGCCTGTGCCTTTTTATAGGTGAGTTGAGTCCATTGACATTAAGTGATATTAATGACCAGTGGTTGTTAACTCCGGTCATTTTTTTTTAGTCGTAGAGTTTGTGTGTTTCCCTTCTTTGTTTTGTGTTGGTGAAGGGTCTCTAGATGTCTGAGGTATTGTGGTCATTGTTGGACTCCTTGGTTAGTGATTTTCCTTCAATTACTTTCTGTAAGGCTGGATTTGTGGCTGCGTATTGTTTAAATTTGTTTTTATCCTGGAAAATTTTATTTTCTCCATTTATAGTGAATGAAAGCTTGGCTGGGTATAGTAATCTGGGCTTGCACCCATGGTCTCTCAGTTTCTGCAGTACATCTATCCAGGACCTTCTGGCTTTCATGGTTTCCATGGAGAAGTCAGGTGTAAGTCTGATAGGTTTACCTTTATAAGTAATTTGGCCTTTTTCCTTTGCAGCTCTTAATATTCTTTCCTTATTCTGTATGATTTGTGTTTTGATAATTATATGGCGAGGGGATGTTTTTTTTTTGATCCAGCCTATTCGGTGTTCTGTATGCTTCTTCCACCTTCATAGGAAAATCTTTCCTTAGGTTGGGAAAGTTTTCTTCTATAATTTTATTAAATAGATTTTCTGGACCATTGAGCTGCCCTTCTTCTCCTTCTTCTACTCCTATTATTCTTAGGTTTGGTCTTTTTATTGTGTCCCATATTTCCTGAATGTTTTGTGATGAGAGTTTGTTGGACTTGCTGTTTTCTTTGATCAGTGTGTTTATTTTCTCTATGGTATCTTCAGAATCCGAGAGTCTTTCTTCTATCTCTTGTATTCTGCTGGTTATGCTTGTTTCTGTAGTCTCTATTCGTTTACCTAGATTTTCCATGTCCAGACGGCCCTCTGTTTGTGTTTTCTTCTTTGCCTCCATTTCAGTTTTCAGGTCTTGAACTGTTTCCATTATCTGTTTGATTGTTTTTCCTTGGTTTTCTAGGGTATCATTCACTGATTTATTCAATTCTTCAAACTTTCTGTTATATTTCTCATCCATTTCTATAAGGGCGTTTTTTACATGCTGTTTAAGGGTGTCAATCACTTTCATGAAGTCAATCTTTTCTCCTTCCTCTTGATTAAGGGGTTCTTGTCCTCCCGTTGTGAGGTCGCTTGTTTCTGGTAGCTTCATGTTGCTTTTCAGCTTGTTGGGCGAATTCTTGCCTTGACGTCGGCCCATCTCTTCTTCCAAATGCTCCCTATGGATCTTCTTTTACCGGATTAGGTCTCCTTGCCTACCAAACGCTGTCTCTCCCCAATGTTGGCTCTCCCAATGCTGGGTCTCCTGGCACCGAAAGATCAGGCCTCCGTGCTGGTTGGGCAGCTCGCAGACAAAGCGCCTACCCCGCTTGGTGCAGGCAGGCCACAGAAACAAAGGAACTGCTGTCCGCCCGGGAGCCCCGGATACTCGGACCCTGCGCCCAGATAGGTTGGGCTGGGCGATGCCACGCGCCTAAAGAGGGCAGTGGGGGCGAAGTGGGGAGGGCTCTGGACGGAAGCTGGGTGGGCCAGGAAGAAAGAGGCAGCAGAGAGCCCAAGCAGGACAGGGGGCCAAGAAACCCCCGAGCTCCCCGTCCCAGGCTGGCGCCGTGGGCCAGAAACTCACCCCAATGCTGGGTCTCCTGGCGCCGAAAGATCAGGCCTCCGTGCTGGTTGGGCAGCTCGCAGACAAAGCGCCTACCCCGCTTGGTGCAGGCAGGCCACAGAAACAAAGGAACCGCTGCCCCCCGGGAGCCCCGGCTACTCGGACTCAGCGCCCAGATAGGCTGGGCTGGGCGATGCCACGCGCCAAAAGAGGGCAGTGGGGGCGAAGTGGGGAGGGCTCTGGACGGAAGCTGGGTGGGCCAGGAAGAAAGAGGCAGCACCCGGGGAGTAGAGGCCCTGCAGAGAGCCCAAGCAGGACAGGGGGCCAAGAAACCCCCGAGCTCCCCGTCCCAGGCTGGCGCCGTGGGCCAGAAACTCACCCCAATGCTGGGTCTCCTGGCGCCGAAAGATCAGGCCTCCGTGCTGGTTGGGCAGCCCGCAGACAAAGCGCCTACCCCGCTTGGTGCAGGCAGGCCACAGAAACAAAGGAACCGCTGCCCCCCGGGAGCCCCGGCTACTCGGACTCCTTATTCTCAAATTTTTTGTAGGGTGATCTTGGGGCACCTTTGGTATGTCATCTAAAACAAAGAGACATATGGATGCAGGTGGGAATTTTAATTGACTATGATGAACATTGCAAAAAGCCCTATGTCTTCAGTCAAGTTAGCCCCTTCATATTCTGGCTCCAGAGAGTTACACAGCCCAGTCGTGCACCCTGGTCTCCTGAAAGACCTGTGATTACATCTCCTTTCAATTCCCTGTCAGTCTCTACCAGTAGGAAAGATTTAACTTTTACATCGTCATCTGCTGCTGTTCATCCACACTTCATCTCTCTTCCACAGCCTCAAGGTAAGATCAAAGTGTATTGTTGTATGTGATCCAGTATGAAATTGAGAAAAATAGAGATTTAAAGGAGGTAAAGAAATTTTCTGTCTCTGAAAATTTTATTATTTTTCTAATATCTGCTGATTCAAGATTTCTTTGGTCTTTGCATGGGCAGTTTATACCTAATGCACTGTTCTGCAATTGTAATGTTACTGTAAAATGCTTATGGTGCCGATTATAGTTTATATAATTATAATAATTGACTACTCTGAGACCCAGAACATTAAATACTTTGTTACATTTTAAAAGGTAATGAGCAACACATACTTTGATAATTTAATATCTAGCAGAGTATTTATTAGTATAAAATTTACCTATTTAGATGGTAGAATCATTTTCAATTTAGATACTTTGGCTTCACTGATAGGGAATATTGACTTCATAGGTTCTTGAGCAGACAACACTGTAATTCTGTTTGTGATTGTCATCTTTTTCCCTTCATTTTTCTGAAATATATCACTGCTTCATAAATGACAATTTAATATTATTTGCTTCAAATAGAATATACACTAATGCTTCATAGAATCAAGACCTATTCATATTTAATATGAATATCTTTCCTTAATTATATTGAATATTTTTAAAACACAAATGAAAATATTTTCTTTATTTGTTGAAATATAACACTTAAAATGTTTCCTATATTTATGCAAATATAAACTAGAGATGATAGTTATGCTACAGTTTTGTCATCACTTGTGTGGTGTTTTATGACATATAAATTATCTTCACCATTTTCTATTATTCTCCATTAATTGGGCATAGAGAAATTTCTGTGACGAAAATTCTTTTTTTTTATTGAGAAAAGAAAAAAAAAGTATCTGCCTCCTCCCAGCCTCCCATTTCCCTCCCCCTTCTCCTACTCTTCTCCCCCTCCCCCAAACTCCTCTCCCCCTCCCTCTCCAGTCCATAGAGCAGTAAGGGTTCCCTGCCTTGTGGAAAGCCCAAGATCCGCCCCTCTCCGTCCATGTCTAGGAAGGTGAACATCCAAACTGGATAGGCTTCCACAAAGCCAGAACATGAAGTAGGGTCAAAACCCCGTGCCATTGTCCTTGGCTTCTCATCAGCCCTCATTGTTCTCCATGTTCAGAGAGTCCAGTTTTATCCCATGCTTTTTCAGTCACAGTCCAGCTGGCCTTGGTGAGCTCCCAGTAGATCAGCCCCATTGTCTCAGTGGGTGGGTGCACCCCTCGTGGTCCTGACTTGCTTTCTCATCTTCTCCCTCCTTCCGCTCCTCATTGGGACCTTGGGAGCTCAGTCCAGTGCTCCAGTGTGGGTCTCTGTCTCTATCTCCATCCATCACCAGATGAAGGTTCAATGGTAATATGAAAGATATTCGTCAGTATTGCTATAGGATAGGGTCATTTCAGGTTCCCTATCCTCAGCTGCGCAAGGGACTAACTGGGGACTAAAATCCTAATAAACAATAAAATTCTAATAAACAAGGGTATTGGTATCATCCTGCATGCATTTTTTTGCTTAATAATGTATTTGCTATTAAATTACAATTTTAAGATATCTGGCTCCATTAATATTTGTATTTAATGGTCTTCTTTCCAACACGTCCTTTCATTTTATAGAATGCTATAAAACTAAACATTTTTTTCTACAAAGAAATAAAATAAAATAGAAACAGGAGTTGTAAGATAACATAAAATGGTTTCCAATATTTGCTCAAGCAGGGAAGTAGGAAATATAAGAAGATATTCCCTTTTTAAGGAAAAAAAATCTTTCTATCTAAAGACTAAGGAAACTCTCATTTCAAAAACAAATTTTGCAATGCTACTTGTTTGAGAAGAGACATATGAAATTAAAATCTTTAAAAAGAGGTCCAACTAACATTTCCACCAAATTTCACCTCTCCTTATTTTATATTTTCTTCTCTATTTAGCTTTAACAGATCATATTTCTGTGCAATATGCTATGCCATGGCAAGCTATAATCTTCAGTTGTGGGAATCATATCTGCAGTGGCTCCGTTATTAGTAGCTACTGGGTTCTTACTGCTGCCCACTGTGTGAGAAACATGTAAGTTTATTTCACATCTTTTCTCCTACAATATTTTGTATTTCCTCAAGTATGTTGAGACTTTCTTTTGAAAAAAATTAGCGTCTAGATTTTTTGTCCATTTCTCTTGTTCTCATGATACCTTGCTTCTGTGACAACCGAAAATTATCTCAGTATGTCAGTTGAATTTTATGTATTTTAATACTTTTAGTGAATGATTCCATATATACCCTCACTTCTTTTGTAGAGTTCTCTCTCTCTCTCTCTCTCTCTCTCTCTCTCTCTCTCTCTCTCTCTCTCTCTCTGTCTCTCTCTCCTTCTCTCTCTCTTTCCAAAGAAGGAAATGAACACAAAATCAAGGGATATTGTTTCTAAAGGTGTAAGTTTTATACAGAATTCATTTTAATAAATTTCTACCTACCATATAGGAATCCTGAAAACACTCTTGTGATATTGGGCCTTAGACATCCCAGAAAACCTCTGAGAGTTGCTAAGGTGACTACTATTTTACTGCATGAAAGATTCCGGTTAGTGAGTCAGGCTGCAAGAAATGACCTTGCTCTGGTGCTTCTTCGAGAAGGCCAGAGTTCTATTCATATAATGGCACCTTTAGGAAGCATAAAGGATTTGAACACTTCAGAATGCTGGCTTTCTGGATCCCAAATTCTTAAAGAAGGTTAGTGCACAAATTCTTTCATTTGTCAGGGGAGGATCAATTTTATTTTGAATAAATACCTCGATTTTAATGTTACACATAAGGAAGAACTGTAATTACAATAGTTTAGGCAATCAACCTGTGCAAATTATAGACTTACTCACGGATATATTTTTGTATATGGTAGTCTTTGTAAGAAAGCATGGATAAGGCATTGTTACTTCAGCATATCAAGGTAAAAAAATAGCATACATAATAATATGTTGCACTTTTATCTCAAAGTTTGTTGCTTCATGAATGTTTACGTGCATGAGATTTTTATTCTTCATCTATTTTCCTAGGATATATATTTGAAAATCTAGATATGTTACAGATACAAGTGATGGGAGCATCCAAATGTGCCTATCTCTATCCAGACATAGGAAGTGCTACGGTTTGCTACAATGCACAAGCCGGTGTTCCTGTAATAAGCATAGTAAGCATAAAAGCTTTACATTACTCTTTTTTTCTACCAGAAAGTAGAAGGTATAAATATAAGAGATCTATATTTCTGTTAATAATATTTCTTTCTTTAATGCTCTCTGAGTCCATCCATTTCTACTTCTTTTATTGCAAAGGGCAATAGTGTAGTTGAAGACTCATATATCTTGTCTGTTCTGATTTTTGCATACATTTTAGAAAAAAATATTTTTTTCTGAATCAAAATTGCACATGCCAACTTTATGAACATTTCTATTACTATTTAGGAAGTCTAAGAGTAAATAATCACTTTGCATAGCAACTTACCTGTCTTTTACTTTACAGGAGTCAATGAGTCCTGGAAGTGCTGTGATATGCAGACCACTATATGGAAATCGCAAATGGAGACAAATAGGCTTCACTAGTCTCAAGCATCTAGCTACCATAGTTGCTCCACACTTTTCCTGGATCTTGTCCTCAACAGCAAAGTCAGGCTATCCCTTAGATCAGGCACTCATTCCTTGGGTAGAAAATTCCAAGTCTTCTAGACTTGAGAAATATCCAACCACATTGCTACTTTCCATCATAATATTATTTCAGTGAAAAGGGTTTTTATTTTGTAGTGCACTGATTACATCAATGTGTTCAAACCTGCTGAACAAATATATCAGAAAAGTTAGAAAAATGTTCTGACTTAATGCCTTATAATACCTCCCAAAATTTTGTTTTAATAAAGAGTATTTCCCTAAACAATGACATCTTATTTTCCGTTTTTACTAGTTACCAATGATATTTGGCTAAGTCTACTATTTTATAAAATAAGTTTTCAAATCTATATTTATGGGCATTCCATGTATAATCGTGGTTTCCTCAGGAAAGTTGGAATATAGTTGATCCCCTTAGATATACACCCAACTGTGAGATACCAAACATACTTGCTAAGAAACAAATTTAAGTCATACAAAATAAACACTGTTATCTTCTATGGCATCTCTCTTCCCCCACACCTGTATCTTAATTACATGTTTGCGTTTAAATGTTCACATAAGTGCAGGTTCACATGAAGACCAGAAAAGAGTTCTTGATCCACTGGATCATAAATAATAGTTAATTGAAAGCCACCATTTAAAACCTGGTTAAAAGAAGCAAGCACTTTTAAGTACTGTGTCATCTCTCCCCATGCACTAATTCTTAAATTAAAAAAAAATAGAACGTATATTTAACATGAAAAAGCATAACAGGTCTTGGCTTATTATTATGTTATTTTTAAAAAATGAATGATATATACTTTATGTTTAAATTTGTTAATTATAAACAATGTGTACCATTCTTCTCTCCCAGTGCATTGCTAACTATATTCTTTATTAATACTGGTAAGAAATACTTTATAGACACTTAATTGGGAATTAAGCATTATGTTCAATCTAAACACAATGTTGCTTTTATTAAATAAAATTCAAGATAATAACATAGCTCATTAGCCAGGGTAGAATTGGGCCTTAGGTCTTTAGACTATCTTGCATCATAAATTAGAGGGAACTTCTAACTCTATGCAGAACATGAACAAGAAACACTCAAGGATTATTATTGAGATCATCACCATCTTTCTAATGCCAACATATAATTCATCCCCCATTAGTAGAGTAGTTCTCTTCTCTTCTGGAAAAAACCCACAGCATCTGAGGATCATTGTCCTTCAATACAACTCTTGATGCCATTTACTTGATAAAAATCAAAACTAAACAAAACAAAAACTGACTATCCCTACAATGGTACTGTAGTTACACATCTACAGGAAAATAATAAAATTTAATCCCCACTGCTCCTAGACCTGAGAAGATGTTATTCCCCAATTGCATAGCTACATCTATCCTACTCCACAGCTCTAATCAGATTTTTATTCTTTAATTGAGCTTGTAGAAAAATGTCTCTTGATATGAGTGGATCTGATTCCTTAGGTTATAGACCTCTAGTTTTTGTTTGATCAAAAACTATAGTCTCTCAAAATTAACAATATGCAAATTGCCCTTACATCTTATTGCCTACAGCAATATCATTCTGTAGCCCATAATATTCATTGTGCTTCTCTTTCCTTAACAAAGTATACAGTCAGAGATGACTTGCCAAGTTTTAGAAAATATAAAATTTTCCTGGAAATATTATAGGGAATGTCAGCCACCCCTAACATTATGGTAATGTAGCTTCACCTAGTGAATAAAGAACTTCATCTTTTCCTAGTCATTCTACTTCTCACTACTGAGAAATATATTACATGTCCGAGTGATAAACAAAGTAAATTAAAAGGGGGCTAACCATTGATTAAGAGCTGATGACTTTCTGCCTAAAAATTTTTGAATGATCCTATTGGCATAGAAATAACAAAGCAATGGTATAATGGTCTGTGAGTTAAAAACTATTGCTTAACTTCTGGAACTCTGGTAATATTAAGAGAAGTAAATAAAATTGCATTTTCCAACTATAAAAATTAAATATGAAAAATTGTGGGAAGTAAAATGGTTTTCAGCCAAGCTGAAATTTGATGGGCAGTTAAAACATATTTCTTTCTAAAGTATTTCTTAGACCATACCATAATCATTTTATTTACAATTAATGCTGCTGTTCTTTACTAGTACTAAAATTAAGTTCACATTAACTTAATGTGAAGTAAGACTCTCTAGTATCTCTAAATGAATTATAAAATCAGGGTTATAGATTGAGTAGCTAGTCTTGGATTTGGGATATGATTATGGTTAGGGTTAGTGTTAGGGTTAGAGATAGAGTTGGAGGGGTCATGGTTAAGGGAGGGATAGGGTTATGGTTAGGGTTTAGGGTTGAAATTTGAAGGTTAGTGTTAGGGTTAGCATCAGGACTAGGGTTAGGGTTTAGGGCTTGAGTTAGTGTTTAAAATTAGTGTTAGTGTTGTAATAGGAATGGCGGGGCTGCGTCCCCAGCACCCTGGCCGCCTGGCTAGCTTATGCCCGAAATAACAACACACAAACTGTATTCATTTAAACACTGCTTGGCCCATTTCTATCTAGCCTCTTCTAGGCTAACTCTTGCACCTGGACTAGCCCATTTCTTATAATCTGTGTAGCCAACAAGGTGGTTTACCAGGGAGATTCTAGCCTACATCCATCCTGGGTCAGAGCTTCATCACATGTGTCTGCCCAGGAGAAAGGAGCATGGCGTCTCTCTCCAGAGAGCAGAGCTGTCGAGTCTGGAGAGGGGAGCATGGCGTCTCTGCTCACTTCCTCTTCCTCCCAGCATTCTGTTCTGTTTACTCCTCCCACCTATGTTTTAACCTATGAGGGCCAAGCAGTTTCTTTATTGCTTAACCAATGAAATCAATAGATTGATATATGACACTCCCACATCATGTTAGGTTTAGAGTTAGGGTAGTATCATGGTTTATGGATTAGTATTATGTTAAGGGTTAGTGTTAGGTTTAGTGTTATGGTTAGGTTTTGGCTTTAGGGTTTACAGTTAGGGATAGGGTTTAGGTTTAAGGTTAATATTATGTTTTGTAATGGTTTTAGGGTTACTGTTAGCCTTAGGGTTAGGTATCATTTAAGGTTTGTGGTTATATTTAGGGTTATTAACTTCATATAATCATTAATTTTCCTCAAATAATACATGAAGATTTCTGTGAAAGAATATGTTTCTTTTCACTTTTCTATGCAATGTTAGTATATTTATTAGATTTCTTGAGAAATTCATATATGCTTCTCTCTAAAGAGTAACATGTTTGTACTAATAGGAGTGGCAGGCTGAGTCCCTGCACCTAGCCACCCGCATGGCTAACTTTACCCGAAATAATTACACGGACACTGTATTCTTTTAAGCACTGCTTGGCCCTTTAGCTCTAGCCCTTACTGGCTAATTCTGATATCCCGATCAACCCATCTCTAATAATCTGTGAGCACCGGTCTTACCAGGAAGATTCTAGCCTACGTCCATCCTGGGTCGGAGCGTCATCTCGTGTGTCTCCCCGGGAGCGGGGCATGGCATCTCTTCTGAGGCGTCTGCTCCCGAGAGGAGAGCTGTCAAGTCTGAGCTCACTTCCTCTTCCTCCCAGCATTCTGTTCTGTTTTCTCCACCCACCTGTGTTCTAACCTATGAGGGCCAGCCAAGCAGTTTTTTTATTTTTTTAACCAATGACCTTCCTCCATCATTTCCCCTTTTTCTGTTTAAACAAAAACAAAGGAAAGCTTTAACTTTAACATAGCATAATTACATATAACAAAACAGTTATCAAGTAAAAATTACAATAATCTTTATCATAAATAAGGAAAACTATAACTATAACTAACTATTCTTAACTCCATCAAAGACTCCAGAAAGATACAATACTACCTAAGCAAACAAGAAAAAAACAACTTTTAAAATTCTAGAAATAACAGAGACATCTCGCTGCCTGGACAGTCACCCAAAGTTCCTCTATACCATTGGGGCATCCATCTTCGGCCTACAGGCCCATGGTATCCAGAGACATTTCCATGAAGCAGAACATTTCAAAGTCAGTTCAGTCACTATCTGTTGTGTCCTGCATAAGGTCTCGCAGACTCTTTCATGATTCAGGAACCCCGAAAGATCATCTCACCTTTAGGCAAGTTCAGTAGTCCTCTCTCTGCGGGTTCTCTGTGTCCAGTTTATGCAATAGTCCAGGCAAGAACAGTTTCTTGCCCAAATGGCTATCAAACTCCATAAGAATCCTCATCGATACCCATTTTCTTCTGGGAGTAGATTGGTGCTGCCAGGAGCAGAGTGTCTCATTGTCATGAAAAGTCCTAAGTTATTAAAACATTTAATAGCATATTCCGTAGTCTTTGAAAGATATGAAGAATGTCTATCTAACTGAAATGTATCTCTATATATCCAGAAAATCCAACTAACATGACTACAAGCTTGACCATTACTGATGATTATCCATTAACCTATATTTCTTAATTATACATTACATTTTTTAAAGAACTACACAATCACAATATCTTAATCAATAGCAGAAATATGCATATACATATAACAAAATTGACCTTAAATCTCTATCAATAAAGCAAAATCTATACCAATACAAATTATCCATACCTATATCATATCCCCCTTTAAATGTTAAAGAACTTTTATAAACCATATTTGGGAACATGGGCGCAGTTTTTTCTCTCCAAACTGCTTTCTGCTGAATGGGGGCATCGTTAATTAGGTCTTTCATGGTATAACCTGTGTGCTAGTTTCATCTCAGTTGGCAGTTGAGCGAAGCAATTTTCTGAAGATGTTCACAGCAACCCTTCAGGAGGGCGTGGTCCATCATACCATATCGGAATAGAAGAAATGAATAGGGTCTCATCCTCTGTGAAAACAAAATAAGAAACTCCTTTCCAAAGCATCATGTCCTTAGATCCAAATTTTAAAGTCAAGGCATTTTCAAAATATCTATGTTGGATTAGTTCAGCAGCATTTATAAACATATATCTTTTAGCAGCTGTTGCTCTTTCCTCAGCATTCAAACAGAGCATAATAGCATACAGTATCAAAATTCTCTGTGTATTTTCCATCTTTGTATGGCTTTATTTTAACTCTATTTTGTTTATTTTACTTTTATTTTGGTTTTTGAGACAGATTTTTTTGTATCTTTGACCTGGAATAACTCTGTAGACCAGGCTGTCCTTGAACTCTCAGAGATCTGCCTGTCTCTCCCTCCCAGGCATTGGGATTAAAGGTGTAAGCTACTACGCCTTGAAATCACAGATATCTGTTTGTCTCTGCCTTCTAGGCACTGGGATTAAAGGCGTGTGCTACCACACCTTAAAATCACAGAGGTCAATCTCCCTCTGCCTCCCAAGTGTTGGGATTAAAGGTGTGTACTACCATACCCAACTACTCTCTTCTTTTTTTTTGTTTTTTACTTTAAGAACTTCAACTTTTAGTCTGCATATATTTTTAACACACAGTAAACCATTTAGAAATTTTCTTTGTCTTTGAATCTCTCTTTACTGTATATCTCTCTTTTTCTGACCACACGAGCCTTTAAATTATTGAGCAATATGGGTGGGATTAAAGCCGTGGCTTTGGCAGCTAGATCCAGCCCATTCCTTAGCTTTCCAGCCTTTTGGCTGAGGTACTGGCTGTAGCCATGTTTACTGCCACAACTCTATGGTACTTCAAGGTCCCTGCCAGCAAGTGAGCTTCAGCAGCATGTGTTTGCAAACTGCACGAACCGCCTGTGTAAAAGAGACAGAGTTTACCCTGGCAGGACAGCCCAGAAAGCTGGCATTTTTAAACGGTGCAGCTTTTTTCCTGCTACGGCTGAAAACCGAAAAGCATGCGTTCAGCTTTTCGTCAACACCTTTTAAGTGTTTCGTGGCAGGACCTCTTAATGAGCTGCAGGGTTTTGCAGCTAAAGCTGAGTCAGGAAGCCTCTCTTAGATGAGGTGCTTGCTTGCCTCTAACAAGCAGAGCAGACCCTAGAAATTGCCACAAGAAACATGCTTTACTCTATTCTTTTCCAAGCTTTCTCAGGCTTTCTGTGGACTCAGTTACCCACACATCTGGGCGCCATTCTGTAGTACTAGGAGCGGCGGGCTGCGTCCCCGCACCTGGCCGCCCGCATGGCTAGCTTTACCTGAAATAATTACACAGACACTGTATTCTTTTAAACACTGCTTGGCCCTTTAGCTCTAGCCCTTACTGGCTAATTCTGATATCCCGATCAACCCATCTCTAATAATCTGTGAGCACCGGTCTTACCAGGAAGATTCTAGCCTACGTCCATCCTGGGTCGGAGCGTCATCGCGTGTGTCTCCCCAGGAGCAGGGCATGGCGTCTCTTCTGAGGCGTCTGCTCCCGAGAGGAGAGCTGTCAAGTCTGAGCTCACTTCCTCTTCCTCCCAGCAATCTGTTCTGTTTTCTCCACCCACCTGTGTTCTAACCTATGAGGGCCAGCCAAGCAGGCTTTTATTTTTTTTAACCAATGACCTTCCTCCATCACATGTTTCTTTTAATTGTTTAAAGCCTTGTTAGTAGAATAAGGATGGTTTTCTATATTTTAGAGAAACCAACAGAATTTTTATAAGTGTATTTAGCTTTTCTAAGAATCATGAATTTGTCTCATATAAGCGCATAAAGTTTTCTGTGGAAGAACCATATTTTTAAAGGCCATTCTATGCACTGTTACACATCAATAAAAATTCTGGAGAAAAGCTTATGTATTTCTCTTTCAAGAGAATTAAGTTTCTTTAAACTTTTCAAATGTTTGTAAGTAGTAATATACATGGTCTAGTAGGAAATATATGCTGTAATTAGAAAGAATTAGCTCATTATTTATTTTTTGTATTATTACTATTATTACAAATTTTCACATCCTCCCTTCCACCCATTTTCCACCCTCTTGCACCATTCCCCCTCCCCCTCACTCTCCATACCAAAGAGTAGTCAGGGTTCCCTGTCCTGTGGGAAGTCCAAGGTCCTACCCCTCCATCCAGGTCTAGGAAGGTGAGCATCAAAACAGACTACATTCACATAAAGCCAGTACATGCTGTAGGATCAAAACCCAGTACCACTGTCCTTGGCTTCTTAGTCAGCCCTTCTAGTCAGCCACGTTCAGAGAGCCCAGTTTTATCACATGATCCATCAGTCCTAGTCCAGCTGGCCTTGGTGAGTTCCTATTAGATCGGCCCCAGTATCTCAGTAGGTGGGCACACCCCTTGAGGTCACAACTTCCTTGCTAATGTTCTCTCTCCTTCTGCTCTTCATTGGGACCTTGGGAGTTCAGTCTGATGCTCCAGTGTGGGTCTCTGTCTCTATGTCCATCCATCACCAGATGAAGGTTCTATGGTGATATGCATGATATTCATCAGTATGGCTATAGGCTAGGGTCATTTCAGGTTCCCTATCTTCAGATGCCCAAGGAGCTAACTGGGGACATAACCCTGGGCACCTGGGAGCCCCTCTAGGTTCAAGTCTCTTGCCAACCCTAAGATGGCTCCCTTAATTATGTGATTCCCTACTCCTCTATCCAACCTTTCTTTCTCCTATCATCCCGTTTCCCCAAGTTCCCACCCATTCTCCCCTTCTTACTTTTCTCTCCCCATCTCCCCTCACCACCGTCCCACCCCACCCCCAAGTTCCCAATTTATTTTTTTTTAAGTTCCCAATTTATTGCCTGGCAATCTTGTCTACTTCCCATACCCAGAATAACAACTATATGTTTTTCTTTGAGTTCACCTTCTTATTTAGCTTCTTTAGGATCACAGAATATAGACCCAATGACCATTATTTGTGGCTAGAAAGCAATTATGAGTGAGTACATCCCATGTTCCTCTTTTGGGGTCTGGGTTACCTCACTCAGGATAGTGTTTTCTATTTCCATCCATTTGCATGCAAAATTCGAGAAGGCATTGTTTTTTAAAGCTGAGTAGTACACTAATGTGTATATATTCCACACTTTCTTCATCCATTCTTTCATTGAAGGACATCTAGGTTGTTTCCAGGTTCTGGCTATAACAAATAATGCTGCTATGAACATAGTTGAACAAATGCTTTTGTCATATGATAGGGTATCTCTTGGGTATATTCCCAAGAGTGGTATTGCTGGGTCCAGGGGTAGGATGATCCCAAATTTCCTGAGAAACCACCATGCTGATTTCCAAAGTGGTTGCACAAGTTTGCATTCCCACCAGCAATGGATGAGGGTACCCCTATCTCCACAACCTCTCCAGCAAAGGCTATCATTGGTGTTTTTGATTTTAGCCATTCTGATAGGTGTAAGATGATATCTCAAAGTTGTTTTGATTTGCATTTCCCTGATTGCTAAGGAGGTAGAGCATGATCTTAAGTGTCTTTTGGCCATTTAAAATTCTTCTGTTGAGAATTCACTGTTCAGTTCAGTGCCCTCTTTTTTAATTGTGTTAATTAACACTTTCAAGTCTAGTTTCTTGAGTTCTTTATATATTTTGGAGATCAGAACTTTGTCTGTTGTGGGGTTGGTGACGATCTTCTCCCAGTCAGTAGGTTGCCTTTTTGTCTTAGTGACAGTGTCCTTTGCTTTACAGAAGCCTCTCAGTTCCATGAGGTCCCATTTATTCAATGTTGCCCTTAATGTCTGTGCTGCTGGGGTTATACGTGGGAAGTGATCTCCTGTGCCCATATATTGTAGAGTACTTCCCACTTTCTTTTATCAGGTTCAGTATGTTCAGATTGATATTGAGGTCTTTGATCTATTTGGACTTGAGTTTTGTTCATGGTGATAGACATGGACCTATTTTCATTTTTCTACGGGTTGGCATCCAGTTTTGCCAGCACTATTTCTTGAAGATGCCTTCTTTCTTCCATTGTATACTTTTAGCTCCTTTATCGAAAATCAGGTGTTCAAAAGATTGTGTGTTAAAATCCAGGTCTTCTATTCAATTCCATTGGTTGATTTCTCTGTTTTTTATGCCAATACCAAGCTGTTTTCAATACTGTAGCTCTGTAATAGAGGTTGAAGTCAGGGATGTTAATACCTCCAGAAGTTCCTTTATTGTATAAGATTTTTTCGGCCGCTCCTGGGTTTTTTGTTTTTCCATATAAAGTTGATTATTGTCCTCTCAAGGTCTGTGAAGAATTTTGATGGGACCATGATGGGGATTGCATTGAATCTATAGATTGCCTTAGGTAGAATTGCCATTTTTACGACGTTGATCCTCCCAATCCAAGAGCAAGGGAGATCCTTCCATTTTCTGATATCCTCCTCAATTTCATTCTTCAAAGACTTAAAGTTCTTGTCAAATAGATCTTTCACTTCCTTGGTCAGAGTTACCCCAAGATATTTTTTTTTATTGAGAAAAGGAGAAAAAAAAAAACAAGTTTCCTCCTCCTCCCAGCCTCCCATTATTCTCCCCCTCCTCTCCCCCTACGCCCCCTCCTCCCACCTTTCTCCCCCTCCCCACACTCCTTTCCCCCTCCCTCTCCAGTCCAAAGAGCAGTCAGAGTTTTCTGCCCTGTGGTAAGACCTAGGACCTCCCACCTCCGTCCATATCTAGGAAGGTGAACATCCAAACTGGCTGGGCTCCCACAAAGCCATCACATTACGTAGGATCAAACCCCGTGCCATTGTCCTTTGCGTCTCATCAGCCCTCATAGTTCGCCATGTTCAGAGAGTCCAGTTTTATCCCATGCTTTTTCAGTCACAGTCCAGCTGGTCTTGGTGAGCTCTCAATAGATCAGCTCCACTGTCTCAGTGGGTGGGTGCATCCCTCGTGGTCCCGACTTCTTTGCTCATGTTCTCCCTCCTTCTGCTCCTCATTGGGACTTTGGGAGCTCAGTCCAGTGCTCCAGTGTGGGTCTCTGTCTCTATCTCCATCCATCACCAGATGAAGGTTCTATGATGATATGCAAGATATTCGTCAGTATTGCTCAAGGATAGGGTCATTTCAGGTTCCCTATTCTCAACTGCACAAGGAACTAACTGGGGACCTCAGCTTGGGCACCTGGGAGCCCCTCTAGGGTCAGGTCTCTTGCCAACCCTAAAGCGGTTCCCTTAACTAAGAATTGTGGTTCCGTGCTCCCCTGTCCAACCTTCCTTTATCCCAATCCTCCTGCTTTCCCAAGGCCCGACCTCCTTCCCTTCTAACTTTTCTCTCCCCATCTCCCCTTACCCCCAACCCACCCCACCCCAAGATCCCAATTTTCTCCCCGGCAATTTTGTCTACTTTCCTTAGCCAAGAGGATAACTATATGTTTTTCCTTGGGTTCCCCTTCTTACTTAGCTTCTTTAGATTCACCTATTGTAGACTCCGTGACCCTTATTTATGGCTAGAAACCAATTATGAGTGAGTACATCCCATGTTCATCTTTTTGGGTCTGGGATACCTCACTCAGGATAGTGTTTTCTATTTCCATCCATTTGCATGCAAAATTCGAGAAGTCATTGTTTTTTACCGCTGAGTAGTGCTCTAATGTGTAGATATTCCATACTTTCTTCATCCATTCTTCCATTGAAGGGCATCTAGGTTGTTTCCAGGTTCTAGCTATTACAAATAATACTGCTATGAACATAGTTGAACAAATGCTTTTGTCATATGATAGGGCATTTCTTGGGTATATTCCCAAGAGTGGTATTGCTGGGTCCAGGGGTAGGTTGATCCCGAATTTCCTAAGAAACCAAAACACTGACTTCCATAGTGGTTGCACAAGATTGCATTCCCACCAGCAATGGATGAGGGTACCCCTTCCTCCACAACCTCTCCAGCAAAGGTAATCGTTGGTGTTTTTGACTTTAGCCATTCTCACAGGTGTAAGATGATATCTCAAAGTTGTTTTGATTTGCATTTCCCTGATTGCTAAGGAAGTTGAGCATGACCTTAAGTATCTTTTGGCCATTTGAACTTCTTCTGTTGAGAATTCTCTGTTCAATTCAGTGCCCCATTTTTTAATTGGGTTAATTAGCATTTTAAAGTCTAGTTTCTTGAGTTCTCTATATATTTTGGAACATTAAGAGCAACATTGAATAAATGGGACCTACTAAAACTGAGAAGCTTCTGCAAAGCAAAGGACACTGTCACTAAGACACAAAGGCAACCTACTGACTGGGAGAAGATCTTCACCAACCCCGCAACCCCAAGATATTTTATGCTATTTTTGGCTATGGTGAAAGGTGATGCTTCTCTGATTTCCCTCTCTGCTTCCTTATCCTTTGTGTATAGGAGGGCAATTGATTTTTGGAGTTGATCTTGTATCCTGCCATGTTAATAAAGGTGTTTTTCAGCTGTAGGAGTTATTTGATGGAGTTTTTGGCGTTGCTTATGTACACTATCATATCATCTGCAAATAACAAAAGTTTAACTTCTGTTTAACTTCTTCTTTTCCAATTCGAATCCCCTGGATCGCCTTATGTTGTCTTATTGCTATTGCTAGAACTTCAAGCACTATATTGAAGAGGTATGGAGAGAGTGGACAGCCTTGTTGTGTTCCTGATTTTTGTGGGATGGCTTTCAGTACCTCTGCATTAAATTTGATGTTAGCTGGTGGCTTGCTGTAAATAGCTTTTATTATATTTAGATATGACCCTTGTATCCCTAATCTCTCCAAGACCTTTATTGTAAAGGGACGTTGAATTTTGTCAAATGCTTTTTTAGCATCTAATGAAATGATCATATGGTTTTTTCTTTCAGTTTATTTATATGATGGATTACATTGATAGATTATCGGATGTTGAACCAGCCCTGCATCTCTGGGATGAAGCCTACTTGATCTGGTCACAATGGATAAGTTTTCTAATGTGTTCTTGGATTCAGTTTGCCCGTATTTTATTGAGAATTTTTGAATCGATGTTCATAAGTGATATTGGGCTGTAATTCTTTTTCTTGGTTGAGTCTTTGTGTGGTTTTGGTATCAGAGTAACTGTAGCTTCATTAAAGGAATTTGGTAATGATTCCTCTGTTTCTATATTATGAAATACTTTAAGAAATATAGGTATTAGGTCTTGTTGGAACTTTTGGTAGAATTCTGTATTGAAACCGTCTTGACCTGGGCTTTTTTTGGTAGGGAGGTTTTTGATAACAGCTTTTAATTCTTCACGGATAACAGGTCTATTTAGATTGTTCATCTGGTTTTCGTTTAACTTTGGTATATTGTACTTATCCAAAATAATGTCCATTTCTTTTACATGTTCCAATTTGGTGGCATACAGGCTTTTGTAGTAAGATCTATTGATTCTCTGAATTTCCTCTGTGTCTGTGGTTATGTCTCCCTTTTCCTTTCTGATCTTATTAAATTGTGTGTTCTCTCTCTGCCATTTGATTAGTTTCGATAGGGGTTTATCAATCTTGTTGATTTTCTGCAAGAACCAGCTTTTTGTTTCATTCATTCTTTGGATTGTTTTCTGTTTCTATTTTGTTGATTTCAGCCCTCAGTTTGAATATATACAGTCTTCTAATCCTCCTAGGTGAACCCGCTTCTTTTTTTTAGAGAATTCAGGTGGACTATTAAGTTTCCAATGTGTGCTTTCTCTGTTTTTTTTTTAAGTGAGCACTTAGTGCTATGAACTTTCCTCTTAGCAATGCTTTCATAGTGTCCCATAGGTTTGAGTATGTTGTTTCTTTACTTTCATTGATTTCAAGGAAGGCTTTAAATTCTTTCTTTATTTCTTCCTTGAGCCAGGTGTGGTTCAGTAGTTGATTGTTCAGTTTCCATGAGTTTGCAGGCTTTCTGGGAATAACATTGTTGTTGAATTCTAACTTTAATCCATGATGATCTGATAAGACACAAGGTTGTTACTAATATTTTTTGTACCTGTGGAAGTTTGCTTTTTTACTGAGTATGTGGTCATTTTTTGAGAAGGTTCCATGAAATGCCGAGAAGAAGGTATATTTCTTTCCGATTTGGGTGGAATGTTCTATACATGTCTGTTAAGTCGATTTGATTCATTACCTCCGTTAATTCTCTTATTTCTCTGTTAGGTTTCTGTCTTATTGACCTGTCCATTGGTGAGAGAACAGTATTGAAGTATCCTACTATTAGTGTGTGTGGTTTGATTACTGCCTTGAGTTCTAGTAATGTTTCTTTTACATAAGTGGGTGCTTTTATATTAGGGGCATAGATATTCAGAATTGAGACTTCATCCTGATGACTAGTTCCTGTTATGAGTATAAAATGTCTCTCTCCAACTCTTCTGATTGATTTTAATTTGAAGACAACTTTGTTAGAAATTAGTATGGCCACACCTGCTTGTTTCTTAGGACCATTTGCTTGATAAGCCTTTTCCCAGCCCTTTACTCTGAGTAGGTGCTTGTCTTTGTGGTTGAGGTGTGTTTCTTGTAAACAGCAGAATGTTGGATCCTGTTTTCGTATCCAATCTCTTAGCCTGTGACTTTTTATAGGTGAGTTGAGCCCATTGACATTAAGTGATATTAATGACCAGTGGTTGTTAACTCTGGTCATTTTTTTTTTGGTAGTAGAGTTTATGTGTTTCCTTTCTTCAAGTTGTGCTGTTGAAGGGTCATTAAATGTCTGAGTTATTGTGGGCATTGTTGGACTCCTTGGGTTGTGATTTTCCTTCTATTAATTTCTGTAAGGCTGGATTTGTGGCTACGTATCGTTTAAATTTGTTTTTATCCTGGAAAAATTTGTTTTCTCCATTTATACTGAACGAAAGCTTACCTGGGTATAGTAGTCTGGGCTTGCATCCATGGTCTCTTAGTTTCTGCAGTACATCTATCCAGGACCTTGTGGCTTTCATGGCTTCCATAGAGAAGTCGGGTGTAAATCTGATAGGTTTACCTTCATAAGTAACTTGACCTCTTTCCATTGCAGCTCTTAATATTCTTTCTTTATTCTGTATGCTTTGTGTTTTGATTATTATATGGTGAGGGGATTTTATTCCAGTATATTTGGTGGTCTGTATGCTTCTTGAACCTTCATAGGTATATCTTTCTTTAGGTTGGGAAAGTTATCTTCTATAATTTTATTAAATATATTTTCTGGAACATTGAGCTGTTCTCCGTCTTCTACCCCTATTATTCTTAGCTTTAGGCTTTTTATTGTGTCCCATATATCCTGTATATTTTGAGATGAGAATTTGTTGGATTTGCTGTTTTCTTTCATCAGTGCATTTATTTTCTCTATGGTATCTTTAGAATCCGAGATTCTTTCTTCTCTCTCTTGTATTGTGTTAGTTATGCTTGTTTCTGTAGTCTCTATTCCTTTACCTAGATTTTCCATATCCAGTCGGCCCTCGCTTTGTCTTTTCTTCCTTGGCTCCATTTCAGTTTTCAAGTCTTGAACTGTTTCCATTATCTGTTTGATTGTTTTTCCTTGGTTTCCTAGGATGTCATTTACAGATTTACTCAATTCTTCAAACTTTTTGTTATTCTTCTCATCCATTTCTTTGAGGGAGTTTTTCACCTACTGTTTAAGGGCCTCTATAACTTTTGTAAGTCTTTTTTTCTACGTCTTCTTCATTTAGGTGTTCAAGTCCTCGTGTTGGAAGTTCTCTGGGTTCTGGTGTTATCAGGTTGTTTTTCAGATTCTTGGAGGAATTCTTGCATTGGCGCCTGCCCATCTCTTCTTCCTAATGCTCCCCTATGGGTCTTCTTTTATAGGATCCGGTCTCCTTGCTGGCCAGGGAGCTCGCAAACAAAAGGCCTACCTTGCTGCAGGCAGGCTATTGAAACACTGGTACTCCTGCCCACCCGCCCCGTTGCACTCATGATTCGGTCCCAGCGCCCAAACAGGCTGAGCTTGGGGATGTTATGTGCCTGAAGAGAAAATGCAGGAGGTAGGGGATTTCTGGATGCAAGCTGGGTGGGGTAGGAAGAGAGAGACAGTATCCGGGGATAAGAGCCCCTGCAGGAAGACTCCTTTCTTTATTTCGTTGTTTCTTCTCTTCTCTTCTTCCTTCCCACAATCCCCTTCTTCCCTTCTTTTTTCTCTCCTCTTTCATCCTCTCTCCTCTTCCCTCCTCTCTTCTCATCCATTTTTCCTACTTTTTCCTATTTTCTCCTCTTTCATTTTCTCTTCTTATTTTTCCCTCTTCATTCCTCATCCCTGATCCCTGCCCATCCCCCTCTTTCCTTTTGCTTCTTGCCTCCTCTTTCATCCTTTTCCTTTACCACACTTTCTTCTTCCCCCTCTTCCCTTCCCCCTCTTCTTCCCTCTTTTTTCATCTCTCTCCTCTTTTACCCACCCTTCTTTTCACAATTTCTTTCTATTTCTTCCTCCCTCTTCCCTTTTACCTCTTCTTTATTTCTTCATTCTCTTCCCTCTGCTCTCCTTTTGCTTCTTCTGTCTGAATCAAACCTCCCTATCCTTACCTCTTGACTCTTCTTCTCAATTACCTCCTCTTCCTCTTCTCTCCTCCATACCCTTTTCTCTTCCCCTTCCTCCTCTGCCCTCTTTCCTTCTCATAACTTTGCCCCCTTCTCCTTGTCTTCTCTCTTCTCTGCTTCCCCCTGTTCCTCCTGTTCCTTATTTTCTTTCCCCTACTGCCGCCTCTTCACTCGTCATCCCTCTTAACTCTTCTTCCCTCTTCTCCCCTTCCCCCTTCCTTTTCTATATTCTCCTCTTTCCCCTTCCCATACATATCCACTTCCTTAGACTTCCTCTTCTCCCTTCACCCACTTGTCCACTTAACTTCCCTTTCCTTTATATTTTCTCTTATCTTCTCTTTATTTTTCCCTCCTCTTGTCCATTCTTTCTTTCTTATATGCTACCTCATCTTTTCCCACTTCCATCCTCTCTCATCTTTCCTAATACACAGCCTCCCTTCTTCCTTCCTCCTTTTCCTTCCCTCTTATTTACTTCTCCTCCTCCACCCTGTTCCACTTCTTCTTCCTCATTGTCCTTCTCCCACCCTCATCAACTTTTCCTCTTCTTTCCTCTTTTTTCTCCCTCGCTTTTCCTCTTCTCTCCCCCTTTCTCATTACTCTTCTTCCCTTTTCTTTCATGCTTCCTCATCTTCCCTTCTTCCCTTCTTCTTACTCTGTCGTCCTGGCTCCTCTTTTCTCCTCCTTCCTCCTCCCTTCTCTCCTCACCTTTTCCCTTCTCCTTCTTCTTCTCCTTCTCTTCCTTCCTCTTCCTCTTCCTCTCCTCTCCTCTCTTCTCCTTCTCCTTCTCCTTCTCCTTCTCCTTCTCCTTCTCCTTCTCCTTCTCCTTCTCCTTCTTCTTCTTCTTCTTCTTCTTCTTCTTCTTCTTCTTCTTCTTCTTCTTCTTTTTCATCTTTTTCTTCTTCTTCTCCTTCTCCTCCTCCTTCTTGTTCTCACATTCATTCTTTCCCTTTGCAAATTTCTCACCTTCCAGATTCCCTCCTCTTCCATTGTCCCTCTTCATTCCACCTTACTCCTCCTCATCTTCTTTCATTCATCTTCTTCCATCTAACTTCTTCCTTTTGTCACTTCATCCATCATGTCCTATCTTACATTCTACCTGCCCTTTCATCCTCCCCCTCTTTTTCCCTCCCCCTCTTCCCTACTCCTTCCTATTTTATCTTTTCTCCATAGTTGTAATTCCTCCTCTTACTTGTTCTTTCCTCTCTTCTATTCGATTCCTTCCAATTACTTCCTCTATCATCTCTCATTTTTCTTCCCCTACCATTTTTCTTCTTAGTTTTTCTTCAAATCTTTCTTCTTTTCATTCTTCCTTCCTTCTTCCTGTTCTCACCCTTCCCTCTTCTTCCCTATTCCCTCTTTTCTTCTTCTCTCTTCTCTATGTTCCTCAATACTGTTCCCTCCTCCCATGGACTTTTCTCTGCCATACTATTCCAGTCTCCTCTTTTCTTTCCTATTTGTTCCTCCCCTCTCTTCACACTTCTTTTCTCTTTTTCCTTCCCCTTTCCTCTGATAATTCCTCTTCCCTTGACCCTCCTTTTTCTTCTTCACTTTCTGTCTTCTTCCATCCCCTTTCCTCTTATATCCATATCCCTCTTCCTTATTCTCCCATCCTCCCTTTACCCTTCATTCCTTCTCCTTTATCTTCCTCCCTCCCTGTTTTCCTTCCATTCTTCTCCCATTATCTGTCTTTTTCATTTAACCATTCCCTCCCTCTTATATTCTCTCCTTATTATCCTTCTCTTCCCTCCACTTTTCTCCTTTCCTCTCTTCTCCCTTCTTCTCCTGTTTCAGCCAGTCCCAACTTTCCCCTAAATTAACTCTTGAATCCTTCCTCCTTCTCTCCACATAACTCCTCTTCCCACTTCCCTACTATCCCTCTTAACTCATTTTACATCTCCACTCCTATTTCCTGTTGCCTCCTATCTTCCATCTTCCATCCCTTTTACTCAGGTTCCCAACTCCCCCATTTTGATTCTTCCTTTCTCGTTCCTCTTCCCTACTTTCCCCACTCCCTGGTTCCTCCTTCTCTTTACTTTTTGCTCCTCTTCCCACTTCCTTCCTCCTTTACTTCTTTTTCTTTTCCTTCTTTTCCCTCCTTCCTCCTCTTTTCTCTTCCTTCCACCTTCCTCTTCCCTTGTCTTTTCCTTATCTCCTCTTTTCTTTCCCATGTCCTTGTTACCTCCTCTTCTATTTTCCCTTCTCTTCACTCTCTCCTCTTCCCGTTCCTCCTTGCTCTTCTAGTCACTTACACTCAATTTCCTCACCTATCGTCTCTCCCTTCAATCCCACTCTTCTTCCCTCTTTCATGTGCATTCCTTTTTCCTTGTCTTCACTCTACCCTCTTTTATGCTCATCCTGAACTTTCATCTCTTTACTCTTCCCTCATGTTTCCATATTTTCTTTCATCTCCCTTCTTTCCCTTTCTTCCTTCTTTTTCCACTGCCCTCTTCCTTTATCATTTATGCTTTTCTTCTTACTCTCGTCACTCTGCTCTCTTCAAGATGGATCCCTACGTAGAGATGCTTGCCTCTGTTCCTGAGCAGCCCGGGGAGCAGCTGAGTGAAGAACCTGCCAAGAGGAAGGGCCTTTCTGGTAGAGGCCTAGAGAGTGGTGGGGTTGCTCAGGCCTTCTGGCCCAGCCATAGAAAAGATGCCAGTGTACCTAGGGCACTGATATTTCCTAGCAACACTGTGAGGGAGACATATTCCCTCATCTCATGAACACAATGGGGCTCAAGTACCAGGCTTGGTTTGCCCTTGTTACACACAGAAGAAGGGAGGAGGCTCAGCCTGCCCTGGACCTACTTTCCCCCACCCCTTCTGCAGTCTTCTTCGTGACCTAGAAGGACACTGGGGTGCGGAGGGCATAGAGAGCTGCCGGAAGACCTAGGGAGAAAAAGAGGCTGTGGGTTAGGGTAACTGGGCATCTACCTTTCATTGTAGTAGACTAGAAGACAGGCAGATGTTGAGTTCATGAACAGAGAGGAAGGTTCAGGAACTTCCTGAAATTAGTCCTCTCTAACTCTCTGGTGCTTGACCAGGGCCCTCTGAGCAATTGTGTGGTAGTGGACTGCAATGATGACATTGTGGTTCATGGGAAGTCGAGGAGCTACAGGCTGACACCCATGGTATGGCCCTGTTTCTTTGTACCCAGGCTTATAGCCCCATCCCAGGCATCACATGGGAAAAGCTTCTCCTCCAGATGTACTGAGCAAAGTCTGTCCAGGAGGCCCTTCTTTGGCTAGCCTCTCCAAATGCCCAAGGATGGCCCAAGGGCTACTTTTACTATGTCTCCTACACTCCTCCAGGCTTCTCTGGCACTGGTATCTCAAGGTCCATGCATTCCATTCCTGATATGGAAACCTTCAGCATGCTGGTCAGCCTTGACCTACTGGGAGAAATGAGTATGGAGATGGAGGCCCTGCCTTCTTAGACCTCCTGCTCCAGGAAGCCCCTCCCTGCTCATGTCCAGGTATGGGCTATGGTGTGAGGTCAGAGGCAAGGCAATGGACTGGACTCTGGGCCAGGAGATGCGGGTAGAACTAGGACTCTGCTTTGTGTTCGTGTCCCATTCTGGCCCTGAGTAGTCTGTGAGCCTCTGTTTTCCCCGCCCCCTTGGCTACTTTTCTTCCTCCACAGTGCCCTGGCTGTGTGATGGGGTCGTGATGCACTTTATCTCCTTGCAGAAGAGCTTCAATCAGCTCATAGACTGGACCCGGATGGCCATACATTTCCATGTGTGATGAACTCTGCGCTGCCAGCACTGTCTGGTCAGAGATGCCGTTTCTGATGTTGCCACGTGTTGTTGTCTCTCAAAGTTAAAAGAAAATCTTTGAGTTCAGTACACCAAATACTGCCTGGATGCCTCCTGTTTTTCTCAGGTGCCATATGAAGCTAGTGTGGGGAAGTGGGTGAGGTGCTGGACAGCATGCTCCAAGCCCAGCAGGGGGCATCCAGAGAGCTGAGCAGGTAAACTGCAGCTTCAGAGCCACCTCCTAGACCACCGTTGACAGAACCACCACCCTCTGCTCCCCCCACCAAGTGGGCAATAGTAGAGCCAGGCCCAGGATGTTCCAGTTGTTCTCATCCAGTGTTCAGAGAAAGAAGGGTCTGGACTCAATGTGTTTAATTCAAATTGAGCCTGAAGAGAAAAGGGAAATGCAAGAACATCCTGCAGGCCACTCTGTGCAGCGCAGAGATAAATCTAAAGGAGCAGGTGGTAAAGTACTTACTGCTGTCTGGCCAGGAACATGTGAGGAACTCATGACAAAATGTACCACCTGCCACAAGCTGGAACTGATTGCTGTAGAAACTGATATATGACCGTTCCATGGTATAGGGGAAGATATTAAATGCAGAAATGAGAGAAAGAGAGAGCAACCAGAGACATCAGGAAGAGTCCAAAACAGGAATGAAAGTAGGCAGATCATGGCCAGCAGATTGCCCTTGGTCAGGGCAAGAAAGGGAAGAAAGTTGGGGAATAGGAAAGAGAAAATATAGCAAGAGAAGCAGGAGCCTGTCCCACATACAGATAGTGAATACACAGGAGGAATGGCAGGCTGAGGAGGGAGGGAAACGGGAGGCGGTGGTGGGGAAGATATAGAAATCTTTAATAAATAAATAAATTACAAAAAAATAGAGGAATGAGCACTCCTTGATCCACTTATGTTGTCTTATTGCTATTGCTAGAACTTCAAGCACTATATTGAAGAGGTATGGAGAGAGTGGACAGCCTTTTCGTGTTCCTGAGTTTAGTGTGATGGCTTTGAGTTTCTCTCTGTTTAATTTGATGTTAGCTGTCGGCTTGCTGTAAATAGCTTTTATTATATTTAGGTATGACCCTTGTATCCCTAATCTCTCCAAGACTTTTATCATAAAGGGATGTTGAATTTTGTCGAATGCTTTTTCAGCATCTAATGAAATGATTATATGGTTTTTTTCTTTCAGTTTATTTCTATGATGGATTACATTGATAGATTTTCGTATGTTGAACCAGCCCTGCATCTCTGGGATGAAGTCTACTTGATCTGATCTGATCTGTTGTGATGGATGGAGATAGAGACAGAGACCCACACTGGAGCACCGGACTGAGCTCCCAAGGTCCCAATGAGGAGCAGAAGGAGGGAGACCATGAACAAGGAAGTTAGGACGACAAGGGGTGCATCCACCCACTGGGACAGTGGGGCTGATCTATTGGGAGCTCACCAAGGCCAGCTGGACTGTGACTGAAAAAGCATGAGATAAAACCAGACTCTCTGAACATGGCGAACAATGAGGGTTGATGAGAAGCCAAGGACAAAGGCAAGGGGTTTTGATCCTACTTCATGTTCTGGCTTTGTGGGAGCCTAGCCAGTTTGGATGTTCACCTTTTTAGACATGGACCGAGGGGTGACGACCTTAGACTTTCCACAGGGCGGGGAACCCTGACTTCTCTTTGGACTAGAGAGGGAGGGGGAGAGAAGTGGGTGGATGGGGAGAAGGGTGGGAGGAGGGGGAGGGAAATGGGAGGCTGGGAGGAGGTTGAAACTTTTTTTTCTCTTTTTCCCAATAAAAAATTTAAAAAAAAAGAATTATCTGATCATCAAAAAAGAAAGAAAGAAAGAAAGAAAGAAAGAAAGAAAGAAAGAAAGAAAAAAAGAAAGAAAAAGAGGAATAAGTTACTGGGGCCAGAGAAGTCATTGAACTGGAAGGAATGTTGCACAGGGGAGGTTGTGAGAAGGGCTTGGATGATTGTGGAATATGGAATAGGCACTTGTGATACCTGCAAGCACTTTGTGCTACCAGCATAGAATGCTTAATATGCTTGTAGGAGCCACAGAGAGCCACGTGTCCCTTCTGCCAGAGATAAGGGAAGGATGCTTCTCATTGGAGGGAAACCAGCTTCACAAGTTCCCAAGGAATGCTAGATTTTATCTAACACCCAGAAACCTTGCTGTTTTCCAGGCTGAGCTCATTTCCAGACATTTGGAGCTTAGAGGATTGAAGTTTCCTTTGGACCTGAAAGGTGACTGCTTTTCTCTCATGACTTTACCTCTGTTCTCTCAGAACTCCATTCTGTGGGGTTACCAGAGAAGCCAGGAGCCCTAGGGCTGAGGTGAGGTGGGACTTAGCAAGAGGGCAGGAGGCTCAGTGTGGAGGAGGCTGGGGGAGGTCAGACAGCAAGACTGTGAGAGACTCCCTTGTGGGGGCTGGGAAAAGAACACCCAGGAGGGCAGGAAAGGTGACAGGCTCAAATGCATTGTGGGAGACTAGAGAAAGTCAGGAAGTTTTTGTGGTAGGGTAGAAGCCTCAGGAGCAGGACAGGAGGCTCCAGTGGGGGTACTGTAGACCTTGGGAATCATAGAGGGTTCAGGAGAAAGACAAAAAGCTGAGCAGATACCCATGAGTCTCATGGGGACAGTAGGAGGTCAGGTAGGAATGGCTAAAGGCTGGGGAGGTGAGCAGAAGAGTAGAAGGTAGGAAGCTCAGGGGGTGTAGGATTCTGGGAAAGGTGACAACAGGCTGGGGGATGGTAGAGTGGGGAATGATAGGAGGATGGGCCATGCAAAAGTCGCTAAAAAAGGGGCAGGAGGCTCAAGGAAAGGTTGCACTGTGAGGAGGGCAGGAGGGTCATAGAGTGGGCCTGAAGGCTAGAGAGGCAGGTAGGAGGCTAAAGGGGAAGTCAGGGATGAGACAGGTAGGTGGGGGAGGACAGAAGGTTTAGAAGGAGGGCCAGAGGCACAGAGGAAGGTTGGGAGACTGAGGAAGAGAGCCAAAGAATCAGGAATACAGTGTCCGAGCCAGGTCAGAAGGGTCAGAAGACCATATGAATCTGCTAGACTGAGCAGCTGGCTCAGAGGCTGTAGGAGGCTGAGAAAAAGGCAGGCAGAGCTAAGGGACTTATGCTACGGAGGGCAAAGGGACAGGACCGACGGCCATACTGTTAAGGGAAGGTGGTGTCTGGTGGGCAACACAGAAGAGAGAGAAAAGGTAAGCTGGACAAGAAACAGGTGGGTTCATAAGACTGGGGAGTGCAGAAAGTTTTGGGGTGCACAACAGGCTGGAGGGCAGAATGGGTATCTGGGATAGGGCAGAAGGGTAGGGAACATGGCGGGGGGCTGAGAAGGAACATAGCAGACTGAAGAGAATGGTGGGGGCACATAAGGACAGCCCATGATGAGGAAGGCAGGTGTCGTGGAGGGTATGAGGCTGGGTTGGGGAAGAAGAGCAGGGCTGAGTGAAGGCAGAAAGAAGGCTGAGACAGAGGCATAGGCTGAAAGGACAGCTGGGAGCTGGGAAGGGATGGGGAGACTTCAGGAGGAAGGGGCCAAGAGGCTGGAGAGAAGGACATATGGGTGAGGAGGGCAGAACGAGGAAGGATGTGAGAGGCAGAAGACTAGGTAGGGAAGGAGACTTGGGAGGAAGGAGAAAGCAAGGCCTCAGGCTGGTGAGGACTGCCAGTGGGTGAGGGAAGGGCAGATGGTAGGTGAGGAGGGCAGAAGGTTAATGGGAGTTTATGATGTTACACGGTGTAAGTCTATTGAGGAAGAAATTATGGACAGAGGGAAGGAGGGCATTGTGGAGGGCAGAAGGCCTAAGAAGTATGCAGGAAGCTAAGGAATACTGCAGGAGTTGGGGTGGGGTCTGAGAAAGTGTGGGAGTAGGGAGAGGAGTGTAAAGGAGAGCAGAAGCTGGAGAAGGTAGCAGACGTGAGAGAAAGGTGAAATATGAACAGAGGCTTAGGGCACTGTAAGGGTCTGGGGGACCCAGAAGGCTGAGGAGGGGGGCCGGGAGCTCAGGATGAAATCAGGAATGATGGCTAAAGGAAAACGGAAGGTTAGGGGAAGATAGAATGCTAGGGAGGGCAGAAATCTGGGAGACAGGAGTCATGTGGGATTCCCCTCTGTATGCTATAAATATGTTTTATTACCACTGTTTAATAAAGAAGCTGATTTGGCCTATGGTAGGACAGAACAAAGCAAGGTGGCAGATCCAAGCAGAGATAGAGGAGGAAGGAAGGCAGAGTCAGGGAGATGTCATGTTGCCACCCAAGAAGCAAGAGGTAACAAACCACGAGCCCCATGGTAAAATGGAAAGTAATAGAAATGGGTTAATTTAAGATGTAAAAACTAGCTAGAAATATGACTGAGCCATTGGTCAAACAATGTTGTAATTAATATAGTTGTTTTGTGATTATTTGGGTCTGTGTGACCGGGAAAGCAAATTGTAGTCTCTGTTTACAGAGGAGCAGAAAACATTAGGCAAGACAGAAGGCAAGGGAGGAGATAAGGATTGTTATAATCCAGAGAAGGACAAGGGGCTAGAGAAGATGGAGAGGTTCCTGGTGAGAGCTGGAATTATAGAACAAGGACAACAACATGGAGCCTCAAAGGGTGGGTAGGACACTGAAGATGGTTCACTTTAGGATAGGAAGTGGAGGAGAAAGCAAGATGCTCAAAAGATAGTCAGAAAATGTGGAGCTAGGCACTAGAATGTGTGTGTGTGTGTGTGTGTGTGTGTGTGTGTGTGTGTGTGTGTGTGTGTGTGGAGGGGGGAGAACTCAGTATACAGAGGAGAGAAAGAGTCCTGGAGATGGGCCTGATTCTGAAAGTGGTTAGGAGGTTGATAGAGGGCAGGATGGCAGGGTGAAAGGCACCACAGTTGGGGATAAGCACAGAGGGGAAGGCACACACACACATTCATACACACACACACACACACACACACACACACACACACACACACACTGGCTCAGGGTAGGTAGCTGCAGATGAGGACAAAGCCCATGGCATATGGTATGTTTAGAGACTAAAGAAAGGCCTAGGGATGAGGAGTGCAAGATGATCATGGAGAAGGAATAAGGAGCAGAGATGTCAGGAGTAAGACGGGTGGGTAGATGAGAGCAGAAGGATGGATCTGAGGAGAGAAGACCTGGAGAAAGACAGGAAGGCCAGGCAGAGGGAAGGAATCAGAGTGAGAGCAGGTGCTGAGAGACAGAGGAAGGCAGGGGAGAGGATTGGAGGGAAGGAGAATAAGCCCCTTAGGGGAAGGCATGGGACTGAGAGAAGGAAGGATGAGGATGATGAGGCAGGCGAACAGGAAGCTGTGAGGGTATCTAAGAATATTAGTTACAGAGCAGGAGGCAGATACTGGTCAAGAGATTGGGAGGAAATAGAAGTTTATAGAGAAGGACATGAAGAAGGACCTGAGGCTAAAGGGGAAGGTGGGAGTCTGGAAGGAAGTCAACAGGCACAGAGTGAGGGTAGGAAGCTGGTGGGGACAGAAAGCCCAGGAAAAATGAAGGACATTAGGGGATGATAGAGAATCCAAGGAGAGCTAAGAGCTGGGCAGGAGGATGCTGTGTAGGGTAGGGGCTTCAATGTGGAGGGTAAAAATAGGGAGTGACAGGACTCCAGGGAGGGGAGAGGGTATACAGACATAGAAAGGTAGAGAAGAAAAGTGAGGACTCAAGGTTTCTAGATGCATGAGGAGGGGGTCACACACTCAGCCTAAGAGTAAGATGGAGAGAGCAACACCTGGAGAGGATAGTAGGAGGGAAACTAAGAAGCAGGATGAGGAAGATGAAGGAGCAGGGCAGAAGACTCGGGAAAACATCGGGGGATGAAGAGGAGGACAGAAAAATGGAAAGGACAAAAGTTCAGGAAGAACTTAAGAGTCTGGGCAGAAGGGCAGAACCATGGTGACAAAGCAAAAAGGAGCCTAGGGTGAGTAGGTAAGGCTACAAGAGGTTTAACATTCATACAGGTGACTGAAGAGGAGGGAGAGATGGTGAGGTTGGTGGTAGAATAGAGGAGAATAGAATGTAGATGAAGAGGAGGAGAGAAGGAAGCATCCTAAAAGGGCATGATGGTCAGCAGGACAACAGAAGTTTAGAGAAGAGAGGAGGAAGCTCAGGGACAGGGTAAAGGTGAATGGAAGAGGCCAGACACTGCAGAGGGGTTCGGATACAGGTAGATTTGAGGGCATTAGAAGGAGGGGGTGGAAAGAAGATGGAGCTGAGGACAAGATGGAGGTGACAGGAGACTAGGGAAGAGGGACAAATAGAAGTGTCAGGAGACACACAAAGAGGATGCTAGTGAGGAAAATGGTTAGAGTATTCTAAGAGTGGAGAAGACCTGGGAAGAGGTGAACTATTTGCTGTATACTCCTAGTGAATGGAACCAGAGGCTCTGGAAATTGAGAATCCTGGGAAAAGAGGTTTATGGGAATTCTAAAGGCTGGGAATGTGCACAAATTCTGGTCAGCAAGAAAGGTAATATGCTGGCTTCTGTAAGGTAATGGGGAGGAAATCAGGTTCCAGGCAGACCCCAGAGACACAGGGCAGTGAGCAGACTGGAGATGATATCATGAGTGATGACAGCTGAGAATGGGGGTACATGCTCCTGAGGAGAGAATGAGGTTCTGGGACAACATAAGGATAAGGAGCATAGGGGTCTTAAAAGAGATTGAAAGGAAGCCAGGTGGTGGTGGCACACACCTTCAATCCCAGCACTTGGGAGGAAGAAGCAGGTAGATTTCTTTGAGTTCATGGCCAGCCTGGACTACAAGAGCTAGTTTCAGGACAGATTTCAAAGCTACAGTGAAACCCTGTTTTGGAAAATCAAAAGAACGATATTGAAAGGACTAGAGAGATAGTTCAGCAGCTAAGTGCCTTCCTGACTTCAGTTACCCGCAACCCATGGTTGTTCACGACCATCTATGATTGGATCTGATGCCTGTTTTTGGCATGTAGACATGCATGCAGGCAGAACGTTTATTACTTAAAAAAATAGTAAAAGAGAAGGGAAGGAATGCAGGGTGAAAGAGAGGAATGGGGGAGCAATTGAGAGTATGATGGGGAGGTGGCAGGAGACACACTGAGATGGCTCGAAACTAAGAGGGTATGCAAGATGTACAGGGGTGAGGAGATGCCACAGATAGCAGACAGAGGTGGGAAGTGATTACCAAAATTGGAAAGATTGGAAATGTTAGGTCTGAGGATGAAATAGAAGCCTTCTGCAAGTAAAAGGGGAAGGGAAGAAATGTGTTCTTGGGAAGAATACAGTACTTGGGACCAGAAACAGACCAGGGTACCTCAGAATCTGAGTACCAGACCAGGAGGATCCAACTGAAACTTAACAGGTAGAGACATCAGAAGGCCAAGGGAAGGGCAAACAACTACAGAAAGGCTAACATCTCGGTTGAGATGTCAGGAACATGGGGGAAAGATGGCAAATGCTTGGGGAGGAAGGCAGGATTGTCAAGAATTTTAGATCAGAGACTGAGGAAATCTAGTTATCAGGCCTTTCTAGGGAGACTGGAAAGTAGGAAGAAGTCTGAGGAGGGTGGTGAGACTGAACAGGACAGGAGGCTCTGGATGCTCCTAGAAGAATGAGGGAACTCAGGAGTTTGTTAGGATGGGTGGTAGGCTACGACAATGACAGGATACCCAGGGTGAGCTTATACTCCAGGAGTAGAGATGAGTGTCTGAGGTATGGGGACAGTCTGTGTGAAAGCTCAGGACCTGGATATGAGTGTAGATGCATGGGAGAAATTCAGAGACTGCCCTGGGACACAGTGCTTCTGAGCAGGGCAGCGTAAGGCGGGAAGTTGATGGAGACATGAGAAGTCTGGGAACACTTAGAGGGGCAGGGAGGACAGGGACCAGGAGGAGAATAGGAGGCATTGGGGGAAATTAGGAGGCCAAGGGAGGAACAGAATGCTAAACAGGTGTTCTCATGTTTGACAGGACATCAGGACACTAATGCAGCAGAGAAGAGGATCAATAAGATTGGAGAGAATAACTGGTGAGTTCAAGTACTACAGAAGGAATTTATGAGTCTGAGAGGAAGGCAAAATGTATGCTGCAGAGAGCATCATGTACCAGAATGGGTTGGCAATAGTCTGGGTTGTGAAAGAAGGATGAAGTTGAGGGGTGAAAAAGAAAGACTAAGAGAAGGCTATATATATATGCAGAAAGAGTGAAAACCTGGGGTAGACAGGATGGAAGTCTGGGATGGGTCCAGCTTGTTCTCTGTCAGAGGGAAAGTGGATCTGATATGAGCCACAATTGCTGGGAAAGACAGAAAACTAGGCAGGAGGACAGGAAGATGCGGGGGTTATCAAGGCAACGTGTGTGGGAAGGAGTGTGAGGAAGGATGTAGGTAGGATAATAAGGAGTGTGATAGAAGGCCTGGGTTTGTCTGGGGGCTGAGGGGATCGGGATGAAGAGTGAAAAAGAAGACAAGTATTAGACAGGGCAGACAGCTCATAGAAAGATGGGGGCCAGCTGCACAAGAGTGGGCCTGCAAATATGCCCACAATTTCAGATAGACCAGGAGGGACTGAGGCTGAGCAATCTCTGTCTCAGCACTCAATACAGGTGCCAGCTTTTCCACACACCAGAGGTTTGATGCCAAACTCCCACATGGGATGCACAATGTCTTCAGTTCTGTCCTAAGGGCATCTGAAGAACTCTTCTGCCCTATCCTGGGGCCAGGAATGCAGTTACTGCTTACAACATTCACACAGGCATTCACAGAAAATATGTAATGATTCTTGAGAGAGGGGTTTTAATCATAAGGAAGGATTCATCCTTCACCCATGATAGATGGAGAACTCAGTACTGGATGGAGTTCCTTTTAAGGTGGATTCTAAATAGGGTTTAGGGGCGGATCTGGGAAAGGTAGGAGTTGGAGTAGAGGGAAAGGAGTAAGGGGGCAGGTTACAGAGTAAAATGCTTAGACTAGGGAAGAAGAAAGGCATCTGTAGAGCAGGCTTTCTGTGTCAAAGCATGAAGGAAGAGATAAGATTGCAATGGGAAGATGTTGGATGAAGACAAGGGAAGAGGGAAGACACACAAGAAAAGAAAGTGGGAGAAGAATAGTGAAGAGAGAGAATAAAAAATGTAGGAGAGAGCAGGAGAGGAAAAAAGTAAGGAAGAAGAGGCAGGAGTTAATAGGAAAGTGGAAAGTAGAGGAGGGGAGAGAGAAAATGAGGAGGGAAAGAGAGAGAGTGGAGGAAATAAGAAAGGTGAGGAATGAAGAAAAAGAAGAAGAAGAGCAGAAATGATGGAGTATGAGGAAAGACAAAGGAGGATTAAGGGTGGACAGAAGAAGAGGGAAGAGAGAGGAGGGAAGAGGGGGAGGTAGGAGGAGGGAAATCAAGTGAGGAGAGAAAAAGAAGAGGGAAGAGGAGGGAAGGTGATTGAGGAGAGAGAGGGAGAATTGGATTGAGGAATCAACAGGAGGAAAGAGGGACGTATGAGGATTTAAGTAGAGGAAAACAAAAGTAGAAAGAGGAATGATGTGGGAAGAGGGAGAAGGAGAAGGAAGTCGTTGGAAATGGAGATAGAGGAAGGTGAAAGGAAGAGGAGGGAATAAGGCAAATAAAAGAAGAAGAAAGTGAAAAGAAAGAGGATGGAGGAGGGAAGAGAAGAGTGTAGGGAAGATGATGAAGTAAAGGAGATGGTGGTGCAGGGATGAGGGGAAAGAGAAAAGAGGGAAATGCAATAAGGAAATAAGTTATGAGAGAAAGGAGGAAGAAAGTAGACAGAGGATAGAAGAGGAAGGTGAAGAGAGGAGAGAAGAAAAGGGAGAAGGACAGAGTAAGGAAGGAAGGGGACAAGTGTTTATGGGGAAAGATGGAAGAAGAAGGGAGAAGATGGAATAAGAGGGAAGGGAAACAAATGGAAAGAAGAGAAAGGGGCACAGGAACGAAAGAGAGAAACACTAGGAAAGATGGAAGAGGACAGAAGAGGAAAGAGAAGGAAGGTAGGAAAGGGAAGGAGGAAAATAGAAAAAAGAGAAGGTAGGAGGATAGAGAAGGAAGGAGTGAAGAAGAGGTAGAAAGGAGGGAAATAAAAAGGAGGGGGAGTAGTGATGAGGATGAAGGAAAGAGAAAAGAGCAGAGAAGTAGAAAGTGGAAAAAAGAGGAGGAAGGAAGAGTGAAGCAGAACAAGAGGGATCAATGAATGAGAAGGGAGAAAGAAAGAGGATTGATTAGGAAAGAGGAGGGAAGAGAAGAAAGGAGAGAGGAGAAGAAGGATGAAGTATTGTACTTGTGGGTGAAGGAAAAAGGAGAATGATTGTATAAGGGGAAAGGTGTCAAAATGAGTGAAGAAAGTAGAGAAGGGAAGGAATGTTGGTGGGAAGATGAAAAAGAGAGTAGAGGAGGAAAAATGGATGATGGAAGAGGAGGTTGTGAAAAGAGTAGAGAAGTGGGAAGAAAAGGGGAGGGAAGAGGAAAGAAGAGAGAAGAAAAGTGAGAGAGTAAAGAGAGAAGAAGGGAGAATAGTAGAAAAGGGGGAGGAATGAAAAGAAGAGAGGAATACAGGGAGAGATGGGGAGAAGTGCAAAGGGAAGTGGAGGAAAATGAAGAAAAAGCAGGGAACATTAAAGAGGAGAAGTGGGAAGAGAAGGGAAGAAGCAAAGAGGAGACAGGACTAGGAGGGAAATGGAATGTACAGGTTAGGGGAGGAAAGAGTATGTGGTTGAGAAAAGAGTAGAAAAATGACAAAAGAAGATGACGGAAGAGGGAGTAGGAGGGAAGAGGAGGGAGAAGGGAAGAGGAGGGAGAAGGGAAAAGAGGAGTGAAAAGGGAAAAAGGAGAAGAAAGAGGAGAAAAGAAAGTGTAACCAGACTGAAGAGGACAGAAAAGGGAAGAGGAGGTAAGAGGGACAAGGACATAAGGGAATAGAAGCAGGGAAGGGGATTTGTGAAGAGAAATGATGAAAGAATAGGAAAGAGGAAGGAAGGGATAAAAAGAGGAAGAAATGGGGAAAGAAGAGGAGGAAGAAGAGAAGATGGAAGAGGAATGTAAAGAATACCAGCAGGATGAAGAAAAAAGAGTGAATAGGAGGGAGAAGGAAAGAGCAACAGTGAGGAAGATTGATGAGTAGGGGGAAAGAAGTGGGAAGAGTAGAAAAAGAAAAAGAAAGGGTATAGGTGGGAGAAGAAGATTGGATGAAGGAGGAGGAAGGAGAGGTGACAGGAAGGAGTGTAGAAGGAGCAGCAGGTAGGCCTGCTTTTCATTCCGCCTGGCTCCCCGCACTGCTAGCTTTACATCCAAATTAAAAACACTGAAACTGTAATCTTTTAAATACTGTTTGGCCCGTTAGTTCTAGCCTCTTATTGGCTAGTTCTCACATCTTGCTTAACCCATTTCTAATAATCTGTGTAGCACCACGATATGGTGGCTTACCGGGGAAGAGTCAGCATGTCTGACTTGGTGGCTGGCTCCATCACATCTGCCCTCACTTCCCTTCTTCCCAGCATTCTTTTCTGTCTACTCCACCCACCTATGTTCTGACCTATCAGGCCAAGCAGTTTCTTTATTAATTAACCAATGAAAGCAACAGATAGACAAATGACCTTCCCACATCAAAGGAGTACTGAAGAGGAAGGGGAAGGAATACAGGGGAATAGAAAGGAGGAAAGAAGAGAAAAGAGGAAAGAGAAGGGAAGAAGAAAAGGAAAAGAGAAAAACCATGGAAGAAAAGAAGAGGTAGGAAGGAGAAGAAAACAAGAAGAAGGGGGATAGAGGAAGAAAGAAAGATAGGGAAATGGGAATACAGGGAAGATGAAAAAAGAAAGGAAAAGAGGAGAGAACAGTATGGAGGTGGGATGAGGTAGGAGGGAGGACAGAAGAGAAAAGATGACAGAAGAGGACAAAGGAAGGAGGAACAAGTGAAGTGGGTGTAGGATGAAGGAAAATGAAGGAGGAGAGAGGAGGGTGGTGGAGAAAAAATATGTAAAAGGAGAAAGGAGGGACTTGGAGAAAGATTGAAAGAGGGAAGAGGGTAAGCAGCGAAGAGCAAGGAGGGAAACTTGGATTAAGAGATTTGAGGGAAGAGAAAAGTTAAAGAAAGTGGCTAGAAGAGCAAGGAGGAGGGAAGAGGAGATAGTAGGGAAAAGTAGGGAAGATGGAAGAGGATGGAGGAGGAGGTATTAGGGATGCAGAGGGAATACAAAAGGAAAGACGAATTATCAGGAAAGAAAACTGAAGGAGTAAGGGGAGAGAAATGTGAAGAGAAGGGAGAAGGGAATAGAAAAGAATGGAGAGAGGTAGTATGAAAGAGACAAGTGGAGGGAGGAAGGAACAATATTGAGGAAGGAAAAGAAGGAAGAAGATAAAAGGAGGAAATGAGAGTGTGGAGGGAACAAGGAAGAACAGAAGAAAGGAAGGAAGAGGGAAAAGAAAGGATTAAAAGGAAACTAGTAAGGAAAAGGCAAGAGGAAGGAAAATGAGAGAGGATAGAGGAAGGAATCAGAGGATAGAGGATAAAAGAGAGGAAGAAACGGGGAAGAGGAGAAATTGTGAGTAAGTAGAAGAAAATGGAAAGGGAAGAATTAGGGAAAGAGGTAGGAGGGAAGAGAAAGAGAATGAAAGAGCAGGTAGCATATAAGATGGAAGATGACACGAATAGGAAGAGGTTGGAGGGAAGCAAGAAAAAGAAAAAGAAGAGGAGTGAGGCAGAATGAGAGGGACAATGGAAGAGAAGAAAATAGGGACTACAAGGAATTTGGGAAAGAGGAAAATTAAAGAGAGGAAGATGAAGAAAAAGAGAGCACAGGGGAAGGGAAGGGAGAGGATACAAGAGGAGGGAGGAGGGAAGGGAGAGGAAAGAAGGATAAGAAAGACAGAGTATGAAAGCAGGAAAATAACAGAGAAGTAATGGAGAGAAAAAAGAAAAGTGGTTGGAGGAAAGAGGAGGGAGGGAAAGGAAGGAAGGCAGAAAATGGGGAAGGAAAAAGAGAGAGTAAGGAAGAGGGAAGAGAGAACTGGAGGGAAGGGAAAGTGGAGAAAGGAAAGATGAGAAGAACGAGAATGGGGGATGGTGGGAAGATGGAGGAAATGGATGAAGAAGAGTTTAGAGGAGGGAGGAGGGAAGAGGGAAGATGATAGAAAAGGTGTGAGAAGAGTTAGAGGAGAGGACGAGTGGAGTGAATAGGATGGAGGGAAAAGGGGAAAAGAAGGAGCATAAAATAGGGGCTATGAAGAGGAAGTAGTGAAGAATTAGATGAAATATGGCAAGAGGAGGTAGGAGAGAAGAGGAGGAAATGGGGAAGAAGAGGGAGGCTGAGTGAAGTGGGAAGTGTCAGAGTGATGAAAATGAAGGGAGGGATGAGGTGTGTATAGGGAAAAGGATGGTGCAGGTGTAGGATAGAGGAGAAAGGAGGGAGAAGTGTAGAAAAAGTTGTAAGTAAAAAGATAAATAAGGGAAGAGGAGGAAGCAGGGAAAACAGAAGTAGAGAGAGAAAATGTGGAAGGAGGCGAAAAGAGGGAAGAGGAGAGATCAGGAAGGAGGTGGGAATAGGAGGGAGAACAGGGTTGGTTTCAGGGAAAAGTAGGGTGGATGAATGTTTTAGAAAAGTGAAGAAAGAATGGGGAGGAGAGAGGAGAGAATTAGAGGAAGGAGAAGAGAGGAAAAGAAGAAAATGGAGGATGGTAGCAAGAGGAGGGAAGGCAAATTTAAGAAAAGAGGTAAAGAAAGAAACAGGGAAGTGGAGGGAGAAAGAAAGGGAAGAGGAGGAAGAAAGAGTAGGGTCAAGGTAACAAAATTGAGAATGGAAGAGAATTAAGAAGGGAAGAAGAAGTGGGAGGGAAGTTTAGGGAAGACGAGAAAGAAAAAGGAATGGAGAAGGGATAATTGGAGGGGAATATAGTAGGCATGAGGTTGGAAAGGGGAACTACAAGGGAAGAGGAGGGAAGATGGATGGAAGAGGACAGAAGAGGGCAGAGGAAGGAAGATGGAAGAGAGGAGAAGGGAAAGACGAAGGTGGAGAATAAAGAATGCAGAAAAGAGGAGGGAAGACAATAGAAGAGGATGGAAAAGTGTGGAGGATAGAAGAGAGAAGAGGGAAGGGGAAAGAGAGAAGAGTGAAGTGGGCAAAAGGAGGTGAGAGGATAAAAGATAGGTCAAATGGAAAAGAGAAGAGGAAGGAGGATAAAAGATGAAGGAAGTGGAAAAGTAAGGGAGGGAGGAAGAAGAGAAAGGGGAATGAAAAAGATAGGGAAAGGAGAAGAAAAGCATAGATTATTTAAGTGGATGAAAGACAAAAATGGTCAAGAGAGAAGATAAGAAATAATGAGAGAAAAGAAAATCAGAGTGGTGAGAATAATGAGGGAAGAGGAGTAAGAAGGTGTGAAGAGGGAAGAGGAGGGGAAAGAGAGCAGTATGCAGAGGAAGAAGAGGAGGGAGTAGAGAATGGAAAAGGAAGTGAATTAGTGTAAAAGAAAAGGAGCGGGGAAAAGAATGGAAGAGGGAAGGTAGGAGAGAAGAAAAGAGAAAGGAACTGGAAAAGAAAGAGTAGAAGAAGAGAAGTAGAAGATGAAGGAGGAAATCGGGAAGAAGAGGGAAGAGAATGGAAGAGGAAGAAAGAGGAGGGATACAGGAAGAAGAGGTAAGGGAGTGATCAGGAAAGAGCAGTGATGATAAAAGGGAAAGGAGAGGACAGTGTAGGGATGAGGCACGATGAGTGAATGGGAGGGAACAGAGAATAGAAAGAACAATGGAAAGTATGGAAGAAGATGGTAGGAGGATTGAGGAGGAAAGAGGTAAGTGGGTTGATGAAGGAAGAGAAGGGTGGGAAAGGCAGAAAAGAGAAGAGAAAGTAAGGAACAGGATAGTAGACAGAGGATGAGGGAGGGAAAGAGAGAAGAAGAGAGAGAAAAGAGGAAGGAATAGAAGAAAATAGGAAAGAGATCCAAGAGGGATAAAAATGGAAGAGGAGGGAAGAAAGAGGAAGAAATAGGGAAGAGGAACAGTGAGGGAGGAGGAAATAGAAGGTAAGAAGCAGGAGGATAAAGAGGAAGGATGGTTGGAAATGGAGGGAAGACAAAGATAAGGTAAAAGCATAGACAAAGGAAGAAGACAGAAGAAGGAAGAAGAGGGAGGGGTAAAAAGGAGGGAAGAGGTAAGGAAAGTAGGGGGCAGGAGGGAAGAGGAGGCAACTGAAGGAGGAGGAGTGACAAGGGAAATATTGGGAGCAGGAAAGGACAAGGAAGAGGGAATAAAAGTAAAGGAAAGAAGAGAAGTGTAGGGAAGAATAAGGAGGAAACTAGAACAGGACAGTGAAAAGAGGGTGGAAGGAGGGAAGAGGATAGCAGAGGACTATGAGGGAAGAAAATGTAAGAGGGAAGGAAAACAAGATGGAAGAGGAAGAGTGAGAAAAGAGCAGAGACTGAGGAAGAAGTGAGAAGAGTGAAGGGGTGGGAAGAGAACAAGGAATGGGGAGTAAGGAAGGAAGAGGAGTGGAGGAGAAGGAAGAAGGAAATGGTAAAACAGAAGGGAATGGAGAAGAGAAGAGCACTGATTAGTGAATAGGAGAGAGGGGAGAGTAGAAGACGAGAGAAGGGAGAGGGGAGAGAAAGGGAGAAGAGGAGGGAATGTGGAAGAGAAGGGAAATAAAAATAAAGTGAATAGTAGGGAAGGGAGATTAATCAGTAAGAGGGTGAACAACAGGGTATAGAGAAGAGAAGGAATGAGGGAAGGGGAGTAAGAAGAGAAAAAGGGAAGGGAATAGGAGAGAAAATGAAAGATGAGATAAGAGGAAGGAAGAGGGAAGAGCATATAAATGGAAAAATGAGGGAAGAGAAAGGGAAAAGGAAAAGGAGTGAGGAAGTAAGAGAGAAGGGGAAGAAAGGGAAGTTATGAAGAAAGAGCATAAACAGGCAAGAGAGAAGAGTAGGGAGAGGAAAGAAGAGAGAAGAGTGAAGAGATAAGGGGCAAGAGGAGTGATAAGAACAGAGGAGGAAAGAGAAGGGGAATAACAAGAGGGATGATTGAAGAAGAGACATGAGGGAAGAGCAAGGAATAAGGAAGTAGGAAGACAAAGGGAAAAAGAAAGAAAAAGAAGGAGGAAGGTAGGAAAAGAACAAGGAAGTAGGAGGAGGTAAAAACGGGGATGAGATAAAAGAAAGAGAGAAGCAGGAAGAGGGAAGAAAGGAAAATGGAACAGGAAAGTAGTGGGAGGAGGCAACAGGAGTGAGGTAGTAAAAGGAGAACCGAGAAAAGAAGAGAAATGCAAATGAGGAGGGTAGAAGGAGGTGAAAAAATGATGGGAAGGAAAGTATGATGGAAGAGGAGGGGGAAAGAAATGGGAGGGAAGATGGAAGGGGATGAGAAAAGAGGAGGGAAGAGGGGAAATGATATAAGAGTTATGAGAAGGCAAGAGGAGAGAAGATGGAAGAGGAGGTAAAAGGAGGAGGGAAAGTGAAAGGGAGGAAAAAGAGCAGGAATTGGAGGGAGTGGAGAAAGTAGGAAAGAGTAAGGAGTAGGGTAGTGGAGAGAGGCTGAAAAGGAGGGAAGAGGAAAGAGAATGGGATGGAGGAGGAAGGATGAAAGTGGAGGAAGAAGGAAAGAGGAAAGAAAAAGGGAGAGGGGGAAGAGGGATAAAGCACAGAAGGCAGAAGGGAATAGGCGGAAACAAGATAGGGGAGAGAGTACAGAAGAGTGGAAAAGAGGAGATAGGAGGGGAGAGGAGGGGAGAGGGAAGAAAAGGTAAGAGGGAATGCCAGGGAAGAGGGAAGGTGACAGATGATGGAAGAGGAGGGAATGCAGAAGAGAATGGAAGAGAAGGTAAGAGGGAAAAGGGAATATAAGAGAGGAGGAGGCTGATGTGGGAGTGATTTCTTATTAATAAAGAAACTGCCTAGACCCATTTGATAGGCCAACCCTTAGGTAGGCGGAGTAAACAGAATGGAATGCTGGGAGAAAGAAGCTGAGTCAGGGAGTCGCCATGATTCTCCCACTCCAGACAGACGCAGGTTAAGATCATTCCTGGTAAGCCAGCTCGTGGGCTACACAGATTAATCGAAATGGGTTAGATCAATATGTAAAAGCTAGCCAATAAGAAACTGAAACTAATGGGTCAGGCAGTGTTTAAAAGAATACAGTTTCTGTGTAATTATTTTGGGTAAAGCTAGCCCTGCGGGCGGCCAGGTGCCGGGGACGCAGCCCCGCCTCTCCGTATTTCAACAGAGTGGCACCCAACATGCTAATGAACTCCACGTAAAACCTGAGAGGGCTTAAAAAGGAGAGAGAGAGAATTTAAGACAGCTTTTTGCTGTTTGTGGGTTGTGTGCCGCAAAGAAATTGTCCTGACTCAGCAGCAGGAAAAAACTGGCTGTTTTAAAATGCCGGCTTTCTGGGCTGTGCCGCCATTGCGATCTCTGTCTGGCTCCTGTGGGAGACAGAGCTTTTGAATGGAGCATTTGGAGTAAAGCTCTACGGCTTGCTTGATGACAATGTGGACTGCTGTGTGCCTGGAACTGTGTGTGGCTCAGGGGCACCAAATGGCTCTGAGGCAGGAATGGCTTGGCTCAGCTCTGCCATGCTGAACTGTGCTGGTCTCAGGCAGGAACTACCGTAATTACCATAAAAACAGCACATTTAAGGTTTCAACTGGGCAGGACACAGGCGGTACCGTATTACCTGTACATGGCGCAACTTAAGTTTTTAAGGACTGCTTAACATTTTAAGAAATGTTCCTGGATAGTAAAAAAATGTTATAGATTCACAATAAAACAGATTCAGACATAAAAGACCACACTGTTGGATGAATGCACATAGACTTGAGAGAGAGAAGAAAAAAAATATAGAAAATAAGTTAATGGTTTAAAAAAAAAAGGTAAAGTCTTTAAAGAGACAGAGTACAGATAGTTAAGACATTAAAAGAAATAAAGAAAAATAAGCCACGTAAAAATGGAAAATTCACAGAGAATCTGGATTATGTACATTGTGTTTTCTTTAAAATTTTTGACTGTGAAGGAGCTAAGTACAGAGAGACATTTCATTCTATGGGCTGCCAAGTGGAACCAAAACGGATATCATGAGGGTATGACTTCAGAATTTGGGTCTAAGGATATGATGCTTTGGAAAGGGTCTTCTTTTGTTTTCACAGAGGACCAGACCCTGTGGATTGCATCTATCCCGATATGGTATGATAGACCACGACCTCCCGAAAAGTTCCTGTGAACACCCTCAAAAAAAATTACTTCACTCAACTGGCAACTGAGATAAACCTGGCACACAGGTTACACCCTAAATGATCTGGTTAACAGCGCCCCCATTCAGCAGGAAGCAGTTTGGAGAGAAAAAACTGCGCCCATGTTCCCAAAATATTGTTTGTAAATGTTCCTTCACATTTAAAGGGGGAAATGATATAGGACTTTTCATGACAATGAGACATATCTGCTCCTGGTGGCACCAATATACTTCGAGAGGAAGATGGGCATCGAAGAGGATCCTTATGGAGTTGGATAGCCATTTGGGCAAGAAACTGCTCTTGCCTGGACTGTTGTATAAAATGGACACAGAGAACCGGCAGAGAGAGGACTGCTGAACTTGCCTAAAGGTGAGACGGTCTTTTGGGGTTCATGACTCATGAAAGAGTCTGTGAGACATTCTGCAGGACACAGCAGATAGTGACTGAACTGTCTTTGAAATTTCCTGCTTCATGGAAATGTCTGCTGGATACTATGGGCCTGAAGGCTGAAGATGGATGCCCCAACCATACAAAAGAACTTTGAGTGACTGTCCAGGCAGCAAGATGTCTCTGTCATTTCTAGAGTTTGGATTTCTTGTTTACTTAGGTAGTATTATATCCTTCTGGAGTCTTTGATGGAGTTGAAGAATGAATAGATAGCTATAGTTTTCCTTAGTTATGATAAAAGATAAAATAGATATAAATATTGTAACTGTAATTCTTGCTTGATAACTGTTTTGCTATATGTAATTTTACTATGTTAAAGTTAAAGCCTTTCTTTTTTGTTTAAACAGAAAAAGGGGAAATGATGTGGGAGTGATTTCTTATTAATAAAGAAACTGCCTAGACCCATTTGATAGGCCAACCCTTAGGTAGGCGGAGTAAACAGAATGGAATGCTGGGAGAAAGAAGCTGAGTCAGGGAGTCGCCATGATTCTCCCACTCCAGACAGACGCAGGTTAAGATCATTCCTGGTAAGCCAGCTCGTGGGCTACACAGATTAATAGAAATGGGTTAGATCAATATGTAAAAGCTAGCCAATAAGAAACTGAAACTAATGGGTCAGGCAGTGTTTAAAAGAATACAGTTTCCGTGTAATTATTTCGGGTAAAGCTAGCTGGGTGGCGGGACACAGCCCGCTGCTCCGTATTTCAACAGGAGGCAATACAAGGGAGGAGAGTGCGGTGAAGAGTGAGGATGAAGGAATGAAAGGAAAGAGAGATGGAGGAAAGAGAAGGGAACATGAATGCAAGGGAGAGAAGAGAAGCAGGAAGAAGTGCTAAGTGGAAAGAAGGGGATTAGGAAAGTGAAGAGGGAAGAGGGGGGTGAAGAGAAGATGATGGAGTAGAGAAAGGGAAGGAAGAAGAATGCAGATGGAGGAGGGAAAAGGAGAGGATGGAACAGGAGAGAGGCTGAAAGAGAAGGAAGGAGAAGAGGATTGGAGAATGGAAGAAAAGGGTGGAAATGAGGAAAGAAGGTCTAAAAGAGAGTAAAGGGAAATGACAAGAGGAGAGAGAAAGGGATGAAGAGAGAAGAGGAGGGTGGATTGAGGAGGAGAATGCAGGAAGAGAAGTGACAAAGGAAGAAGATGGGTTGAGAAGTGGAAAGAAAAGGAGAGAAGGGAGAGAGAAGGGGGTAGAGGAAAGAAGAGCTAAGAGGAGAAAATAAGAGAAATCAGGGATGAAAAGTGGTAAGGAGGGAAAAGGGATTTAGAAGGCAGAAAAGAGAAGAGGAGGATAGAAGAAAATAGAAAAGGAAATAGTAGGAAGTGGAGGGAAATAGAAATAAGAAGGAGGAGAAAAGAAAAGGAATGCTGGAAGGGAAAGAGGAAAGGGGAGAGTAAAAGGAACAGGAAGAAGGAGGAAAGAGGGAAGAAAAGGCAAGGGATTTAAAGAGAGCAGAGGAGTGATGGACTAGAAAGGGGTAAGCAGGATGAGGGTATAGGATGGCGGAGGCAAGAGGAAGATGAGGGAATAGGAGAGAGTAGCAAGCAACAAAGACAATAAGGAAGATGGTTGGAAGAAGAGGAAGAGATAAGAGAAAACAAAGATGAATTAAAAGGAGAAAAGAGCAGCGAAGTGGAAGGAGGCAGAAGAGGCAGAAGGAAGAGGATGGCAGATATAAATGGCTGGAGGATGAAAGAGAAAGAAGGAAGGAGAAAGGAGGAGGAGTTGTGTTGTCAGGGTTTCTGTTCTGCCTGGTTCCCGCAATCATTAAGTGTCAAAGAAATCACACAGAGGTCTACATTAGTTAAAAACTGATTGACCCATTAGCTTTGCTCCTTATTCACTCTTATAATCATTATTGACCATTATTATTACTTGTGTTAGCGATGTGTCTCAGTACCTTATTCAGCAGGGCAGGAACATCTTGCTTCTTCGGTAGTCATGCCAGGACTGTGGACCAAGCTTTCCTCTTCCCAGACATATCCTGTTCTCATTGACCTGCCTTTACTTCCTTTCTTGTCCTGTCTATAGATCCTGCCTGGCTACTGACCAATCAGCATTTATTTAAAATATAATTAACAGAATAGAGACAATTGTCCCAGACCAGAGTTGTGAATAGAAGGGAAGAGTGAAGTGGAGTGTGGAGACAAAAGGAGGTTGGAAGGAAACAGGAGTGTAGAAGGAAGACAAGAGGAGGGCATAGAGAACAGGATTAAAGAAATAGAGGATAGAATTTAGAAAAGGAAGGAAGAGGAAAGAGGAGGGGAGAGTGAAGGAAAGTAGAGGGATGAAGAATCAGGAAGGATGAGGCTGGAAGAAGGAAGGGGAAGAGGAAGGATGAAAGAAGAAGGAAGTGGTGGAAAGCAGAGGAAAGAGGACAGAGAGAAGATGAGAGAAGACAAAGGAGGAAAGAGGGTATAGGTGGGAGGAGGACTGAGGAGGGAATATGAGAAAAAGAAATATGTGAGAAGAGGATAGGAGAGAGAGAGGAAGGGGAAGATAATGTAATTGAAAATAGGAGGAAGAGAAGAGGAGCAAAAGATAAGGGGAAGGATGAGGAAAGAGAAAAGATGAGGGACAAAATGGAAGAGTATGTTGGAAAGAAGAGGAAATGGTAAGTAGAAAAGAAGAAGGGAAAGGGAAGGTGAGAGACAATTGAAAAGAGAATGGGAAAAGAAGGAATTGGAAGGAGGAGGGAAAGAAAATGGAGAAGCAAAGAAAAACTGTAGGAGAGTAAACAGAGGAGGAGAGAAGACATGGGAAGAGGGAATAGAATAGAAACAGGGAGTGGAGATGACAATGAATATGGAACAGGGATGATGGAAGAGGAAGCATGTAAGAGGAGAAGAAAGAAGATAAAGAATAGAAGGAAAAGAAGAAGTTGGAGAACAGAAGAGGAAAGAAGTTGGTAGAAAAGCAAGTAGGAGATAGAAGAATACGAGGAGGCGATAAGTGGAGCAGGAAGGTAGAAAGAAGAGGGTTGTAGAACAGGGAGAGAAGAGCCAAGATTAGAGATGAGGGAAGAGGGAAGATAAGGGGAGATGAGGTAGGAAGGAAGGGGTGGATGAAGCAAGAGGAGAGAAAAGGGAAGGAAATGAAGAGGAAGGAATAGGGAAGAGAATGGAAGTGGGGAGGTGAGAAGAGGGCAGAGAGGGAAGAGGTAGGGAAAGGAGGAAAAAAGAGGATGAAGGATGGAAGGTTAAAAAAGAGAAAATGGAAGGAAAGATCTATGAGAAGCAAGTGGAGGGGAAATGGAAGAAGGGGAAGAATGGAGGAAAGGGAAGAGGGAATATTAGGGAATGTGGAAGAGAGGAGAGAAGGGAAGTGAGAAATTTAGTAATAAGGAAAGAGCCAAGATGAGGAAATAAGAGGGATGAAGAGGGAGTAGGAAATAATATGGACTATGGAAAAGGATGGAAGTGGGAAGAGGGAGGAAAAGCAGGAATGAGGGAAGATTGCAGATTAGAGAGAAAGGAAAAGTAGAGTAGATGGTGGAGGGGGAAGGAAAAGGTGGGAATATTTAAGAAAGAAGAGGAAGGAGCAATGATGTGGAGGGAGTAGTGAATTCATGAAAATAGAAGAGGAGTGGAAAGAGGGTGAAGAGGGAAGAGTAGGGAAGTGGGAAGCAAAGAGGACAGAGAAGCGAAGGTAAGACAGGATGAGGTAAGTGTAGGGGGGAGAAGAGGAGAGAAGAAGTAGTAGGGAAGAAAAGGAAGATGGCAATAGGAGGGAGGAGGGTAGTGGACAGAGGAGGTAAGAAGAGGGGGGAATGGGAACAGATTTGTGGAAGGAAGAAGAGAACAGATTGGAAGAGCAGGTAGGAGGGCAGAGGAACAAGGAAGCAATAGGAAGGAGAGGATTACAGAAGGAAATGGAGTGAAGGGGAAAATGAGTATAGAAATTAAGAGGGAAGAGAAGAGATGAGGGAGGAAAGAGGATGGAGGAAAGAAAAGAAAGGAGAAAATGGAATACAGATAGGAGATGGAGTGAGGTGCATGGAGTAGAGGTGAAAATACAGGGAAACTGAAGGTATGAAGAGGTGGTAAGAGAGATGATAAAGGAAGAGAAGAAATGGGAAGAGGGAAGAAGGGCAAAGTGGAAAAAGGAGGGTGGAGGAAGAATAAAGACAAAAAAGGAGATGGCAAGAGAAAAGAGGAGGAAGGAAGGAAATTGAGTGAGGGGCCAAAAGAAGAGGGGAGAACAAGTAGGAATAGTGGGAGGAAGGAAATAGAGGTAAGGAAAAGAAAGGATGGAAGAAGGAAGAGGAAAGTGGAGTGAAAACAATGAGGCAGTAGAAGAAAGAAAAGGGACTTGTGAAGGGGAAGAGGAATGAAAAGGACAGATAGGAGGAGAGAAGAGGCAACAAGAGCATGGAAGTGGAAGAATAAGAAGGAGGGAAGACAAGAGAAAAGGATGGAATACGAGGGAGGACGAAAGTGGTGGGAAAAGGGCTGAAGTGGGAGGAGGAAAGAGGTTGGAGTTCTGATGATGGAAGCAGGAATTGAATGCAGGAAGGAAAAGAAGAGAAGATGATTGATAAAGGAAAGGAAAAAGGGAAGACAACTATGGAGGGTAGTGGAGGAATCTAGATGAAGAAGAAATGAGAGAGGGGAAGAGAATGGAGTAGAAAGCAGGGAGGTAGAAATAAGAAGGAATAGGGAGGAGGAAAGTATAGGGAGGAGGGAGAAGAAAGGAGGACAATAGTTGAGAGAAGAGTGTATGTGCAGGGAAGGAAGATGGCAGAGGACAGGAGAGCAGGGAAGAGGGAAGAATGTGGAAGATGAGGGAAGAAGAGAGAATGGGGGAGGGGAGGGGAAAGAAAAGGAAATTGTAGGAAAGAATCAGGTTCTGGTGGCAATAGAAAAGAGAAGGCAGGAGGGAAGAAAAGGGAGGAGAAATGTAAGAAGAAGAAAGAGAAAGGGGGAACTTGAGAAAGGAAAAAAGGTTAGAGGTGGGAGGACTAGAGATGGTCAAAAGAAAGAAGGGGTGAGAAGAAAGGGAAGAGGAGAGAGAAAAGAAGAGGTGCAAGGAAGGAGAAAGAAGGGAGGGAAGAGGATAAATGTAGGTGTAATAGGAAAGAGGTTGGAAGAGGAGGAAGAAAAGAAGGTAAGGGAGGAGGGAGGACATATGAGAAGGGAAGAAGGAAGATGAGCAAGGAAGGGGAGGGAAGAGAAAAGAGGACTATAGAGGAAGGAAAAGGGAAGAAATGGGATGAGAGTAAAATAGGAAAGGGAGAAGAGAGGAAATTGTAAATAGGGAGGATGAGTGAAGGGGAGAGATGTGGGAGTATGTAAGGTATGGGTTTAGAGAAGTGGAGTGAGGGGGAAAGGAGGGAGGAGAGGAGTGTTGAAGAGAAAGAAATAGGAAGGAAGAAGGAAGAATATTGCAGAGAATACAGAAGGGAAGAAGAGACAGAAGAAGGAAAAAGGAGGGTAGAAGCAAAGGAAAAGGTAATTGGATGAAGGGGGAGGAAAGAAAAGAGAAGGGAGTTAAAAGGACATATGAGGGAAGAGGAGGGTCTAAGGAGGAGAAAAGAGGATGGAGGAGGAGGAAGGTGGAAGAAAGAAGAGGGCAGAGGTAATATGGGGGAAAAGTCAAAATGAGGGACAAAGGAAGAGTAGGAAAGAAAAACATGACCAAACAGGATGAAAGAGGGAATATAAGGAAGGAGACAGAGGAGGAAGGAAGAGCAATTAAGAGCAGGTAGGAAAAAAAAGAGGGAAGAGGAGGTAGGAGGACTAGGAAGGTTGAGTAAACAGGAAGGAGGAGATCTGAAAAGGGGTGAGGAAGAGGTTGGTGGGGAGAAAGAGGGAAGAGGAAAGAAGAGAGAATGGAGGGAAAAAGGAAGTGTAGGATGGGGAGAAGTGGAAGGATTCAAGCGGAAAGAGGAGGCAAGAGGAAAGGGCAGGAAAGAAATGAGGGAAAAGAAGAAAAAAATGGAAAAACAGGAAAGAGTATTGAGAAATGGTAAAGGAAGTAGAGGAGGGAGAAGAAAAGATAAAGTAATAGGGATGAAGAAAGTGAGGAAGAAGGAAAAGGAGGGTGATGGCAATAGGGGAGAAAATAATAGAGGGAAGAATAAAAAGATGGAATAGATTTGAGAAGTGTGGGAGATAGAAGGAGTTGGGAAGAGGAAGGGAGAGGAGGTAGTAGCAAACAGGAGGGAGGTGAGATGAGGAAGGAAATGGTAGAAGGGGAGGGTACACAAATATTAGGGGAAAAAGAAGGAAGGAGGGAAGAGTATAAAGGAGGGTATTGGAGGATATAGAAGTGAGGGAAGAGAAATGAGGAGGGGTAAATAAGAAGGAAATATGAGGGAAGAGAAGAAAAAATGAAAATGATGAAAGGGGTGAAGGAGGGGGAGGAGGGAAATAGATGGAGGCAGCCATCAAACCGCACACTCAAGGCAGCCATCAAACCGCACACACTAATAGTAGGAGACTTCAACACTCCTCTCTCACCAATGGACAGGTCAATCAGACAGAAACCTAACAGAGAAATTAGAGAATTAATGGAGGTGATGAAGCAAATGGACTTAACAGACATCTATGGAGTATTCCACCCAAATAGGAAAGAATATACCTTCTTCTCTGCAGCTCATGGAACCTTCTCGAAAATTGATCACATACTCGGTAACAAAGCTAACTTACACAGTTACAAAAAAATATTAGTAACCACCTGTGTCTTATCAGATCACCATGGATTAAAGTTAGAATTCAACAACAATGCTACCCCCAGAAAAACTAAAAAACTCATGGAAACTGAACAGTCAACTACTGAACCATACCTGGATTAAGGAAGAAATAAAGAAAGAAATTAAAGTCTTCCTTGAATTCAATGAAAATAAAGAAACAACATACTCGAACTTATGGGACACTATGAAAGCAGTCCTGAGAGGAAAGTTCATAGCACTAAGTGCCCACCTAAAGAAAACAGAGAAAGCACATATTGGAGACTTAACAGCCCACCTGAAAGCTCTAGAAAAAAAGAAGCAGACTCACCTAGGAGGAGTAGAAGACTGGAAATAATCAAACTGAGGGCTGAAATCAACAAAATAGAAACACAGAAAACAATCCAAAGAATCAATGAAACAAAAAGCTGGTTCCTGGAGAAAATCAACAAGATTGATAAACCCCTATCCAAACTAATCAAACAACAGAGAGAGAACACGCAAATTAATAAGATCAGAACTGAAAAGGGGGACATAACCACAGACACAGAGGAAATTCAGAGAGTCATTAGATCTTACTACAAAAGCCTGTATGCCACAAAACTGGAAAATGTAAAAGAAATGGACACTTTTTTAGATAAATACCATTTACCAAAATTAAACCAGGACCAGGTGAACAATCTAAACAGACCTGTCAGTCGCGAAGAATTAGAAGCTGTTATCAAAAACCTCCCTACCAAAAAAAGCCCAGGACCAGATGGTTTCAATGCAGAATTCTACCAGAACTTCCAAGAAGACCTAATACCTATACTCCTTAATGTATTCCACAATATAGAAACAGAAGGGTCATTACCAAATTCCTTTTATGAAGCCACAATTACTCTGATACCAAAACCACTCAAAGACTCAACCAGGAAAGAGAACTACAGGCCAATCTCACTCATGAATATCGACGCAAAAATCCTCAACAAAATACTGGCAAATCGAATCCAAGAACACATCCGAAAAATTATCCATTATGATCAAGTAGGCTTCATTCCTCAGATGCAGGGCTGGTTCAACGTACGAAAATCTATCAATGTAATCCAGCATATAAATAAACTGAAAGAAAAAAACCATATGATCATTTCATTAGATGCTGAAAAAGCATTTGACAAAATTCAACATCCATTTATGTTAAAAGTCTTGGAGAGATTAGGGATGCAAGGGTCATACCTAAATATAATAAAAGCTATATACAGCAAGCCGACAGCTAACATCAAATTAAACGGAGAGAAACTCAAAGCCATCCCACTTAACTCAGGAACACGGCAAGGCTGTCCACTCTCGCCATACCTCTTCAATATAGTGCTTGAAGTTCTAGCAATAGCAATAAGACAACATAATGGGATCAAGGGGATTCGAATTGGAAAGGAAGAAGTTAAACTTTCGTTATTTGCAGATGATATGATAGTGTACATAAGCGACCCCCAAAACTCCACCAAAGAACTTATACAGCTGATAAACAGCTTTAGTAATGTGGCAGGATACAAGATCAACTCCAAAAAATCAGTCGCCCTCTTATACACAAAGGATATGGAAGCAGAGAGGGAAATCAGAGAAGCTTCACCATTCACGATAGCCACAAACAGCATAATATATCTTGGGGTAAATCTAACCAAGGAAGTGAAAGATTTATTTGACAAGAACTTTAAGGCATTGAAGAAAGAAATTGAAGAGGATACCAAAAAATGGATGGGCCTCCCTTGCTCTTGGATTGGGAGGATCAACATAGTAAAAATGGCAATTCTACCTAAGGCAATTTATAGATTCAATGCAATCCCCATCAAGATCCCATCAAAATTCTTCACAGATCTGGAGAAGACAATAATCAACTTTATATGGAAAAACAAAAAACCCAGGATAGCCAAAACAATCCTATACAATAAAGGATCTTCTGGAGGCATTACCATCCCTGACTTCAAACTCTATTACAGAGCTACAGTAATGAAAACAGTGTGGTACTGGCATAAAAACAGAGAAGTCGACCAATGGAATCGTATAGAAGACCCGGATTTTATCCCACAAACCTATGAACACCTCATTTTCGATAAAGGAGCTAAAAGTATACAATAGAAGAAAGAAAGCATCTTCAACAAATGGTGCTGGCACAACTGGATGTCAACCTGTAGAAGAATGAAAATAGACCCATATCTCTCACCATGCACAAAACTCAAGTCCAAATGGATTAAAGACCTCAATATCAGCCCGAACACACTGAACCTGATAGAAGAGAAAGTGGGAAATACCCTACAACAGATGGGCACAGGAGATTGCTTCCTATGTATAACCCCAGAAGCACAGACATTAAGGGCAACATTGAATAAATGGGACCTACTTAAACTGAGAAGCTTCTGTAAAGCAAAGGACATGGTCACTAAGACACAAAGGCAACCTACTGACTGGGAGAAGATTTTCACCACCCCCACAACAGACAAAGGTCTGATCTCCAAAATATATAGAGAACTCAAGAAACTAGACTTTAAAATGCTAATTAACCCAATTAAAAAATGGGGCACTGAACTGAACAGAGAATTCTCAACAGAAGAAGTTCAAATGGCCAAAAGACACTTAAGGTCGTGTTCAACTTCCTTAGCAATCAGGGAAATGCAAATCAAAACAACTTTGAGATATCATCTTACACCTGTCAGAATGGCTAAAGTCAAAAACACCAAGGATAACCTTTGCTGGAGAGGCTGTGGAGGAACAGGTACCCTCATCCATTGCTGGTGGGAATGCAATCTTGTGCAACCACTGTGGAAGTCAGTGTTTCGGTTTCTCAGGAAATTCGGGATCAACTTACCCCTGGACCCAGCAATACCACTCCTGGGAATATACCCAAGAGATGCCCTATCATATGACAAAAGCATTTGTTCAACTATGTTCATAGCAGTATTATTTGTAATAGCCAGAACCTGGAAACAACCTAGATGCCCTTCAATGGAAGAATGGATGAAGAAAGTATGGAATATATACATGCTAGAGTACTACGCTGCGGTAAAAAACAATGACTTCTCGAATTTTGCATGCAAATGGATGGAAATAGAAAACACTATCCTGAGTGAGGTGTCCCAGACCCAAAAAGATGAATATGGGATGTACTCACTCATAATTGGTTTCTAGCCATAAATAAGGACCACAGAGTCTACAATAGGTGAACCTAAAGAAGCTAAGTAAGAAGGTGAACCCAAGGAAAAACATATAGTTGTCCTCTTGGCTAAGGGAAGTAGACCAAATTTCCGGGGAGAAAATGGGATCTTGGGGATGGGGTGGGATGGGGGTAAAGGGAGATGGGGAGAGAAAAGGTAGAAGGGAAGGAGGGGGGACTTGGGAAACAGGAGAATTGGGATAAAGGAAAGGTGGATAGAGGAGCACGGAACCACAATTCTTAGTTAAGGGAGCCACTTTAGGGTGGGCAAGAGACTTGACCCTAGAGGGGCTCCCTAGTGCCCAAGATGAGGTTCCCAGTTAGTTCCTTGGGCAGCTGAGGATTGGGAACCTGAAATGACCCTATCCTAGAGCAATACTGACGAATATCTTGCATATCATCATAGAATCTTCATCTGGTGATGGATAGAGATAGAGACAGAGACCCACACAGGAGCACTGGACTGAGCTCCCAAGGTCCCAAGGAGGAGCAGAAGGAGGGAGAACATGAGCAAAGAATTCGGGACCACGAGGCGTGCATCCACCCACTGAGACAGTGGAGCTGATCTACGGGGAGCTCACCAAGGCCAGCTGGACTGTGACCGAAAAAGCATGGGATAAAACCGGACTCTCTGAACATGGCGAACAATGAGGGCTGATGAGACACCAAGGACAATGCAGGGGGTTTTGATCCTACTTAATGTGCTGGCTTTGTGGGAGCCTAGCCAGTTTGGATGTTCACCTTCCTAGATATGGACGGAGGGGGGAGGACCTAAGACTTACCACAGGGCAGGGAACCCGGACTGTTCTGTGGACTGGAGAGGGAGGGGGGGGAGAGGAGTGGGGGGAGGGGGAGAAGGGTGGGAGGAGGGGGAGAAGGGTGGGAGGAGGGGAAGGGAAATGGGAGGCTGGGAGGAGGTGGAAACTTGTTTTTTTGTTTATGTTTTTTTTTCTTCTTTTCGCAATAAAAAAAATTTAAAAAAAAAGAATAATTATGCATTAAATTACAAAAGAAGTTGGAGAAGACACAAGATGATTGAAAAGTCTCCCATGATCCTTGATCGACTGAATTAATATTGCAAATAATATAACAATATTATTTATATTACCAAAATCAATCTATAAATTCAGTACAATCTTCATCACAATTCCAATGACATTCTTCACAGAACTGTTAAAAATATCCTAAAATTTACATGGAATCACCAAATGCTCTGAGTAGCTAAGGCAACCCTAAGTAGAAAACCACTACTTAAGATGATCTGACCTAAAATTGTACATTAGAGTCATAGAGAAAATGACAGCATAGCAGTGTTGTCAGAAACAAAGACAGACAGTGATAGCATAGTGGTGTTTTAGAGACAGACAAGAAGGACAGACATACAGAGCATAGTTGTTGTACAAACAAACATGAATGTTGGGGAATATTATTTTCAGGTGTGTTACTTTTGTTTATATAGAAGAAAAAAGTCATATAAAGATGGGAAATACACAGGACGTCTGGATCCTGTATGCTATTGTATTGATTTTGAATTTTTTTGACTGCTGAAAAGAAAGGACAGGTGCTAAGAGACCTGAATTGAAAGAGGGACTGTTGAAAGAAACAAGCTTAGATATTTTAAGAATCCCTTAACTTTAAAAAGTGGAAAAAGTTATCTGTCAAATAGAAATAAAAATTATTTGGAGAAGAGGCTTTGGTTTTGTTTCCACAGCAAAGAGGCTGTGGATTTGTTCCAGTTGATTTGGATTTGGTTTGATCAGGGGATATCTGAAACTTGACAGGTAATATCTATCAACAAAGGTTATAATTGGTCTTCCCAGGACTTGGCCATTATCTCAAATTTTCTCTCTGGGACCCTAAAAATACTTCACCTACATTCAGCAGGAAGCAGTCTAGAGCACACAATGTCCACATTCCCAAGAGAAAAGGGGGTGTGGTGGTCTTTGATTATTTTGTGGGTCATGGATGTTTGTTATATTTAGAGGAACATAGAAATATATGATAAAAAGACAACTATTAATCTCAGATATTTTATGTTGGCAGGGATTTTGGTATATGGGTACAAATTCAATGTCAATTTTGTTACACTCTGTATATGTATTTCCTCTTTTTTAAAGTACTTTTGTATATTGATAAAAAAGGCAATTTTTGTTGCAAAATATTGTATTTATATTTCTACTCTTGTTTAAGTATTGTACCTATGCAGTTAATTAAAAAGTATAAGTTAAAATTCCAAAAAAAAAAGAAATAGGAAGAAGTACAGGATAGGTTTAAGAGAAGTTCAGGGTGGAAGAGTGTTTTAAAAGAAAGGAGAAAGGATGGGAAATAGAGAGGAGAGAAGTCGAGTAATGAAGAAAGTTAAAGAGAAAGAAAAAAGGAGGAGGGAAGAGAGAAGATGGAAATGGAAGCAGGAGGAAAGATAAAAGAGGAAGGCAAAGGAAGAAGAGGTGGGGAGGAGGGAGAAAAGAGGGGAAAGAGGAGGGAGGAGGGAAAAGGACAGTCAAGCGAAGAAAATTTAGAAAGGAAGGAAATGAAGAAGGGAACAGCAAGAAGGATGGAAGATTAAGTAACATTAAATGAAAACAGAATGAAAGACAATATAAAGGGGGGAATAATGTAGTAGGGATGAAAAGGGAAAGGGGAAGACAAGCAAAGAGGAGGGATGATGGAAGAGCACAGAAGAGGGCAGAGGAGGGAAGACAGATGAGAGAGGAAGAGAAAGGAAAGAGGAGGGAGGAAAATGAGGAATGCAGAGAAGAGGATGAAAGAAAGAAGTAGGAGGAAGAGGGAGGATGGTAGAAGAACTAAGAGGGAATAAGACAAGAGAGAAGTAGGCAAGACAAAGTAAGAGAAGGAAAGAGATGGTAATAGAGAAAACAGGGGAAACAGATGAGAGAAGAGGAAGGAAGAGAGGAGAGTAAGGGAGTGAAAAAATGAGGGAGGAAAGAAGAGGAAAGGTAATAAAAAAGAGAGGAAAGAGGGAGGAAGAGTATGGATGATTTAAGTAGATGGAAGACAAACAAAAAGGTAAGAAGGAAGATGAGGAAGCATGAAAGAAAAGGGAAGAAGAGTAATGAGAAAGGGGGAGAGAAGAGGAAAAGCGAGGGAGAAAAAAGAGGAAAGAAGAGGAAAAGTTGATGAGGGTGGGAGAAGGACAATGAGGAAGAAGAAGTGGAACAGGGTGGAGGAGGAGAAGTAAATAAGAGGGAAGGAAAAGGAGGAAGGAAGAAGGGAGGCTGTGTATTAGGAAAGATGAGAGAGGATGGAAGTGGGAAAAGATGAGGTAGCATATAAGAAAGAAAGAATGGACAAGAGGAGGGAAAAATAAAGAGAAGATAAGAGAAAATATAAAGGAAAGGGAAGTTAAGTGGACAAGTGGGTGAAGGGAGAAGAGGAAGTCTAAGGAAGTGGATATGTATGGGAAGGGGAAAGAGGAGAATATAGAAAAGGAAGGGGGAAGGGGAGAAGAGGGAAGAAGAGTTAAGAGGGATGACGAGTGAAGAGGCGGCAGTAGGGGAAAGAAAATAAGGAACAGGAGGAACAGGGGGAAGCAGAGAAGAGAGAAGACAAGGAGAAGGGGGCAAAGTTATGAGAAGGAAAGAGGGCAGAGGAGGAAGGGGAAGAGAAAAGGGTATGGAGGAGAGAAGAGGAAGAGGAGGTAATTGAGAAGAAGAGTCAAGAGGTAAGGATAGGGAGGTTTGATTCAGACAGAAGAAGCAAAAGGAGAGCAGAGGGAAGAGAAGGAAGAAATAAAGAAGAGGTAAAAGGGAAGAGGGAGGAAGAAATAGAAAGAAATTGTAAAAAGAAGGGTGGGTAAAAGAGGAGAGAGATGAAAAAAGAGGGAAGAAGAGGGGGAAGGGAAGAGGGGGAAGAGGAAAGTGTGGTAAAGGAAAAGGATGAAAGAGGAGGCAAGAAGCAAAAGGAAAGAGGGGGATGGGCAGGGATCAGGGATGAGGAATGAAGAGGGAAAAAAAGTAGAAGAGAAAATGAAAGAGGAGAAAATAGGAAAAAGTAGGGAAAATGGATGAGAAGAGAGGAGGGAAGAGGAGAGAAGATGAAAGAGGAGAGAAAAAAGAAGGGAAGAAAGGGATTGTGGGAAGGAAGAAGAGAAGAGAAGAAACAACGAAATAAAGAAAGGAGTCTTCCTGCAGGGGCTCTTATCCCCGGATACTGTCTCTCTCTTCCTACCCCACCCAGCTTGCATCCAGAAATCCCCTACCTCCTGCATTTTCTCTTCAGGCACATAACATCCCCAAGCTCAGCCTGTTTGGGCGCTGGGACCGAATCATGAGTGCAACGGGGCGGGTGGGCAGGAGTACCAGTGTTTCAATAGCCTGCCTGCAGCAAGGTAGGCCTTTTGTTTGCGAGCTCCCTGGCCAGCAAGGAGACCGGATCCTATAAAAGAAGACCCATAGGGGAGCATTAGGAAGAAGAGATGGGCAGGCACCAATGCAAGAATTCCTCCAACAATCTGAAAAACAACCTGAAATCACCAGAATCCAGAGAACTTCCAACACGAGGACTTGAACACCTAAATGAAGAAGTAGAAAAAATTGACTTCCAAAAGTTATAGAGGCCCTTAAACAGTAGGTGAAAAAACTCCCTCAAAGAAATGTATGAGAAGAATAACAAAAAGTTTGAAGAATTGAGTAAATCTGTAAATGATATCCTAGGAAACCAAGGAAAAACAATCAAACAGATACTGGAAACAGTTCAAGACTTGAAAACTGAAATGGAGCCAAGGAAGAAAAGACAAAGCGAGGGCCGACTGGATATGGAAAATCTAGGTAAAGGAATAGAGACTACAGAAACAAGCATAACTAACACAATACAAGAGAGAGAAGAAAGAATCTCGGATTCTAAAGATAGCATAGAGAAAATAAATGTACTGATCAAAGAAAACAGCAAATCCAACAAATTCTCATCTCAAAATATCCAGGAAATATGGGACACAATAAAAAGCCCAAAGCTAAGAATAATAGAGGTAGAAGAAGGAGAAGAAGAACAGCTCAACCGTCCAGAAAATATATTTAATAAAATTATAGAAGAAAATTTTCCCAACCTAAAGAAAGATATACCTTTGAAGGTTCAAGAAGCATACAGACCACCAAATAGACTGGATCAAAAAAAAATCCCCTCACCATATAATAATCAAAACACAAAACATACAGAATAAAGAAAGAATATTAAGAGCTGCAAAGGAAAGAGGTCAAGTTACTGATAAAGGTAAACCTATCAGACTTACACCTGACTTCTCTATGGAAGCCTTGAAAGCCAGAAGGTCCTGGATAGATGTACTGCAGAAACGAAGAGACCATGGGTGCAAGCCCAGACTACTATACCCAGCCAAGCTTTCGTTCACTATCTATGGTGAAAACAAAATTTTCCAGGATAAAAACAAATTTAAACAATACAAAGCCACAAATACAGCCTTACAGAAAGTGATAGAAAGAAAATCACAAACCAAGGAGTCCAACAATACCCAAAATAACTAAGACATCTAATGACCCTTCACCAGCCCAACTTGAAGAAGGGAAACACACAATCTCTACTACCAAAAAAAAAAAAAGACCGGAGTTAACAACCACTGGTCATTAATATCACTTAATATCAATGGACTCAATACACCTATAAAAAGGCACAGGCTAAGAGATTGGATATGAAAACAGGATCCAACATTCTGCTGTTTACAAGAAACACACCGCAACCACAAAGACAGACATCTACTCAGAGTAAAGGGCTGGGAAAGGTTTACCATGCAAATGGACATAAGAAATAAGTAGATGTGGCCACACTAAATTCTAACAAAGTTGACTTCAAATTAAAATCAGTCAGAAGAGATGGAGAGTGACATTTTATACTCATAACAGGAACAAGTCATCAGGATGAAGTCTCAATCCTGAATATCTATGCCCCTAATATAAAAGCACCCACTTATGTAAAAGAAACATTACTAGAACTCGGGCAGTCATCAAACCGCACACACTAATTGTAGGAGACTTCAACACTCCACTCTCACCAATGGACAGGACAATCAGACAGAAACCTAACAGAGAAATTAGAGAATTAATGGAGGTAATGAAGCAAATGGACTTAACAGACATCTATAGAACATTCCATCCAAATAGGAAAGAATATACCTTCTTCTCTGCAGCTCATGGAACCTCCTCAAAAAATGACCACATACTCAGTAAAAAAGCAAACTTCCATAGGTACAAAAAATATTAGTAACAACCTTGTGTCTTATCAGATCACCTTGGATTAAAGTTAGAATTCAACAACAATGTTATTCCCAGAAAGCCTGCAAACTCATGGAAACTGAACAGTCAACTACTGAAACACACCTGGCTCAAGGAGGAAATAAAGAAACTAAAGTCTTCCTTGAATTCAATGAAAATAAAGACACAACATACTCAAACCTATGGGACACTATGAAAGCAGTCCTGAGAGGAAAGTTCATAGCACTAAGTGCTCACTTAAAGAAAACAGAGGAAGCGTACATTGGAGACTTAACAGCCTACCTGAAAGCTCTAGAAAAAAAAGGAGCAGACTCACCTAGGAGGAGTAGAAGACTGGAAATAATCAAACGGAGGACTGAAATCAACAAAATAGAAACACAGAAAACAATCCAAAGAATCAATGAAACAAAAAGCTGGTTCCTGGAGAAAATCAACAAGATTGATAAACCCCTATCCAAACTAATCAAACAACAGAGAGAGAACACGCAAATTAATAAGATCAGAACTGAAAAGGGGGACATAACCACAGACACAGAGGAAATTCAGAGAGTCATTAGATCTTACTACAAAAGCCTGTATGCCACAAAACTGGAAAATGTAAAAGAAATGGACACGATTTTAGATAGATACCATATACCAAAGTAAAACCAGGTGAACAATCTAAATAGACCTGTTAGTCGCAAAGAATTAGAAGCTGTTATCAAAAATCTCACTACCAAAAAAAGCCCAGGACCAGATGGTTTCAATGCGGAATTCTACCAGAACTTCCAAGAAGAGCTAATACCTATACTCCTTAATGTATTTCACAATATAGAAACAGAAGAGTCATTGCCAAATTCCTTTTATGAAGCTACAGTTACTCTGATACCAAATCCACAAAAAGACTCAACCAAGAAAGAGAATTACAGGACAATCTCACTCATGAATATCGACGCAAAAATCCTCAACAAAATACTGGCAAACCGAATCCAAGAACACATCCGAAAAATTATCCATTATGATCAGATCAAGTAGGCTTCATCCCAGAGATGCAGGGCTGGTTCAACATATGAAAATCTATCAATGTAATCCATCATAGAAATAAACTGAAAGAAAAAAACCATATCATCATCTCATTAGATGCTGAAAAAGTATTTGACAAAATTCAACATCCCTTTATGATAAAGGTCTTGGAGAGATTAGGATTACAAGGGTCATACCTAAATATAATAAAAGCTATTTACATCAAGCCGACAGCTAACATCAAATTAAATGAAGAGAAACTCAAAGCAATCCCACTAAAATCAGGAACATGACAAGGCTGTCCACTCTCTCCATACCTCTTCAATATAGTGCTTGAAGTTATAGCAATAGCAACAAGACAACATAAGGGGATCCAGGGGATTCGAATTGAAAAGGAAAAAGTTAAACTTTCTGTATTTGCAGATGATATGATAGTGTACATAAGCGACCCCAAAAACTCCACCAAATAACTCCTACAGCTGAAAAACACCTTTACCAACATGGCAGGATACAAGATCAACTCCAAAAATCAATTGCCCTCTTATACACAAAGGATAAGGAAGCAGAGAGGGAAATCAGAGAAGCATCACCTTTCACCATAGCCACAAATAGCATAAAATATCTTGGGGTAACTCTGACCAAGGAAGTGAAAGATCTATTTGACAAAAACTTTAAGTCTTTGAAGAAAGAAATTGAGGTGGATATCAGAAAATGGAAGGATATCCCTTGCTCTTGGATTGGGAGGATCAACCTCATAAAAATGGCAATTCTACCTAAGGCAATCTATAGATTCAATGCAATCTCTATCAAGGTCCCCTCAAAATTTTTCACTTTGAGATACCATCTTACACCTGTCAGAATGGCTAAAGTAAAAAACACCAATGATAGCCTTTGCTGGAGAAGTTGTGGAGAAAGGGGTACACTCACCCATTGCTGGTGGGAATGCAATCTTGTGCAACCACTCTGGAAAGCAGTGTTTCGGTTTCTCAGGAAATTCGGGATCAACCTACCCCTGGATCCAGCAATACCACTCTTGGGAATATACCCAAGAGAGGCCCTATCATACAACAAAAGTATATGCTCAACTATGTTCATGACAGCATTGTTTGTAATAGCCAGAACCTGGAAACAACCTAGATGCCCTTCAACAGAAGAATGGATGAAGAAAGTATGGAATATATACATATTAGAGTATTACTCAGCAGTAAAAGACAAGGACTTCTTGAATTTTGCATACAAATGGATGGAAATAGAAAACACTATCCTGAGTGAGGTAAGCCAGACCCAAAAAGAGGAACATGGGATGTACTCACTCATATTTGGTTTCTAGCCATAAATAAAGGACATTGAGCTTATAATTCATGTTCCTAGAGAAGCTAAATAAGAAGGTGAATCCAAAGACAAACACATAGGCATCCTCATGAATATTAATCTTCATCAGGCGATGAAAGGAAACAGAGACAGAGACCCACATGGGAGCACCGGACAGAAATCTCAAGGTCCAAATCAGGAGCAGAAGGAGACGGAGCACAAGCAAGGAACTCAGGACCACGAGGGGTGCACCCACACACTGAGACAATGGGGATGTTCTATCGGGAACTCACCAAGGCCAGCTGGCCTAGGTCTGAAAAAGCATCGGATAAATCCGGACTAGCTGAACATAGCAGACAATGAGGACTACTGAGAACTCAAGAACAATCGCAGTGGGTTTTTGATCCGACTGCACATACTGGCTTTGGGGGAGCCTAGGCAGTTTGGATGCTCACCTTATGAGACCTGGATAGAGGTGGGCGGTCCTTGGGCTTCCCACAGGTCAGGGAACCCTGATTGCTCTTCGAGCAGATGAGGGAGGGGGACTTGATTGGGGGAGGGGGAGGGAAATGGGAAGCGGTTGCGGGGAGGAGGCAGAAATCCTTAATAAATAAATAAAAATAAATAAAAATAAAAAAAGAAAATGAAAAGGAGTGAGAGTTGAAGAGGGAAGACTAATGGAAAATAAGGAAATATGGAAGTGTGGTAAAGGAACATAATAGGAGAAGGAAGACTAAAAAAGAGTGAAAAGGAAGAACAAGTAGGAGACATTAAAGAGGAGAGAAGACGGAAGAGAAGGGAAGATGGAACAAGGAGGGAAAAAGTCAGAAGGAAGAGGAAGGCAGAGGGAAGGGGATGAAAGAGGATGGGATGGAAAAAAGAGGAAAGAAGAGAAAGGACAAAGGAAGATCAGGGAAGAGTGAGAGGGCAAAGAAGGGCAAAGGAAAGAGAAATGAAAAGAGAAGACAGAAAAAGGCAAAAGAGGAGGGAAATGGAAGATAAGGCAGAAAATGAAAGAAGAAACTGAGGAGGACAGAAAAGGGAAGAGGAGGTAATGAGAGGCATACATAGATCTAATCTACGTGGGAAGTAGAAAATGATAAAAATCTGAGTAAATTGGGAAGATGGTAACTTTGGGAGAGGGTTCAAAGGGAGGGAAGAGGCAGGGAGTGAAGCAGAGAAAAATGTAAATCTCAAGAAAAAAGATGGCAAAGGAGGTAAGAAGATAGAATTTTGGAGGGGCTATTGTGAAGAGAAAAGAGGAAGGAATAGGAAAGGGGAGGGAATAGGGAAGAGAAAAGAAGGGCCAAGAAAAAGGAAAGAACATGGAGGGAAGTGGAGGAAGGAAAGATGAGAGAAGAGTAAAGTACAGGATACTTGCAGAATGAGGGAAAAGGAGAAACAGGGGGAGGAGGGAAGAGCCATAGGAAGAGATGAGGGAACAGTGAGGAGGAGGAATGAGTAAGAAAAATTATAAGAAATGAAGAATTTGGGGTGTAGACTTGAGCCAGGACGTCAGTGGGTACATCGAAGGGAATAGAGAGGAACCAGAAACCTCTGTAGGTCTGAATTTGAGTTTGGGACCTCTGAGGGAGTAAGCCTGAGTCAGATCCTCTGTGGATCTGGTGACACCTGAGCCTGGGAACTTCAAGGGAGTAGACAAGAGCCAGAAACCTTTGCAGAACTAACTCCAAGCCAAGGACCTCTGCAGGAGTGAGTACAGACCAGGATTTACAGAAACAGGTCAAAGCTAACAACCTAGGCTAGAACAGGCCTGAGATAGCAAACTCCAAGGGAGTGGAGCAAAGTTTGGGATTGCTGAGCAACCTCCAAAAATATGTAGTGACCACAGGCATAACAGGAACTGTGGCACTAACAGTACCATGAAGAACAACTATCTGAGGCTTGAATTCACTGGCACCAAAAGATTAATCAACAGAATCACTGACAGCCACAACTACACCTATTAGTAGAAAAGATGATTAGAACAGAAAGGAGGATGAATGGAACCAAATAGAAGACCCAGATATCAATCCACACATCTTCGAACACCTGATTTTGACAAAGAAGCCAAAAATATCAAATGGAAAAAAGAAAGCATATTTAACAAGTGGTGCTGGAAAATAACTGGATATCAACATGTAGAAGAATGAAAATAGACCCATATCTATCACCACGCACAAAACTCAAGACCTTAACATAAGATCAGCCACTGATCCTTATAGAAGAGAAATTGGGAAGTACACTTGAATGCATTGGCACAGGAGACTACTTCCTAAATATAACCCTAGCAGCATAGACATTGAGAGAAACAATTAATAAATGGGACCTCCTGAAACTGAAAAGCTTCTGTAAAGCAAAGGACATGGTCAACATGACAAAACGACAGGTTACTGAATAGGAAATGATCTTTACTAACCCCACATCAAACAGAGGTCTGATCTCCAAAATACATAAAGAGCTCAAAAAATTAAACACCAAAAGAACACATAATCCAATTTAAAAAAAATAGAGTATAGACCTAAACAGAGAACTCTCAACAGAGGAATCTAAAATGGCTGAATGACACTTAGGAAATGTTCAACATCCTTAGTCATCAGAGAAATGCAAATCAAAATAACTCTGAGATTCCATCTTACACCTGTAAGAATGATCAAGATCAAAAACACTGATAACAACTTAAGCTGGAGAGATTGTGGGGAAAAAGGAACACTTCAGCATTGCTGGTGGGAATGCAAGCTGGTACAACCCCTTTGGAAGTCAGTGTGGTGATTTCTCAGAAAATTAGGAAACAACCTTCCTCAAGACCCAGTAATACCACTTTTGGGTATATATTCAAAGTATGCTCAATCATACCACAAGGACATGTGCTCAACTATGTTCATAGCAGCTTTGTTTGTCATAGCCAGAACCTGGAAACAACCTAAATGCCCCTCGACCCAAGAATAGATTTTTAAAAAATGTGGTACATTTACACAATAGAGTACTACACAGCAGAAAAAATGACAGCTTGAATTTTGCAGGAATATGAATGGAGCAAGAAAACATTGTTTTGAGTGAGGTAACCCAGACACAGAAAATAATTATCACATATACTCACTAATAGGTGATTTTTTTAACATAAAGCAAAGAAAACCAGCCTACAAACCACAATCCCAGAGACCTTAGACAACAATGAGGACACTAAGAGAGACTTACATAGACCTAATCTACATGGGAAGTAGAAACTACAAAAAGATCTGAGTAAATTGGGAGCATAGGGACCCTGGGGGAGGGCTGAACGGGGGAGGGGAGAGGCAGGGAGGAAAGCAGAGAAAAATGTAGAGCTCAATAAATATATTTTAAAAATTGTCTGTCAGATACTCTAACCCTCAGTGAAAGTCGGTTGCCCCAACATTGCAAATGAGACTTTGGGTGACTGTCCAGGTAGTCAGCCCGTTGTTTCTATCATTTCTTGTACCTTTAGGAAGTAGCTTGCTTGCCTTTCCCTCTTACTCAGGTAACATTAGTTTCCTCCTCAAGTATTTGATGGGGTTGAAGACTAGACAGTCATGGCTAATATCCTCTCGTAACATAGCTAAGGCATTTTAGGTATAAGACTTAGACTCCTCAGGATAGAACAACTATTAAAATCTGTTATTTGCTAATCACTTTAGATTGGACATTTAGCACATGTTTCTTGCCTGATGTTTGTGATAGTAGTAGTTCTATTTTTGTGTATGTTTTTGCCCTTTTTCCTGAATAATACTTGGTCTTTGTTATTATTGGTTACAGTTTTGTACTAGGTTTAGAAGCCTCTTCTTTAGAGAAAAGGAGGAGGTGTTTTGGTAATTCATTCCACCAATAGGTTTTGGGGTGCTGGCCCATCAGGGTGTTGACTGAGGTACTACATGTGGACTGATAAGTGCAGACAGGGTGTATGCTCACTCTCTCATGTGGTGGTTAGAGATCTGATCAAGCTTCCTGTGTCCCTAGGGCAGAAGACCATGCCAGCTCTCTACCTTTATTGTGTGAGTATTCCCAAATAAATATTTGTTGTCCTTTATTCCAGTCTATTGTGACTTCCTTACTTACACCTACAATAGGGGTTGAAATTTCTACCTTCATCATCCTACTGTCCCAGAGGAGTCTCAGAATTAAACTGAAATAACATAGAAAAGTGTAATTCAGGCTTTGTTTGAAATGGAAGAAGCCTACATAAAGAAATTTCTACCAGGGCTGGAGATGGCTCCGTGTGCAAGAGTGGGGAGCCGGGTTTTCACTTCTATCATCCATGTAAAGCATCAGGCATGGCTGTGGACACATGTTAGCCACGGGACTGCGGGGGAGAAGAAGCATATAAGCCAGAAGAAGGCATCAGACACTTGCAGCCTGAGTTCTATGTGGTTGTGAGTTACCCCGTATGGGTTCTGGGACCCACATGCAGGTCCTCTGCTAGAGCAGCCAGCGCTCTTAACTGCTGACCCATCTCTCCAGCCCTGTTCTTAGTGACTTTAAATGTGTTTTCTTCGATGAAGGAGAAAATCTGTAATATGCAGACATGGGTGTCAAACGTATTGTGCAGTTTGAGGGCTTCTGGAAACACCTCTGCCTCAGCTGTCATAAACTTCTGTATTAATTTCTCTAGCCTTAGGTTCTATAGCAGGAGTGGGGCTGTTTGCCATGCCATTCACACAAGGACTTAGCTAGTCCTCTGCACTGGGCTGTTACCTTTTGCGGTAGTTTGAACATGATTGGCACCCATAATCTCATAGGGGGTGGCACCATTAGGAGGTGTGGCTTTATTGGAATGGGTATGGCCTTGTTGGAGGAAGTGTGTCCGTGTGGGGGGTGGACTTTAAGGGGAATGTGATAGTTTAAATGTAATTGCCCCTCATAATCTCACAGAGAGTGACACTATTAGGAGGTGTGACTTTGTTGAAGTGGGTATGCTCTTGTTGGAAGAAGTGTGTTACTTTGAGGCATTGAGGTTTTCTATGCTTAGGATACTGCTCAGTATCTCAGTTGACTTCCTGTTGCCTGCAAGATATAGGACTTTCAACTACTCCAGCACCATGTCTGCTGCACGCTGCCATGATCCCCATGACGATGATAATAGCCTGAACCTCTGAAACTAAGCAAACCACCTCAATTAAATGATTTCCTTATAAGAGTTGCCATGGTCATTATGTCTCTTCACAACCCTGGAAACCCTGCAACACCTGCCAATGCGATGAGGTACACCTGTGCTTCTGCAAACCTCTTGGTCACCAGACCAACGTAGCCCGGTAGCAAAATGTATGGGTAAAGGAGAGAAGGTGGCTCATCTCCTAGAACAGAAGAGGGGCATATCCAGGTCCTGAAAACAATGCTGATTTATGTTGTAGAAGCAGAGCCACGAGCTGTCTTTCTTCATGTTCTACTTTAACACACGGGACCCCTGCACTGAAGATTTTCAAAACTCATTCAGGGTGGCTGTGGTGGCACATGGCTTGGATTGCCACTCAGGCAGCAGAGGCAGGTGGATCCTTGAGTCTGAGGCTGGCCAATGATCCATAGTTCCATAGTGAGACCCTGTACTAAAACAAAACCCCCAATACACAATAATTCTCCCAGGACAGGGACCTTGTTCAATGGTATGCCTTGCCTAGCATGCCCACATCCCTTGGTTCAATCCTTACGATGACACCACAACCAAAAAACAAAACAAAACAAAAAATCACCCACACCAAAATGGCTGAAATCTACCTGTGTGTGATCATTTGAATGCTAAATGTCCCCACAGGCTGCTGGGCCTGAGCACTTGGTCCAAGGCTGCTTTGGAAGACCGGAACCTTTAGTAGCCTTGCTGATGAAAATTAATAACTTGAATCTTTTATTTATTTTTTATTTTTAATTGAAAGAATTTCTGCCTCCTCCCAACCTCCCATTTCCTTCCCCCTACCCCACTCTTCTCCTCCTCCCCGACCTCTCTCCCCCTCCCTCTCCAGTCCAAAGAGCAGTCAGTGTTCCCTGCCCTGTGGTAAGTCCTAGGTCCTCCCCGCTCCATCCAGGTCCAGAAAGGTGACCATCCAAAAAGGCTAGGCTCCCACAAAGCCAGTGCATGCAGTAGAATCAAAACCAAGTGCCATTGTCCTTGGCTTCTCATCAGCCCTCATTGTCTGCCATGTTCAGAAAGTCCGGTTTTATCCCCTGCTTTTTCAGTCACAGTCCAGCTGGCCTTGGTGAGCTCGCAATAGATCAGCCCCACTTTCTCAGTGGGTGGGTGCACCCCTCATGGTCCTGACTTCCTTGCTCATGTTCTCCCTCCTTCTGCTCCTCATTGGAACCTTGGGAGCTCAGTCCAGGGCTCCAGTGTGGATCTCTGTCTCTATTTCCATCCATCGCCAGATGAAGGTGAAAGACCCCAGTGGTGGGCAGTCTTTCAGGCTGAGGAGACCCTCCCAAGGAACAGCGAGTCACTCTTCGGATGCAAATAGCAAGAGGCTTTATTCAGTACACAGGTACCTGGGGCGACTTAGTCTCTCGAAAGACAAAGCGCGCCTGCAGACTGGGGGAAGGTCTTTTTATAGGAAAGAGGGCAGCAGAAGCAGATTACAGAAGCAAATGCATTGTTAGTGGTCAGTTGGAATGGGGCAAGGGGCACAGGTGGTTTTTCCTTTCCCAGCACAGATGTATGGGAACAGATATCCTGTTTCCCTTTTGTTCTTTCTTTCCTTTTACAGCACAGATGTATGGCAACAGATTTCCTGTTAATTGATGTCCTGTCCTAATCTATGGATATAAATATCCTGTTCTGCAGCCAGGGACCCTGACCTTACTCTGCACTTACAGTCGTTCGTCAAAAGCTTTGTGAAATGACGTTACAGCAGCTAAGCTGGGATCTTTCATAGGGGGAGTCGTCTCTTCTGTGAATTGCTGATATTCTAAGTTGGGCATATGTGCTGACTATAGGCATCCGGGTTCCCTAAGCAAACGGGATGTTCTCATGGGAGCAGGCCAGCTGCGGGTTCTGGGAGGGGGTATCCAGAGGGCCTTCCACTTTTCCTGTTTCTAGTTTGGCTCCTTATCGCTTGGGGCCAGATGGCTGACCGGCTGACCGCAGATATCTTACCTGGCTTCTCCGCCCTTGTTCTCAAGTCGAACTTCCCTGCTCTAATGTTACTTGTGTTGCTCCAAAGTTTAAGCCTGGCGTTGCTGCTGCTTAGCTGTTTGTCTATACTGTGGGGGTCTTTCAAAGGTTCTATGGTGATATGCAAGATATTCATCAGTATGGCTATAGGATAGGGTCATTTCAGGTTCCCTATCCTCAGCTGCACAAGGAGGTAACTGGGGACATCACCCTGGGCACCTGGGAGCCCCTCTAGGTTCAAGTCCCTTGCCAACCCTAAGATGGCTCCCTTAATTAAGTTATGTGATTCCCTGCTCCTCTATCCGAACTTCCTTTCTCCCAATCATCCCGTTTCCTCAAGTTCCCCCCATTCTCCCCTTCTTACTTTTCTCTCCTCATCTCCCCTTACCCCTGTCCCACCCCACCCCCAAGTTTCCAATTTTTTGCCCGGCAATCTTGTCTAGAGAGATGGCTCAGCGGTTAAGAGCACTGAGTGCTCTTCCAAAGGACCTGAGTTCGATTCCCAGCAACCACATGGTGGCTCACAACCATCTGTAATGAGGTCTGGTGTCCTCTTCTAGCCTGAAGGCATATATGCAAACAGATTAATGTATCCATAATAAATAAATATTTTAAAAAAAATTCTACGGCCATACCACCCTGAACGTGCCTGATCTCGTCACTTGAATTTTTATGTATCTGGTCCTGGTTCTCTCCACTCTCAGGTTCCTGACTGTGATACAATGTGACAAGCTGCCTATGCCAGGATGCCTTCCCCCTCCCTGAAGGACTGTATCCTTTCTAACTGTAAGACAGACTAGGCCCCTCCCCCTTGCCCTTCAGTCACCTCTGGGCTGATCTGGTCCTATCAGCAAGGACCATCCCTTGTATGTTGATTCAGATGCGTTCAAATGCCTTTCTTGTCGAAGGTGACATTTTCTTCTGAGACGATAAGACACAAATGAAGACAAGCCAGCCAAGTTTAGAGACTATTTCCATTTCTTAAAGGAATATGAATTTATGATTTGATGTTCAAAATAGAACTTCTGCATCTCAGAAAATATATTTGTTTACATACATACAAACTGTAGCTGAAACCCGCGAGTGGCCCGCCCAGATTTTCTCTCAGTGCACACACAATGATGTCTGTACTTTCCTTCCAGGACCAGTGGGTTTTTTCATCCATCCTCCACAAGATTTTCTTTGTGTCGCTCTGGCTGTCCTAGAACTCATTCTGTAGACTAGGCTGGCCCAGAGCTCAGAGATCTACTGAAATCTGCCTCTTAGGTGCTGGGGTTAAAGGTGTGCACCACCTTGCCCAGTTCAGTGCCAGGGGAGTTTGGTCAGAATAATCCCCCAGGCCTTGCCCACTGCATTTACAGATTGCAGGATTGCATTTAGAGTCCCCTGCATGGTGTTCCCATTTTCCCTAACTGCAGGGGCCACCCTTTCACTGCTTAGAGTCTTTTATGTTCAACAAGCACGTGCTGCATAATTAACCCCAGAATTCCGGTGCCCAGGTGCAGTCCTATGGTGATGCTGGAGCATCGGTGCATAGTGCACACCTAAAAACTGTGTGGTGCAGCAGGATTTGGTGAAACACTGAACCAAAAGACAGAAAGCTGCCGGCCTTGAGCACACAGGGCAGCGAAAGCCAGAGCAGAGACACCAGGGCATCAAGTGGGTTCAGATTTTATTTTCTGGGGGGAAGATTTTCTGTTAGTCAGACGTGGATTTTCACTTAGCTGGAGTTGATTTATTCGGTTTGCAAGCTGTCCGTTTCCCCACTGCTTTATTATCAGAGGCTTAGAGACCATTGGTCGTTTTGAAGGGGTCCAAAGCCGCTTTGATCTGGTTTTTAGAGATAATGTAGAAAATGGTTTAACAGGATGAAGTGGACTTCACCTCTCCCAGGTGGAAGTTTACATCTAAACCAAAGTCTTGAGCCCTGGCAGCCATTCAGGCCTGGTGCCCCGTCCAGTTATTCAGGATCTGAAGAGCTTCTACCTGTATGAATCATGGGTGAGAGAAAAGAAGGAGACCAAGCAAGATTCAGTTGTCGAGGTCTCCGTTTATTAGGGTAATGGTTGAGGCTTATATAGCCCTTGAATGAGGAACTTGGCTTGGGGTGGGGGGTAGGGGTAAGAAGGAACTTTGCCAGGGTAGCAAAGGTCACCAGTCAGCACACCTAGTGTAAACAGAAACATTCTTTTTGTGATTCTGTTAACAAACAGTTCTCAAAATAGCTGGGATGTGGGGCTCTCTGCAAACATCCTTAGGACAATGGTCCCTGCTATCATCTTAGGACAATGGTCCCTGCTATCATCTTTAGGACAATGGTCCCTGACAGTGCCCCTCCCACTATTTCACAGCATACCCCCACACGTGGGGTTGTACCAAACTCAAGGGCAGCGGAGCCTGGATGTGCTGCAGCTTGAGCTTTGAGAAGCTGGCTTGCTCCAGGGCCTTCCAGCTCTCTCTCGTTAGGTTGCATCCATCAAACAGAAGGAACCAGGCAGAAGCCAAGACCTGTTGCCAGGCGAAATTCCAGGTGGACCGCTCATCTGCCACGTGCTCCAAGAAGAAGTAAGCGCCTCCCTGAAAAAGAACATGCACACACACATTTTAAAGATACTGATTGTGGGAAAACAGCTTTACAAGATGTGTGAAGCATCAAATTTCAGTACCTGAGGCCAACTTTGAGAATTCACCGGTAAATTATAATGGAGTTAGGTAATAGGTAATGTAGTTTGAATTTCAGTCACATTTTATACAGCACTAGCTGGTAAGATAGCCCATGCCTGGAATCTCCACACAAGAGAGCCTAAGGCAGGATGATCTGAAGTGACAGCTTAGCTGGCCCAGTCACAGTGGGACCACATCTTCAGACCTGGAACTTGGTCTGTAGACCAGACTGGCCTTGAATTTAGAGATCTGCCTCCCTTTGCCTCCAGGCTGCTGGGCACCACCACCACCCAGACAAAAGGAGCTTTTTAAAAGGAGCTGCCAATCTAAGAAATACACATACATTTCTGTGGACATACAGGATGCATAATCACTGAAATAGAAAGCACTCAGTGTGGTCTACCCTTACCACACTCATCCCCCTTAACAGGGTTACTTGTAGCAGAACAAACACCTACAATCCCCAGCACTCAGGAAGCTGGGTCAGGGGGATTGCTGCAAGCTTGAGGCCATCTTGGGCTACATCTACACTCTTTCAGAAAACACAGCCAATCATATTAAGTTCTATTACTGCCACTGTTTTTGTTTTAGTTTTGAAACAGGGTCTCATGGTACAACTTTATTGGCCTTTCACTTGCAATAACCCAGCCTGGACTTGAACTCACAGAGATCCACCTGCTTCTGCATCCTAGTGCTGGGGTTAAAAACAACATGCCTTTTAATCTTTTAATGATGTCTGGCCCATCTTTGGTTTTACCCACGAGGGAACGGAGTCCAAGAAACAGTCTATAAGTGTCAGAAAGAAATTCTAAACTTCTATATGTTACTCCAGAACTTTCTCAGAAACATGTTTATTTTTGAAAGTGTAGAAAATACAGAAATGTTTTAGAGCCAAATCACAGTGGCCCACATCTGTAATTCCAGCACTTGGGAGGTGGAGACAGAAGGATAAGAAGTTCAAAGTTGCCGTGCCAGCATGGCAACTGGAGTTCCCTGAGCGAGGGACATCAGGATTAGCACACAGCACAACTTCAGGTTCTGCAGACAAGCCTTTATTCCACTTTCTCACACAGTATATACAGCCCTCAGCAGGGGAGGCCACGCCAGCAAAAGCAGAAAGCTCATCACCTTAACTCACATGGCTTAGGGGTAAACATCCTTAGAAACATTGCTGAAAACAAAAGATTGTTCCTGTTTTAGTTCTTGTTTTCAGAACAACCAACCACAAGAGTGCAAAACAGATCATGTGGGGGTGCAAAGGCCTGTCCTCAAGGGACCCAACCAAAGTCAGTTTTAGAGACATAGTAAGTTTGAGTCAAGTTTGCCTTACCCGAGAACCTGTCTTAAAAACAACAACAAAAAAAAAAGGATTGGAGACATGACTTAAAACAAAAAAGTATTGGAGAGATGACTCAGGTTGAGAGAGCTGGCTGTTCTTGCAGAGGAAGGTTCTGTTCCTAGTACCCGTATCAGTTGGTTCACAACCGCACATAACTCCAGTTCTGGGGATCCAATGTTCTCTGGCCTCCATGGGACCTGCACACACATGGTGCATATAACTCAATCAAGTATGCACAGACATATACATGAAAAATAGAAAAAGAAGAAAAGAGAAAACCAGTCATGGTCCATATTACATGTAAACTGGCAATTGTTCCTAACATTAAGTCTGTACCACACGCTGTTTATAATCTTTATTTTACTTCCTATCTGTTAGGCTTCTCCCAGTTTTTCACTGTAACCAGCATTAATGTCTACCAATCTTGGGAGCACTTGTAATTATTCCCAAACAGATACATTGTTTTTAAAAGCAGGGCTGAGTAGGTGGTGGGTGCCTTTTAACACACCTTGGTAGAAGATTTCAAATTGCCCTTTGGAAAAACTGACTCACCTTTACACTGGAGCTAGCAATATCTGTGAAAGTTGTGCCTTAGGGTTTCCACTGCTATAAAGAGACCCCGGCCTGCTTCCCACCCCCCCCCTTCCCCTCAGCCTGGCGCTGGACACAGCCTGCAGCACCTAGAAGACACTGTGTGTGCTGCTGACCTTGATCCTCCTGCCTCTGCAGGCCCTGGGGCTGGGGCTGTAGGTGTGAGTCATGGCATCTAGCTAATAGAATCACACTGTAATAAAATGACTGCTCATTAATGGGAAAAAGCAGTTGTTTCCATGAGCAAGCAAGGATGGATATCAACAGGCAGACCTAAAAGGAATCCAAGTACACAAGCTTTCTAGGAAAAAGATTTTCTATCTACTAAGAACCTTAAAGATAAGTGTATTTTTACCTGAGTGTTCATGTGTGAGTGCCCATTTGTAGGGGGTTTGTGTGGAGGTCAGAGGACAACTTCCGGTATATGGCTTCTCACGGCAGTCTCCACTTTTGACACAGCATCTCTCATCGGCTGGATTTCTCCACATTGGCTAGGCTAACTGGCTAGTGGCCTCACAGATCTGCCAGTTTCCAACTCCCCTGTTCTGGATTTAGTATGTGGGCACATGAATGTGTACATACACACGTGTGTGGACAACAACAGTCGTTAAACGCAGGCAGTCTTTCTCCAAAAGGAGAGTCTACGCAAGGAAACTTGCCAGGCTTCTCTTATTTTTGTATCTATCATTGCTCCTTCACAGTCTTGCTGTTTTACTGTTGCGCTTTGGTCCTCAGGATTCTGAGACTCCTGTGCTCATGTTTGCTACACAAATGCTTCATAAATGCATTAACACCAAGTCCCTCTTTTTGTTTAAAATTTTCATTACATTAATTTAGTCTGAGTGTGAAAGCACAGTGTGTGTGTAAGTGTGTGCACATGTGTTCTCTTTTCCCACCATGTGGACCTCAGGGCAGCAGACTTGACCGCAGTGCCTTTGCTGGCTGTACTATCTTACTGGTCACCTCCCCCTCTTCTGTCTTTCTGTTGTTATTCCTTGACTTTCAAAACAACCTCACAACATCACCTGGTTGGTCTCAAGCTCATTACATAGCAAAGTCATCCTGGCACTAGCTGGTCTTGAACTCCCAGTCCTCCTGCCTTGAATTGCCATTACAGGTGTGTTCCACCACATCTGGCTTCTACTCTTCTCCGTTAAAAACAAACAAAAACAAAAACCTTTTAATTCACTAGCAAAATGTTCCCAGGCACTGACTGTAAGTGCTGGAAATACAGGAGCTGTCGAAGGAGAGTAGGAACCTACCTTCAGGTGCTGTGTAGATCAAACTGCGTTATTTCATTCATAATGCAAATGACACCCAGGGCGGCATTTCATCCTTCGGTTTTACTCAGCCAGTGATGATGAGTGATATTGCCTTTAGGGGAGAAACTGCACTTTGATTTTCACCTGCACCCCACGTGGGGCATGAACATGCTACCTGAGCAGCTCTGTGCATTTCCGAGGAAAGAGTCCATCTCCCTTTTGCCGGCCTTTGTCACATGCTACTCTGGCCCTGGCCACCCAAAGGCAGGGGTCCGGATAGAATTCAGTTTAGAGATGTAGTTATCTCAAATGATACAGAGAAGTTCAAATAAAACATATGTTTAAGAGTAGAAAACCAAATTCCCTAGTAAAAACGAAAAACCAAACATGTCATTTCCTCAGGCTAGGGCAGGACACAGGAAGGAAAAGCAGAGAGATGGGCTTTGCTATGTCTGTGAATAATCTGGGAGCTTGGCGGGGGGTGGGGGTGGGGGAGCAAACTTTGCCTGGGTGTTGAGATTTGGAAATCTGTGCAGGCATGCAGCTGAGAACACTTGGGACACATGAGACTGTTGGAAAGGATATGTGTGTGGAAAGACAGCCGAGAGAGAGATCCTCAGTGTCTAGGGACAGCAAAGGGGCAGAAATGCCGAAATCTGGAAGATGACACTGGGCAGCAATATTTTCACTGAAGAGCTGGACCTGGGCAGGGTGTGGTGGTGCGTGTCTTTAATACAGTACTTGGGAGGCAGATCTCTGTGAGTTCACAGCCACCCTGGTCTACTTACAGAGTTTCAGGCCAGCTTAGCGCAATTCAGTGAGAATGAGACCTGGATTCAAAAACGTTAAAGCCATTGCTGTGTATCTTGGTGCATCTCTTAAACCTCTTTTCTGGAAGGATGATCATAAGTATCTTCTTAAGAGGGTCATGGTTAGGGTAAACTGAGGCTGTCATGATGATCTGGGTTCCATTAAGCAACCATAGATGCTAACAAAGACAACGGAGGCCATGTCAGTGTGTGTGAGGCGTGGCTACGGATCTTTACCTGCTAGTTTGATCACTGTGCACCTGTCCTTGTGCCAGAGAGACTATGCTGAGCTCTCAGCCTCCGAGACACTGACTTTCACTGGGTTTATGTGTTTACCACCACACCCAGCCAACTTTTTAATAGCTACAGCGTTCCTGACTATGTGACTCCCATCCACAGACAGGTTTTCTCCTGTTTCCACTAATGCCAATGTTCCGTTAATGACTAACCTTGTGATGGACAAGGTTTTGCACATGTGTAGCTGTAGATAAATTCTAGTAGATAAAATTATGCTCACTTGATACTTTGATATGTCTAGTGTCTTCAAAAACTTTTGCTGTATGAGAGCCCCATCCCAAATCCACCCCAGTACCTAGACTATGTCTCAGACAGTGTCACAGTTAAAAATGGCCTCTAGGTCTTTCTCATACAATGACTATTTTAATTTATGTTCCTGATCTTGCCCAGTTGCTCATCTTGGTTTTTGTTTGTTTGTTTGTTTACTCTGACCAGTTTTAAGAAACAAAATCATTGTCCTTAGTAACTTGCCAATTTTTGTTTGTTTTGATTTTTGAGACAGGGTCTTGGTGTGCAGCCTTGGCTGGCCTAGGCTTCACTATGTAGACCAGGCTGGCCTCAAACTCATAGAGATCAGCCTGCCTCTGCCTCCCCAGTGCTGGCACTTGTAATGTTTTTTAATTTGGGGGGCATGAACCCTTCAGCTGTTCTGGGAGCTACTGTTACCAAGTTCAACATTTGAGCTGTCCTGCAGGCTCCTCTCGCCTCTGCAGGAGCTTAGAATGTTTTACATTTTGATTTGTCAGTCCTTACCTTTGTAGTTATTCGCCACTCTTTTTCTTTAAAAAAAAAAAAAAAGTCCTTCCTTATTTTTTTTAAGTGTACCTTTTAGTTTAGAATATACCGGAAATTGACAGGACCACCCTTGGGGTTAGGGTTAGGGTTAGTCCTCCCCCATCTGTCACTCACTGGCCTCAGCACTCGGCACACCTTCTCAAGAATCTTCTCCTGGTTCTTCACCAGGCACAGCACGAGGGTGCTGACCACCACATCCACAGAGCCATCAGCCACCTGGCTCATGTTCTCCTCAGCCGCCACAACGAAGCGCTCGAACTGCAGCTGCTGGTTCTCTGAGACGCTCTTGAGCAAAAACTTCTCGAAGTTGGGATTAGGGTCGACACAGGTCACCCTGCACCCGGGAGGATAGAACTTAAAGTTGGCCCCCCGTGCCACAGTCCACCTCCAGCAGCAACAGCTTCCCCGAGGCGCCTGCGAACTCCGGCAGGTTGCTGAAAAGCTCTTTCTTTATGCTTGCCATCTGCTGGTTGTATATCACCGAGAACTGCCACAGCATGTAGGGAAAGCACTTCTTGCATATTCGGTTCCACATGCCTAAAAGGTTCAGCAGATACATGGGAAATGCCAGAATGCCGACAACCAGCCGGAGGACCAGGATGGCAAGCTTCATGGCAGCGAATGGAGGAGAAAGGGCCACAGCTGGGAACAGTCCCCTTGAGGAGCAGGGCGCAGGCTCTGGGCCATGTTCCAGAGCCAATCAGGAAGGAAGGTGGCACCTGCTAAGCAGAAAAACAAAACCCAAGATTCCCTCCCCCACCCCACCTCACCCCATCCTACCCCATCTACCCCACCTACCCCACCTACCCCACCCAGGAGATAAGACCGAATTTGGCACAGCTGGGTGCGCAATGGCCCAGGGCTGTCCCTCGTGTTTCCTCAGGAGAGTTGCAGCTAGAACTCCAGTCTGGTCCTGCCTGGCCTTGTTTGGGTCTAGAGGCAGTGGCAGGGTTCCTGCTGTGGTTTGTTATAAGCAGGGTCCTTTTACCTCGCCCACTCAGCCAGTCGGCAAGTCTGTCCTGAGGAGAGTCCATGCGTGGATTAGAGCACCACGGGGATGCTTGACTGAGATCCCACTATCATAATTTAGTCACCACCTTTCTTCTCTCCCCACTGCATCCCACCAAGGTCGTTTTTTTCTTTTTCTTTTCTTCTTCTTCTTCTTCTTCTTCTTCTTCTTCTTCTTCTTCTTCTTCTTCTTCTTCTTCTTCTTCTTCTTCTTCTTCTTCCTCCTCCTCTTTCTCCTCCTCCTCCTCCTCCTCCTCCTCCTCCTCCTCCTCCTCCTCCTCCTCCTCCTCCTCCTCCTCCTCCTCTTCCTTCTTTTTGGTTTTGATTTTTTGAGACAGGGTTTCTATGTAGCTTTGGAGCCTGTCCTGGAACTAGCTCTTGTAGAGCAGGCTGGCCTCGAACTCACAGAGATCCGCCTGCCTCTGCCTCCCAAGTGCTGGGATTAAAGATCTGCGCCACCACCACCTGGCTTCTTTTTCTTTTAAATAAAGGAAGTGAAAGTGATTTCCGCTTAGTTTCACCCAACAATTTCCCAAGTTCTTTTCTAAACGGAAGCTTTAATAAATTAATAATTCATCAGAGGGATTTCTGCTAAGTCACTGTTTGACCCGTCTATCGTTTAAAGTGCAATTGTCATTCTTCACCTTCATTATACTTGGTTATTATATAACAGCCGAGCAGAGTAAACTTATGATCAGGATATTCACATTTGCACCACGGTGGGCCTTACAAACCCACCAGTTTACAGCTGCAAGAATCTGTCTTGATGGGAGTGTTCTGGGTTTTTGTTTTGTTTTGTTTTGTTTTGTTGCCAAAGGCAGGGTCTCACTCCTTAGACCAAGCTGGCCTTGAATTCTTGATCTGGCTTTGACCTCTCAAGTGTTGAGATCACAGACCTCTGTCACAAAGGCCATGCTGCACGGACTTCTTGGATTATTTTTTGAGTCATAAATTCCCAAGAAGATAAACTGCTCTTAACTCGTTTGCTTCTGTTTCTTCTGAGTGCTCGAACAGGTCTTAATGGAATTAAGTGAACTATCAAAGCGATTCTAAGTAAAACACGGAGCTTTTGATATGTGAATGGCAACAGAATTGTAGACACAACTAGAAGAACTGAGAAACTAATACATTCACGCAGTTCTGCAAGTCTGATCAAGAAGTCACTCCTCCGGTTTTCAGATGAAATGGAGTGATACAGCCATAACATCTGATAATTGGCAGGGCAGTGTCGACATCAGAGGAGAGAACAACTCGCATTCTAAAGCACAAGAGTGCTGGGGATGGATGGAACTGTGTTCTCTTTTTGATCTTTCTTTTATTTGATGGTGGAGGTGGATGGTACAAAGGCTTGAGCCCAGGGCCTCATGCATGACAGGCAATGACTCGATCACTGATCCCTAACACAGGGAGGGGTGTGTGGGGGTGATTTAAAGTCTACTCATATTTATATACCCTACACTTATACAATTACAACAGCAGGACCTGGTGGCACACACCTTAATCCCAGAACTGAGGAAGCAAAGGCAGGCAGAGGTGTGTGAAGTCTGTGAGACCAGGCTGATTTACATAGTGGCACAGGAACCCCCTCTACCCAAACTGTAGAATAGAGAGGCCTGTCTCAAAAACAAAAAACAACCAAACAAAAGTATTATAATAACTATTCCATGTTGTGTTTCAACACACATGTGTACATGTGTGTGCTGGAGCATATGAAGTTATTTTTTTCATTTTTAAATTTTATTTATTTATTTAATTTTTCAAGTCAGGGTTTCTCTGTGCAACTCTTTCTGTCCTGAAATTTACTCTATAGACCAGACTGGCCTGGAATTCAGAGATCTGCCTGCCTCTGCCCCCCTCCCACAACAAAGCGCTGGGATAAAAGGCATGTGCCACCACCACTGCCCAGGATTTTTTTTAATTGCGTGTTCTCATGTGTGCACATGTCAAGCACTCGGGTAGAGGGACAAGTTTCAATAGCAGGTTCCCCTCTACTTTGCTGAGGGAGAGTCTCTTGTTTCTACAGCTGTGCTGAACACCCCAGGCCAGCTAGCAATTCTGTCATTGCCTTCTGGGCTACCATAGGAGTGCTGGAACTGTGGGTGTACAGCACCCATTTACCTGGATTACTGGGTACACCGCTAGTGCTTTTATGTACTAATCCAGGCACACTTTATTTTTTTGCATTTTTTTTAAACTATAGAGTCATGTGGTTGCTGGAAATTGAAGTCAAGACCTACGGAAAAGCAGCCAGTGCTCTTAATCACTGAGCCACCTCTCCAGCCCCATTTTTGTTTTTGTTTCTGAAAGCAGGCAATGGATTCAGGGCCATTTTATTGCTTCCCTGTCACACCCTACATATGTTTATGTCATCACTTGTTGGCATATGACTGGATTATTTCCAGCTTGGAGCTATAAAAAATTAAGCTATTATGAGGTTGAGCCTGGTAGTGCCACCTTTAATCCCAGAAGAGGCAAAGGCAGGGCAATGGTCAGTCTGTTCTACATAGTGAGTTCCATGGCAGCCAAAGAAACACAGTGGGGAGCCTGTCTAAAATGACAAAAACATCCTTTCTACCATTGTGTGTGTGTGAATTTGTGTGTGTGCACTTGCTTTTGAGTGCACACAACACATACTACAACTGTGTTAGTTTCTATTGTAATAAACACCATGACCAAAGCAACTTATGAAGAAAACGTTTAATTGGGTTTACACTTCCAGAGGGGTAGAGTCCTTGTTGGCTGAATAGCAGTATGGTGAGAACGAAGGTGTCATGGTGGCAGGAATAACTGAGAACTCATATCTCAAACTGTGAGCAGGAGACAGAAAGACCCTTAAATGGCGTGCATGTTTTGAAACCTCAGGGCCCACCCCTAGTGACAGACTTCCTTCAGTGAGACCACACCTCTCCCTCCAGTATGGTCTCACTATGTAGCCCTGACTGTCCTGTAATGTAGTAGATCAGGCTGGCCTGGAACTTGCAGAGATCTGAGATATGCCTACTTCTTCCTCTTGAGTGCTGGGATTAAAGGTATAGGGCCACACTTTCTAACCCTCCCTAAACAGACCATCAATGGGTGCCAAGCATTCAAACACCCAAGACAGTGCACATGTGAAGGACAGGGGACAACTTTTGGGAGTTAGGTCTCTGGCTCTCAGTTAGGACTGGCAGCAATGACCTTCCCTACTAATCCATCTTACTGTCCCATCCCCAATTGTATTGTTTTGTTTTTGAGACAGGGTCTCATGTAGCCTAACTGATCTCAAGCCTCATTATGGAGCTAAGAATGAGCTTGGACCCCTCCTGCCTCCACCCACTGAGTGCTGGGTTTGCAGACCTCTATCACCATTCTAGCTTTAAAGGCAGTGTCATATATGCTCAAGACGTAAGCATGATTCATTGCTATTTTTATACTATTTTTTTAATTTACATTTTTATTTCTATGTATGTATTTGTGTGAATGTTATATAATGGATATGTGGGTGCCCAAGGAATCCAGAAGGTATCAGATCGTCCCGGGCTGGAGTTACAGATGACTGTGAACCATCTAATGTGGGAGTTGGCACTCTCCTTCCACTGTGGGAAAGGGGACTGGACGGGGTTGTCCAGCTTGTCCAGCAAGTGCTGAGCCCACTGAGCCCTCCCACCAGCTCTCATCTCAACTTTTTTTTGACTTTTCAAGACAGAGTTTCTATATAGCCTTGGCTGCCCTGAAACTTGCTCTGTAGACAAGGATGGACTCGAACTCACAGAGATACACCTGTCTCTGCCTCCCAAGAGCTGGGATTAAAGGTGTGTGTTACCACTACCTGGCTTCCACTTTACTTTCTGAGACAGGGTTTCTCACTAGCCTTGGCCATATAGAGCCAGGATTGTGGCTCATGAACACCAAGGAGCTATCTGTGTCTACCTCCTGAGTGTTGGGGATTGCAAGTACATCTATACCCAGCTTATTTCTTTTAATGTGGTTTTGGGTGATTAAACTCATGTGTCAAGGCAAACACTTTCCCACTTGCGTTATTTTGCTAACCCTTCTCTCAAGATAGCTTTCTCGGTTCCCATAGCCTGCCCACAGCAAGCAGGGTGGGCCCTTTGTTCGTGAGCTAACCAAGCAGCGCGGAGTTTCGATATGGGCACCTAGTGAAACATCATTGTGGTGAGTGAGTGCTGCTTGGCAGCCGGGAACATACCTCAGCCCGCCCACACTTCCTGGCCATCCTACAGGGGCTATACTGCCCAATACCTCCTCTCTCTTCCTATCCCATCCAGCTTACATCCAGATCCCCCCACCCCCTGTCTCCCTCCCTCCCACCCTTCTTTGGCGGCATAGCGCCTCCCTGCTCAGCCTGCTCGGGTGCTGGGACCGATCCCAAACCGGGAGGGCAAAGGGGGGGGGGGGGGGCGGTAGCTCCTTTGTCCCCATAGCCTGCCTGCAGCAAGCAGGGTGGGCCCTTTGTTCGCTAGCTAACCAAGCAGCACGGAGTTTCAATCTGGGCACCAAGTGAAACATCATTGTGGAGAAAGATCTCTGGAGAGTGACATCACTGGGAAGGTACATCAGGGGGCAAGAAGACCTGATCCTGTAAAAGAAGATCCATAGGGGAGTATTGGGAGGAAGAGATGGGCAGACGCCAATGCAGGAATTCTCCCAACAATCTGAAAAACAACACGAAACCACCAGAAGCCAGCGACCTCACAACAGGAGGACATGAACACCTTAATCAAGAGGAAGTAGAAAAAACTGACTTCATGAAAGTGATTGACACCCTTAAACAGCATATAAAAAACGCCCTTATAGAAATGGATGAGAAGTATAACAGAAAGTTCGAGGAATTGAGTAAATCAGTGAATGATACCCTAGGAAACCAAGGAAAAACAATCAAGCAGATAATGGAAACAGTTCATGACTTGAAAACTGAACTGGAGGCAAAGAAGAAAACACAAACAGAGGGCCGACTGGACATGGAAAATCTAGGTAAACGAATAGAGACTACAGAATCAAGCATAACCAGCAGAATACAAGAGATAGAAGAAAGAATCTCAGATTCTGAGGATAACATAGAGAAAATAAACGCTCTGATCAAAGAAAACAGCAAGTCCAACAAACTCTCATCACAAAACATTCAGGAAATATGGGACACAATAAAAAGACCAAACCTAAGAATAATTGGAGTAGAAGAAGGAGAAGAAGTGCAGCTCAATGATCCAGAAAATATACTTAATAAAATTATAGAAGAAAACTTTCCCAACCTGAAGAAAGATGTACCTATGAAGGTTCAAGAAGCATACAGAACACCAAATAGGCTGGATGAAAAAAAAAAAAACATCCCCTTGCCATATAATAATCAAAACACAAAATATACAGAATAAAGAAAGAATATTAAGAGCCGCAAAGGAAAAAGGCCAAGTTACTTAAAAGGTAAACCTATCAGACTTACACCTGACTTCTCTATGGAAACCATGAAAGCCAGAAGGTCCTGGATAGATGTACTCCAAAAACTAAGAGACCATGGATGCAAGCCCAGACTACTATATCCAGCCAAACTTTCGTTCACTATAAATGGAGAAAACAAAATTTTCCAGGATAAAAACAAATTCAAACAATACGTAGCCACGAATCCAGCCTTACAGAAAATAATAGAAGGAAAATCACTAACCAAGGAGTCCAACAATGACCACAATAACTCAGACATCTAGAAACCCGTCAACAGCGCAAATCAAAGAAGGAAAACACACAAACCCTACTACTAAAAAAGTGACCGGAGTTAATAACCACTGGTCATTAATATCACTTAATATCAATGGGCTCAACTCACCTATAAAAAGGCACAAGCTAAGAGATTGGATAAGAAAACAGGATCCAACATTCGGCTGTCTACAAGAAACACACCTCAACCACAAAGACAGGCACCTACTCAGAGTAAAGGGCTGGGAAAAGACTTATCAAGCAAACGGACCTAAGAAACAAGCAGGTGTGGCCATACTAATTTCTAACAAAGTTGACTTCAAACTTAAATCAATCAGAAAAGATGGAGAGGGACATTTTATACTCATAACAGGAACAATTCATCAGGAAGAAGTCTCAATCCTGAATATCTATGCCCCTAATATAAAAGCACCCACGTACGTAAAAGAAACATTACTAAAACTCAAGGCAGCCATCAAACCGCACACACTAATAGTAGGAGACTTCAACACTCCTCTCTCACCAATGGACAGGTCAATCAGACAGAAACCTAACAGAGAAATTAGAGAATTAATGGAGGTAATGAAGCAAATGGACTTAACAGACATCTATGGAGTATTCCACCCAAATAGGAAAGAATATACCTTCTTCTCTGCAGCTCATGGAACCTTCTCGAAAATTGATCACATACTCGGTAACAAAGCTAACTTACACAGTTACAAAAAAATATTAGTAACCACCTGTGTCTTATCAGATCACCATGGATTAAAGTTAGAATTCAACAACAATGCTACCCCCAGAAAAACTAAAAAACTCATGGAAACTGAACAGTCAACTACTGAACCATACCTGGATTAAGGAAGAAATAAAGAAAGAAATTAAAGTCTTCCTTGAATTCAATGAAAATAAAGAAACAACATACTCGAACTTATGGGACACTATGAAAGCAGTCCTGAGAGGAAAGTTCATAGCACTAAGTGCCCACCTAAAGAAAACAGAGAAAGCACATATTGGAGACTTAACAGCCCACCTGAAAGCTCTAGAAAAAAAGAAGCAGACTCACTTAGGAGGAGTAGAAGACTGGAAATAATCAAACTGAGGGCTGAAATCAACAAAATAGAAACACAGAAAACAATCCAAAGAATCAATGAAACAAAAAGCTGGTTCCTGGAGAAAATCAACAAGATTGATAAACCCCTATCCAAACTAATCAAACAACAGAGAGAGAACACGCAAATTAATAAGATCAGAAATGAAAAGGGGGACATAACCACAGACACAGAGGAAATTCAGAGAGTCATTAGATCTTACTACAAAAGCCTGTATGCCACAAAACTGGAAAATGTAAAAGAAATGGACACTTTTTTAGATAAATACCATTTACCAAAATTAAACCAGGACCAGGTGAACAATCTAAACAGACCTGTCAGTCGCGAAGAATTAGAAGCTGTTATCAAAAACCTCCCTACCAAAAAAAGCCCAGGACCAGATGGTTTCAATGCAGAATTCTACCAGAACTTCCAAGAAGACCTAATACCTATACTCCTTAATGTATTCCACAATATAGAAACAGAAGGGTCATTACCAAATTCCTTTTATGAAGCCACAGTTACTCTGATACCAAAACCACTCAAAGACTCAACCAGGAAAGAGAACTACAGGCCAATCTCACTCATGAATATCGACACAAAAATCCTCAGCAAAATACTTGGCAAACCGAATCCAAAAACACATCCGAAAAATTATCCATTATGATCAAGTAGGCTTCATTCCTGAGATGCAGGGCTGGTTCAACATACGAAAATCTATCAATGTAATCCAGCATATAAATAAACTGAAAGAAAAAAACCATATGATCATTTCATTAGATGCTGAAAAAGCATTTGACAAAATTCAACATCCATTTATGTTAAAAGTCTTGGAGAGATTAAGGATACAAGGGTCATACCTAAATATAATAAAAGCTATATACAGCAAGCCGAAAGCTAACATCAAATTAAACGGAGAGAAACTCAAAGCCATCCCACTTAACTCAGGAACACAACAATGCTGTCCACTCTTGCCATACCTCTTCAATATAGTGCTTGAAGTTCTAGCAATAGCAATAAGACAACAAAATGGGATCAAGGGGATTCGAATTGGAAAGGAAGAAGTTAAACTTTCGTTATTTGCAGATGATATGATAGTGTACATAAGCGACCCCCAAAACTCCACCAAAGAACTTTTACAGCTGATAAACAGCTTTAGTAATGTGGCAGAATACAAGATCAACTCCAAAAAATCAGTCGCCCTCTTATACACAAAGGATATGGAAGCAGAGAGGGAAATCAGAGAAGCTTCACCATTCACGATAGCCACAAACAGCATAAAATATCTTGGGGTAAATCTAACCAAGGAAGTGAAAGATCTATTTGACAAGAACTTTAAGGCATTGAAGAAAGAAATTGAAGAGGATACCAAAAAATGGATGGACCTCCCTTGCTCTTGGATTGGGAGGATCAACATAGTAAAAATGGCAATTCTACCAAAGGCAATTTATAGATTCAATGCAATCCCCATCAAAATCCCATCAAAATTCTTCACAGATCTAGAGAGGACAATAATCAACTTTATATGGAAAAACAAAAAACCCAGGATAGCCAAAACAATCCTGTACAATAAAGGATCTTCTGGAGGCATTACCATCCCTGACTTCAAACTCTATTACAGAGCTACAGTACTGAAAACAGTGTGATACTGGCATAAAAACAGAGAAGTCGACCAATGGAATCGTATAGAAGACCCGGATTTTATCCCACAAACCTATGAACACCTCATTTTCGATAAAGGAGCTAAAAGTATACAATGGAAGAAAGAAAGCATCTTCAACAAATGGTGCTGGCACAACTGGATGTCAACCTGTAGAAGAATGAAAATAGACCCATATCTATCGCAGTGCACAAAACTCAAGTCCAAATGGATTAAAGACCTCAATATCAGCCCGAACACACTGAACCTGATAGAAGAGAAAGTGGGAAATACCCTACAACAGATGGGCACAGGAGATCGCTTCCTATGTATAACCCCAGAAGCACAGACATTAAGGGCAACATTGAATAAATGGGACCTACTTAAACTGAGAAGCTTCTGTAAAGCAAAGGACACTGTCACTAAGACACAAAGGCAACCTACTGACTGGGAGAAGATCTTCACCAACCCCGCAACAGACAAAGGTCTGATCTCCAAAATATATAGAGAACTCAAGAAACTAGACTTTAAAATACTAATTAACCCAATTAAAAAATGGGGCACTGAACTGAACAGAGAATTCTCAACAGAAGAAGTTCAAATGGCCAAAAGACACTTAAGGTCGTGCTCAACTTCCTTAGCAATCAGGGAAATGCAAATCAAAACAACTTTGAGATATCATCTTACACCTATGAGAATGGCTAAAGTCAAAAACACCAAGGATAACCTTTGCTGGAGAGGCTGTGGTGGAACGGGTACCCTCATCCATTGCTGGTGGGAATGCAATCTTGTGCAACCACTGTGGAAGTCAGTGTTTCGGTTTCTCAGGAAATTCGGGATCAACCTACCCCTGGACCCAGCAATACCATTCCTGGGAATATAACCAAGAGATGCTCTATCATATGACAAAAGCATTTGTTCAACTATGTTCATAGCAGTATTATTTGTAATAGCCAGAACCTGGAAACAACCTAAATGCCCTTCAATGGAAGAATGGATGAAGAAAGTATGGAATATATACACACTAGAGTACTACGCTGCGGTAAAAAACAATGACTTCTCGAATTTTGCATGCAAATGGATGGAAATAGAAAACACTATCCTGAGTGAGGTATCCCAGACCCAAAAAGATGAACATGGGATGTACTCACTCATAATTGGTTTCTAGCCATAAATAAGGGTCACGGAGTCTACAATAGGTGAACCTAAAGAAGCTAAGTAAGAAGGTGAACCCAAGGAAAAACATATAGTTATCCTCTTGGCTAAGGGAAGTAGACCAAATTGCCGGGGAGAAAATTGGGATCTTGGGGATGGGGTGGGATGGGAGTAAGGGGAGATGGGGAGAGAAAAGGTAGAAGGGAAGGAGGGGGGACTTGGGGAAACAGGATGATTGGGATAAAGGAAGGGTGGATAGGGGAGCACGGAACCACAATTCTTAGTTAAGGGAGTCACTTTAGGGTGGGCAAGAGACTTGACCCTAGAGGGGCTCCCAAGTGCCCAAGATGAGGTTCCCAGTTAGTTCCTTGGGCAGCTGAGGATAGGGAACCTGAAATGACCCTATCCTAGAGCAATACTGACGAATATCTTGCATATCATCATAGAACCTTCATCCGGTGATGGATAGAGATAGAGACAGAGACCCACACTGGAGCACTGGACTGAGCTCCCAAGGTCCCAAGGAGGAGCAGAAGGAGGGAGACCATGAGCAAAGAAGTCGGGACAACGAGGGATGCACCCACCCACTAAGACAGTGGAGCTGATCTACTGGGAGCTCACCAAGGCCAGCTGGACTGTGACTGAAAAAGCATGGGATAAAACCGGACTCTCTGAACATGGCGAACAATGAGGGCTGATGAGACGCCAAGGACAATGGCACGGGGTTTTGATCCTACTTAATGTGCTGGCTTTGTGGGAGCCTAGCCAGTTTGGATGTTCACCTTCCTAGACATGGACGGAGGGGGGAGGACCTAGGACTTACCACAGGGCAGGGAACCCTGACTGCTCTGTGGTCTGGAGAGGGAGGGAGGGAGGAGTGGGGGGAGGGGGAGAAGGGTGGGAGGAGGGGGAGAAGGGTGGGAGGAGGGGGAGGGAAATGGGTGGCTGGGAGGAGGTGGAAACTTGTTTTTTGTTTGTTTTTTTTTCTCCTTTTCTCAATAAAAAAAAATTTTAAAAAAAAAGATAGCTTTCTCTATCTGTAATCCTGATTTTATTTGACTAGTCGATTCTAGGAGCATAAATACTTATGTTTTCTTGGTAATTTAATTCCTTTATCATTAAATAAGGACTGTGTCACCTGTGACAGGTTTTTTACTTAAAGTCTGTTTTGCAAACACACTCACTTTGGATTAAATTTACCTGATATATTGAAGCTCAGGTATATAGTTGGCTTTCTTTTTTTTCCCCCTTTCAAAGCAAAGTTTCTCTGTGTAGCTCTGGCTGTCCTGGAACTTCCTTTGTAAACCAGGTTGCCTCTGCTCTCCAAGTACTGGGATTAAAGGTGTGTGCCGCCACTGACCAGCCGGTTGACTTTCATTTTTTACCCATTCAGCTCTTCTTTGCTTTTGGGTGAAGTGATGTTGGATTCCCCTCTGTATGCTGTGAATACCATTGGTTAATAAGGAAACTACCTTTGCCTGTTGATAGGGAAGAACTTAGGTAGGCAGGGAAAACTAAACTGAATGCTGGTATATAGGAGGCAGAGTCAGGAGAAGCCATGTAGCCCCACCAAAGACAGACACTGGAACTTTACCCGGAAAGCACTGCCATGTGGTGATACACAGATTATTGAAGATGGGTTAAATTAATATGTATGAGTTAGCCAATGAGAAACCAGAGCTAATGGGCCAAGAGTGTTTTAATTAATACAGTTTATGTGTTCCCCAATAAACATTTGTTATCCTTTATTATGGGCTCTATGGACCTCCTTAATGATGCTACATTTTGGCTGGTTTTACAGCAGTGTGCTACTTCTGCCCAGCTCATTTTGTTTATAGGAAAGGGTTGCACTCTGCTGCTGAATACTGTGGCACAAGTTGTGACCTCAGCAAGGAGGGGCTGGGCTAGGAGAATGGAGTACTGGCTGGCTTGAGCTTCCTAGTGAGAACTGTCATAGAAGAGAGACCTTCCCTATTTGGTCCTGTGTATTTACAGTTGCTACTTCTTCTAGTGGATTGAACCTTTTATTATTATACAATATTCCTTAGCATTATGATAATTTTATTTGATCTGGTCTAATTTATAATATTAATGAAACCATTCCTGCTTGCTTTTCCATTCTAGATTTTATTATTATTTTACACATATGGGTGTTTTGCCTGCATATATATTTGTGTACCATGTGCATAAAGTTCTCATGGAAGCTATAGAAGGCATCAGATTCCTCATAAACTGGAGTTACAGACAGTTGTGAGCTGTCATGTGGGTGGTGGGACTTGAACCTGGGTCCTCTGAGAAAACAGCCAGTGCTCTTAACCACTAGGCCATCTCCCTGGGTCCTAGATTTTTTTTAAGTTATTGTTGTCTTTAAACATAGTTTCTGGGGCTATAAGATAGAGTGATGTTCATTACAGAGTTTCTCTAAAGATACATTTTTCTCCTGCAACATGGTGGACTACATGTGTACCAAAACAGCCCAAAGAACACCATGTAACATGAAGTGAGTGTAATGATGCTTCCAATCTTCCTATCATATCTGAACTGTGCTGTGGCTGTGGGAATTCCATGCTGTTATGAGTCATGGGTCTCTAGCTTTATGGGCATCTCTCCCTGATCAGGTTGGCTCTTTGTTTTCCCTGAAGTCCATAAAACCACTAGAATCAGCGCTCTGTTAGGCTTGGCAAACACTCCTAACCTTAGCATTACCTCTGTGCTCCAGTATCCCTCCCAAGTTCCTATCTCCACTGGGCTCCATCCTTTTAAGATTTCTTGTTATTGTGGACTGGGGTATGTGCATGCCATGGTGCAGGTGTGGAGGGCAGAGGTCAGGTTATGGAGTCAGTTCTCTCCCAAAACTCAGCCTGTCAAGCTTGCTTGGAAAGTCCCTTCACCCACTGGAGCCATTTTGCCTGTCCCGTATTCTCCATTCCTGTCCTATGTATCCTTCCTGCTGGGTGGGAAGGCTCTGGTGTGTTTGTGGTTTTCCATGTTGGAACACCAGCTTTATCTGAACTGTCTGATGGTGTCACTGCTCTCATCTTGCAGATCATGAAGCTATGTGGCCCTGTGGATGCGTCATACAATAGAGAGGAGACAAGGTAAGACTGAAGCTGATTTGAAGACTTGACATGTGCTTAGCTGACTGCCTGTAGTAGTTAACTGTATAACTCAGGTGTGAATGTAAGCTCCATAATCTTCACCAAATTCATTCGTGTTATAGTGCATTTCAGAGTATGGCTGTCCTGGAACTAGCTCTGTACACCAGGATGGCCTAGAACACACAGAGATCCCCCTGCCTTTGTCTCCTTAGTGCTGGGATTAACGGGACATGCCATCACTTCCTAGAAAGTGGTGAGTATTTTATTAAGCACTAATTCATTATTAGTCATGAATGAATGGAAACTATTCTTATATTGTTACTGTAACATGAGGGCCAGCTTGTTGGGGTTTATGTCTTGCCCAGTTCCCACAGCCAGTAAGCCCCCAAAGAAAATCACACATAGAGTCTACATTAGGTTATAAACTGATTGGCCCATTAGTTCAGGCTTTGTATTAGCTCTTATGACTTATATTAACCCATTATTCTTATCTATGTTAGTCACATGGCTTTGTACCTTTTTCAGTGGGGTAGATCACATCCTGCTTCTTTGGTGGTTTGGGCAGGACTGCAGAAAGAGCTTCCTTCTTCTAAGAATACTCCTGTTCTCATTGCATCACCTCTGCTTCCTGTCTGATTGTCCTGCCTATGCTTCCTGCCTGGCTACTGGCCAATCAGTGCTTATTTAAAACATGATTGACAGAATACAGACAATTCTCCCACACCTTGTTACTTTATAATAACTGTTAACAATTCTTTGGATGACCGTGCTCTTTTTTTGGTTAGTTTTATTTGTTTATTTTTGAGAAAGAGTTCTCTATGTAGTCCTGGCTGACATGGCATTAACTAAGTAGATCAGTCTGGCCTTGAACTCACAGAAATCTACATGCTTCTGCCTCTCAAGTGCTGGGATTAAAAATGTACAATTTTTATGCCCATTCTCTGTGAGTTAGAACACAGCAAGGCTGGAATTTAGGACTACAAAACTATTGTGCATGTTCTTTTCCTATACTACATTGCTTTCCTTAGCTTCCTTCAAAACTGCTCAAGAAAAACAGTAATTCAGGCACCTTCTCCTCTGCTGTCCAAAGACCTAGCAGGGGACATCCCCGGGGACACCTGGGAACCCCTCTAGAGCCAAGTCGCTTGCCAACCCTAAAATGGCTCCCTTATTGAAGATATCTTCTTCCCTGCTCCTATATCTGCCCTTCCTCCATATCAACCCTCCCACTCCCCCAAGGTCTCCCCAATCCTTCCCTTCTCCCTTCTCTCTCCCCCTCTCCCCGTCCCCCACCCCAACCCACCCCCATGCTGCCCAGTGATCTTGTCCGCTTCCAAGTTCCAGGAGGATCTATATATGTTTTTCTTTTTTTTAATTTATTTATTTATTTATTAAAGATTTCTGTCTCTTCCCCGCCACCGCCTCCCATTTCCCTCCCCCTCCCCCAATCAAGTCCCCCTACCTCCTCAGCCCGAAGAGCAATCAGGGTTCCCTGCCCTGTGGAAAGTCCAAGGAACCCCCACCTCCATCCAGTTCTAGTAAGGTGAGCATCCAAACTGCCTAGACTCCTACAAAGCCAGTACGTGCAGTAGGATCAGAAACCCATTGCCATTGTTCTTGAGTTCTCAGTAGTCCTCATTGTCCGCTATGTTCAGCGAGTCCGGTTTTATCCCATGCTTTTTCAGACCCAGGCCAGCTGGCCTTGGTGAGTTCCCAATAGAACATCCTCATTGCCTCAGTGTGTGGGTGCACCTCTTGTGGTCCTGAATTCCTTGCTCGTGCTCTCTCTCCTTCTGCTCCTGATTTGGACCTTGAGATTTCAGTCCGGTGCTCCAATGTGGGTCTCTGTCTCTGTCTCCTTTCATCGCCTGATGAAGGTTAATATTCAGGAGGATGCCTATATGTTTTTCTTTGGGTTCTCCTTATTTAGCTTTGGGTTCTGAATGAACTGGCTTTCGGGGTCCCTAGTCTATTTGGATGCACACCTTCCTAGGCCTGGATGGAGGGGGGAGGGCCTTGGACATCCCACAGGGCAGGGTAACCAGCACTCTCTTAAGAAGGGAGGGGGAGGGAGGAGGGGGAGAGGGGGAGCGGAAGGGGAATGGAAGGAGGGGAGGAAGTGGAAATTTTTGAATGGAAAAATAAAAATATTTTTTGAAAAAAAAGCTAAAACAAAAAAAGAAAAACAGTAATTTACAAAGTCTTTCCCAAAACCACCTCTTTACTGTCTAAATAACCACAAATAAAAACCAGATGTGGTGGTGCACATCTGTACAGGTCTGAGGTCATCTTATTTTAGTGACTGTTTCTAAGAAAGAATCTCACTAAGGACATGGTTGGCCAGGAACTCACTACATAGTCCAGGGTGGCCTTGAACTCCCAGAGATCCACTTGCTTCTATTTTCCAGCTGCTGGGATTAAAGGCATTTGCCACCACTGCCCAGCCTCAAGGCCATCTTTGACGACACAGTGAGTCTGGGCTGCATGAGACCCCATCTTGTTTTTTATTTTTATTTATTTATTTATTTATTTATTAAAGATTTCTGTCTCTTCCCCACCACCGCCTCCCATTTCCCTCCCCCTCCCCCAAATCAAATCTCCCTCCCTCGTTAGCCCAAAGAGCAATCAAGGTTCCCTGCCCTGTGGGAAGTCCAAGCACCACCCACCTCCATCCAGGTCTAGTAAGGTGAGCATCCAAACTCCCTAGACTCCCACAAAGCCAGTACGTGCAGTAGGATCAAAAACCCATTGCCATTGTTCTTGAGTTCTCAGTAGTCCTCATTGTCCGCTATGTTCAGTGAGTCCGGTTTTATCCCAGGCTTTTTCAGAACCAGGCCAGCTGGCCTTGGTGAGTTCCCGATAGAACATCCCCATTGTCTCAGTGTGTGGGTGCACCCCTCGCGGTCCTAAATTCCTTGCTCGTGCTCTCTCCTTCTGCTCCTGATTTGGACCTTGAGATTTCTGTCTGGTGCTCCAATGTGGGTCTCTGTCTCTGTCTCTGTCTCCTTTCATCGCCTGATGAAGGTTAATATTCAGGAGGATGCCTGTATGTTTTTCTTTGGGTTCTCCTTCTTATTTAGCTTCTCTAGGATCACTAATTATAGGCTCAATGTCCTTTATTATGGCTAGAAACCAAATATGAGTGAGTACATCCCATGTTCCTCTTTTTGGGTCTGGCTTACCTCACCCAGGATAGTGTTTTCTATTTCCATCCATTTGCATGCAAAATTCAAGAAGTCCTTGTTTTTTACTGCTGAGTAGTACTCTAATATGTATATATTCCATACTTTCTTCATCCATTCTTCCATTGAAGGGCATCTTGGTTGTTTCCAGGTTCTGGCTATTACAAACAATGCTGCTATGAACATAGTTGAGCATGTACTTTTGTTGTATGATAGGGTATCTCTTGGGTATATTCCCAAGAGTGGTATTGCTGGGTCCAGGGGTAGGTTGATCCCGAATTTCTTGAGAAACCGCCACACTGCTTTCCAAAGTGGTTGCACAAGTTTGCATTCCCACCAGCAATGGATGAGTGTACCCCTTACTCCACAACCTCTCCAGCAAAGGCTATCGTTGGTGTTTTTTTTTATTTTAGCCAATTTGACAGGTGTAAGATGGTATCTTAAAGTTGTCTTGATTTGCATTTCCCTGATCGCTAAGGAAGTTGAGCATGACCTTAAGTGTCTTTTGGCCATTTGAACTTCTTCTGTTGAGAATTCTCTGTTCAGCTCAGTGCCCTATTTTATAATTGGGTTGATTAGCCTTTTACGGTCTAGTTTCTTGAGTTCTTTATATATTTTGGAGATCAGACCTTTGTCGGTTGTGGGGTTGGTGAAGATCTTCTCCCAGTCAGTGGGTTGTCTTTTTGTCTTAGTGACAATGTCCTTTGCTTTACAGAAGCTTCTCAGTCTCAGGAGGTCCTATTTATTCAATGATGCCCTTAATGTCTGTGCTGCTGGGGTTATACGTAGGAAGTGGTCTCCTGTGCCCATGTGTTGTAGAGTGCTTCCCACTTTCTCTTCTATCAGGTTCAGTGTATTCTGACTATTATTGAGGTCTTTAATCCATTTGGCCTGGAGTTTTGTGCATGGTGATAGATATGGGTCTATTTTAATTCTTCTACAGGTTGACATCCAGTTTTGCTAGCACAATTTGTTGAAGATGATCTTTTTTTTCCTTTGTATACTTTTAGCTCCTTTATCGAAAATCAGGTGTTCATAGGTTTGTGGGTTAAAGTCAGGGTCTTCTATTTGATTCCATTGGTTGACTTCTCTGTTTTTATACCAATACCAAGCTGTTTTCAATACTGTAGCTCTGTAATAGAGTTTGAAGTCAGGGATGGTAATGCCTCCAGACGATCCTTTATTGTATAAGATTGTTTTGGCTATCCTAGGTTTTTTGTTTTTCCATATAAAGTTGATTATTGTCTTTTCGAGATCTGTGAAGAATTTTCATGGGATTTTGATGGGGATTGCATTGAATCTATAGATTGCTTTTTGTACAATTGCCATTTTTACTATGTTGATCCTCCCAATCCAAGAGCAAGGGAGATCTTTCCATTTTCTGGTGTCCTCTTCAATTTCTTTCTTCAAAGACTTAAAATTCTTGTCAAATAGATCTTTTACTTCCTTGGTCAGAGTTACCCCAAGATATTTTATGCTATTTGTGGCCATCTTGTTTTTTTAACGGTCTGAAAATGGGTTTACCTTTACTAAGATATTTACAAATATCTTCACAACACAGAACATTTGTTTTTTTTTTTTCTGGATAAGATACAGCATTTTTTGCATTCTTACTCTTTCCATGCCCTTTTTACGTTGTTTATCTTTTTTTATTAAAAATTTCCACCTCCTCCCCACCTCCCATTTCCCTCCCCCTCCCCCCACCCCCTTCCCCTCCCTCTCCAGTCCAAAGAGCAGTCTGGGTTCCCTGCCCTGTGGGAAGTCCAAGGTCCTCCCCCTTCCATCCAGGTCTAGGAAGGTGCGCATCCAAACAGACTAGGCTCCCATAAAGCCAGTACATGCAGTAGGATCAAAACCCAGTGCCATTGTCCTTGGCTTCTCAGTCAGCCCTCCTTCTTGGTCAGCCCCCATTGTCTTCCACGTTCAGAGAGTCAGGTTTGATCCCATGCTTTTTCAGTCCCAGCCAGCTGGCCTTGGTGAGCTCCAATTAGTCCAGCCCCACCGTCTCAGTGGGTGGGTTTACCCCTTGCAGTCCTGACTTCCTTGCTCATGCTCTCCCTCCTACTGCTCCTCATTTGGACCTTGGGAGCTCAGTCTGGTGCTTCAATGTGGGTATGAGACCCCCATCTTTAAAAAAATAAAAAATTAAAAAAAAATCCATACTTACTGCATTCACGTGCAATGGAAAACAAATCTCAGTACTTGATCTCATATGCTCCAAACTGGCCTATAATGCTCTCAAGAACAGGTCAGTTTGCTAGTTAAAGGCAGAATAAAACCTGAGAATCACAAAGACAACTTTGAGTCCTAGCTATTGCTTGATAAAGGAGCATGAATGGAGTGGTAGGGGAGAATGGGGGCAGGGAGGTGTTGAGACAGGAGTTCATGTAGCCTAGGCAAGCCTTGTGTTCATCCTACATATAGCTGAGGATGACCTGGAACTTGTGATTCTTTTGCCTCCAGTCGCATTACACATGTTGGCCACTGTTTCCATAAAGTCTCAGTTCTTGACACCCGTGCTCTCTGTGCTGCTTTTATCAATGTGACACACACCTGACCCACCTGGAAAGCATCAGGCTGGCCTGTGGAAAGACTGTGGATATTTTCTTGATTACTGATTGATGTGGGAGGGCCTGCCTACTGTGGATGGTGCCACTTTTTGGCATTGGCCCTGAGTGGAATAAGAAAGCAAACTGAAGTAGATATGGTGGTACACACCTTTAATCTCAGCACTTAGGAGACAGATGCAGGTGGACTTCTTTGAGATCAAAGTCAGCCTGATCTACATAGAGAGCTCCAGGACAGCCAGGGCTCTGTAGAAGGACTCTGCCTCAAACAAACAAAGAAAAAAATCAAGCAAACAAGAAAGCAGGTTCAGGAAGCCATGGGCACAAGTCAGTGTGCAGTCTTTCTTCATGGTTGTCGTCTGCCTGACTTCCGTCCATAACATACTGTGATGGGGCTAGGTAAGCCAAATAAACTCTTCCTTCCCACACTGCTTTGATCATGGAGCTTATCACAGCATTAGAAACTGAACTAGAACAACCTTAAACTACTGGCCTGTTAAACAGAATGATGCAACGGGATATGAGGGAACAGGGGCCTGAGACACACACATGTTGTGTCTCGGCACTCATGCTGCTCTTACAAAGACAGGACTTTACTGTTCTCTGTGTGTGAGACAACCCCACACAGCCTCTTGCTTAATCCTGCATAGGGCATTAAGTGAAAAGGAAACTAGTCAGTCCCAGGGAGTCCCGAACTTCTGATTCAAGGGGGGCATTTTTGTCACAGTTCTCTCTTCAACTCGGAGTCCTGGGCTACAGAAATGCTGTCACCCTAACGTCTGCAATTAGTTCAAGTATCTTTGGTGTTTATGACCAGGCTCCTCTATATTTCTGCTTATGCAAGGAAATTTCTCTCTCCCATAAGAAAAAAAAAAAGTAAAAATTTTCTTTTTCATGGATTATAAAACTTCACTTTTTTAGCTTTTGGGTAAAAAGGTAAAAATAAATTAATAAATACATAAAATGGGGCAAGAATAAAACTTAACCTTGGACTGCTTCCCAAGTGCGTGCAAAGCACTAAATTTGATCCCTAGCACAATCAGTCAACTACTCAATCACCTGAAAGAAATATACACAAGGATATTAATACGTAAGCGGATTCCCTCCCTCTGCCAATAACCAGGGAGGTGTGTATGTATCAACTGAGTTCAAACTATAATTACCTTCTTCTTTGGTTCTTCCCCAGCCACTTATAAAACACTCTGTGTTTTGGCCCAGTTTTTGGAAAACACCAAAAGGTAGGCAAATAAGCTGAATATAGTCATTATACCTCACAGCTTTCCTTAGACAGAACAGCGCGATATCATTTATGAACGTTTTCAAGAATGAAGTCTGGTCGGGTGATGATTGCTACTACTTGAATATTCCTGATGTGGGAGCGGCGCCGAAAGAGGTCATTGGTTCCAATCACTGCTCTCCACTTGAGAGGGTCGCTGAAAGAAAGCAGATGTTCTTATTACAGACAGGCTCACAGCAACTCTTTCCCTTGATTTTCCACTAGATTGGGGTTCTTTATATTGGCCTGATAACTAAGTTTTAAGTGCTTTTCCAAGTGACATAAGTATAAAATAAAAGCATAAATGTCACAATGCAGCACAGAGGAGAAAGCTGAGCGGGATCAGAACACAAGAACTCTGTGGCTGACCAGGACAGTGTCTCTTATTAGCAGATGCCTGGATTACTCAACATACCGTTTTGAGACAGCAAGCTGTTTGGAAAGAAAACAAAATCCCTGAAACAGCACAAACCACCAAAGTAAACTTCAAATGGCTTAAAAACTTTGAACTCTATTAAATCAAGAGTTGCTGTCTTCAAGAGACAGGCAGGTGACAGACCTGGGATTTGCCTTCAAATAACCGTACAGCAAGGGGAGGAATTCAGCTCTGCAGAGTTAGGGCTCAGTACACATAAGGCACAGATGGGAGGGGCACGAGGGGACACAGGAGTGAATACATGATATACATGTATGAAAATGAAGTTTTACATGCCAGTAAAAATCATTAAAAAGGTAAGTTTAATACTTGAAGCTGTGTGATAAGCACATGGAAAAACGTTTCCTCTGCTTTTATACTTTTTTAAAAAAATTTATTTTACATGTTATGAGTATTTTGCATTATATATGTTTGTGCACCACATATGTGCCCAATGCCCAAGAATGCCAGAAGAAGCTGGGTAGTGGCTATGCAAGTGGGAGGCAGAGGCAGGCAGATCTCTGAATCCAAGGCAAGCATGGTATAGAATGAGTTCCAGGACAGCCAGGACTACACAGGAAATCCATGTTTAAAAAAGTGCCAAAAGAGGAAATCAGATTCCCTGAATGGGGAATTAGAAGTAATTGTATAGTTGTTAGGGGCCAGGTGGGTGCTAGAAATCAAACCCAGGTCCTCTGGAAGAGCAGACAGTGCTTTTAACCACCAATCCATTTCTTGAACCCCTAATTTTAAAAAAAAATATATTAATACTAGAATAAAGCATTTGGATTTTAGAATTATAATTGAGAAAAATTTTATAGAAAAGCAATTTATTCTATTATAAGCACTTACACAGTTAGTCATGGAGAGTAGTAACAGGCCTGATGGTGAGACAGGTCAATCAAAATGGAGATGGCTTCAAACTATAGTGGTCAAGGACTAACTCCTAAAAAGCAACTCTTATCAAGGATTAATTTAATTTTAAAAACAGATACAAACTAGCAATTCACTCTTTCTCAACTTGACAGTTCACCAGTGATCTGACTGTCAGTTAAAAACATACATCTCACAACTTGGTGGTCCCAAGTTTAAAAAACAAAAAACCGCACAACAAAAGCCAAGTGAAGTAGGTGTCTGAGCCAGGAGTGTAAATATTGCAAGATGTCATTCTTATTCCTGAATAAAATTTATTCATTTTTATAAATTTATAAATTTTTCCTCAGGAATTTTCTAGTAATAAACCCAGGTCTAAAGTAGCTTCAGAAATGGGGCATGTTATATATGATTATTTTTCTTCTTAAGCTATATCCCAAAATTTTCATATTCTCAAGAAAGTGACTAGAGTGGATAAGGAATAAGTGAAGTAGGTGTTCAAGCCAGGAGTATAAATATTGCAAGCTGTCATCTTACAATATTTATAGAAAATAATCACACACAATGCCCCGTTTCTGAAGCCACCTCAGACCTAGGTTTGTTACTAGAAAATTCCTGAAGAAAAATTTAAATATAAGTCTGTGGCTTTGTTGAATTAAGCCCCCCAGTTAAAGATTTAGAAAACACCCATGGTTTGGGCTAATAGTATTGTTGGTGGCACCTATTGTAGCCGGATAGCTGAACAAAGTCTGTGTCTCAAACCAGTGTTAAATCCATCTCAGGGTTCAGAAGAAAACAATGGGAGTCTAAATCACAAGTGCAGACATGTCTAGGATCCTTTTCCTTCTGGATCCACATTTCCTTCAGGGTCTTCATCATTGTAAATGTTCTCTGCCATCTGCCACGCTTGCATGATATTGTCTTCTGATACAGAACAAATCACCCAAGGTTCATTGGGATTCCAGGAGAAATCAGATATCTTGGCAGTGTGACCACCATGAATAAACAGCAACTCTGGTGGGCCGTCTTCTGCATCTTCTGGGGACTGTTCTTCTCCAATTTTACTTAAATCCCACAATTCAACCTACGATCAGTTCCGCTAGAAGCCAAAATAGTCTCATTGTGAGGTGACCACTGAACTTGGAATACTTCATCCTTATGTGATCCAAAGGAATGCAACCTGAGTTTCAGATTTCTCAGATCCCACAAGGCAACAGTCTTGTCAGCTGATCCTGTGGCAAGAATGAACTCACTGTAAGGATTGAAAGACAGGCAGTTCACTTCAGCAGTGTGAGCATCAACTGAGTGGCTTGGCTTGGAAGAATTGTTTCAACAAGTATCCCAAATCATAAGTTTCTGGTCATCAGCAACTGACCCAAACAGAGACTCGTGGAGCAAATGCCAGGAAACGTCCTCTACTACTGCTGTATGCCCCGTGAAGATGGCCTTTGCATCCACCACTTTTCCTTCCTTTGGAATTGCACTGATGTCCCATAGGCAGATGGTATGGTCATCTGAAGCACTGAGTAAGTGCCCGCTGAGATTTGGATTCCAAGAAAGACCATAACCTTCCTTCTGATATCCGCGGAGACGCAAATCTGGGTTGCACTCTCCAGAAGGGTCTGGTTTAGAAGGATGCTTAGTGTAGTCAAAAACAAGCACATCACTGGATGGAGTCTTTGTTGCAATGATGCAAGGGTTCTGGGGCATGTACCTAGCCCTGTTTACTTCTCCCTCATGGTTGATCTTGATTTCTATTTCAATTTTCCCACTGACAGAGCCAAAACCTCCAAATTCTCCTTTCTCACTGTCATAGTGTGAAGCATCAAACTGAGCATCATCATTAGGGAGCTGGACACTGGCTATCACCAGGTGGTTTTGTTCATCCGATGTGTGTGTTCGCAGGACAAGTCGATGAATGCTGAAATCTTTCCCCTCAGGCCTGGTAACATCTAGAAGCCACTGGGCAGTTAAACTGGGCCACTCCAGGGCATGGGTCATCACCAAATCATAAAGAAAAGGGGTGTTTCTCTTTCATATTTTGTACTCCTTGTTGATCACATGTCCTTCCACCGCGTCATCAAAGACAGCTTCCTTGTCAGCCTTGGCGGTAGGAGAGCCGGGAGGGGCTGGGGGGGATCCCGGGGTGGTGCATTGCAGGAGGGACTGGGAGGCAACCTATAATTGAGAAAATTAAACCAAAAAGTAAACAGATAAATACACAGCACTGCCATAAGAAAGGTTTTGTTTTCTGAGACAGAGTTTTACCATGTTTATTAGTTGCTTGTCGCACTGCTAGGATAAAATACTCCAATAAGAGGAGCATAGTGGAGAAGGCTTGCTCTCGGGCACAGTCCTAGGGTACAGTCCATCGTGGCAGGAAGGCATGGAGGTGGGGCTTCGGGTGGCCACACACTGTATCAGGAAACAGAGGGCGATAAACACTAGTGCCTAGCTCCTATTCTCCTTTTTATTCAGTCTAAGAAAGGTGCCTCCTTCAGTTGGGGGGGGGGTCTCACCTAAATTAATCTATTCTAGATAATTTCTCACAGGCATGTCCAGAGGCATTACTTTATGCCCTAAGTGTAAAAGAAAATAATTAGATAAATGAGAAATGAGAGAAAGGAAAACTAAATCTTAATGGTCTGCTGTGGAATAATCCTGTACACAGTGTAATATGGCAGACCTGCTTGTTGGGGTTTTTGTCCTGCCCAGACCACATATTGTTTATAAATGTGCTTTTACATTTAAAGGGGGATATGATATAGATATGAATAACTTCCATTTGTATACATTTGGCTTTATTGATATAAATTTAAGGTCAATCTGGTTATATGTATATTTCTGCTCTTGATTAAGGTATTGTGATTGCGTAGTTTATTTAAAAATGTAAAATTAGGAAATATAGGTTGTTAATAGATAATCATCAATAATAGTCAAGCTTGCAGTCATGTTAGCTAGATTTTCTAGATATATAGAGATATATTTCAGTTAGATAGGCATTCTTCATTTCTTTCAAAGACTACAGAAAATGGCATTTTAAATGCTTTAATAACTTAGGGCTTTTCATGACAGTGAGACACATCTGCTCCTGGCAGCACCAGCTACTTCAAGAGGAAGATGGGCATCAAAGAGGCTCCTTATGACAAAGAGGCTCCTTATGGAATTGGTTAGCCATTTGGGCAAGAAACTGCTCCTGCCTGGACTGTTGCATAAACTGGACACTAAGAACCCACAGAGAGAGGACTGCTGAACTTTCCTAAAGGTGAGATGATCCTTCGGGGTTCCTGATTCATGAAAGAGTCTGTGAGACATTCTACAGGACACAGAAAAAAAAAGTGACTGAACAGCCTTTGAAATTTCCTGCTTCATGGAAATGTCTGCTGGATACTATGAGCCTGTAGGCCGAAGATGGATGCCCCAACAGTACAGAAAAACTTTGGGTGACTGTCCAGGCAGCAAGATGTCACTGTCATTTCTAGAGTTTTGGAAGCTACTTAAATGTACTTCCTGTTTCCTTAGGTAATATTATATCCTTTTGGAGTCTTTGATGGAGTTGAAGAATAGATAGATAGTTATAGTTTTCCTTTGTTACAGTAAAAGATAAAATAGATCTAAATATAGTAACTGTAATTCTTGCTTGATACCTATTATATGTAATTTTATTATGTTAAAGCCTTCCTTTTTGTTTAAACAGAAAAGGGGAAATGGTGTAGAAGGTCCTTCTGTATTTGTGTTGCTTTCATTGGTTATTAAAGAAACTTCCTTGGCCTAGCTGATAGGGCAGAACTTAGATAGGCAGAGAAGACAGAACTGTATTCTTGGTGGAATAAAGCAGATAGAGCCCAGATGCCATGGCTCTTCTGCCCGAGACAGACGCAGGTTAGACTCATGCCAGTAAGCCACAGTCAAGTGGCAATACACATTAATGGAGATGGGTTAAACTAATATGTGAGAGTTAGCCAATAAGAGGCTAGAGCTTATGGGCCAAGCAGTAATTTGATTAATACAATTTCCGTGTGATTATTTCTGGTATAAGCTAGCCAGGCAGCTGGGATGAAAAGCAGGCCCGCAACCTCCTGTTACAACACTGTAAATACATATTACTCTCATAAAGAAGCTAATTGGCCTATAGCAAGGCAGGATAAAGTTAGGCAGGACAATCAACCTGTGGATACTGGAATGAAGAGGGGCAGAGAGAGTTGCTGAGAGATGCAGAGAGAGCAAGATGCCCATATCATACTGAGAAAGGTACCGAGCCACATGATAAGGCATAGATAAGAAATATGGGTTGATTTAAGAATTAGCTAGTAACAAATCTGAGCTATTGGCTGAGCATTTGTAATTAATATTGAGTCACCGTGTTGGTTATTTGAGAAACAGCTGCAGCACAAGAAAACTCTGCCTACAATGGTCATTTCTGCCAGGGTGAAAGCTGGCATCACAGGAAAAGCTGTGGTTCTGCCCTGTGATAGACACTGAAACCATCCTACCACACATGGCTGGAGACTGTGGCTCAGAACTGGAACACTCACCTGGCATGTGTAAGCCTTAGATTTAGCCCCCATGCCTTCTGCTAGAAGTACCCATCAATATGCTTGTACAAGGAAAAGTGATTTACCCACTTTGTCCTCCAGGGGTCCTGATCCAATACATGACCCAAACTCGTTATCCACAGTTCTGTCTGACCAAAGGACAGTTCATTAATAAACCAGAATGCTATCCTCCTTTTTACAGCTGCTGCCTTTTAAGCTATGGCTGTCCTAGTCAGCAACTGCAACTCCAAGGCTACCAGCAGTGGCTAGGCCACCAGAGTCACAGCATGAGGAAATAAATTCTGTTCCCACAGGCATCAACTCTTTCAAAGCTACTAAGAGAATTTATCTAAAGCTCTGTCTTGCTAAAGAACTCATTATTCAAAGGTTGAGGTAGAATCCTACTTCCCAGAGAAGCTGAAGAGCAAGCAGCTCACCTCCTTGCATCTCCCAAGAAATCCTCGTGCTTTTACTGGCCCCTCCTTATAAACTCTTCTCTGTAGAGCCCATGGGTCTACCCCTGCTCCGGGGGTTCATTTTTGAGGACAGTTTTTGGCCAACCAGCTAAACATCCTGTTTGTTCTTGTGCACCCTCCACCATATGGGTCCTGGGGACTAAACTCAGTCAGGCCTGGTACCAAGCACCTTCTCTCACTGAACCATGTTGGGAACCCAGCTGTTGTGGAATATTACTTTGACTAGGAAAATTGTGTTACATTTGTTCATGCTGCATTTGTGTAAAGATGTACTGCTGTTTCACCTGGCCTGCCTAAGGCACCTGATTGGTCTAATAAAAAACTGAAGCGCCAGTAGCTAGGCAGTAGATGGATGGGTGGGGCTGGCAGGCAGAGAGAATAAATAAGAGAAGTACCTCCTGGTACTTCTGTTTGTGTGTTACTTTTGAAAGACCCTCACCCAGTTGGGTGCAGGTCCAAGAGGGAGAAGCCCCACGACTCAATTAACCAGTCCAGCAGATGCAAGAAGCAAGAGGCTTTATTAACTTATTAACTATAGCACTACCAGGTGTCTCTAGTCTCCAAAGAGGTAGAGCACCCCAAACAGCAATTCCAGCAAGTTTTTATAGGCAATAACCACAACATTATATAATGGGTACGGGGTGCAGCATGATTGGATACAACATTAGCATATTGGGTCAGTCCTAGGCCATAGTTGTTTGTTTCCCAGAAATACCATAAAAGATGTTGACATCAACCACGAACTCTGTCTGTACTAGTTTGGGCACCAGGTGTTTCCTGACTGGTGGGTGGCACAAGGTACTATGGTCAAGGTGCAAGCTACAACTGAGGATGTTTTGCAAGTTTGGCAAGTTTTGTACTTTTCCACTGCTGATTGCCATCTATCTAGGGCATGTGCTAAAAGCAGCTGCAAGTAGGCTTTCTGAGTTGGGGTCTTATTTGAGTTGGGGTCTCACACTTTCATCGGTTAATGAATAAAGAAACTGCTTGGTCTGATAGGGCAGAACTTAGGTAGGTGGAGAAGACAGAACTGAATTCTGGGAGGAGCAAAGCAGAGTCAGGAGAGAGCCACCATGGAGTCGCCAGAGACAGACATGCCGAATCTTTCCTGGTAGTCCACAAACTCGTGGTGATATACAGATTAATTTATAGAAAATGGTTAAATCAAGATGTGAGAGTTAGCCAATAAAAAGTTAGAGCTAATGACCAAGCATTGTTTTAATTAATACAGTTTCTGTGTGGTTATTTCAGGTGTAAGCTAGCCGGGCAGCCAGGACAAACAAGGGGCCCGCCCCTTGCAACAAGAGGAGAGAGAGAAAGAGAGAAGAGAATGAGGGAGAAAGAGACGGAGACACTTGAAGCCAACCAGCCAAGCCACCAGCCAGACTTGGAAGAAGCAGGAAAAGTAGGGCATACTGAGTGAAAGAAAGGTAAAAAGCCCCAAAGCAAAACATGAAGAGAAACAAGTTAATTTAAGTTATAAGAACTAGTGAGACAAGTATAAGGCTGAGCATCCATAACTAATATTAAGTTCTGTGTCATGATTGAGGGGCTGAGAGTTTGAAAAAGCCTGCTACACCCAGCCACAGTTTTATCAGATTACATCCTAACCAAGGTACTTTTGGAGCCACTCTATAATTTCACTTATCATTAAAGGGAGGAAGGGTTTCTTGGCGACCCTTTGAGATGTGGTGAGAGTGGAATTACCCACTGCAGTGGCCCTCACAGGGCTCTCTTTGAAAAGCCCGTGCCCTCTTCCCCGAGTGTTTCTTTCTACCTCCTGTGGTTTAATTTTGCTTTTTCTTTTTTTCAAAACAGGGTTTCTCTGTGTAGTCCTAACTGTCCTGGAACTCGCTCTGTATACCAGGCTGCCCTTGAACTCATAGAGATATGTCTGCCGCTGACTCCCAAGTGCTGGGATTAATGGTGTGGGCCACCATATCTGGCAATTTATTTTTATATACATGTATGTGTTGTGCGTGCTTGTCTATGTGTGCACCGGGTTTATGTAGTGACCATAGAAGCCATAAGAAGGTACCAGACTCCCTGGATTAAGAGAAGTGCTCTTCATCACAGAACCATCTCTCTCATGCTTAAATTTATGTTAGAAATCTATTTTTATTTTATTTTATTGAGACATAGTCTCACTATGTCTTAAGGTTGACATTGAACTTAGCATGTAGATCAGGATGGCCTTGATGCACCTGCTTCCCAAGTGCACCACTGTACCCAGCAGAAATCTCTTATTAATAAATTCCAGTCCTCTTTGATACTGGCTGATCCCAAAGTTCTTGCCTGGGGCAAATTCAAGGATGCAGTGTTTTGCTAGTAGAGGTCCCTGAAGGATAGGGACCTCAGTTGACCAACTCCATGTTGGGCTGTGTCCCCTTAAGCATAGTGACCTCAGCTGTCCCACGCATACTGGGTTGTTGTCTCCTGCTGTATTGCTAGTGACAAGGCCGAGGTGATAGAATCACGTTTAAGGGCCTCTCTCCCCACAAGCCAGCTAGATTCCTTGCCTCTCTGAGAGGCTTTGGACACATTCCTTGACATTCCAGTCACTTAAGGAAGGCCTTTAAATAGCACTGGCTAACCCACTGAACAAGTTAGTACTACCTTATGCAATATAAGTGGGTTTTCTTTTCTTTTCCTTCCTTCCCTCTTTCTTTCTCTTCCTTCTTTTTTTGTTAAAACAGAGTCTCGTGTGCCCACCAGACTGGCTTTGAGTTCCTCAACCAATTACAGGCATGAGCTACTCTGCCTGTCTGTGCTGGTGATACAGCCCAGGGCTTTGTATATACAGGGAAGCCAGTGCTATGCCAACTGAGTCACAGCCCCAGGACTCATGCACCTAGCTTAGTTCTTAATTTTTATTGTATTTCATGTGCACGGATATTTTGCCTGCATGTGTATCTATGTATTGCTTTCATGTCTATGGCCCATGAAGGCCAGAAGAGGGTGTCAGATCCCATGGAACTGGGAATAGACAGTTGTGAGCTACCATGTAGGTGCTGGGAATCGAACCCAGGTCCTCTGAAAGTGCCCCCAGTGCTCTTAACTGCTGAGCTACATCTCCAGTCTGTTATGCACCTACCTTAACAGTCTTGAGTGGGGACTGAGGAGATAGTTCAGTGGTTAAGAACACTGGCTGCTCTTCCAGAGGACCTGGGTTCAATTCCCAGCACACACATGGCAGCTCATGGCTGTCTGTTACTCTACTTCCAGGGTATTTAATACCTCCACACTAATGCACATAAAACAGTTAATTAAAAAAAAATGGTTTAATTTTCAGGCAAATGGATGGCTCTAGGAAAAAAAATTGAGTGAAGTAACCCAAACACAGAAAGACAAATAAAATATGTACTCACTCATAAGTGGTTTTTAGACATAAAGCAAAGACAAACCAGCCTACAGTTCACAACCCCAGAGAACCTAGACAACAAAGAAGACCCTAAGAGGGACATACATAGATCTACATAGGAAGGAGATAAAGACAAGATCTCCTGAGAAAAATAGGAGCATGGGAGTCACAGGAGAGAGTAGAAGGGGAGAGTGGAGGAAGGGAGGGGAGCGGAGAAAAATATAAAGCTCAATAAAAACAAAAATAATAGTTTAAGAAACAGTCTTGAGTGAAGATAGCCTTAGTAAACATCACTGACTAGTTTCCAGCGTTTTAACAATTGATGGCTGACATTCAGTTTTATAGGATTTTGTTATTCCTATCGAACTGTGCTGAGCCCTACCATGTTCGCCCCACACAGTCAGGAATAAAGGAGTGCTGTGGGCGGTGATAGTCTGAGGGCTTGGTCTTTTGGCAGAGGGTTATGGGTGGCAGAGAGTTATGGGAGGGGCCAATGCAAGGACTCAAGGACAGCTGCACTGCCTGCATCCAATCCAGGCAGAGGTGGGTGGCACAGCAGATAAAGGGAGCAAATCCTTTGGGTTAGGTGGTAAGCCTGAGTCAGTGAGTGAGAAGTAGGCACTTGTATAAGCCAATCCAAGTGGTTCCTGGGCGTTGACAGTGATAAGGGGCAGTCCCTCCTTACTAGCATTATCAGAAAGGTCAAAGAGAAACAGCTGGGACAGGCATGTTTCTGTGGGAGGTCTTTGTACAATTGAATTGGATATGGTTTTGGAATCAGGGAAAAATAACAAGTCTAGCTATGACAGAGAATAAGAGTTCAAAAAGTGGGTGCATGCTGTCAAGCTATGAAACGGCACAATAAGAGGCTGGTGAGTGCCTGACTTCCCTCTGCCCTTCCTTCCTATCTGCATTATCCCTTCTCTGTGGGACCACACTCATCCACAGACAGACACCTTCTGATGCTACAGCACCTTCTTTCTGGCAGGGTGCTCCTCTCAGAGTTGCTAGACGCAGAGGTTTGAATGTGTCCTCCAAAGGTTCATGGACTGAAGGCTTGGTCTCTAGTGGGTGCCACGGATGTGTGGGAAATAAGTTGGGCTTGGGGGACATCAGATTCTGAACCTTTAGACCCGTGACTGAGTTTGTTTTATAGTCTGGAGACAAGGTCTCCGGTTGATCTGGCTGTCCCAGATCTCCCTATGTAGCCAAAGATAGGCGTGTGCCACATTCAGCTCAGTCAGAGCTTGTAAATCTCTTCTTTACAAAGTGCCTTCTATCTGGTATTGTGTTATAGCAACTCACGGTGGATTAGTGCAGGAGGTTAGTACTGTGAGATTAAAGTTGTAAGAGATTGTGACTTCTGTCTGGGGCATTGCCCACGGCTCTTCCTCCGACATCAGCTGGCTTCCATGATGTGAGCTGCCCTGTGACCTTTTGGAGAGGCCTCTGAAAAACAAGGGAACATTGGGTGAGTGGGGTTAGAAGCATAACAGCAATTGTACCTGACACCGGGGGGCAAGTCCAGGGACTTGGGGGTGGGGGCAGGTGGCTCTGCCTTATTTTCAATCCTGTGTGTTCTTTAAGGGTTTTTGTCTGTTTTGTTTTTAGGGACCAGAGCAGGACTTGGGTCATTACCTTGTTTGTTCAGAGCTAGCCTACTGTTAGCCACGGTCTTTTGGGTGTTTCTGGATTCCCAAGAGTTGAAAGTTTAGCTCACACAGATTTGCAGGATAGCTTTGTTCAACTGAAAGGGTAATGCAGGCTGGGGAGGCCCCGCCGTTCAGACAGGGGCCACATGAATGGCAGCACACCAATGCTGGGCTTCTTTCCTGGAGTTCAGGAGGAGGAAGGGCTGATTACTATTTTCATGGATAGATTAGATCACACATGCGCTTTCCTGTTGTCCTCCCTCTTCCCGTAACACGTCTGATCTTAATTATATCATGTCCGATTTCACATAGGCTAAGATGGTGTCCAGTTTCAAACAGGCTTAAGATGGTCCCTAAAAGGTGACCAGAGGGCCAGGTGCATGCTTTTAATCCCAAAACTGGGGAGACAGAGGCAGGTGGATCTCTGTGAGTTCAAGGTGTGCATGGTCTCTGGAATGAAACCCTCATGAGTTCCTGATGGCAGGGAAGTGGTTTCTGGTGGGCTTGCAGCTGAAAAATCCCGAGAGCTAGGGTGTGGCCATTAGTCAAGTAGTCAACTAGAGTCCTATATAAGCTGCTCTGAAACACAATAAAGGTACATTCTTGTTTCAAGGATAACCTTTCTTTCTCTCTCTCTCTCTCTCTCTCTCTCTCTCTCTCTCTCTCTCTCTCTCTCTCTCTCTGTGTGTGTGTGTGTATGTGTGTGTGTGTGTGTGTGTGTATGTGTGTGTTGCAGTCTCCAGCCCCTTGCCCAAGTTGCAAACTGTTGTGTGGTAGATGGGCAGAACGGTACAAGTGGTCTGTACAGCAATGACCTCAAAATGAAAACAATGTACAAGTATCTTGATCAGAGGTAGAAATGTATATTACAATATGATAAATACATCCTAAAATTGTATCAGTATACAAAAATGTCTTAAGCAGAGGTAGAAGCATACATGCATACAATATGTTAAAATAACTTTGCCTAGGTATACAAACATTGCAGACAAAAATAGGAACATATTAATATAATTTAAGTTTGTATCACTATGCAAGAATATATACCAATATAAATTGCCTATAAATAATAGCTCACAAGTATTCACTCTATTACTATTATTAGTAGTGTGAGTAAGCTCACACTAATCTATTATCACATCCAATTTCCCTTTTTTTCCAAAGAGATCCCTGAGCCTACATAATTTCCCCCCAACCCTATACCAACTATATTCAACCCCTAATTGATGTTCCTAACCCTGAGGACAAACTTTGTCAGGAGAGGAGACATCACCTACTAGAATTACTGTAATGGGGACAATGTTCTTTCTATGGGATCCTGTGAAGGTAAAATGATGGTTAAGTTTTAAGATTACTATTTGGTATAATTGCAAATAGTATCTGAGTATTTGGTACGGATTTTCTGAGGTTCCTGTTTGGAGTTTGACCAGAAGTTTCTAAAAAGGTATACCATTTCAGCTAACCAAGTTGGAACCATCTTGAGCAGCTGGGACCCAAAACAGGTCTTATAGTAGCACTATAAACATCATGACATCATGGCCCCACGTTGGGCACCATGGGGTTTGGGGAAATGTGCATGAGCTTGAGAAATTTTCAAGTCACCACGCACTTAGCTCCGCTTTGTTTACAAAAAAAAAAAAAAAAAAAAAAAAAAAAACCACTTCTTAGGAGAAAGCAAGCCAGGCGGACAGGAGTGGGAGACCTTATGGGCTGTGGACCGTTTGGGGCTTTTAGACCGGTCCTCCTGGTAGGTGTGGAGTCAGGCCTCATGTTGGGTGCCAGATGAAGATGGAGGCTAAAAAGAAATCCCATACTAGCTCAGAATTGAATATAATAAAGGGTTATTTATTTAGGGGTAGACTCACAGACCACAGTCCTCTGCTCAAATGAGGAGCAGCAAACTAATCCAGCAGCCAGAAGAGAGAGCATGCAAGTGTTTTACATCAGCATTTTTAGTATAAAAGGCCACGCCCAAGTGGACAGGTAACTTAAAGAATACTGGTTGAAGGATTTCCTACAGCTACATGGCATCTCTCTGGCTCCTCCTTCTTTCTCCCTGCATTCAATTTAGTTTCCCTACCTACCTATAGAGCTGGGCATCAGTATTCATGCCTCTCTCTGTGTCCTCATTGTGGATGTATGTGACCCTGCTTCAGGTCCCTGCCAGCTTGACTTCCCTGTCATAACGGAGTGTGAACCTGGTCCCCTTGAGTAGCAATTTTTTTTCCATCCATAAAAAAGAATGAACTTATGTTGTTGGCAGGAAAATGAGTGCAACTGGAAATAATCACATTAAGTGAATTGAGCTGCTCTCAGAAAAATATCATGTTTTCTCTCATTTGTAGTTCCCAGACTTTATATAAATACATAAAATTATTTATGTATCCGTGGTTCCCCAAATCTGTCAGGGGCCTGCTAGCCGGGGGGGGGGGGGGGAGCATTGCTGCTTCTCCAGAGGCCTCCCTCCTCCCTAGAGCCACCTTGAAGCATTCTTTGATTTTACCTCAGTCTTGAGGGCTCTACAGTGATGCACGGACTTGTGAAAATTCCTGCATCTGTGCCTGAAGAGAGTGTCACAAGCATGACATGAGAGCTGTGCTGCAACAAGCCCAGGGAAAGATGCTAAAAGAATTTCAGAACTTTACAGACTAGCACAAAGAGAAAATAAGATGTGCTAGGGCTACAAAGATGCACACTCAGCCAGGTGCTTGCTGCAAAGGCACAAGGACCTGACTTGGATCCCCAGAACCCATATCCTGGCGTGGTGGCCCATCCTCTAACCCCAGCTCTAAGGAGGCAAGCCTAGGGATCTGGGTCAGTGAGAGACTTTGACTTAGAAAACAGGCAATGGCACGGGGTTTTGATCCCACTTAATGTGCTGGCTTTGTGGGAGCCTAGCCTGTTTGGATGTTCACCTTCCTAGATATGGACGGAGAAGACCTAGGACTTAACACAGGGCAGGGAACCCGGACTGCTCTGTGGACTGGAGAGGGAGGGGGAGAGGAGTGGGGGGAGGGGGAGAAGGGTGGGAGGAGGGGGAGAAGGATGGGAGGAGGGGAGGGGAGATGGGAGGCTGGGAGGAAGTGGAAACTTGTTTTTTGTTTATGTTTTTTTTTCTTCTTTTCGCAATAAAAAAAAAAAGAAAGAAAACAGGCCATGCACTAGAGATTGACTCCTGGTCCCACATACATGTGCGTACATGTGCATCTACACATGTGTCCACCTATATAAACATTACCCTATATACACAATAAAGAGAAAATACACTGTTAAGACAGAGTCATCAAGCAAAATCTCAAAGGGAGAAACAATTGTGTCCCAGGAGGCCTGGCCTTCCTTAGAAACAGTTAAGGGGAAGTCGTCTGGTCTACTTCATGTGTCGTGTTGGGCCCGAGTCTGTGGGGGACAGCAGGTTGCTCACTGCCCTGAGTACTTGCGCTTTGCTGATTCTGGCCACCAGGGATAAGGCTCAGCAAGCGGTTCTGAGTCCGGCTTCAAATGCTTGTGTCAGATTACAGCAATGTGGCTCAGCAGCCGGAGGTGCTTCTGAACAAACCTGGGAACCCCAGAAAAGGTAGGAGGGAACCACCTCTATTCAGAGTTGTCCTCTGACCTCTCCATACACAGTAAACAGGATAAAAAGATACCACAGGCCCTAGACTCAGCACCGTGCAGTCAGGGTCCAGTGGTGAAAGTGTGGGAATCTACATGTCTTTGACCTTTGGTCCCCACCATTCAGTTAATATCAGGTAGCCAAGCATAATAGCTGTATAGAGCCTCTTAGTGTTGGTGACTTTGGAAATGCTGGTCCAAGTACCTCCATTCTGTTAGCTTTGGGACTGGGCTTTGCTGGCCTCAAGCTAACAATCCTTCTGCTTCAGCCTCCCACGCACTGTTACTTATGCTGTCAACGCTGATAACCCATCTAATACTGGTTTGTTTTGGTTTTTGAGACAGGGTCTCACTGTCTAGCTCTGGAACTTGCTATGTAGCCCAAGCTGGACAGACATACACCTACTTCTGCCTCAGTTGTTGGGATTAAAGGTATGCATCACCATGCATGTCTCTTGTGGCAGTTGTTAACTGTCCCCCATTGCTGGGACGTGGCTTTTCCTAGTTGGTCTGACCCAATCAGTGATCTTACTTTGTGCTGGGAGGGGCAGGCAGAAAGGGAGACGGAGGCCAACTGTGAGCAACTGAGAGGGGTAGAGGGAAGAGTGGGCTGGAGCCTTAGATTCTAACGTGCAGTGCGTAAAGTCTCAGGAGGAGGTAGTTCCTTTGCTCTCTGAATTTGGTAGGAATCCTTTGTCCTGGATCCACTTGCTCCTTTTCTTTGACAGGTTGCAGGGTGGTGGAAGCTTTTACTCCTTTCTTTCCCTGAAGATCAGCATTAAGTTTAGCCCCTGTAGTGCCTGTTAAACAGCAAACTTCTTTTTTTTTTTGAAAAAAAGGTCCGTAACAAAATGTCAACAGATCCAACCTCACCTTTAAAAAAAATCTATTTTTATTATTATTAATGAAGGGTATGCATGGGCATACACACATTAATGAAGTGTAGGCATATGTGCCTGTATACGAGTGTGTGCATATAAGTAGGCCTGTATATTAATGTGTGCACTTAAGTGTGCTGTTCTGGGGGCCAGAGGCATTGAATCCCCTGGAGCTGGAGTTAGAGGCAGTCCGGAGTCACCCAATGTGGATCCTAGGAACTGAACTTGGATCCTCTGCAGAAGCGGTATGTGTTCTTAACCACTGAGCCATCTCTTTAGCCCTTCCCTGCTTTTGTGAGACAGGGTCTTATGTAGCCCAGGCTACTCTTGAAAACTGTGAAGTAAATGCGGATGATCTTGAACTTCTGATCCTCCTGCCTCCATATCCCATGTGCTAGGACTGCAGATGTGTGCCACCAAATCTATTCTGTACTGGGCACGGAGCACAGGGCCTAGAACAACCAAGCAAACACTATACCAACTGAGCCACAACCCCAACCCCCGGATTTATTTATTTAACTTCCTGTATTTATTTATTTATTTTACTGGCTAGTTTTGTGTGCCAACTAGAATCAGAGAGGAAGGAGTCTCAGTTGAGGAAATGCCTTCTTGAGATCCAGCTGTAAGACATTTTCTCAATTAGTGATCAATGTGAGAGGGCCCAGCCCATTGTGGATGGGGCCATCTCTGGGCTAGTGGTCTTGGGTTCTATAAGAAAGCAGGCTGAGAAAGTCAGGGGAAACAAGCCAGTAAGCAGCACCCCTCCATGGCTTCTGCATCAGCTCCTGCCTCCAAGAGCCTGCCCATGTGAGTCCCTGTCCTGACCTCCTCCAGTAATGGACAGCATGTGGAATAAACCCTTTATTCCCAGCTTGCTTTTTGTCTTGGTGTTTCACTGCAACAATAGAAAACTAAGACTATTTATTTATTTATTTATGGGTATAAGGTTTAATAAGAGAATTACAAAATAGATCAAATAAAGCTTAGCAAACTACAGACAGGTTAGATATTTCTGGCTTCCACAAGTGCAGACACTTACATGTACACCTAAGCATGCACACATACATACACACCCCGATGGTTTTTAAGAAAGTCATTGCTTTAAACAGAGAGAAACGGGTTCCAGTTTTAAGTTGATGAATTAGTTTTGAGTTTTTGGCCTTAGAAAATCCTTTGGATAATTTTACATTTTGAAAATCATCATATACAAAATCTTTGAACCGAGGCATAGCAGTGCATGTCTGTAATCACACCACTCAGGAGCCAGAGGCAGAAGAATACCACACGAAGTTCTATATGAAAGGTTCTAGGCCATCCAAGGATACAAAGGAAGATCCTGTGTCAAAACTAAAAATAGTATTTAAAAATAGCATTAATGACCTAAGTGAGTGGTACATAAATGTATTCCATGGACAAGATGTCCCCCTTTAACCAGAGGCATAAAATAATGGTTACAAAGATCTGTTGTTTGCTAGGTGGTAGTGGAGCATGCCTTTAATCCCAGCAGTCAGGAAGCAGGGTCGGGTGGTTCTTTGTGAGTTCTAGACCAGCCCTGGCTACAAAGAGAAACATTGTCTCGAAAAACAAAACAAAACAAAAAAAGATGTGTCTTAGTTAGGGTTTCAGATGCTGTAATGAAACATGAGCAAAGGTCATGGGGGAAAGGCTTATTACAGGCAGAAGCTGATGCAGAGACCATGGAGGGCACTGCTTTTTTTAATGACGTGTTTATTGTTCAGCCTGCTTTCTTATAAAACCCAGGACCAGTAGCCCACAAATGGCACCACCCACAATGGGCTGGGCCCTCTTTCATCAATCACTAATAAGAAAATTCCTACAGCTTGATTTTGTGGAAGCATTTTCTTAACTGAGGTTCCCTCTCTCAGATGACTCAAGCCTGTGTCAAGGCATAAAGGTAGCAAGCACAAGATGTGAGCCTAAATGGAATTGTAAATGATGCTGGCAGGCATGTTCTTGTTACTGCCTGATCTGCATTTTTCTAAATAAAGTAAGTAAGATCTGGTTCTGTTTAAAGGATGACAAAACTAACAGGAAACACAAAAGATTAAATTCCTGTCTTTTCAAGTTATCCCTGTCTGGGACCAGTACTCCTATCAGGGCTCAGGCCTACTTAGCTCCAGCTCCTTGGGATCTGCCGCCCTCTTGTGGCTGCTGTGGGCACTGTCATGTGCAAACTTGTGCACATGGGGCCCTTTATATACATAATCTAAAGTAAAATCTTTAAAGTTAGCCTTTTTAAAAACTTTACTTGAAGTAGACCAATATTTTATGTTTAAAAGTACATTTGAATATAAAGCACTAGAAAACATTATAAGCATATTTTATTGTATCCACCTGATTACGTATGATTCTTTTCTCATAAGATATTTTTCCAAGGTCCTCCCCCCCCACCATCCAGGTTCGGACTGCTCTTCAGACTGGAGAGGGAGGGGGAATGGAGTGGGGGGAGGGGAGAGGAGTGGGGGGAGGGGGAGGGAAACAGGAGGCGGGGAGGAGGCGGAAATTTTTTCAATAAAAAAATAAAGAAAAAAAGGAAAATGTTATGTATACCTATTATTTCATTAGTTATTTTGAAAACCATGCTTTATAGAGGATCAATATGTCTGGTTGAATGATTTTTCTGTTTATTGGTAAAATTACTCTTGGAAATATTGGTCTATTTTCATTTGATGACCATGGTGGGAAATTTATGTAATTAAGCCTTTTGAAATTTGACAGGGGGTGAAAAATGTCTCCTTACCACCTAACATAATTTCTACAAATAAATAATGAATGTTTTGTAGGAAAAAAAGATATTTTTCTACGCCTCCTGCAACATATCCTGATAACAATACACAGCTGTGACTCCAAAGTTAGTAAGAGGGCCTTTATTCTGAGCCAGAGATGAGTGACGTCAGCTGGGGAAATTGGGTTCAGGTCGACCTGAATGGCACGCTCCTCTGTGGAAATGGTCGCATGAACTCCTGCAGTTACAGAACAAAGTAATGTTATAAATGGATCACTCACTGAGCACCTTGATGGGGACAGCAGTAGGTGAATTACAAAGAAGAGGGGCAGTTCTGCCACAGCCTGGATGTTATGACTATCAACACCATCTGGTAGACCTGCTGGGAATACATTCCAAAGGCCAGCATTCTAAAGGTCACCATTCCAAAGGTCAGGGCTCTCTCTTCTTGGGTTGCTGTTGTTTGCTTGTTGTTTTGGGGAATAGAATCTTAATATGTAGCCTTGGCTGGCCTGGAAGTTACTTTGTAGACCAGGCTGGCCTTGAACTCATCCTGCTTCTATCTCTGGAATGTTGTCATTAAAGACCTGAGCTACCCGGCCTGGCCTGCCAAAGGCTTTACCTGACAGAAGGGATGTTAGTTCCCCATTGACTGCACAGAGGTGGGCAATCAATGGCAGTCAGGTGAGTAAAGACAGACCGGGCTAGCTCTGGCTCACTGTCTGCAGCACTCCAGACTCTATAACCCGAGTGCTAATCAGCTATGCAGCCTGAAGATCTTCTACAGAAAGGTACCTTTTCAGAGGACCTCAGTTCCAGTATCCACTCCAAGATAACTTGCCTGGCTGGGCAATTCTAGCACTCTGTGAGTTCGAGACCAGCCTGGTCTACAGAGCTAGTTCCAGGACAGGCTCCAAAGCCACAGAGAAACCCTGTCTCGAAAAACAAAACAAACAAACAAAAAAGATAACTTGTCTGAACTATGGGAAATTTAGGTTGTTTTCCTTCTTTTTTTTTTCTCTGCCTTCTTTATCTGATGTTATTTGACAATGTGCAGATTCTTGTCACACAAACAATTTGTGCATCACATATTTTTTGTTTTGCTTTTTCCAAAACAGGGTGTCACTATGTAGCTCTGGTTGTCCTGGAACTCACTTTGTAGACCAGGCTGGCCTCGAACTCAGAGATCCATCTGTCTCTGCTTCCTGAGTGCTGGGATTAAAGGTGGTGTTCCCATGGTACCGCATTTGTCAGAGACTGATGGAGCATTAGAAAATGTTCTTAGCTGATGGCTATGTCACATACCACAAGGATGTGAACTTACCCTAAACCCAGCCTTGTCTTTTTTGAGAGTAATACTGGTTTGACTGCCATATCTTCACACACACATTCCAATACCTAATTTCATGCACTGTATAAAACAGAATTATTATCTGCTAACCCTGAGCTAATGCTGTGTGAAAACTTCACATCCCGATAGCAGCAATACTTCAACATCCACAAAATGCATGTTTGTGTTATTTGGATTAGAAGAGGACTCCAGATGAGGGCTGGTACTTTCAGTTCTGTTTATTCCTTCATCACATCTTAAAACCAGGCCCTGGTGGCACAAGCCTTTGATTCCAGCACTTTTGAGGCAGAGACAGGCGGATCTCTGGAAGTTCCAGGCCAGCCAGGGCTACAGAGTGAGACCTGTCTCAAATAAAAACAATTAATTCACATTCTCATTTTTGCCTGGAAACAGAAACAGTTCAGAAATGGTTGAGCATTAAAATACACTCTAAATGCAAGGCACTAGTTGTTTCTCTTTTGACAAGTCATAATGACATGGTTCTGTACCTACTACAATTGAGTAACATATCAGCTTGCCCAGACCCTGGACATTACCCTTTGTAGGGTTTGGCATGTCCTAAAACTCCAATTTAAATGTTTACTTACTATGTGTGAGAGAGTAGGAAGGTGTGAATATGGACTCCTGCTTGGTACCGTGTGTGTGTGTGTGTGTGTGTGTGTGTGTGTGTGTGTGTGTGTGTGTAGATGAGAGAACAACTCTAGGAGTCAGCTCTCTCCTGGCACCTTGTTTGGGAACTGAACTCAGGTCTCAAGCCGGCATGCAAATGCCTACACCTGCTGAGCTGCCTTAGCTGCCTCTTCTTTTACTTGTTTACTCTGTTAGCTGAAACCCTCGAGGGGTATGGCATCACATGGATTCTGTGTCCAGTCACGTTGGCAGGAAGGCTACTTCAGAACTTCTCAGGGGCTCGTGGTGGCACGTGCCCTTAGTTCCAGCACTCCCAGCACTGGAGAAGCAGAGACAGGTGGATCTCTGTGAATTCCACCATGCCATTATGGTAAAACCCGATCCGTGGCTTTAGTACAAAGACTTTCAGGACTAGTCAATGGTTTATGCTATAAGCCCAGGATTTGGAAGACTGAGGCAGGAGGATTGATAATGCATTCAAAGCTGGTGTCCAGGTTAGTTTTCTTTATCAACCTGACACAAGGTAGAGTCGTTTGGGGAAGAGGTAACCCAAACTGAGAAAATGCCCCCACCAGACCTGCCAGTGGACAGACATGTGGAGCATTTTCTTGATTAATGACTGACGTGAGAGGACCCTGCCCACTGTGGTTGGTGCCACTCCTAGGCAAGTGGTCCTGGATGGTCCTGAGCGGTCCTGAGCAAGCCAGCAGGCAGCATTCATCCATGGTCTGTGCACCTCCTGTCCTGACTTTCTATAACCTGAGACTTGTGAACTGAAATCACCCTTTCCTCGCCAAGTGTCTTATCACAGCAACAGAAACCCTAAGGCACGTGTAGTACAGAATAAAGAAAGGCCTAAATTAAGGCACTTTAAAAATATACTGGTGGAAACATTAGGCAAGCGGGTTACAGTGGGGAGAAATCTCTGCTATGGGTCTCAGACTCTGCCCATTGCTTTCCAGTGGGTAGAAGCTAATTAATATAACAATGCACGCATTTCAAAGGCTCTCCCAGTTGGTCGAAGGGTGTTAGCTCAGACAGAGGTGGCCATGGGATGGCAAAAGAGCCCAAGTGTCATCAGGCCTTCAACCTGTGACATTCCAGCCTCTGCACAGTGGAGGTGGCTGGAAGGTGGGGTTCTCTTCAGGACTCTTGTTCTCCCCCTCGCCAGACTGGCTGAGGCCTTCCTACAGGACTGGAGTAGGACCGACTCAGATGCTGCCCTCTTCTGAAAATTCCCCCACAGATGGCACTTGTAAAAGTTCCAACTGTGTCTAACTTTAATATGGAAACATTGTAGTATTTGTTTAAAAAACAAAAGACCTTTTTGTAAGACTGTAAAGCTAGAATGCAGACTGGCTGCTGCTGAGGCCACAGTCCCTGCGCAGTCATCCCTGCTCCCTGATGGGTCCTGACCCGTATCGTGCTAAGCATGTCCCCTGTGAGCACCATGATTTCCAGCTGCGAGGTCTCTCACTTGGGCATGGGAGCTGATATCAAAACGGGTACTGGTGGCCACATGTCCTGGCTTCCCACTGCGTCCCTGCCTCCTGCCCAGAAATCAGAGAGCCCCACGGCAGTTTGTGCTATGCAACCCTCCCTTCCCAGAGCTGTCAGAGCAGACCCCACTTCCGCCACCACATAGACCTGATGCCATTCTTCAGCCTTCCTCCACATGCTGTCTGTCCTGGTGCTGGGCCCTGAACTCATGTTCAGTCTTCCAGCACCCACATGGCAGCTCAGACCTGTCTACAACTGCAGTTCTAGGGGATCTGACACGCTCTTCTGACTCTGTGAGTACCAGGTACACATGTGATACACATACATGTGAGCAAAACACACACACATCAAAACAATTAAAACAGGACTAGAAGGCACCTCCTCCAGGCTGCTGAAGAGCTACTGTAAACTAACTACAGTGAATAGTATACTCACTGGTAAAAGACTGTGTGACTAGGATAACTTTATGAAATTCTATTCTCAACAATCCTATTTAACACCATAGTCAAGTCGTGGTCTCGTGGTCAGGACAGGAAGGGCAAGGACAGCCAGGCACAGCGGTGAGCTATCCGTGTTGCTAGTGTTATAATCTCCTTAGCAAAAACCTCAGCAAGCATTCATGGGGCTACTGAGTGACTTGGCGCGGTCACAGGACACTCACCAATAAGGAGCAGGCAGAGCTGAAATATAAGCAAACATTACAGCTCTGTCCATCCTGGCAGGAGGATCTAAAGATACTTGTGTCCTTTTCTTTGGCTATTAGACCTTTAAACTGTTCTCCAGGAAATCTGAATTTTCTAGGAGTCACAGCTGGGGAAGAGGAAAGCTGAGTGAGGCCTGGTTCAGTCAGGAGAGAGCTTGTCTCCCAAGAAGGGTTCTGACTTGTCAGATCCACGGCAGGAGAGGCCCTTGACACCCAGGTTGTCTTTGTCCTGATTCAGTGGGGATAATAAGCTAGCCACACTACAGCAAGGGCTGCTTACCCTCACATCAGGGACACACGACAACCAGGGCTTTTTAGACAGTCTGGGCCAGGGGGACACTGGATTGATTTGTTCCTCTTCCTAATGTGACCACATTTATTATGATAACCCCCATGACTTTATCTGTTAACTGGCCAAGCTTGCTGTGACCTGTGACACAAGCCTGCCTGCCTGTGCCAGCCAGAGGCTGACCCTGGGACCCCAACCATTGGGTCTGTTTGCCTACTCATCTTAAGAGTAGGAGGGAAATTAAATTATTCCTTCGACCAACCCAAGAAGGTGACTGGTCTTTCTTCCGGAAGCCAGAGGAACCCAGCAGAGCAGAAGTTGAAGGTATGATCTCTGAGTCCTTTGGAAATCCTGGCACTGGGCTGAGGGCAGCGACAATGTCTGCTCCTGGCATGTGATCATCTGCAGGAAGCTGGGACTGAAGGAGAAGAAAAAAAACAAAACAAAACGTTTTTTTATTCAAGGAATTAAAGGTGTGTGCCACCAACACCACCACCCGACTTCATTAAAATCTTAAGGGATTACATTACGTTGCCATGTAAAGTGTCTAAGGAAAACAAAAGGTGGCAGTTAGATCATGGCCTGCACCTTACTAACAGTAGTAAAGAAGGCAGTTGGTGCCATCTGTAAGCCCCGGACTAGATGGACAAATATAATGTAGTCATGGGCTGGAAGAGTCACCATTGCTGAGGTGTACAAATTAATATGACCAACAATGAAAACTAAACTAAAAGGAGCTAGCAATCACTTGTCATTAATATCCCTTACTATAAATGGACTCAACTCACCTATAAAAAGGCACAGACTGACAGACTGGATATGAAAACAGAATCCATCCTTCTTCTGCATACAAGAAACACACCTCAACTTCAAAGACAAACATGGTCTCAGAGTAAAGGTTTGGGAAAAAATATTCCAAACAAATGTACATAAGAAACAAGCGGGTGTAGCTCTTCTAATATCTAACAAAATAGATTTCTATCTAAAATCACTCAAAAGAGACAAAGAAGGACATTTCATATTAATCACAGGAAAAATCCATCAAGAGGAAATCTCAATACTGAATATCTATGCCCAAATACAAGGGTACCCTCATATGTAAAAGAAAAACTTCTAAAGCTTAAATCAAACATTAAATCCTACACACTAATAGTGGGAGACTTCAAAACTCCACTCTCACCACTGGACAGGTCAATCAGACAAAAGAATGAGCGGAGAAATAAGGGAAATAACAGATGTTGTGACTCAAATGGACATAACAGGCATCTATTCCATCCAAACAGAAAAGAATATACCTTTTTCTCAGAACCTCATGGAACCTTCTCGAAAACTGACGACGTACTTGGTAACAAAACAAACCTCAACAAATACAAAAAAAATGGATAACCCAATGTATCTGATCAGATCATCATGGTTTAAAACTAGAAGTCAACAGCAATACTAATTCCAGAAAACCCACAAACACATGGAAGTTAAGCAATTCTCACCTTAATCATCAATGGGTCAAGGAAGAAATAGAGAAATTAAAGACTTCCTAAAATTCAATGAAAATGACTACACAACATACCCAAATTTATGGGACACAATGAAAACAATGTTAAGAGGAAAATTCATAGCACTAAATGCCTACATAAAGATGCTAGAAAATCCCACACTAGGGAATTAACAGAATATTTGAAAACTTTACAACAAAAAGAAGCAAACTCACCTAAGAGGACTAGAAGACAGGAAATAATCAAACTGAGAGATGAAATCATGAAAATAGAAACAAAGAAATCAATACAAAGAATTAATGAGACAAAGAGTTGATTCTTCGAGAATATCAACAAAATAGACAAACCCTTATTCGAATTTTAAAAAAAAGGCAGAGAGAGAATATACAAATTAACAAAATCAGAAATGAAAAGGGGACATAACAACAGTCACAGAGGAAATACAGAGAATCATCAGGTCATATTTCGAAAACCTGGAGTCCACAAAATTGGAAACCTTAAAGGAAGTGGACAACTTTCTGGATAAATATCACTTACCAAAATTAAATCAAGACCAAATAAGCAAATTAAACAGACTTAGAACTGTTGAAGAAACAGAAACAGTCATCAAAAGTCTCCCAAAAAAAGCCCAAGTCCAGATTGTTTCAGCGCAGAATTCTACAAGACTTTCAAAGAAGAACTAATACCAATACTCCTCAAATTATTTCACACAATAGAAACAGAAGGAACAATGCCAAATTCTTTTTATGAGGCTACGATTACTATGATACCCAAACCACAGAAAGATATTACTAAGAAAGCGAATTACAGACCAATCTCACTCATGAACAATGATGCAAAAATACTCAATAAAATATTGGCAAATGGAATCCAAGAACACATCAGAACCATCATCCACCATGATCAAGTTGGCTTCATCCTGGAGATGCAGGGATGGTTCAACATATGAAAATCTGTCAAGGTAATCCACCATATAAACAAACTGAAAAATAAAAACCACATGATCACCTCATTAGATGTCGAAAAAGCTTTCGACAAAATATAACAGCCCTTCATGACAAAGGTCTTGGAGACAGCAGGGATACAAGGAACATACCTAAACATAATTAAGGCAATATACAGCAAGCCAACAATCAACATCAAACTAAATGGAGAGAAACTCCCAGCGATTCCACTGAAATCAGGAAAGGAACAAGGTTGTCCACTCTCTGCATATCTATTCAATATAGTTCTTGAAGTCCTAGCTAAAGCAATAAGACACCAAAAGGAAATCAAGGGGATACAAATCAGAAAAGAAGAAGTCAAACTCTGTTTCCTGATAATATGATAGTTTACATAAGTAATCCCAATAATTCTACCAAGGAACTTCTACAACTCATAAACACTTTCAGTAATGTAGTAGGATACAAGATTAACTCATAAAATCAGACAAGGGAGGAGGAAAAATGAGGTAGGAGGCAATAAAAGGAAAGTGTGGGAAGTGCGAAGAGAAAGGAGGAGAAGGTAAGAGGCAAGCATAGCAAAGTAGGAAGAAAAGGCAGTAGGGAAGAAGTGGGAATAATTTGGAGGGGAGGGGAGAACGGAGGCTGCAGGGAAGAGGGAATTGGACGAAGGAGGAGGGAAGGAAGAAATAGAAGAAATACAGGCAAAGGAGTGACTAGGGAGGAGGAAAGAGTATGGAGGAGGGGGTAGAGAGTGGTGGGTCTCCGTGCCATCTGCCAGCACACACATATCCCCGAGTCCCTCGGCTCCACCATCTTGTCCCAATTACCCCAGCAGGTCCCTGATGCCCTACCCCCTCTGCAGTATCACAGGGTCTCACAAACACAGGGGCCAGACCCACGTTTTTGTGTGAAGAGTCAACTATGTGCTCATGGGATGCTGAACAGCTCTATTCCTGGGGACTGGATGGTTACTTAACCACGGGCAAACACTATTGCTGTTCACAACATTCATTTATTAAAATTAATAATGTGAACTCTGTCCTTCTTAACTGCAGTTGGAGGTGTGCTATGATTAGAATGCTTACAGTGTAGCATGGGAAGATGGGTCACAGGCAAATAAAAATGTAACAATTGAGTAGGCGTGGGAGGTTAAAAATGCTGTGGGCAAATAAACACCACACGCCCGATGAGGAGACTCCTAATGGAACCCAAGCAGTAGCTGGCCATGGGGCCTCCAGTCAAGTGCTTTGTCCTACACGTTAGTTATGGGACAGAGCTGCCCCACTGGCAGCAGAGGGTCCACTGCTGGTCTCAGGAGTCAGGGAGTTTCAGCTCAGGTCATATGCTGATATTGCCTCCATCAAGAGGCAGCTTGAGTGTGTGTTCCAGTGGATAAAGCCCCTTCCCACACTGAGTGCAGGCTCCCTGGAGAGAGATCTAAGCAGCATAGTGGCCAGAAAATTCACATGGAACATTTTCTTTAGAATTCTTAACATAAACGTTTGCATTAAATGAGGCCCTCTACATCTTACAGAAATGACTTGCAGAGGGTTTCCCAGGGCCCTCACCCTACAGCACCTTCACTGGACTCATGGCGATGGCTCTCCAGCTGTAGTGGGACCGGATGCTCTGCACTATCACCGCATTGACAACATGACCCACAAGAGGTGTATAGCCCAGAGGGCATTTCAGTGAGTTCAGGGTGAAGAAGATGGAGTGATTGAGCAGTCCTTGTCGTCTGTGGATGCTAGTCACACGGGCCTGTCAGGAGAAAGTGTGGCAGTGAGCACCAGAAGCCTGAATCCCTGGGCAATCTCTGTCCTTCCACCCTCTGGCTCTAAACACTTGCTGACCCCACTGTGCCACCGTGTCCTGTCTGTTCTGCCTGCTACGCTGCCAACACTGAGGTCCGTGTCACCCACCCCCTTCCCCAGATCCAACCTCACACCAATTAGAGAGGAGACTCTGTTGGTGGCTCAGTCCTGCTGGGGAGAGACCATGAGTTATTAATAGTCACCAGTGGCCATTAGCCCCTGCGGTTAATGTGGATAGGCCAAGGATTGATGGTAAAGGAAAACAGCATGAAGTGGACTATTGCCACCTACACAACCCCGTCACTCTTCAAGCTCATGCTTTTCATCTGTACCTTTGTGGACACTTACTTGCAAGCTAGTTGAACCACACCCCAGCCACAGCCCCATTTTGCATTCCCACCTTCCCAGCAATGCTCTCTGAACTGCTCATTTTTCTCCTGTTGTTTTTAGAATATCCCACCTATCAGTCCATGTGGCAAGCCCTGTGACTCGGGATTGAAGTATTGCATGTATGACCTCTGTTGTCTTTAGTTACTTCTTTACAAAGTCCTGTCATTTAAATAAATGGGTCAAAGAGACATTCTCCATATGTCCATAGTTCCCAACACACCCAACAGAGAGCTAGTCACAAATACCACCAAAGGAGGCTTTGAAACAAGCCAACAATGTGGAATAGCCATTACCTCTTCCAGGTGCCTATGTTTTGTGGCCTTCAATGACTGTACTACGATCTTTGAGGATCCTTGCTCCGCAGAATACTCAATGTCTAACCAGTCCCCTTCATACGGTGTAAAACCTAAGATAGCTAAGAGAAAATTGAGTTTAGAATTCTGCCAACTATCTCCAGTCTCAACTTTAGAAGACTCTGGATACACGTGGTTACATTTTAACGTCAGTCAAGTAAATTTCATTGCTACGTTGACTTTTAACACCATGATCAAGTGGGTAGGTGGTGTAAGGTACAGGTAGCTTAGAAATTTTCCAGCCAGAATGGAAATAGATAATTCTTTGTTGTTTGTTTGTTTGTTTTTTGATTGGCTTTTTTTGAGACGGGGTTTCTCTGCCTTGACTGTTCTGGAACTCCCTTTGTAGATGAGACTGGTGAACTCGCAGAGTTCTGCCTGCCTCTGCTTCAAGAGTGCCACCACTGCTAGGCTCAGAAACTGATTGTTTCTAGACACTGGTTTTGCTCTATTCCCTTAGCTGAATCAAATGGACAAATGGACAATGACATCACAGTCTGTTTCTTTGGGAACACTGGAGGATTTACTGCTTAATTGGTCACATCCAGAGTCTTCTCTTTGAGACAGGGCCTCACGTGTTCCAGACTGTCTTCAAACTAATTCTCCCTTTCCCCCCCTCTCTCTTTTGCTCCTTCCCTCTCTGTGTATTCTTCTCTTCCTTTCTCCACCGCTTACCCATCCCTCTCTCCTTTCCACTCTCTCTTTTGCTCTTTACTTTTCTCTGTTGTATCCTCTCTCTATCCCTCTCCATCCTTATCTCTCCCCTCCCATCTCTCCTTTCCTCTATCCCCCCTCTCTTGTGTACTATCTCCCTCCAATCACCCTCTCTCAGACTCCCTCCATCTCCCTTTCTTTCATTCACCTTCCCTCCCTGCTTCTATCTCTCTTCTTTACACTCTTTCTCTCTCCCCTTCTCTTCCTCCATCACCATCTCTGCTTTTCTTCTTCTTTATCTCCCCCCTTTTCTGTCACTCCTCTCCTTTCTTCCTCACTGTCTCTCTTCCTCCTTCCTTTACTCTCTCTCCCTCCTCTTGCATTCCTCATTCCTCTTTCATCCTCCATCCTTCTGTCTCCCCTGCCTGATTCCCTCTCCCCCTCATTCCTCTCCCACCTTCCTCCATCTCTCTCGCTCTCTTTACATCTCTCCCCCTCTTCTTCCCTCCATGCTTTCTCACTCTTTCCCTTTCTGCCTCTCTTCCTCTTTCTCCCTCTATCCTTCTCTTTTTCCTCCCCTTCCATGTCTCTCTCCTACCTCTCAGTTCACCTCTTTTTTCTCCCTTTATCCCTTCCTCCCTCACCTCTCCTACTCCCCTCCCTTCCTCCACTTTTTCCTCCTCCCTCCTTCCCCCTATCTCTCTTCCTCATTGTCTCTCATTTTTCTCTCTTGCCCTGCTCTCATCCACTCTATGTTCTTCTGCTCCTACTTCTCCCTCCCACCCACTTCCTCTCTGTGGACTCCTCTCTTTGTCCCTGCATCCCCTCTTCCTATCTCTCTCCATCCCTGTCTCTCTTCCTCCCTCCATATCTCACCTCTCCCTCTATCTCTCTCCCTTAATCCCTCCTCTGTCCCTTCCTCTCTTTCTCTTCCCTCCATGCTTCTCTCTGTCTTTTTCTCCCTTCCTCTCTCACTTTTCTGTGTCGGTTTCTCTCGTCTTTCTTCTTCTCTCACTTCTCTGTGTCTATTTCTCTCATCTTTTTTCCTTTCCCTGTCTCCCTCCCTCTCACTCCATCCATCTCTCCCTCTCTCATTTTGCCTCCTTTTCTCTCTACCCCCTTCTTCTCTACCTTTCTCTCTCATTCCCTCTCTCCCCCATTTCCCTCTCTCTTCTTCTCTCTTTACCTCCTTTTCTGTCTCTCCATTTCTCCCATCCCCTTTTTCCTGTATCCTCCTCTATCCCTTTCTCTTCCCTTCTCCCTACTTCCCTCCCTCCATGCTCTCTTTTCTTCTTTCTCTTTCCCACTCCCTCTTCCTGTCTCTCTCTACTTCTCTCCCATGACTCTTCCCCTCACCCTCTCCCTTTATCTCTCTATTTCTCTCTCTTCTCTACTTCTCCCCCTCTACCTCCATTTTCCCCCTTTGTCTCCTTCCTCTCTACCTCCCCCTCTCATTCCCTCCATCCCTATCTCCCTTCTCTCTCCCTTTCTCTTCCTCCATCTATCTCCCCCAATCTCTTCTCTCCCCCTGCCTCCTTCACTTTCTCCCTCCCTCTTTCCTCTATCACTTTCTCCCTTTCTTTTCTTACTCCCTCATCTCCCTCTCCTTACATCCCTACCTCTCTCTTCTCTTCTTCCCTCTGTCCCTTCCTCTCTGTCTTTCTCTTTCTGTCTTCCTCTCTCAGTCCCTCTCTGTATATGCCTCTCACTATTTCTCCTGTCTACACTTCTTTCTTCTCTCCCCCTTTCTTTCTCTCTCCTCTCGTTCTGCCTCCTCCTCTCTTGTTTTCTTCCTTCTCTTTTTGTATCCATCACCGTATATGTCTCTCTGCCTCTCTGCCTCTATCACCCCTCTCCACATATACCCAGGAGTGTCAAGAACCAGACTCAGGTTTTCCACTGGGGAAGTATGTGCTCTTAACCCCTGCTCCATCTTTCTGGCCACAACAGGTCTTAGTGTTTTAAAAATACTTTCTCTGTGGCTCACAGCCACCTAAAGCTCAGAGGGGATCTGATACTCTTCTGAACTCTGTAGGCAACTGTATTCATGTACACAGACCAAAACACACACACACACACAAAATCTAAAATTAAATAAGCCTTAAAAGTATAAAGCTTTTTATGCATTTGTAATAGTTTTGTTATCAGAGTTACATACTCACCTGAGTGAAAAATGTGTCCATGTTTTATCTCTGCATTCAACTAAATGAGCACCTAGTGAATGGCAGTGTAAGTGTTTACAAACATTACCTGTTCGTACCTGCATTGCACTTGACTTTTGGTGGCCAAGATTCACCACAAATGACGAAGAGCCCCTGAACTCATCAGAGTCTGCTGCAGCCAAACCAATGTCTGCACTAAAACTCAAAATGTTAAATGCAACAGAGCTTTAAAATGAAAACTGAACCTTTAGAAATGCTGTCCAGGTAGAAGTAGTATTCATCAGCTACGTGGATGATGTCTTTCTTCACATCGGAAACACACGCAGATAATACTTGGATCTTGGAGTATGGTTCTGTAAGCTTATCATCTTCTAAGAAAACACATACCTACAAGATGAGGAAGGAAGCAGCAATAAAAACATGATCAGAAATCAAAATGGAAACCTGTATGTATAAACCACTGCCCGTGGAAGGACTGAGCTAGGAAAGGCCAAGAGGGAATAGAAGATTCCATATTTAAGACGTTTTCCTTTGTTGTAAACAGCTTGGCTCATTGGGAAACCTTTCTCCACTGAGCTCTTTCCATCTGTCAACACCAACTCCATGGTTATTTCCCTCAAACTGACTTTCCTAAAGAAGTGAAGTACCAGGCATTTATCTGTTCACTAGCACCCCGGTAGTCCCCAGGCTGATGATCCATTGCCCCACAGACCTGTCTGTGCCCAGATGCCAAAAAATCTTCATAGCCATAGTATCCAATGAACCTACCCAAAAGCCTTATGTCCAGGACCCATTATCACCATTCCAGTTCCCTTAACAGAACAGGGAATGCGAACAGATTCAGTGGTTCATGGGACCACAGAGGCAGTCTTTCAGTTCAGCAGAGGCACAAGTGGTACTCCACTTTGTGGGAAGGCACAAAGTGAATTCTCTTTATGTGTGTGCACGTAGCTGAATCCAGTCTTGCTAAATGTTCAGATGTAACTAAACTGTGATAGGAAAAAGGACTGTAATACATGGGTGAATTAGGAAGCAGTGCAAGACTCTCTGTATATTCTTACTGAACATGTGGACAAGAAGAGCTACACTGAACACTGAATGTCAAAAGTTCAAAAGGTGGCAGTGTCACAATGACCCAGGAAACCTTATATGTTCCTTTTCTTAAGAGCCCCAAATTGCTTGCTTTGCAAACAGTAACAATATGCCTGATTGATAAGTGGCTGTCAGAGAACAAAAATAGAGGCATTCTCCTGAAGACTTCCACCAGCTCCCAAGAAAATTTCCAGGCTGCTTTTCCCTTCTAAGACTTGCAAGGCTTTGGATGTCCGGGACCCTTCCTTGCACATACTGAGAAATGGGCAGCCTGGTACTAGGAGGATCAATTCGTGCACCAATGTTAGTTAGTAGATGATGTGGGAGTGTCATATATCAATCTGTTGATTTCATTGGTTAATCAATAAAGAAACTGCTTGGCCTGATAGGTTAGAACATAGGTGGGTGGAGTAAACAGAACAGAATGCTGGGAGGAAGAGGAAGTGAGGCAGACGCCATGCCCTCCTCTCCAGGGCAGACGTGATGAAGATCCAGCCCAAGATGGTTGTACACTAGAATCTTCCTGGTAAGACACCACCTCGTGGTGCTACACAGATTATTAGAGATGGGTTAATCAAGATATAAGAGTTAGCCAATAAGAGGATAGAGCTAATGGGCTAAGCAGTGTTTAAATGAATACAATTTGTGTGTTGTTATTTCGGGGCATAAGCTAGCCAGGCTGCCAGGAGCTGGGTGGCAGGAACGCAGCCCACATCTCCTACTACAAACAGACAATTTTATTATATCTCTATTCTGTGCTATAGTTTCATGACTCTATGAGCCTTAAAACTCATGAATCTCACACCCCAGATGGCAGATCTCAGTGGGTTGTGTTAACTGAGTAAGTGTTTTCTGAAAAAGGAACACACACTTCACTTGAGATAGCCCTCCACTTTTGTAAATGCATCCATGAAAACACGGATTTTACCTGAGAAAGCAATGTGGCAAGATGGTGCTGTGTCTAATGCTTATCACTGTTGAGCCTTCTGTTTGAACACTGGGACAACATGGTATTTTACAGGGTAGAATATAGAACTCAAGGGTGGGTATGGTGGCACGTACATCATGACCCACTGGCTCAGGGTGCAGGATTCCAGGAGGACGAGGACACCGGGGCAGTAGAGTGATACCCTCCACTGCCCCTTGCTTGTTCTCTCTCTCTCTCTCTCTCTCTCTCTCTCTCTCTCTCTCTCTCTCTCTCTCTCTCTCTCTCTCACACACACACACACACACACACACAGAGAGAGAGAGAGAGAGAGAGAGAAAGAGAGAAAGAAAGAAAGAGAAAGAGAGAAAGAGAGAGAGAGAGAGGCAAAGAAGAATCTCCACCTACAGAGGACATTGTATTTCATGCCAAGCACGATATAAGCACTGGAGAGGTAAGTTCCAAAGACAATGACAAGGTTGAAAGACACATAAGAAAAGTCTTCCCAAACCTATGCAAAGCTTACTTCAGTTGCTTTCAAGTCATGTGATAGTGGGTCTTCCTCCACAAAGGCAAGGACTTTATCTCCAATTTGCACAGACACATGGCCGATCACAACACCAGTGCTGAAGAAGATACAGTCCTCGATCCAACCATAATCATCCTCACAGCTAGTTACAATACCCTTTACAATCTTGGTATTGGGTTCATCTGTGAATGGGAACATGGCAATAGCCATGAATTAATCTGAGAAGCAATAACCTAAAATTCCTCCCCAGAGATGATATGGTACACAAACAAGTCCTTCTGCTAACAGGGTGCTTCTAGTGTGAGGAGCCCATGCAAGGAACTGGAAGCAAATGGGGACCTCTGCGGGATTCTGGAGGCAGAAGATACAGGTTCAAATCCTGACATGCCATGCTTTGCACAGGAGGACCCTGGTTAGGGGCATGAGTTGGGACCCAGATAGCCTTGGTTATAACCACTATGTCCTTAACTGATGGTCTGTGTAGCTCCAAGTACACTTCATGTCCTCTCTGACGATGTTCGGAAATTATGTCTCCTGATTTCTGTGGAGCACATTAACAGGCAAAAAAATGTCAACCCCAACTATTGTGAGTGTCCTGTACACCTTAGGATTCAAGGTCTGTGCGTGGACACTGTTTCAAGTACAACAATTACTGTAAAGTGTTGTCTAATACAGTGAGGGACAGCTATGGATTTTACAGAATCAACAAAAACAGGCCTATGGGCACAAGTCTGTAAAGAATGACAGAGAAGAATCAAAAGTTCAAGGCTTTCCTAAGCCACAAATTAAGCCCCCCTGGCCACCTGTGCAACACGGTGAGTCCTTGAGTCAAAATTCCAATGTGAGGAAAGGACCGCGTGTTCTGCCCAGGTGTGCAGTGACTGCCTACCACATGGGGACTTTAGGTTCCACTGCCAGCGCTACATCCAGATAATTCAGGGAATGGATTTGGTTTCATGAGGCCAAGGCTCACACCATGGCCCTAGACAGGCCCGAGACTCAGTCCTTATGCAGCTTAGGTTGGCATCAAACTTCTGACGCTCTTGCCGTTCCAGAAAAAAAAACAAATGCTGTAGGATTGGCATGGCAAGACTGGGGCTTCTGTTGAAGGATCGCTCATGAATATTAACCGCATGCCCGGCTAATCGAAACACCAGACCAGGTTAGAATGACTTAACAGCTTGGACACCGTCCACCCCAGCAAACCTTACAGTGCCCTAGGTTTCCACCCACCCACAGGCCTTCACCCATCCTTCTTGCTCACTAAAAGTGAGATTCGAGTTGCAGGGAACAAAGTGAGCATCATTCAATCATGCCCCCTGCTCTCCCAGGCTTGGCAAAGAACTAGGACTGACTCCCTTCTTGCCTCAAATACTGGCAGGGATGGGAGAGGATCCAAGACGGATGCTGAATTGCACTCAAATGTGGGTACTTTCCTGATCTCAGAAGTATGAGAAAGGTTCTAAGGAACTTTTGTGTCCCAGCTAGTGTCAGTAGGTCAAAATTCTTCCCCATTGGCCCACCAAGTGAATTTAACAAGGGGACACCGACCCACTGTGGACAGGTGCAGGCCTCTATGATCTTTTGTACCCTGTGCTCACAGCTAAGGACAACCTCTCTGAAGTGTCTCCTGCAGCGAAGTCTACGGCACTGTGTGCCCGGGGACTACCTTCCAGTTGTGTCCGGTCTCTTCTGACTGATTCAATCTTCCACTGAAATAAGTACACTACACCACGTAACAGCCTGAATAACCGCCCAGTGCCACAGTAGGAACAGCCACTGCAATAGCAGCACGAATGCCTGGACATCGTGACCCCCATGTGGTCACCTCGTGATCTTCTTCCTCACTCATGGGAGACAGTGCCAGATGGCGACTGGGCAGCCCCCAGGGCAGTGAGGCTTCTCCTACCACCCCAAAAGCTTTGCAGGAGGTGTTCCACAGCCTCTCCTGAGGAGCTGGTAACCAGTGGGCATTGTTCCGCCCACCAACCAATGAGAGCACTCCATGCACTCATAGTGCCCCACTGGCCAATGGCAGGCGCTGAGAGAACCATGAATCCTCTTGTGCCTTTTCCCCCAAGCCATAGGATGATCCTGGAAATGCATTGCCCGGTGAAGCCTGGGCTATTCAAAGAATGGTTGGAAAGATATTGTTTCAATGTTTCCTGAGAATACTAAGTTCCGGCTTAGAGGCTAGAACACAAAGGTGTCCCTGGGTGTAGAAGAGAAGTTCAATGTGCACTCAACAGAAAGACGGGAGACTAAGCGGTTAGACAGCGTTTAACAGCATCTGTGGTGGCTGCTGAAGTAGTGGGGTTCGTGCTATTAAGCCACAGTTTAGGAACCTAGTGTTCTCGAAGGGGTGTGGCTCCTGGAAGTATTTCACTTCGGAGTCCCGCAGGATGCCTGGGTTAGGGGTTCTGAGCCATGTTCAACACCCGCCATCTCTGCTCAGCTCCTCTGATGGAAACCAGTCATGCATTATCACAGAAGCCCTAATTTTCGCTGCTCCCACCCGGTCAGGGTCAGCCTTAGTATGCGAAAATTCTATGTAAGCCTTACCTTTCCTCATTTGTTTGGCAAGTCCCTGTGGGCCACAGACGCATCTCTATCATGAAATTAGGGAATAAATAGGCAATTGCCTTCATTGTGGCTTAATTTTCTTGGAGCCTGAGGAAATCAGAAGCGACCCAAAGGGTGACATAAAGAAGTAAATGCCCGCAGCGGAAAGCCCTCAACAAGAAAGCTGACACAAAATCGCCCTTTGAAAATGAGGTTACTGTAACAACGGGACTTCAAGGATGCACCTGAGCCGCGTGATGGAGGAGAGTTTTAGAGAGAAGAAAAAGCAGTACATGGAGAGTGATATGTGAAGGGGAGGCCTTCTCTTTAAATTCCAGACGTTGGTTCATTACGAGTGAGAATAAGATTATTTTTACTTAACAGCTAATATCCATTTACAAGTGAGCACATGCCATGTTTGTCTTTCTGAGTCCGGGTTACCTCACTCAGGATGATATTTTTTTTCTAGATCCATCCATTTTCCTGCAAATTTCAAGATGCCATTGCTTTTTACAGCTGAGTAATACCCTGTTGTGTAAATGTACCACATTTTCTTTATCTGCTTTTCAGTTGAGGGGTATCTAGGTTGTTCCAGGTTCTAGCTATTAAGAATAATGCTGCTATGCACACAGTTCAGCAAGTGTCCTTGTGGTAAGATTGATTATCCTTTGGGTATATTCTCAAGAGTGGTATAGCTGGGTCTTGTGGTAGAGTGATTCTTAGTTTTCTGAGAAACTGTCACACTGCCTTCCAAAGTAGCTGTACAAATTGGCACTCACACCACAAATGGAGGCTTGCTTCTCTTGGTCCCCATCCTCTTCAGCCTGAGCTGTCACTTGGGTTTTCTACCTTAGCTATCCTGATAGGTATAAATTGGAATCTGAAGGTCATTTTGATTTGCATTTCTTTGATGGCTGAGGTCACTAAACATTTCTTTAAGTGTTTCTCAGCCATTTGGTATTAGCTGTAAAGTGAAGGGTAAGCATGCTACAAACCACAGACCCAGAGAGGCTGAATGAGAAGAAAAGCTCGAGGGGGGCAAATGTATGAAACTCCTTGGGAAGGGGAATAGAATATATTTCCTGGTTGTCCGGGGCAGGCGGGCATGGGACCAGGACGGATCAGGTGGGAGGATGGAGGGAGACAGTACCGGGAGAGACAACTGGAACTGGGGAGCATTTTGGGTGTGAGATTGACACCTACTGCAATGGAAACCCCAGGAATCTCCTAGGGCAATACTGGGGAAGAGTCCTTGTAATGGGGAAATGGAACCTGAACTGGCCTTCTTCTGGAGCCAGGCAAGGCTTCCAGTGGAGCAATTAGGACACTACCCTAGCTACACAGGGCACCAGACGGACAGGGCCCCAGCACATCCCTCAGACACCAACACAACCCCAGATGGTGGCTCAGAACCCAGGAATCTGCATGGGCTGCGGCAACAGGAGCCTCAGAAATCAACACAAACCCTGACTGCTAGAGGGACCCAGAACTTCTGGGAGTGGCCAACCTTTGACTGCTCCAACTTGAGACCCATGCCACATGAGGTAGCCCACCCGTCCCACTCCCTGGAGGGGCAGGAACCAGAGGCGTGTTAGCCCAGAGATCTAGGATAGAAACAAACATGACCGGCAAAAGAAATACAGAGAGACAGAGACAGAGACAGAGACAGAGAGAGAGAGAGAGAGAGAGAGAGAGAGAGAGAGAGAGAGGTGTCAATAAAATGGCTGCTGTACTCAGACTGAAGCCTGGCATAATCATCATCAGAGAGGCTTCATTCAGCAACTGATGGGAGCAGATGCAGAGGTACACAGCCAAGTCCTGGGCCAAGTCAGAAATCCTATGGGAGAGGAAGGACTGTAGGAGTCAGAGGCCTCAAGGACAACAAAAGAAAAGGCCCCGGGATCAACTAATCTCTGCTCATAGGGGCTCACAGGCACTCTGCCTATGTTATGGCTGTGTAGCTTGATGTTATTGTAGGACTCCTAACAGTGGGAACTGGGGCTGTTTCTGACTCTTTGGGCTGCTTCTGGGACCCTTTCCCTCCTACTGGGTTGCCTCACCCAGCCTTAATTATGAGGGGAATGTGCCTAGGCTTGTTGTAACTTGATATGCCACCTTTGGCTGACATCCCTGAGATCCCTGTCATTTTCTGAAGGGAAACAGGAGGAGGGGTGGATCTGGACAGAGGGGATGGGGCAAGTGGGAGGAGGGGAGAGAGGGGAAAGTGCAGGCAAGATGTAAGATATGAGAGGAGACGTTAAACTAAAAGAAAGAGCGAGAATAAGCTGGACGTGGCGGCAAACGCCTTTTGTTCTGGCATTCGCAAAGACAGAACAGGAAGCTCTCTATGAGTTTGACACCAGTGTGGTCTACATGCTGAACTCCAGGCTAGCCAAGCCTATATGTGGGATACTGTCTCGGAAATCAGAGAAAAAGGCTGAAAGTTAGAAGTAACTGGGGAGAACAAGAGAGATGGCAGGGGAGGGGAGCAGCCAGAGGAACCCTTCATTTATTAGGCTCCATCTCCAGACTGAATCCACTAGCAGTCTCTGGGAGGAAGCTCAGACTAGTCGCTAGAAAAAACTAAGGTCTGACCTTATAAGCATTTAACAGTGGCAAGAAAGTACTGAATCATGTGATTTAGTTCAGCGTTGCTATGGGACAGAAATATGGGGAAATCAGGTGCCCTGTGTTGACAGCTCTCAAGTCTCATGACATGCTGCTTTTTTCTTTTAATTTAACACAATTTCTTTACTAAATCTTTGGTAATTTAACATCACGCCCCCCAGTTGTGCTCATCTCCTAGTCCCTCCACGTCGACCCTTCCTTCCTGCAGGAGCCCCTCACATCGAGTTGCAAATGCTCATTGCAACCAGTCACTGGTCTGCTTCAAGGGCTCTGGTTTCTGGAACACCATCATAGCTGGATGATTGCTGAAACTCCTCTGGGATCTCTTGACTGCCCCGAGTCATGCCATTATCATTCCACAGGACCAGTCCCTTCACAAGCTGCAGCTTGTGCTAGATGGGGGCAGCTGTAGGGTGGGCCGACCCATGGACCAGCTGTGGGCCTGGGTGGTAGTTCAGCTGGTCAGCCCAGGTCATCAGGCCACCCCCTCAGGCGAGGGGTGGAGCCAGCTCCCCTATGCACGTGCCATCAAGGTCAGCTCACAGGTGGTGACAGGTGGGGCCATCTCTCCTGAGTGGGGGTGCAGCTTTTCCATGAGGGCTGTGGCCAGTTCTCTTACTGCAACCACCAGGGAGGAGTAGGGACAGCTATCCCAGGGCCAGAAAAGGGCAGAGCTGGCTCAGCATGGCCCTCTGATTCCATGAAGCAAGGTTCGCATGGCCCCTGAGGTCACACGGGTTACAGACATCAACACAGACCCCAGTGTGATCCTGGATGACATCCTGGCTCCAGGTGGCAGGGCAGGCTACTCAGATCAGGATGGCTCTGGTGGCTGCATGCCCCCACCCCCAACACCAACAAGGCCACATGGCCCTGATCCTGGACTTCCATGTAGCCTTTGGTGACAACGCAGACCCTGGCTATGGCAAGACCACAGACTTAGACACCCAGACATGGTCCTTGCCAGCATCTGGGGCTTGATTTCACCATGGCCCCCCCGGGTCATGAGACCTCAGTATCAGCGTGGTCCTTGGACACTAACTTAATCCCAGATCTTGGGCATCCACATGGTCACAGACTGTAACAGGAAGCTCTGATATCCCTGGCTGCAATAGGATCCTGGAACCAGACATGTTCCTCAGTGGCAGCTCGGGTCTGGAAGCCACCATGACTCCAGATGGCTGTACAGGTCACCCAGACAGACAGGGCCCAGGCAACAGCACATCCCTCAGACACCAACACGACCCCAGTTGGTGGCTCAGACCCAGGAATCCGCATGTGCTCTGTGGCAACAGGAGCCTCGGACGTCAACATAAATCCGGACTGCTAGAGGGACACAGACCCAGACAGGGGCCTCAGCAGCAGCCCGGGCCCACATGACACCATGACACTGGGTAGAAGTACATGCCACTTAGATCTGTATGGCACGGGGTTCAGCATGGCCCATGGGTACCAATAAGGTAATCAGACCCCAGGCCACCACATGGTTGCAACAGGAGGCAAAGGCGGCGACTCAGCCCCAGCTGCTGTACACCCATGGATCCAGACATGGCCCTAGGCAGTAGCTTGAATTTGGATGACACCATGGCCCAAAGTGGCAGTACGGGCCACCAAGATCAGCATGGCTGCCGTGGCAGAATGTCTGTTGGACACCTACATGGCCACTGATGGCAACCCCAGACCCTGGGCATCCTTGTGACCTTTAGTGGTATCATGGGACATATTGCTTGCTAACTCGGTGGCAGACAGAGCTGCGGGGAGGTGTGGCCTGACTTAACCTATGGGTCCAGGCTGAAAAGTGGCGGTCCACAGTCTAATAAAGACCCTGAGGGCATCTTTCACTGGGTGTGATTGCCCATTAGAACTCGAGGGTCTCTCTACCCATCACACCTGAATGCCTGCCTAGCACAGACCCTATCTGAACACTGTCACTTTTGACTCTTCTTCTCCCACATCTGCTGAGGACATGGTTCTAGATTTTCCGGCTGCCTAGTGAGTTTCAGAATATCATTTTGTGGTCATGTTGGGAAATGTTAAAATCACTCCCAACTTTTATCCCAGACAACGTTGTCTCTTTCCCCTTGGCCCATAGACACGCTCCTGAACAACAGTCAAGTGAAAAGGGTGTAAAAACACTGTGTGGTGGCAGAACCCACAAATGGAGGAAGGGGAGATAAACTGTCCGAAAGGTTCAAGTCACGTGAGAGCAGTCGCTTGGACCAAGTGGGCCAAAACACAGGGGCCGTGAGTACACACATCAGGAAGACTCTGCCGCACCGTTAAGCACGAACCAGAATGTCTTTTGTCTCTGCCTTCATTTTCCCCCTCTCAACTTTACGTTGGGTCACTTGTTTACTTTTGCAGAGATATGTTTTTCACTCAGGGAGTATCTATCCTGGAACCTGTGATATCTGATCTGTGTCATTCCTGTATAAGGTTGAAGGCAGAGCTGAGTCACTGTCCTCAGGCTCCAGCCACCTTGAAGGGCAGACAAAGGAAGGCTTTCGTGCAGGACAGTCTCACCCACCATGTGAACAACTAGTAATGACTGAGAGTCTGCACCCTGCCACGGACCATTTTACAGGAATCGCGTTGGACCTCTCCGGTGAGATTAGGAGGGTCATGCTTTCTCCTAGGTCTGGGCTTATGCTTATGGTCCCTCTGCTTCATGCACCAGACCGCCTCACATACCCCTGTCATGTTGGTAGTGGCACACACACCGGGCTCTCATTCGGGCCAGAGAAGAGGCAGGCTGGCCAGCTCCTTGACCTCTGTCCCCAGGAGCCTACTTGGATCTCAGGGCCTCTCCAAATTCTACACAGAAGTCCCTAGGGCCCTGACATGGAACTGACCCAAGAAGTGCCACCACACCGTTCTCAGAAGGATCAGGGAAGGTGACCACGGGCACACCCACTCTCCCTGGCCAGAAGGAGCTGTCTGTATCTACCTAGGGCGCCATTCTCCTCCTAAGCTCAAGCCACACAGAAACCGGCAGTAGGCCACTGACGGGACCTTCCCCCTCCCCTATATGATGCAATCCCTGTCATTTCACCTCAATACCAGTCATTCTCAGGAATGCTCCATGCCCCAGGACACCCTGAACTGAGGCTTACGTCCTCTTCTGGTGACACTCCACCAGTGACCCCAAGGCAGGACCCGCACACGGATCCCTCGGGGGCCCACTTAAGGGAGCCATTCGGGGGGGCACACATTCAGAGAGGGTACTGAGGGCTGTGAGAAGGGCTGGTGTGCAGGCCTGGGGCCTCAGGAGTCCCCTCAGGAAGTGGTGAGTGTGATAGGAAGAATGCCTGCCTCCGGGGAGAGTGTCATTAGAAGAACCAGACAGGCCACAAGAGCAGAACTGTGTACAAAGACCACTGGCCAGGCCTTCTCAAGTCGCACATGGTAAGAAGAGATGTCAGGACAGGGAGCACAAGGACCCCAGTGGATGCACTACAAGTCAGGGCTAGAAGGCTATCCGTGCCAGTGCTGAGATGTGCACCATGCAAAATTTCCAGCTCTTCCCAAGCAAGCTCCAAGGCCCTTCTCATCATTGTGAAAACAATCTCACTAAGAAGGAACCCCCCAACCCTCACTGCAGCCATGGCTTTGCAGTTCCCAGACTTTGTTCTGCTGCCCTGAATTCTGGAACTAGGCAGTTCCCAGAGCCGAGCAAGGGCATGAGAACACCAAGGCCGGCTGGGGACTCCTGCCCACAAGCTGTGGGAACACGGTTGGGATCTCCCTGAGCACTCTTCCTGGGTCTCCCTGTCTTCACCATAGGATGAGGACACAGTCGGACATACACCAGAAGCCACTTCACAGCCCCTGATTATGCTTAAACCCACAGACTCCTTGGTCTCCCCACTCTGAGGTGCTGGTCATTAACCAAAAATTAACTGAAGAGGTGCTTGTGTCCTTTTGAGTTCTAAACAAACCCAAGTCAAAGAGTGATTAGACAACACAGTGAGGGACGTTAAGTCTCAGGTGTTCATTTACCAGGGGGTGCCCAGATGAACCAGGAATGCTTGGAGAAAGACATGCCCATTTGTCGACCAGGTACCAACCTTTAGACCAACCTGCCGTGTGGGATGGAAAAGCTTTGGGGAGGAAACCCGGGTCAGCATGAACTTCTCTGTTTTGTAATGAGCTGGGTGATCTCGGGGCTCCGTGGGCTTCACTTCCGGAGTCTATGAGTTGGTGCACACTTGTAAATAACCGTTCTCTGGGTTTTCGTGGCTCTGGGAAGAAACTACTATGAACAGTGAATGAGAAAATGGACAGATGGATTCTGAGCTCTCAGGGCTCAAACCCAGGTGTTTCTACCACCTTGCTGCCTGTGAAAGTTCTAGGAGGCCGCCGTCCCTTGCCTCTACTGCCATCTGGTGGCTGTAGCTGTGTTCTGCATCTGGCAACACAGGATCCTCCCACTTCTGTGACTCTGAATTTGCTACTCTTTCCCCACAGCTTTCAGTTTTTCTTGCAAAAACATTTATATGCATTTGATTGGGCTTGCCCGCAGAGACCAGAGAAGGGGGTCAGAAGTCCTGGAGATGCAGTCACAGGATTCCAAATCTTAATTTGTTCTATGTGATTCAACACTTTTTTAGAAAAATTGATTTACTTACCCTGTGTGTAAATTGAGTCCAACTCTTCTTTAGGAAAATAGATTCTTTTTAAAAATAATAGCACACATTTGAGAAGCCTACATCTTAACTAATGGGAGCAGCCACGAGACTGGCAGCCTCATTTACTAAGGTTAAAAATATGTTCCATGTAACTTAACTACCGTCTTAGTTAAGCTGACCAGTGGTAGAGAAAAACTAAGGCAGCAGTAATAAAACTTCTTAGCCTACAGAGCCTTCTGCTTATCTTCCTACCTCCTTTGTAGACTAAGGAGAAGACAATAGGTCTCCAAAATATCTTTATGACGATGGATTTTTACCACTAAATATAATCCAAGTTTATAAATTGCTAAGGTTATAAAGGTGTGCTCGAATAACAAAACTCGACTTAGATACATATGTCTAACTACTTGTGTCTTGGTAAACTCTGTTCTACAACAGGCTACTATGTGTTAGGTAAAAATTAACATGGAGTGGTTTGGAGGGAAGATAAGGGAAGCGAGAGGAAGAGAGGGAGAGGGAACTAGGATTGGTATGTAAAATAAAAAAGATGTTTTAAAAATAAAAAAAGAATATATTTGGTAAATCATATACATTTGATACATGGGTTTTATAAGCTCCCTGGTTTCGTCAGTTGATAGAAACTGACTTAAAGATAGACATGCAGCCACTTTGACTTTGTTAACTTTGCTCAGCATTAGATATTTGGGAAAAAGAGAGTACAAAAGAAACATCTGTTTCCCTAAACAATAGTTGAATTCAGGTTACATATACAGTAAGTACTTGTATTTTCAAATTAAGAGTTGAGTCACATATAGTGAATTCAGATTTCACCTGTTATTACAAGTTTGAAGTTGATGTCTTTGTTGCAGGTTTATAATTTTTTAAACCATATTCAGCCAGTATACCAATCCGGAGACAGAGTTATAGCATAATCTTCAGAGACTAATCTTTTAGAGCAGGGCCCATAGAAATAATAGCCATGAAAGACTTTCAAGAGTGGGAAGTGGAGAGACTTAGAGATAAGAGACCTTTGGAAGGAGAGGGCAGATCAAGGTTTCAAATGAGAGACTTGGGGATTGTTTGTGTGGCAGCAGAGGTTGTTCCATCCGAGAGAATTTGAAAATTGGACATGCCCGTCATTGAGCTTTGATCTGTACTGAGACAGACCTGCTTGAAGGAAGACAGAAAAGCCTAGATGAATTTTTGTCCCTGGGGAAACAAAGGGAACTCTTGAGGGAGGGGTTTCCTATGAGTGCCAAGAGGGAGCCGAGAGACAGCATAAATGGTCCAGCCTGGCTTAGAGGAATTGTGTCACTGCAGGAAGGAGCTGAGGAGAGGGATCAGGGCAGAGAAGAGGCAGCAAGCAAGGAAGGATCACAGGGAGTGACAGGTTTGTTCCCAGAAAGCAGGAGAGAGAAGGCAAGGAAGAAGCTGAGATGAGGTGGTTAGTGTCCTTGTGACAAGATTTCAGACTGAAGAGACTTGTCAAAGAAAAATGTCCTAGTTGGGATGTGGAGGCACACAACTTTAATCCCAGCACTTGTAAGGCAGAGGAAAGCAGATCTCTGTGAGTTCGAGGCTAGTATGATATACAAAGAACTTGATATAGGACAGGTTCCAAAGCTACAGAGAAACCCAGTCTCAGAAGAAAAAGAAGAAGGAGGAGGAGGAAGAGGAGGAGGAAGAAAAAGAGAAGGAGGAAGAGAAAGAGAAGGAGGAGAAGAGAGGAAGGAGGAGGAGGAGGAGGAGGAGGAGGAGGAGGAGGAGGAGGAGGAGGAGGAGGAGGAGGAGGAGGAGGAGGAGGAGGAGGAGGAGAGAAAACTGGCCCAAATCCCAGAGAAAAGGCATCCTTCTTGATGTGGATGGGGCATGATAGAAGTGAGGAGGCTTCCTGGCACACTGGGGAGGGAAGGATTTTGGAATAATCAATGCAGGCAGCTCCATGCTGGACACACTTATCCAGTGGAGGAGAGCAAAGGCCTGCTGAAGTTTGTTGGAAAGGGCAAGGCTTTAGTAACTGTCTTTAGTAGCACAGAGAGATGTGTTCCTGGGGAGGACATAGCAGAGATACCCAGGCGGTGTAGCAGACCCCACAGGACGCTATAGCAGGACCCTATGAAGGGCATAGCAGAGATACCCAGGCTGTGTAGCAGGCCCCACAAGACGCTGTAGCAGGCCCCACAGGACGCTGTAGCAGGCCCCTATGGAGGGTATAGCAAAGATACACATGCTGTGTAGGGCCCCACAAAACACTGTAGCAGGCCCCTCAGGACCCGGTAGCAGGCCATACAGGACGCTGTAGCAGGCCCCATGGGAGGCTGTAGCAGGCCCCACAGGACACTGTAGCAGGCCCCTGTGGAGGGCATAGTAGAGAAACCAAGGCTTTTTAGCATGCCACACAAGACCCTCTAGCAGGCCCATCAGGATGCTGTAGAATGCCCCTGTGGAGTGCATAGCAGAGATACCCAGGCTGTGTAGCAGTTCCCACAGGAGCCTGTAGAAGGCCCAAAGGTCTGTAGCAAGACCAACAGGACCCTTGTAGGAGTCCCCACAGGAAATTGTAGCAGGCCCCTGTGGAGGGTATAGGAGAGATACCCATCCAGTGTAGCAGGCACCATAGGACACTGTAGCAGGACCCTGTGGAGGGCATAGCAGAGATACCCAGGCTGTGTAGCAGGCCCCACAGGATGCTGTAGCAGGCCCCTGTGGAGGGCATAGCAAAGATACCCAGGCTGTGTAGCAGGGCCCACAAGATCCTGTAGCAGGCCCCTATATAGGGTATAGCAGAGATTCCCAGGCTGTGTAGCAGACCCTACAGGACGCTGTAGCAGGCCCCATAGGACACTGAAGCGGGTCCCTCGGAACCCTTAGCAGGCCCTCGGAACTGTGTAGCAGGCCCCACGGGATGCTGTTGCAGGCCCCATAGAAGTGTTTGAAGGCTCCACGCACCTGACATACACTCACAGCATAGACTATGAGAGGAATAGATAGAGCACATGGAGGGAGGAGTAGCTGACGAGGCCGACTCTAGGATTTGGGATCAAATTTGGTGGCTGGCAGGAGCCAGCACAAACAAATGATCCCTATGTACCTTAGGAGAGTCAGATCAGAAGCTTGGCTCAAAGAGGCTGGGTTTCTTTGAGGGAAACTCTTTTAGGCCAATCACATGGTTTCAGCACCAGATTGAAAAAAAAAAAAGAAATAAAAGGTTTTGGTGGAAGGGAAGGTTTATTGTTGAGAAGATCCAGAGCACAGCAGAGGCATCTGTGGGCATCCTGAGTGGACAGGACCAGCACAGAGCCAAGCCCTGTGAGGACAGAGAGGAGTGCAGAGCCAGGAGACCAAGAGGCCAAATGGGTTAAAAAAAAAAAAAAGTCTGACGTGGCCAAAATGGCTGTGTTATACGGGGAAGAGCACCCCAGAGAAGGGCAGCCAGCTCAGTCCCTGGTCTGAAGGTTAGGCTATGGGGCTGGATATGCCAGCCACGAGGACCTGTAAGAGGTAGGTGAGGACTGAGGTATGATGGCCTTTTCCTCCCTCCTAGGCCTTCTAACCTTATTTTGTTTATTGCTTTATTTTCTACTAGAAACAGGGAAATGTGTGCACTGAACAGCTAGCTCCCAAGCGATGTTCACATCCTAGGGTCTGGGAAGGAAAACACAGCATCTGGCTAGGAAAGGGCTGTGAATATGTGCAGGAAAATCCTTAATTGCTCTCCTACTTTCCAGTGATATGGAACTGCACCATCACCAAAAGATGCCAGGAATCCAGTACCTTCCCAGACTGTCTGACTCTTCCTCATTAGTACCTAGGTAAGCCAAGTTTCTGTCTCTGTGCTTTAGGCCCCTACTGTTCCCAAGCTTAAGAACAACTTCACAAGCAGTCGCCTGAGGCTGCCCAGAAACACGCCTGCGCAGTGGTGACCACCAAGGTTCCCCCCCCCCCCCCCAGCCAGCCTCTCAGGCTCTGCATTCAGGCGGGGCCCCGCCCACAGCCACCCTCTGCTAGGGCCCGCCTCCGCACGCACGCACTTCCGGTGACGCCTTGGCACTGACAACCTGTGAGCTCAGCAGCCCCTGCAAAGCCCAGCGGACCCCGCCAAGAGCCCAGCGACTCTGCATAGGGTCCGGCCACCCCGCGACGAGCATAGCGGAGCAGGGGCAGCGCCATGGACCGCCGCAAGCTGCTGTTGCCGAAGCGCTCCAAATCCTGGGCCAACCGCCGTCGCAAGCGTCAGCCTAACCCCATCCCGTTTCCCGAGCTCTTTGATGGCAACACCGAACGCCTCCCGGATTTCATCGTGCAGACGGGCTCCTACATGTTGGTGGACGACAAGGTCTTCGACACTGACGAGCTCAAGGTGACGTTCCTCATCACCCGCCTCAAGGGCCCGGCCCTGAAATGGGTGATCCCTTACATCGAGCAGGACAGCCCCCTGCTCAGCGATTACAATGGCTTCCTGGCCGAGATGAAGCGGGTGTTTGGATGGGAGGAGTCCGATGACCTCGATGATTCCACCTCGGAGGAGGAGGAGGACCAGTGATGGGTGCTCCGGGAGGGTGGGCTGCTGCCGCCCGCCTCGCTGCAGCCAGGGTCGCCTGGCTGGGGGCGGCCTCCCATCGCGCCCCTTCCTGCCCGCGTCCCGAGATCTCGCATGCGCGCCCCTGTCCCCTCCTGTGTCCTCCCTGCCTTTGTTCCAAGAATAGCTCTCTAGGCTCCTGCTGCTGCCCCTGTCGGGCCTGGCTCTGGAGAGCATGATGCCTCCCAGGGCTGACAGCCCAGCCCCTCCCAGGCACGTTTGGACACTGTCCAGGGCTCCAGCTGCAAGATGGACTCCTGTCACATAATGGACACATCACCCGCCGCCGGACACTGTCCACTGCCTCCTGCCTGGTGGACATTCTGCACCCATCCGCTCACGAGGCCAGCCCGGCCGCTGCCCCTTCACGTCCCTGCCCCCACCATCTGTGGAAGGACCACTGCCCTTAACTGATCTGGACTCATCTCACTGGGAGGTACCTGAGCTTCCCACAGCCCTGGACATTAATAAACCTTGAGCGGGACCCATTCTCCCCCTGCTCCCAGAGACCTCTTGTCTCTCCTTTTGTCACGTGGACCAGTTCGTTTTCCCGCGAATCAATCCAGTTTTCTTTCTGAATTCGCAGCTGTCTCTCTGGAGTGTGTGCCTTTGTTCAACACAATAATCCCTGTGCTCTTTCCAGCTCCTCTGTTCTACTTGTACAAAAGCCTCTTCCTTGCTTTCAATAAACGTCAGATGCTGTTTCAAAAGAAAGCGAGTCTTCCTTGGTATAGCATCTAAAGGTCCCCACCCCCACCCTCCCAGCCCTGCAGATGTGCGCACACGTGATCCCTTTCTTGTTCAAGAGGTGTGCAAGGCCTGCTACTGATTCTTCCCAAATACTGCAGAGGTTCGATTCTGGGGGTAGCCAGGCGGTGGGACCCTTCCTGTCAGCCCAGTGTGCAGTCCCCCATGGTGGACATTTACGTTCTTCCGCAGCTGAGCCTAATCTAGTTTTCCCCATGGCAGGGTACAATGTCATAAAGGTGCCTTTTGATGAAATGGTTCCGTAGGACCCACAGAGAATAATAGCTAATTTCTAAATGAAGAAACCAAAAAAAAGCAAGATCTTGAAATTCTTTAACCCGTCATTCAGGGATCCAACAGAATTGGACTGGTGCTTCAGTGAAACCCTGATCGTGTATGCTATCTCCTTCCACAGGCAGTGAAGAACTGCGTTCCTACGTGTGCTTGCTCATTTGGGTACAGGTCTTACTGGTGACGTCTGTGGTAATACAAGGCCCATTCCTCTAGTGGGCAGGGGAAAGTACTGTTAATGTTTCTTTGCTAATTCCTTTTATGTGTCATGTTAAAATGTGTCTACTACCTCTCATATTACTAGGAATATATCCCAATATTAAGTATCCCAGTAAAACAAGATAATCATTAAGTCAATTTTCAGTATATAAACACACTGCAAGCTGGGCAATGAAGGTGCTTCCTTTTTATCTCAGTCCTCTGGAAGCAGAAGGAGACAGATCTCTGTGAGTTCAGGCCAGCATGGCATACAAACAGTTTCCAGGACAGCCAGAGCGTTTACACAGAAAACAGATTTAGAAACCCTGCCTGTCTGGAAAAAACAAAAGAGCCAAACAAACCAACCCAAAACACGGTGCTTCTTTCTAACATGCTTGGTGATTTCCTGAGCATACACCAAGGAGCAGTCTGATAGGTTTGAACCTATCTTCATTTGAGCAGGTAAACGGTTTCTGTTCTCCCATGCCATAGTCCACATGGCTGTGCAGGAGTCTTTTTAGGTTATGTCATACGTTTTCTCAGAAACTGTAGCTCTAGTATCTTGTAATTTGAAATTTCCACAGGACAGAGGTATTATTCAACTCAAAGGGAGATTTCAAATTGAAATGGGGACTATGATATGCAAGGTTTGTAAATTGGTTAAAAGTAGGCTTGTAGATAGACCACACTATAGTTCTGAGGGTCTGGGTTAATCCCCAGTACCATTAGAAAATCAAAAGGGAATTCAGTTTGTGGGCTAATTAAAGGTGCCTGCATTCATCCTTGTTGAAGAGGTGTGAAGGCTGTTTGTGTGAAACAGCTTTAGTTAGATACTCCTGAGACAATCTGACAAATGTCCGGAAGCATTATACAGAATCTGGCATGTTTCCTGAGCTCTACCTGTCTCGTGAGGTGAGCAGGCTGCCTGTCAATCCTTGGGGTAATAGTAGTTGCCTCCTATGCTCTTCCCCAGCAGTGCTCTGCAGTGTCCTGTCTTCTACGGAATGGTGGTGACAGAGAATTTTTCTAGTCTACACGTGTCCTCTTACCCAAATTCTTTCCTTCTGCAGGTATCTTGCAGAGGGTCACGGTACAGGTAGAGGTAAACATGATTATGTAAATGTGGAGAAAAAGAAAGGTATCTGTTCAGAAGGTTGATGTGTGTTTTGCTTGCATGTATGTCTGTGCACCATGTGCTTGTAATGCCCACAAGGGAGAGAGGATGGTACCTGACACCCTGGATGGAGGTGGAGTTCCAGCCCCTGTATGCCACCATGTGGGTGCTGAGAAAGGAACCTGGTTCCTCTGGACAAGCACTCGGAGCTCTTCCCTGCAGGGCAGTGTCAGACCCTTTTCTGTTAGGAAGGAGTTCCTCTGCTCTGCTTCACAGCCTCATGCTTACATTCTTTTCTCTCTGTTTTGAGATTTTATGTAGTTTTGTTTAATGTGTATTAGTGTTTTGAGGAATGATGATGATACATAAGAAACAGTCCAAACATTGTGAGACAATTCTTTCTGTACCCGAGTACCATCGCAGAGCCTGACAATGCTGACTTTGCCTTTGGTGAGGAGAGACTCCTGCCTTGTGGTAGAGAGTGTGCTTGAGGAAAGGATGGCTGGTGTGAGCTCCTAGTCCTGGCCTAAAACTGACCCTGTTCTGCACACTTTGTCCCCTGCCGCTGAGTGCACGTCCCCCACTCTTCTTCAAGTCCTCCTGCTCTCCACCCTCTTTCTTGGCCCCACAGTGACCTATCCCACTCTGCTCAAAGGTCACTGCAATCCAGCAGCTCACTGCCCCAGTACCTTCCGTAATCACACCCCTGCCCTCTGGAGCTCAAACCCCAGCCCAGCCTGGAACCTGTTAGCCTCCGCCTGTTGTGATTGTTTCTGTCTTTCAAGCAGGTTTCCCTGTGGTTAGAAAGAATACAGGCAGGGTCACAGCAGCTGGTGAATAGTAACAGAGGACTGGGCCTGTGAGATGACTCCATGGATAATGACACTTGCCACCAAGTGTCACAACCTGAGGGTGGGCACCAGATTGTTAGGAATATTTCTTAATATTAGCTCCCTGCTGACGCAAAAATTCCCAATCAAGCCAAATCAAAACAAGCCAAATTAAGAAATATCCAGGTTTAATGGGAGATCTGCACTCTTGGGTGGCCCTGAGGGGGAACTGGGATGCTGCGGGAATGCAACCCGGGGAAGAAGAAAGGGAGACCTCCTTTTCTTGTTCCTCGTTAGGTGGATCCCTTAAATACCCAGGAGAGTGGTCCTAACCCCATCCCCAGGGAGGGGTTAGGATCTGGCCTGTTGGGATTTGAAGTCCAGACCAGGCCTGGGGGCTGGGATAGATGCGAGGGACTGGATCTAGACTCTTGTATATAGGGGTGACAGAAAATTGGAATGGTAATTATCACAAACACTTAGGCTCTCTCGGGAACAAAGGGTGTAGACTGGAATCTGGCTACTTCCTGCGGGCATGGGGCGGTGTGGGAAAGGGGAGAGCCAGGTGTCCATGTTTAGTGAGAGGTGTGGCTGGAAAGGCATCCCATGAACTGTCATCCCAGAGAAGGCAGGCATCTGTTCCTTGGGGGAGATGAGAAGGCAGGTGTTTAGGGGAAAAAATGATGAGTGTGCCAGGATGAGGAGCCTGTAGGCCCTTCATTGTAGCATCCTGGAAAACCGGAGGGTGGAAGGTCCTGTCTGCTGGACAGACCAAGTATCTTGAGTAGGTGCCCGCTTGAGCCTGGAGAGATGGTACCAGCATGGGTGTCCCAAGAGCTTGGCAGCTGAGGAGGTGGTGAGGATTAATTACCGTGTGAGATCCTGTCCATTGAGGCTCGAGAGACCTAGGAGTTAACTGTTTGAGGAGTACTCTGTCCCCTGGGGAGAGCAGGGCAGGTTTAGGGGCATTAGGGTCCACTGGTGTGGTGGCAGGAAGACAACTATTAGCTTGTGAACGGAGAAGTGACCTTAAAAGGGAGAGGTAGGGTAGGTACCCCACCAGTGAAGGAGTTTGAACTGGGAGGTGATGGCTAAGGAGAAAGGGCCTGCCATAAAGCAGCTCAAAAGGGCTCAGGCCGGCTGGGCGGTGGTGGCGCACGTCTTTAATCCCAGCACTCGGGAGGCAGAGGCAGGCGGATCTCTGTGAGTTCAAGACCAGCCTGGTCTACAGCGCTAGTTCCAGGACAGGCTCCAAAACCACAGAGAAACCCTGTCTTGAAAAAAAACCAAAAAAATGGGCTCAGGCCTGTAGGGGAATATGAGGTGGCCCTGAGGTGAGTTAAGAGCAATGGGGAAAAGGGAGGGCCAAGAAAACCTGAGTTCAATGGAGAGCTTGGTTAGCTCTTGTTTGATGAGTCCAATGGCCCTCTCCAACTTTCCTGAGGATTGTGGATGGTAGGGGCTGTGGAATTTCCAGGAGATGTTGAGAGCTTCTGACACGAGCTCCATGACCCTGGAAGTGAAGGCTGGCCCATTGTCTGTCTGAATGGTTCGTGGGACACCAAGACAAGGACTGATGTGATTCAGGAATACCTAAGCCACCACATCTGCTATTTCCCTGGAGGCTGAAAACGCTTCTATCCAACCTGTAAAAATGTCCGCAAGTGTTAAGAGATAATGGAGTATTTTTTTTTATGAGTAGGCATATTAATGAAATCAACCTGCCAATCTTCACCTGGTTAGTGTCCATGAAGCTGATGTAGAGACTGGCATATGTGAAGGGCCCCCTGTGGATTGACCTGGGTATAAGTTTGGCAGGAGGATAAACCTCTGAAATATGAGATGGGTGGGGTCAAAGAGGGGCTCCAAGAAGTGTAACAAAGCTTTGGGGCCTATGTGTAAGGTCTGGTGGATGTCTGAAATGATCGACAATGCCTGGTCTTGAGGAAGGATGAGATGGTTATTTAAATAGAGCCACCATCCTTTGTTTTTGTGTCCCCCCTTTTTATAAGTTTGTCCCTCTCTTTGGGTTGGCAACAGGGCTGATAGGAGGGAGTTAAGAACAAAATATGTTCTGTGGAGTCTGAGGAGCTGGAGGCCAGCCCCTGGGCCACTAAGTCAGCCTTGGCATTGTCTAAGGCTACTGGGTCCTTGGAGGATTGGTGTCCCCAATAGTGAATAATTGCTACTTCTGAAGGAGCTGGGGTGGTGTGTGTGGCTCAGAGGTGCAAGCAGTTCTGCCATGCTGGACTATTCAGAGGAAGTGGCAGTACCATATATATCATAATAATGGCACAGCTTAATTTTTAGACTGGGCAGACAAACAGCAATGCCATATTTTCCTTAATAATGGCACAGCTTAAGTTTTAAGAAGCACTTAGCATTTTAACAAGTGCTCCTGGACGGTAAAGAATTACAGATATGCAATAAAGACAAATCCAAATGAGTCATAGTGTTGGATAAATGTACAAAGCCTTGGAACAGAGAAGAAAAAGAGTATAGAGAGTCATAAAATAAAGTTAATGCTTTTTTAAAAAAAAGGGTAAAGTCTTTAAAGAGACAGACTACAGATAGTCACAGATTAAAAGAAAAATAAGCCACGTAAAAATGGAAAATTCACAGAGAGTCTGCATTATGTATATTATTGTAGTATCTTTGAATTTTTTGACTGTTAATGAGCTAAGTACAGAGAGACATTTCATTGTATTGGCTGCTAAGCTAAATCAGCATGTATATTACAAAGGTATCATGACTTTCAAAATTTGAGTCTAAGGATATGTTGTTTTAGAAAAGAGATTCTTCTTTTGTTTTTACAGAAGATGAGAACCTGTGGATTGCTTCCAGATCAATATGATTTGATAGATCATGGCCCCCTGAAAGCTTGCCATGGACACCCTCAAAAACTACTTTGCCCAACTGCTGACTGAGATGAACCTAGCACACAGGATACACCATAAAAGACCTGGTTAACAGCAGCCCCAATCAGCAGGAAGAAGTATGGAAAAAACTATACCTATACTCCCAAATATTGTCTATAAATGTTTGCTTACATTTAAAGGGGGATATGCTATAGAGATAGATACTTTGCATTGGTATTGATCTTTGTTTATTGATACAATTTTAAGGTCAATCTTGTTATATGTATATTTCTGCTCTTGATTAAGGTTTTGTGATTGTATAGTTCCTTTAAAAATGTAATGTGTAATTAAGAAATATAGGTTAATAGATAGCCATCTCTAATAGTCAAGCTTGTAGTCATGGGCCTCTAAAGACAACGACTTGGAACTCAGAACTTACCCAGACAAAGCTGATCTTAGCCTGGCAGGTGTGGGGGAGGGGTGTTTTCCTAACATGTGACCCTGGGCTGGTAAGAAAAACAACCCCCTTGGTGGGACCTCCAGATAAAAAGTTTTTGCAGCTCAATAAATCTCTCCACCAAACAATAATCCAAATCAGACCAAATAAAACTGAATTAGAAAAAGCCCAGGTTTAATGGATACCAAGGCTCACAGGGAGGCAGGGGAAGGAAGACCAGAAAACCACATGTTTGTTCTCTGGGTTGCTGTTTCAATACCATGTGGGACTGCTTTTGAGCATCTCTGAGGAGGGTTCACCATTTGGTGGGCTTTTTCAGAGGTGGAGTCTGGACTGGGGCAATGCCCAAGGGAGGCTTGGAATTGATCTTTCGCCTAAACAGTCCAGACTCTTTGTATATATGGATGCCAGCAGCTGGGGTGAAGCCGTAACCCAAACAATCCAGAGGGCGCCAAGGCCAAATTGCATGCTACAGTCCTGCTTGGTAAGGTGTAAGAGTCTCTATTTGGTGTGGTACATGTTTTGAAGACATGCAGAGTGTCTAAGGCTTTGAACAAGTGGTAGGGTCAGAGTCCCAGAAGAAAGACCATTGGGGAAGGTGTAGCCAGTTGCAGTGAAGACCTGAGTAGTGCTTCTCAGCAATATTTTATTATTTATTCATATACACAGGCTTAGACACAAACTGAAACATCTCATATGTCCACAATGCAGGTATTAAGTACAGGAGTGCCCAGGCAATCACAAAAGAAATGTAATCACTGGCATACCAACCCATGCAGAACCCCACCAATGGATGGGCCATATTATCATATTACCTACAGAACATACATTAAAAAGTGGTAGCTTCCAAAGGAAAAAGGGATGGAGGTACAAAAACATACTATGTAAACCAAGGAACTGATGTAATTTATGAAAAGAGTCCGAAAGCTTATGAAATGCCTGAAGGCTTATAAAGCACATTTAAGCATTTCAGACAGGAATCATGTAATTTATCAACTACTCAGTCCTTGAACAAGCCTGCAGCCCCTCCTCTGGGCCCTTAAGCTCAAGAGGTAGGTGCAGTCCAGATGCTCAGTAGGAAGCAAGAGGTTGCCTGCCTTGGATCCTAGTCACAAGGATGGGCTGGGAGGCTTCACTGCTCCAACTCACGCAAGACCTGAAGGGAGGAAGGATGGGATGAGGACCACCTAAAGATCACAAATCCCCGAATCCCTTTCCTGACTTGCTTCCCTTTCTTCTTTGTCTCCCGTAATTGAAGATTTGTCACTGACACTGCCTGTATCCCCACGTCCAGCCTCACATTCCATCATTCCTCCATCACTGGCCACCAACCTACTCCTGTCAGGCTCATGGTCTCTAAATATAACCTTCCTGATGTCAGGAAAACTCTTTGGATTTCCATTACCCAGTCCTCCTGGCCTAGATGCATATGCACAGGCGCGCGCGCATGTGTGTAAGACAGAGAGAGAGAGAGAGAAAGAGAGAGAGAGAGAGAGAGAGAGAGAGAGAGAGACAGAGAGAGACAGAGACAGAGAGACAGAGACAGAGACAGAGACAGAGAGGAAGGGAACACACACTGGTGTTTCTTAGTAAGTGCTGGTATGGGAAAGTCAGAGGACAGCCTGGGGTGTCAGTCTTTCCCTTCCTGTTCAAAGGTTGCTTTGAGACCTGTTTGAGGGCTCTAACAGAAACATGGTTTAAATGAGGCAAACAAAAGCCTCTAAATATTTTCCTTCTGTGGTTCCTCACCATGTTTTAGGATGCTTGACTTTAAACCTGCTGTTTGAGGTGCTGACTTGAAGCTTGTAAAAAACTGTCAGATGAGTTTTGGCTTGGGATTAAGGTGGTACTCCTGACATTTGAGAAGAGGCCCTAAACATACTTCTGCCATTTTTAACTCTATATCTCTGTGAAGCAGCATCCTGGGCACTGATGATTATTAATTAAAAGTACCAATCAACTCTGAAAAATGTATAAGATACTTTATGCCTACAGTGTCCAATTTTGAGGTAAGATTTAACACTTTGGGCAAAATTAAACAAGCATGTCCATTTCCTTGGCATTCACATTTATCTTTAATAAATGGAAAACTACATGTATACCAAGGACTAGTATTGAAGTAAATTTCTTTATAGTTTATTGTCTGTAAATGTTTTGTTTGTATGCCTATCCTATGTGCCTATATGCGTGAGTCCTGTAAACATTTCTTCAGTTGGAAAGGGGTTTCAAGACAGGAAGCTTCAAGAAGCCCTGGCCTAGGATTTCTCTCCCACCCTTGCCAGCACCCTGTGATCAGCCAGCCACCTCTCCAGCTTCATCCTGACCCTTCCATTCCAGCAGGTCTATCCAGGATGGCTTCCTCTTACACTCCCTAAGCCCCATTTGCCTCTATGCTTGACATTATCCAGCCTTACTTTCCAGAGACACTAGAGGTTTAATTGGCTTCTCAGCTTATGAGGCCCTTGCCCTCTGGGTGGGCCATTTGAGATTTGGTGGCAAAATACACCTTGAGGAGGAACCCAGGCTGCACATCTGGACTGAGATTCTCCCTGAGACCAGAGACTATATTTTCTTCCACTTATGTCTTCTGCAGACCACCACGGTGTGCAGTAGACTAGGGACATGGGACCTGGGTGAGGAAGCAGGATCCTGGCTTATTCTATTTCTTCCATGTGATGGAGGAGGATGATGGAGGAGGGTCATCTGTCTATCTGTTGCTTTCATTGGTTAATTAATAAAGAAAGCTGCTTGGCCTGATAGGACAGAAAATTAGGTAGGCGGAGTAGACAGAACAGAATGCTGGGAGAAAGAAGGCAGTGAGACACACGCTATAGCTCTCCTCTCCAAGATGGACGCAGGTTAAGATCCTTCCCGGTAAGCCACCACCTCGTGGTACTACATTCATTAATAGAAATGGGTTAATCAAGATGTGAGAGTTAGCCAGTAAGAGGCTAGAGCTAATGGGCCAAGCAGTGTTTAAAAGAATACAGTTTCCATGTAATTATTTTGGGTAAAGCTAGCCTGTGGCCAGGAGCCGGGGCGGCAGGAATACAGCCTGCTGCTCCTTCAACAATGGGGCCTGCCCTGGGGCAAGTGCCTGCAACCCCCGAAAGCCTCGGTCTCCTTCTCTCTCTGGACATCAGGATACCAGCACAAAACTAGAGGAGCTGAGCATTCTCTGAGCAATCCTCAAGTGCCCTCTCTGAAGTCTGCTCCAGAAGTCTGGGTTACCCAGCCCCAAAGTCATTCAAACTACCAAATTACCCCCATGTGCCCAGCTATGACCAACTTGCCACAGAGCCTCCCATCTCCCACCCATCTCCACCCCATGGTCCTGTTTAAGAAGCCAGCTACCTGGTTAGCTGTGGGTCTGGCGCCAGGTCCAAGAAGAGTTCTTCAGAGTCATCAGGGCTGCAGCAGCCTCCAGTATCTCCTCACACTCAGAGGTGGCGGAAACTGAGGCCTGGTCAGAGGCAATGGGGTCCTATAAAGAAACAGGTGTGAGGAGAACAGGAGCTGGGCACCCACAACCTCTTCTCAGAATTACAAATGCCCTTTTAGTGCCCAGCTTCTCCCAACCCCTAGGTGGTCTGCTCAACATATCCACTTAGCTCCTCCTGCCCAACATTCTGGAGCCCAAACTTCTCTGCAGGGACCTGTGTCTCTGGTGGATGATACTCCATGGAGGAACATGGCAGGGGGGTCAGATCCGTACATCTGGAAAGAAGAGATGAGGGGATTAAACACTTGGATGGGTGGGTAGCACCAATCCATTGAGACTAACAAGGTTTCTGCAGTACCAGAAGGTAGGAGTCCAAAGGACTGTGGAGACCTTAGACCCCATGCCTTGGACATGTCCTTTATCCTGCACAGCCTGTTTTCCTTTTCATACCCCGTCTGACACATTTTTCCTGAGACATTAATTGTCACAAGCCCTTTTTAATTCTCTCCAAGATACACATTGAGGAAGACATCAGGGAACCACCAGTTTTTGAATTTTAATCTTCAAAGTCCCTGCAGAGATATGGTGGCCTTCTGTTTAAAGGAACTGGTTCTTGCCAGCATTTTGCCCAGCCACCACAGATGAAGAATCCCAGAGCACTTCCAGGAGGCTTACTTGCTGGCCTCTGGACTTCCCCTGGGCCTCTGTGGCCCCCGCCACCATGATCCTAGTTTTCATCAGGACCTTCTGTCTCACCCATCTGTAGCCAAGTGGAGAAACAGTGCCCACGTGTTGAAGGCCCCCTGTGTGGCAGGCCTTGTGCCGGTGCTTTCTTCAGTGAGAGAGGTATAGGATGCTTTTGACAAAATGCCCACTAGGAAATGGATGCTTGGAAAATAAAGTCACTTGTACCAAGTCTATGGAATAGGAACTGTCAAATCAGGAGAGGACCCTGTCCTTGCCCCCACGGTCTGACATGTAGCCTTCTCCTTCCCACAATCATCCCCTTCCTGCTTCTCCTACTGCAGCAATCCCGGGTCTGGACACACACTGACAGGAGACAAAGCTGGCTCCATGGTCCCTCTCTACTCACTGGTTGGACAAGGCAAAAGCCTCATGGAGCTCCATGGAAGGCAAAGCAATCAATTGCTGGCCCAAGGTCATTGTCATGTAGGGTGCAGGTGAAAATGCTGGGGGCCAGCAGTGGAACGGAGATCCTTGGGAGCTCTCCTGCAGAGACAAGGACCACAAGGATTGGGTTCCAGGCCAGCCAGGAAGAAAAGGGCTGGGCAAATTTTAGGCTGAGGGCAGGAACCCATAATGTCAGGGCTCTGAAGAGCCTGCAGAACCCCCCTCCAATCTCAGCATGGTCTACTGGGACTGAGGAGACTGAGGCCCAAGGGGAAGTGCCCTTTCCCAGGGTCACACACAAGGCTGTGTGCTGACCAAGTGATAGAGGTGGAAGCCCTGACTTTAAGACACAGCTGAAAGGGACTTGACAGTGAAAGGCAGGAGCCGCCCACTCTAGCAACAGATTCTCCTTACCTCCTGGGTGCTTGTGAGGGGCAGGACTTCAGGCTGGCATGCAGTGTTCTCATTGTCAGCTGTAAAAAGACCACCAATTCCTCCCTGCTGGGTGCCCACCAGCCTCTCCTGCAGATACTCACCCCCATTCTGAGAACTCCTCACAATGGACCTGCTCAAAAAGCCCACCCCAAATCTCTGCTTCCTGTAAACTAGTGCTGTTATCATTGACACCATGTCTTCTACCTGGGGCACTGAGGTCCAGGGTGCACTAGCTCATGGTCACACTGCAGTTCTCAGACAGACAGGGCTGGCTACATAGTTGCCCATGCTGCACTTCCCTCCAATCAAACCCAGGCTCCCTCCCCAGCCAAGGACACTCACTGTGACCTCTTGCTTTGGCAGAGGACTTCTTGCCCTGACAGAAGGGTTTGCAGGCTACAGCCCTAGTTGTCTTTGGTAGTCGAATCTGTCTTCTCTTTCGTAGTGTGCCATGCACCCTCTTCTCAGAACCCAGAGCAGGCAGGGCCTCGTTGTGCTCCCTACAGTAGGCGTTTGAAGGACTATTGTTCGTGTTATGCAAAGGGGGCCTGACCGCCTCCCCAACGCACACAGTATACCCAAAAGGAGGCAGCACACCTGAGACACTCAAAGACCTGAGAGTATGAGGGACGGAATTTTCACCTGGCTTGGGTCCTGGTGTCACAACCGTGGCCTTTGCCAGGGAGGTTTGAAGGTCCTCTGAGACCACCAGGTCCAGTGACCAATGGGGCTCCAGTCTCGTTCCCCATGTTACATTCCAAGTTGGAGGGCCAGAAGCAGACATTCACTTGGTCGCTTTGATCCATGGTTCTGGGGTGAAGAGCAGAAATAACACTGTACTCCCACGGCCATTGCATCTCCATGAGTATCCCCCATGCTGCTGTATCCCCATGTTCAGAGGGAGCCTAACCCTCTTCCCAATTTAGATACCATACTCATGAGGAGGCAGGTTACTTGCCTGGTCTGGGTCCTGGTGCCACAACTGGAACCTCTGCCTTGGCGGCTTGCATGTCCTCTGAGGCCAGGTCCGATGACCAGTGGGGCTCCAGCCTCATTCCCCTTGTTACATTCCAAGTTGGAGGGCCAGAAGTGGACACCCACTTTGGTTTTTGGTTCCATGGTCCTGGGGTGGAGAGCAGAAACCTCACTATACCTCGATGGGCCCTGTATGCCCATGAGTATCCCCCATGCCATGTATCCCCAAGTGCAGAGTGAACCTGACCCCTCCTCTACCTAGACACCATACTCACGAGGAGGCAGGTTACTCACCTGGCCTGGGTCCTGGTGGCACATCTATGGCCTCTGCCACGGTGGTTTGCAGGCCCTCTGAGACCAGAACCAACGACCAGTGGGGCTCCAGTCTTGTTTTCCATGCTACATTCCAAGTTGTGGGGCCAGAAGCAGACACCCACTTTGTCTTTTTGTTCCATGGTTCTGTGGTGGAGAGCAGAAACACCACTGTACCCCCATGGCCACTGTATTGCCCTGTATATTCCCCACACCAGTGTATCTACATTGTAAAGCAAGCCGCACCCCCTCCCCTACCTAGACACCATACTCACAGGAAGGCGGGTTTCTCACCTGGCCTGGATTCTGGAGGTACAACTGCGGCCTCTGCCTCGGCGGCTCACACGTCCTCTGAGGCCAGGACCAACGACCAGTGGGGCTCCAGCCTCATTCCCCATGTTACATTCCAAGTTGGAGGGACCACAGGCAGCATCCACTTTGTCTTGCTGCTCCATGGTTCTGGGGTGGAGAGCAGAAATACCACTGTATCACCATGGCCTAAGAGTAACTGCTTTTTCCAATGAAAACAGTAACATGATGTTATGGAGAAAGCTGGTGCCAGGAAACCTTCCAGGAATCCACAAGGATCACCCTAGCTAAGACTCCTAGCAATAGTGGAGAGGGTGCCTGAACTGGCCTCCCCTCATAACCAGATTGATAGCAGCCCTAATTATCATCATAGAACCTTCATCCAGTAACTGATGGAAGCAGATGCAGAGATCCACAACCAAGTACTGGGCTGAGCTCTGGGAGTCCAGCTGAAGAGAGGGAGGAGGGGATTATATGAGCAAGGTGTGTCTGTGGGGGGGGGGTCAAGATCATGATGGGAAAACTTACAGAGACTGTGATCCTAGCTTGTGGGAGCCCACAGACACCAGACCAACAGCTAGGGGGGCGGCATGGGACCGACCTAGACCCTCTGCATGTGGGTGACAGTTGTGTAGCTTGGCCTGTACATAGGGCCCCTAGCAGTGAGACCAGAATCTGTCACTGGCACATAAGCTGGCTCTTTGGAAACTATTCCCTATAATGGGCTACCTCACTCAGCCTTGATGCAAGGGGGAGGGACTTGGTCCTGCCTCAACTTGTTGGGCTACGTTTTATTGACTCCCATGGGAGGATTTACACTTTCTGAGGAGTGGATTGGGGTTGGTAGAAAGGAGGTGATGGTAAGGAGTGGGAGGAGAGGAGGAAGGGGACACTATGGTTGGTATGTAAAATAAATTTTAAAATGTAATAAAAATTTTGGAAAAAAAGAGTAACTGCTCTTATCTTAGCCAAAAGAAAACAAGACAAAGCAAAACAAACAAACAAAAATGACCCCTCTCTGGTGGCCAGAATCTTCCAACAGGCTCTCCACTACTGCTACTACCAATTTGTCCTGCCATGGTTTCCCTTGGCCTTTGTCTCCCTTTTGTACTTACAGAGTCTCCACCCTCATCTGGTTGTCCACTCCCCCACCACCTCCCCTCACTATCACCCCCAAGAATTTCTTGGCGTGGGCTCCTTTACAGGGTCGATCGCCTCAGACTCATGCCACACATTTACACAGAAATACACAGGAAGCCCCAGGACTCCCTCAATGACCACACCAAAGCCCAGAAGCTGACAGCTGTCTTCCCAGGTGCCCTCTATCCCTTCACTCCCCAAATGGGAAAATATTCACCAAGTACTCAGTAGTCTCATGGACGCCCAGTGTTTGATTTCCTTTCATTCTCCCTTCGAGTTTCCCTCACAGCACACTTTAAATCTTTATCACCACCTTGTTCTCCCTTTCAATCGATTATCCTTTTGTCCCGCAGACCACTCCCACACCTGCCCATGAAATGATACTGTCCTTCTGAAGGCAGGGGACATGGGAGTCATACCTACCCTGGAACCTTGGGTAGGGGGGATCACGACTGAGAGCTACTTGAGCTAAATAGTGAGATGCTGGGTTTCAAACAAACAGTAGTCTCGTGAATTCCATCCAGATCTCTCTCAGTTACATTCTTTTACCCTTTTTTCCTTCCCAGCATTCTACACGGGACAGATGTTTGCTGAAGCCCATGCTGAGTGCCGGGCCCTGACCTAGCCCAAAGACAAACTATCCGCCAGACTCAGCTTTCCGTCGGCTCGACACAGGCCCTCTTCTTTCACCAAACCCACATTCTCTCCCCAGTTGTACACCAGTCTTGCAGATGCGCCTCAACACTTCGAAGGTTGGGACCCAGTTATGGCTCCTTCTCTTCCCTCACACCCTCTCCCTGCTTCAATGGTTCTGCGGGATTGCCAGACCGCCAGGCGACCCAGAGATAGGTGCTCTCTGAAGGGGTCGGGCCAGGGCGGGCCGACAGGGCCTGGGCATAGCCTGTGTGGGTAGAGGGACCTGGTTGAGGTGAGGTGCGGTCTTCCGGGTTGTCGCCGATCTCCAGCAGGCTTCGCCTAAAGAGGCCTAAAGCTGAGGGAAATAGCCACCTTAGCGTGAGAAAGAGAAGAAAAAGGCTCAGAAGAATATTAAGGTCATACTTAGAGAAACTCTGCCAGCCCTTCAGAAAAAGGGGCTTGAGCCCTCGAGAGAAACCGCAGCTCTGGTCCTCGATCCTCTCTCCTCAGTCCTCGATGGCGATTGGGCGATATTTGGCTCCACCTACTGCCTTGCCACAGAGGCCAATGAGCTTCCGGCACATCCCTTGAAGCCCGCCCTTGGTGGCTGCTCTGAGACCCACTTCCGCCTACAGGGGAGGTGGAGCCTGTAGGCTATAGTAGTTAGTGGTGCTCACTTAACTGATCCCGCCTTTAGCCCGGGAGGAAGAAATTAAGGTTTGCATCCTCTAGTGGTGGTTCTGAAAATTGCTTCCATTTGACAATGTGAGTCTCTGCATGTGCCTGCCTGAGTGTGCATGCAGTTTCAGTAGTAGGTCTAGTTACTAAATTGTAATTTGCCCTTTGAAAGTCCAGCATGCAAGCTTGTCATGGACTCCATCCGTCCTCACATCATGTTTTCTCTTTCAGCAGTAGCCATCGTAAAACCCTCAGAGAACACTTTCATGTCTGGGAATGCTGTTCCCTCTGCCTTGTTTGAGACTGTCTCTGAGCTCTCTTTTCTATTCCAGGGATAAATCCCATGGTTTCTCTGATAGTTCTACACTGACATAAGTTTTTTAGGAAACTAGGGTCTGGAAGGGAAAGATGAAAGGTCTTTAAGGCAAACTAACACTGGCTGGTGGTATCAATCACAGGAGTAGAAGTGCCCCATACTTGGGGATCTACTGGATAAGGGAGTGTAGGGACAGAACATTCTGGGGTAGGAACCTGAGAGGTTGTTAGAGTGAGAAGAAAGTATGACTCAAGAGAGCATGGGGGTCTAAGGTAAGCCCTGAAGTGGCTAAGGATATCTGGACCCGATAAAGGTGCTGGGTAAGCAGGTATCACTAAGAAAGAATGAGAGAAAAATTGTCCTGCAAGGATGCAGGGCAGTGGCAAAGTTTTTAGTGGGAGAGGAACAGGTCCCATCTACCCCCATAACTGAAATTGGTGAGGGGAACGTAAGGCCCCAGTGAGATGTTAGAACAGAATAGGTATCTCCTGTATCCAAAATAAAAGTAATGGTTGTACCTACTACCTGTAGCTTTACCCTAGGCTCGGGTAGGGTTACGGGATATAATACCAAGTCTGGGCAGCGTCAATCATCTGCAAGGCTGAGAAGTTCTAGGGCTGGCACAGTTTCACTTGCCGTTGTTGGTGAGGCTGGACCTCCATGGTGTGGCATAGAGGACAACCCGCATGGGGCCATTGTGATTTCCAGGGTCCAGGTTGCTGGCAGATAGGGAATAACCTCGAAGGAGTGATGGAGATGGGTCTTGTATCTATCTGTTGCTTTCATTGGTTAATTAATAAAGAAACTGCTTGGCCTTTGATAGGACAGAAAATTAGGTAGGTGGAGTAGACAGAACAGAATGCTGGGAGAAAGAAGCAAAGTAAAGCAGTCGCCATGATTCTCCCACCCAACACAGACGCAGGTTAAGAATCTCCCTGGTAAGCCACCATCTCGTGGTGTTACACAGATTATTAGAAATGGGTTAGATCAATTTGTAAGAGCTAGCCAATAAGAGGTTAAAACTAATGGGCCAAGCAGTGTTTAAAAGAATACAGTTTCAGTGTAATTATTTCGGGGCATAAGCTAGCTGGCAGCCAGGAGCTGGGTGGTGGGATACAGCCCCACTGCTCTCATACAACAAAGGAGGCATAGTGCAATATCGTGCCACACGACCATTTAGACCACACTTGAAACAGCTTGCCTGTGAGGTTGACTTAGACTGGGCTCCATCAGGGTAAAGCCTTGTGATTGTCTTCCCTTGTTCCCCTTCCTGTGACCTTAGCATAGCTGCTAAGGCCTGGGCCTGTAGATTAGCTGCCTGTTGTAGCCTTGTCTGTTGGGAAGACTCAGCTGTTTCTTCTAGGGCATTAAAAACTTTAAAGGCCATTTTCACCAATTCCCGTATAGGGATTTAGGGACCCTCCTCAACCTTTCTTAACTTTTTTCTAATATCTGGTGTTGACTGAGAAATAAAATGGGTAGCCAAGCTGGGGAGGCTGAATCTAGCCTGGTATATTGGAACATGATCTCTTATAATCAATTAAAAAAAAACAGCTGGATTTTCATCTGCTAACTGTATAATCTCTTGGAGTTTGTCAAATTAACTACTTTTTCCAAGACCATTCCCATACCCTGAAGGAGACAACAAGCAATGATGTCCCACCTCTGTTGGCGGCTTTGGCCAAGTTGATAGTCCCAGTGTGGTTCTGTGGCTGGCCCAGCCATTTTTCCCACAGGGACAGTACTGTCTATCAAATGAGTCTAGTCTGCATATTGCGTAGCTGCTACCTGAATTCTATTTTGCTCCTCAGGAGTGAGAATAGAAGCTTGAATGACATAATAGTCATGCCAGATTAGGTCATAGGTCTGCGACAAATAACAAAACTCTTTAATATAAGCAGAAGGATTAGTAGAAAAGGAACCTAGCCACTTTTCTATCTGAGAGAGATCTGGAAGAGAAAAGGGAACATGAACTTTCATAATGCCGTCAACTCCCACCACCTCCCGGAGAGGAAGGAGAAGGTTGGGGCTATGGTGGGATCTGGCATGGGAGGAGACTGGAGAGGATTGGGAGGGGCTAGCACAGTGCACAGAGGGGGTCCAAAGGTGGGAAGATGAGGTAGGAGGGTGAGGGGAAGGTGGGTAAGGTAGAAGTTGACTTCGAACTTCTGGATTAGCAAGGGAGGGGGTAGACAGGGAAGGAGAGGAATGTGGAGAATGTTGCTCCATAGTAGGGGGTTGGGTAGTGTGTGTTATTCTTAAAAAATATATGGGGGTTTCCCAGCGGCAGCGGGAAGCCACGCGGCGGAACCCCCAATGCAGCGGGCGCATGTGAGCAGACCCATGGAGCCATAAAAGCAGCTGCTAGCCCCGAAGAGATGGTTGTTGGTCCCCGGGGCGGGCTGGCGGAGTCGCCATGCAACAAGCGGCTATGCGGGTAACAGACATATAAACACAGGAAAGAGCCATATAAGAATTTATTGAAAAGGAGAGAAAGAAAGAAAGGGGGAGAGAGAGAGAGAGAGAGAGAGAGAGAGAGAGAGAGAGAGAGAGAGAGAGAGAGAAGGAGGGAGAGAGAGGAGGAGAGGGGCAAAGCCCCGAGTGTACACCTGGAAAGGAAACGGAGAGAGAACGATGGCGGGCAGAGGTCAGAGGTTAAAAAGGAGTGAGCGTGGCTAGGGCAGAGACCGAAAGAATAACAGTGTGGGCTTGAGGGAGTGTGGGAGGGGCCAGTGCCTCTGTCTGCATGGTCCAGCTGGAATTGTCAGGGTCCCAATTTCCAGATGACAGGGAACTTGGAGGTGTTTTGACTCTAGTGACCAAGACTGGTGCTGCGAGACACTGGCTACTAAGGGAAGGGCAAGAGTGCAGAGCCCAAAAATCATGGACATATGTAAGCTCTGCCCATTTGTCCTTACGGTGACAAAAATTTTCTAGGTCCCAGAGGACAGTAAGCTCAAGACTTCCTTTTGATGGCCAATGCATCCCATTGTCAAGATAGTATTGAGGCTAAATCTTAGTGCATAGGGAAATAAGCTGTCTGGGACAGATTATATCAAACAGCCCCAATTTATAAAGATTTTGTAAGAGGCACCCCAGGGGCAACAGTGGATCTGGCTTTGAACTGCAAGTGACCATTTTAAAGTCTATGCCTAACCCCGTGGCCTAAGTCTATTCCAGCAGGCCTGCTAAAATAGCTCTTAGGCCTAATGGGGTCATGGAAATTGGATGCTAGGTGTCTCTAAAGCAAACAAACTCCATCTCACTTAGACCCAGTCTTGCTGGTCTAGCCTCTGTGTTATTCTTAAAAACGATCCCCGAGCGGGCTGGTGGAGCCCGCCATAAAACAAGCGGCTACAGTTTCCCACCAGCGGGAGGGTACGCACCGTGTGGGCAGTGGTGGCGGGTAACAGATACATAAACACAAAAGATAGGCATAAAGATAAAATATTTATCACAAGGAGAGAGGGAAAGAGAGAGACAGAGAGAGAAGAGATAAAAGGAGAGAAAGAGATAAAAGGAGAGAGAGAGAGAGAGAAGGCACGTGTGCACGTCAAGGAAGCAGAAAAGGAAGGGGCCAAGGTGGCGGTGGGCAGGTCAGAGGTAATAGGAGTGGGCATGGCTTGTCCCTTAAAGCGACAGGAAAGCACAACATTCCCAGGTCTTCCTTATAATAAAAAGCAGGAGACCAAGCACCACAGCCCAAAGGAACTGGGGCAGCGAACTCTCAAGACTGCTTCCGGCTGATTGTGGGCGTCGTCTTTGGGGGGGGGGGGCGCGAGAGAAGGCTAGGTGCTGGTCACATCCTAGCATAGCTGGTCTCTTTGTTTCTGACCGATGTCTGTGGCATGGAAATGTCTGGTATCTTTTATCCTGTTTAAGGTGGATTCTTTAATTCGGCTCCCTGGAACTCACAAGAACTCCTTGGCTTTGTGAAAACAGAAGTTTGTTTTTTTTTTTTAAATTTATTTATTTATTAAGGATTTCTGCCTCGTCCCCACAACCGCTTCCCATTTCCCTCCCCCTCCCCCGATCAAGTCCCCCCCCCTCATCTGCTCGAAGAGCAATCAGGGTTCCCTGACCTGTGGGAAGCCCAAGGACTGCCCACCTCTATCCAGGTCTCGTAAGGTGAGCATTCAAACTGCCTAGGCTCCCACAAAGCCAGTACGTGCAGTAGGATCAAAAACCCACTGCAATTGTTCTTGAATTCTCAGTATTCCTCATTGTCCGCTATGTTCAGCTAGTCCGGATTTATCCCATGCTTTTTCAGACCTAGGCCAGCTGGCCTTGGTGAGATCCCAATAGAACATCCCCATTGTCTTAGTGTGTGGGTGCACCCCTCGTGGTCCTGAGTTCCTTGCTTGTGCTCCGTCTCCTTCTGCTCCTGATTTGGACCTTGAGATTTCTGTCCGGTGCTCCCATGTGGGTCTCTGTCTCTGTCTCCTTTCATCGCCTGATGAAGGTTAATATTCCTGAGGATGCCTATGTGTTTGTCTTTGGATTCACCTTATTTAGCTTCTCTAGGAACATGAATTATAGGCTCAATGTCCTTTATTTATGGCTAGAAACCAAATATGAGTGAGTACATCCCATGTTCCTCTTTTTGGGTCTGGCTTACCTCACTCAGGATAGTTACACCTGTCAGAATGGCTAAAATAAAAAACACCAATGATAGCCTTTGCTGGAGAGGTTGTGGAGAAAGGGGTACACTCACCCATTGCTGGTGGGAATGCAAACTTGTGCAACCACTCTGGAAAGCAGTGTTTCGGTTTCTCAGGAAATTCGGGATCAACCTACCCCTGGATCCAGCAATATCACTCTTGGGAATATACCCAAGAGAGGCCCTATCATACAACAAAAGTATATGCTCAACTATGTTCATGGCAGCATTGTTTGTAATAGCCAGAACCTGGAAACAACCTAGATGCCCTTCAACGGAAGAATGGATGAAGAAAGTATGGAATATATACATATTAGAGTATTACTCAGCAGTAAAAAACAAGGACTTCTTGAATTTTGCATACAAATGGATGGAAATAGAAAACAGAAGTTTTAAACATATAATGACTGTAGCATAAGAGATAAATTTGGTTTAAAATTTGTTTGGTGAGGTCACCTTGCTAAACCTCTCAGCTGTCAATCTGTCAGAGATCTTTGAGAAGGATAAGATTTTACTTGAGTTACTGATTAAAAATTGACAGAGAACTTACTTGGTTGGCACCCAGAGCTACTCTTTTTTGGGTCCTCCATGGTCGCTGAAGGTTGCACTTGAGTTTTGCTGTTTATCGCAGGGTCTGTCAGGCTGCAGAAGACCCTGTGGGCTAAGAAATCTGTAGGAAGACAGGCCTACCTCGACCTGAGCAGCTAGGTTCTCGATTCCAGTGATTCTGTACTTTAGACAAAAGGCAGATTTGCCCAATGGTTAGCGCTCTGCAGTCGAAGCAAAATGCAGAAGGACGTTGTTCTGCACGTGTCTGTCTTCTGTCTTCTTTGGAGGGAGCAGAGAGCTGCTGCTAGGAGCCAACCTGTCTCTTTTTGTTGTTGTGAAAAGTTTTTAATAATTAAATACTTAAATATCACATTCCCCAGATCTCTGAGCAGTTAAGGGCTGTTTATCAGGTATAACTATAGTATAGAATTTGTTTGAAAAGTTGGGTCTGAGCTTGACCACACTGGCTCTCAACAGGTAAGACTTACATTTGTAAAAAGGCAGAGAGAGGGAAAGAACTGTTTGTAATATAAGGTTAGTGACAGAACTGACAATGGTAGAGAACAGCTTAAGAGACTTAAAGGTACATACCAGTCTAAAATATAAGACTCATGTTTTGTAGTCTGAAATGAGATGTAACAAATAATTATTATACGTAGAAAGAGTGAACAAGAATTGGGCAACGTGGACGCCTCTGACGGGCCCTATCAAAGGCATTTGACCATTGCTCAAAACACATTTAACAGAGTTAGCATGAGGAGTTTAGTGAAAATTGAGTGAAGAGGTAGGGTAAAACCAGGAGAGTGTGGTCATGTGATCTGGCCCTCAGCCAAGATGGCTGAAAAAGTCACCTGACACATCTGGCCCTCAGCCAAAATGGCGACCACCACGTGTAGTCTGCTCTGTTGGAGAGCCGCCATGACATAACAGAAGCCACAGCGGGGAAGGGCAAAAGGCTGGAACCGAAAAATGGCTATGTATACAGAGATGGGTAAGTGTAAGGCATTAAAGCATGAGGCCAGAGTGATAGGTCTGGATGGCTTGGCTCCCATGGTCAAGGCTGTGCAAACACTAGCAAAAACCGTGGCACCTCAAGCCTACAACGAGAACGGCTTCCCGTTAAGGCGAGATGCAGATGGCACGAACACCCAGGCCCTATGAAAAGGTGTCCGATTTCATGGGGGGGGGGTGCTATAACCTAGCTGAATCGACTCGCGGGCAGGAGGGATTCAGCCTAGGTCAGGCCGCACCGTAGCGGCGTGCTGCACCGTAGAAGCAGTTACAGCGAAAAGAAGGAAGAAAAGAAATGAAAAAAGAAAAAGAGGGAGAACTGGAGACCCCGGGCCTCCAGGCGCGGGTGAGCTGAGGGGTTGGCTAAGGACACACCATCCCAGGCACGGGCTTAGCACAGGAGACAAGCCAAATTGAATGCCAGCGAAGGGAACAACCGAGGCCCTGAAAGCGTGTGGTTGGAGGTCCCCCCATCCCTAAAAACCGTGAAGGGTTTCCGGGAGCTCAACGGTCAATCCCTTGGGTTAAAAGAGATGGTTAAACTGGCCGAGATGGGGACACTGACGATTAGTTGATTTGTTGTTTGGAGGAGCTGCATCCAGGCAGATGGAACACGTGGGTCATTGTAGAGAAGCTCCTCAGGTTCTGATTCTGCCCCGGGAGGGAGCTCAGAGTCCCAGACGGCACCTAAAGCCAGAACTCCAGCCCCAGGTAGAAGTCCGGGGCGCAAGAATCATCCGAGTCACGGCACCATTTGTTATTCTTAAAAATGATCCCCAAACGGGCTGGTGGAGCCCGCCATAAAACAAGCGGCTACAGTTTCCCACCAGCGGCAGGGCAAGCGCCGCGTGGATGGTGGCAGCGGTTAACAGACACATAAACACAAAAGATAGGCATAAAGATAAAATATTTATTACAAGGAGAGAGGGAAAGAGAAAGACAGAGAGAGAGAAGAGATAAAAGGAGAGAAAGAGATAAAAGAGAGAGAGAGAGAGAGAGAGAGAGAGAGAGAGAGAGAGAGAGAGAGAAGGCACGTGCACATGTCAAGGAAGCAGAAAAGGAAGGGGCCAAGGTGGCGGTGGGCAGGTCAGAGGTAATGGGAGTGGGCGTGGCTTGTCCCTTAAAGCGACAGGAAAGCACAACACTCTGAGCTGAGATTGAACTCTTGGCCCATGGCTTCCACAAGCATCTGATAATTAACCAAAATAATACAAATGGATCCCGTCAAAACCCTATAGCATAGACAAGAAAAAGGGACTCGCCAAGACGCAGCCGCTGTAGCCCAGGAGCCAGAATTAGTGTGGTGTGGAGAGCTCAGATTGTGGACTAGGTGGTTTTTGATGCTTAGCTTATGGCCACGTGGAAAGGCTGCCATACCGGGGAACCTCCAAAATGTTAGAAATTTTCCTATTCCGAGCTCTCTGCAGATGCAAAAATTCCAATCAAGCGAAAACACAACAAGCCAAATTAAAAAAAATCCATGTTTAATGGGATTCCTGTGCTCTTGGATGGCCATGAGGGGGGACTGGGAAGCCGCTAATGTGACCATGGCGGCGGGGGGGGGGGGGGGGGAGAAACAGGGCCTCCAAAAATGGAAATCACAAATGGGACTTGGGCCTTACAATTTATTTGCATGTAGCTAGCACACACCTCATGTGCAGGACAGAGGACATCTTGGAGCAGTCATTTCTCTCCTTCCACCATGTGTGTTCCAGGGGTTGAAATCACGTTGTCAGGCTGGGCAGGGACCTTTATGTGCTGAGCCACTGCACCAGCCCTAAAGGAACATTCTTAAGACAGACTCCTGAGACTGATGTCTACAGTAAAGAGCATGTAGTCGCTTGCCTGTTGTGACCTGTCAGGACCTCTGCCCGGAAAGACTGTGTTCCAAACTGCTTTCCCATAAGCAGTGTGTGGAAATACATATTTATATCTGATATTATTAAAATTTTAAGATTCTGATTTTCACTCTGAAAGTTCTGATTTGGGCTTTTAGAGACAGGCTCTTACCCTTGAGGGGCTTGATGCTGTTGTATAAGTCCAGGCTGGCCTCACACTTCTAGCAACCGACTGGCCTCAGTCTCACAACTGCTGGGAGTATACGCATGTTCTATCAGACTTGCTTTAATTTCAACGAACGTAAAGTATCCCTAACAAGTCTTTTTCTAGGAATAAAGTGTCTCTCTTGTGTGGGGCACGGTTTTTGGTGTACCTTTTCTGTCTCCAAATGGATAAGACTTGCAGAAGTTTGCCATTTCTCCTTGCCTCTCCCTGTCTGCTGCACCAATTGGAACATTTATAGTTCTATTCTTACCCTATCCTGGCCCCCCAAATCACGGGAATGGAGCACATATGAAAACAGCACAGGACCCTAGCTCTGGTGGCACACACCTGTAATCCCAGCACTTTGGAGCCTGAAGCAGGAGAGTTGCAGGTTTGAGGACCAACCTGGCTTTCATATTATGGATGTCATTTCAAGAATGGTCCACATGGGTTGAGAAAAGGTACACCAAAAACCGTGCCCCACACAAGAGAGACACTTTATTCCTAGAAAAAGACTTGTTAGGGATACTTTACGTTCATTGAAATTTGCTGTGTGAAAGTCCCTGCTGTGCCAACATGAGGACCCGACTTTGGTTCCCCAGAGACAATGTCAAAGTCAGACATTTCGCACAAGTGCCTGTAATTCTAGCATTCCTATAAGAAAGGAGAGGTAGATACTGGTCAATATCCTGGAGCCACAAAAGGGTTCGCTTAGTGTGCAGTGTGGAAAAGCTTCAAAGAGAGCCTGTCTTGTCACCTCAGGTCACCATCTGTCTTCCTCTGTTGATGGTGGGAGTGGTGGGCTGCGGCCCGGCCTCCGCATGGCTAGCTTAGCCCCAGAATAATTACATGGAAACTGTATTCTTTTAAACACTGCTTGGCCCATTAGTTTCAGTCTCTTATTGGCTAGCTCTCACATCTTGATTAACCCATTTCTAATGAGTGTAGTACCACGAGGTGGTGTCTTACCGGGAATATTCTTAACCTGTGTCTATCTCAGAGAGGAGAGCTATGGCGACTGCCTCACTTCCCTTCTTCCCAGTATTCTGTTCTGTCTACTCCGCCTATCTAATTTTCTGTCCTATCAGGGCCAATGCAATTTCTTTATTAACCAATGAAAGTAACACATAGACCCTCCTTCATCATTCCACATAAGCACTGTTGTACAAACAAGCTTGTGTGCACACACACGGATATAATACTCTCTCTCTCTCTCTCTCTCTCTCTCTCTCTCTCTCTCTCACACACACACACACACACGTCATGATCCAGCTGCCCTCACTCCCCCTGACTGACAGCAGCAGAACTTCCTTGTGGTCTGTAATTGACAAGAATGTTTGTGTTCTTTCTGGCCACAGAAGCAGTAGAGGTATAAAAGGTTGCTGGGCATAATAAAGTTTGCTCTTCTTCTACCTGAAAAAAAGCCTCTGTGTGTCAATCCTGGTACCACCCCTCCCCCCCATGCCAGTCTTAGCTATCCAGGCTGTGCTGGCTGGAGCAAGTGGAGGTTCCACCAAGATTTGGAAAGTGGGGATTCGTGAACGGGGTCGCTCAGTCTGAGGAGCATATTGGGGAAGGTAAAGTGTTTTTATTTTTCATCCCCAGAGATACTCTGAGGGACATCCTCCAAAAGAAAAGCAAATATAAAGAGGCGGGAGGGTGAATTGAAAGGCCTCAAAAAGTAACTGAAACTCTTAAAGCAACAAGGCACGGAAGTAACAAGGAAGACAGCCAAAGATTTTGTACAGGAGGGGGTTGAAATGTTCCAGACTGGGAACAAGTCAAGTCAGATTAAAAGGAGTATGTGTGTCTTCATCCCCAGAGATGCTCTGAGGGATGCTCTCTGGAAGATTGGCCAGTAGGAAAGAAATAAAAAGGAGGCAGGAAGGTGAATTGAGGGCCTCAAAAGATAGAATGTGTCGAGATATGTTATTGTGTTGATTGTGTTGTCTTTTGTGTTCTGGACTGGAGAAAGACATTTGATTCTGGGAACTGCTGAGAAAGGTATTTTGGCTTTAAAATACAGGCCTAAGGATTTGATGCTTTGGAAAAGAGGTTCTGCTTTTGTCTCCACAGAGGATGAGAACCTGTGGATTCATTGCAAATTTATGTGGTTTGAATCACCGAGAACCCCTGAAACACTGATGTAAAATACCTCCAAGAATACAGCACCCCTGCTCAGCAGGAAGTAGTCAGACAGGTTGATGACGATGCCCAAACTCCCTAAAAGATTGTTAAAGTGGGGCTCCTTCAATGATTCGAGAGCAGGAGCAGGAGCAGCGAGCCTGCTTCCCTGAGTTCTGCTCCACTCCATGCAGCAGTTTGGATCCAGAGAGAGTGCGGCTGGGGCCAGAAGGCAGCTGGAGCAGAGCTTTGCCACCACAGCTACTGCTGCCGGACTTGCTCTCTCACAGACTGTGCAGACGGCTGAGACTGTCAACCAGCTTGCTGAAAGAGTCAGCAATGCTTTGGACATATTCAGTTGGGCATATTAACCTTAAACCAACAAGTGGCTCTGGTTCAGGAGCAAGTGAACTATCTTTAGACTTTTCAACAATTAATCATGTTATATGTGTTACTCATGGCACTGTAATGCATGCTTCTGCTACTGTTATGAAACTCAACCATCATATGAGAGGGATTTGGAATACTGCTTTTGTTAATTTTAGCACCCAGTTAGTGCATGCTAGATGGTTGCAGCGCTGTTCTGGCTCATTGGCGCTGTCAGTCCTGGGGATACTTGGTTTAGGGCTATGTGTCTGGGTAGCCACGGATGGGCTATACTTTGGGGGCAGGATGCCACCTAAGACAGGGAATATTAGAGGGCTATTCCCCACGACAGGCAAGGTATTATAAAATAAAATGGGGGGAGTTGTTGTGATCCAGCTGCCCTCACTCCCCCTGACTGACAGCAGAACTTCCTTGTGGTCTGTAATTGACAAGGATGTTTGTGTTCTTTCTGGCCACAGAAGGAGAAGAGGGATAAAAGGTTGCTGGGCAAAATAAAGGTTGCTGTTTTTCCACCTGAAAAGAAGCCTCCGTGTGTCAATCCCAGCATCCCCGCCAGTCTTGGTATCCAGGCTGCGCTGGCTGCAGCCACAAGCGCTGGCTGCAGCACACACACACACACACACACACACACACACACACACACACACACACTGCCGCACACACGCGCCCTAGCACACACACACACACACACACACACACACACACACACACACAGTGAGAGATCACCAGTAATGTGGCCCAAGTTAGCACTTAGGAGGTGGATACATGAGGATGAAGATTTCAAAGGACTGTGGGCATAGTGTAGTAGGCCTTTAATCCCAGCATTAGGGAAGAAGAGGCAGGCAGATCTCTGCATTTGGGGCCAGCCTGGTCTGTGTAGTGAGTTTCAGGACAGCCAGGGCTACAGAGTGTGAAAAAAAGAAACAAATAAAAAGTGTTTAAGATTACCCATGTCTCCATACCAAATTTGAGGACAGCCTGGGTCCTTGAGTTAAAAACTGGTTGGGGGACACAAAGAAGGAAAAGAAAAGGAATGAAAGTGTTCCAGTCTTGTAGTATCGAGGAGCGGGCTGTGTCCCACCACCTAGCTAGCTTAACTCCTGAAATAACCACACAGAAATTGTATTAATTTAGTTACTGCCTGGCTCATTATCTTCTTAGCCAACTCTCACATCCTGATCTAACCCATTTCTGTCAATCTGTGTATCACCATGAGGTCTTGGCTTACCAGGAAGGATCCGTGTCTCTGACCTGGCGACTTCATGGCAGCTCTCCCTGTCTGCCTTCCTCCTCCCAGCATTCAGTTCTGTCTTCCCACCTATCTAAGTGCTGCCCTATCAAAAGGCCAAGGCAGTTTCTTTTTTTAACCAATGAAAGCAACACAAATACAGAAGGACCTCCTACACCATAGTCTGGTGGGTGCTGTTTACAAAGAAGGAGGACAAGAGGTGATGGAAATGGCTCAGCAGGTAAGGCACTTGTCATGCAAGCCCAAACTGTCACCACCTGCTCAAGCCCCCATACCCACATAACACAGCAGAAATAAACAGTTCCACAGATTTGTCCTTTGACCTCCACATGCCTTGTATATGATTTACTCCCCTTTACTCCCCTCCCCATCATGACCCTGTGAACAAGAATAATAGACAATTAAAAGTGAGGAAGAATATAGTAACAGAGGTAGCAGGAATTTGAATCACTTCTAGGCCTTCTAGGGAGCTGTATTTAATGTAATATGAGATCACCTTTCAGGTACTGGTTATCTTTAGGGATGAAGACAGTGGGGAACTTGAATTTCCAGTTTTTCAAACTCCAGTGCAGGCACCCAACACTGATATGATGAGGTAGCACACTTGGCAAATATGGTGGTCAAGGAAGAAGAAAGAACACTTGTCTGTGGGATACTATAAGAGGACAAAGGGACCAGACAGCAGTCAGAGTGGAGATATAAACAGGCACACATTTACAGACCACATTCACCAAGAAATCTTAAGGTATGGCTGGCTGTTCATCTAACACGGCACTGTGGTGTTTGTGTATAGAATATAAGGGTGAAGAATATCCATTCATGTTTGCCTTCAATCTGAGCCTTGTTTTGGTGGTGCACGCTGATAATCCCAGCCTTGGCCAGAACCTTCTTCTGTCTTCAGTGTCAACTGGAGCTACACAGGGAAATATAGACGAGTCCAGGCTGTGTAGTTAGAACTATGTCTTCAATATGGACGGGCTTATATTTGGGGCCACCTTCAGATTGCATTTACAAAGGAACAAATTTACCTTCAATGTGAAGTATTGTCTATCATCTCCCCAAATGTTCTACTATCTGCTCTCTACTACTTTCATGGAATCACACAGAGCTAGACCATCTTGAAAGCTAAAGCTGGGACCACCTCAGCCAGAATCCTGATTGGTGTAGGAGGGTCTTCTTTCTATGTGTTGCTTTCATTGGTCAAATAAAGAAACTACCTAGGCCTTTTGATAGGGCAGTCCTTAGATGGGTGTGGTAGACAGAACAGAATTCTGGGAGGAAGAAGGCAGTGTGGTAGACGCCATGGCTTTTCTCTCCAAGATGGACACTGGTTAGACTCATGCTGGTAAGCCACAGTCAAGGGGCAATACACATTAATGGAGATGGGTTAAATTAATATGTGAGAGTTAGCCAATAAGGGACTGGAGACAATGGGCCAGGAAGCAATTTAATTAATACAGATCTCCGTGTGATTATTTCGGGCAAAAGTTAGCCAGGCAACTGGAAGCCAGGCAGTGAGAAGTGGCCTGTGCTCCTTTTACACCTGGATTCTCACAATTCCTGTATTGTCACTACTTGAGTGGAAATGGCAGCATCTGGTTGTAGGGATAAGTCCCGCCCCTTAGGGGGCGTGTTCGCCTCGGGCTAATGTTGGCCTATAAATTTGGCAAGCGTGCTCCCAGCTGTCCCAGAGAATTAACAGCTGAAGCAGAAAAGGAACTGACAATGATTGAGGAAAAATTACAACAGGCAGATGTGGACAGGGTGAATCCAGAGCTCGATTGTATTCTCGTCATACTATCATCAAAAATTTCTCCTACAGGAATTTTAATGCAGAGAGATGATATTATTTTGAAATGGATCTTTTTACCACATAAACCAAGTAAGAAACTGAAAACTTATGTGGAGAAAGTCTCTGAGTTAATAATAAAAGGCAAGCTGAGACTTCGTCAACTAGCAGGCATAGACCCAGCAGAAATTATAGTGCCTTTCACTGCTGATGAACTAAAGAAATTATGGGAAGATAATGAACCATGGCAAAGAGCTTGTGCTAATTTTTTGGGAGACATTAATAACAACTATCCAAAAAGCAAGCACCTTAACTTCATAAAGATAACTTGGATTCTTCCTCGAATCGTCCGTGATGCTCCAATAACTGGAGCCCGTACATTCTATACTGATGCCAATAAATCAGGGAAGGCAGGTTACAAATCAGAAGACTTGGGTAAGGTGGAACAAAGTCCGTATAATTCTGTCCAGAAAGCGGAATTATATGCCATTCTTATGGTGCTAAGGGATTTTAAAGAACCTATTAATATAGTCACTGATTCAAAATACGCAGAAAGAGATATTTTACATATTGAAACTGCTGAATTTATACCTGATGATACAGAACTAACCTCATTGTTTCTCCAGGTTCAAGATTTGATCAGGAACAGGCTTTGCCCTATGTACATAACACACATCCGATCCCATACGGGTCTGCCAGGTCCTCTAGCACAAAGTAATGCAGAAATTGATCAATTATTGATTGGTAGTGTGCTACAAGCCTCTGAATTTCATAAAAAAACATCATGTTAATAGCAAAGGTTTGAAGAAAGAATTTTCAATTACATGGCAACAAGCTAAGGAGATTGTAAAGAAATGCCCTACTTGCTCTTTCTATAACCAAACGCCACTGCCTGCAGGGGCTAATCCAAAGGGCACCCAAAGGAATGAAATCTGGCAGATGGATGTGTTCCACTTTGCAGAATTTGGCAAATTAAAATATGTTCATCACACCATTGACACTTATTCAGGCTTTCAGTGGGCAACTGCTTTAAGTTCAGAAAAATCTGATTCAGTAATCACTCATTTATTAGAAGTCATGGCTATCATGGGTATACCTACACAAATAAAGACGGATAATGGTCTTGCTTATGTCTCTAGGAAAATGAAACGGTTCTTTGATTATTACAATATCAAGCATTTTACAGGTATACCATACAATCCTACAGGTCAAGCAGTCATAGAAAGATCTAATCGAACTATAAAGGATATGTTGAACAAACAGAAAGGGGTGGAAAACACCCCCAGAAATAGGTTACATAATGCTTTGTTAACCTTGAATTTTCTTAACGCTAATGAGAAGGGAGCGACGGCTGCAGAAAGACATTGGATAATGGAAAAGTCTACTGAACTAAATCAACCAGTTTATTTCAAGGATGTGCTGACCTCACAATGGAAGCCAGGAGATGTGCTACGTTGGGGAAGGGGTTTTGCTCTTATCTCCACAGGTGAGAAAAAATTGTGGATACCGTCAAAATTAATAAAGGTTCGGTTTGAAGAAGAGAAGCCACTTGGAAAAGATAAATAGCAATTCATTCACAAGGATGGTGAGCATACTGATGGTAAGATATACAGATAGGTTGGAGGCAGGGTTCTTTTCTTATCTCCACAGGAAAATACTCATCTTCAAAGAAATTGAGGGACCCTGAATATTTAATCACTGATGGATGGACACATTTTGTAAGTATTAATTTATATGTATATGTCTTATTAAACATTTCTTTATAAATATATAGAGCTGGTTTTGAAGTTGGACTCTGGCTCAGTCCCTCTCCAATTCCAAGCCTGTTAGTAAGAGAAAAACCCAGAGTTTCTGGAGTTTCTGTCTCATGTCAAGAGCCATGATATGGGACAGAAAGAAATATGAGTTTAGAAAACATCTTTGCTTTTCTTCATATCTATCATACTTTTCATTGAATATATCTATCATGCCTTTCATTGAATATATTTGTATGTCTATATATGTCTATATGATTAATGTTTAAGTTTTTCACAATGAACAATGAGTTTTTCCTGAAGTGACATTTGAAGTTTCCAGGAAGAAGATGGGGCCCCACAACAACAACTCTACCTGGTTGATATGACGTCATGATACTGATAGCTCTACTACAAGACCTGTTTTGGATACCAGCTGCACAAGACGATCCCAACTTGGTTAGCTGAAATGGTGCACATCTTGTACAACATTCTGGCCAGACCTCCACAAAATACTCAGAGACTATTTGCAATTTTAAAAGACATTGATCTTGAAATTTAACCATCATTTTACTTTCACAGGATCCCCCAGAAAGAATGTCGCCCCCATGACAGCTGGAAGTAATTCTAGAGGACGACGTCCCCTCTCCCAGTAAAGTTTACCCCTGGGTTAGTGACATCATTTAGGGGTTGGGAGGTTGGGGGAGGAATTTTATAAGCTCAGGGATCATTTTGAAAAAAAAAAGAGGGAATGATGGGATAATAGATTTATAATTGTGAGTTACTGCTTTTAGACAAATATATTGGTATAGATTCTTGTATATTGATACAAAGTTAAATTATATTGACTATTGTATGCATGCATGTTTCTATGTCTGTTTAAAACATTTTTATGTATTGACATATATTGTATTGATATATATATATATTGTATATATTTACCATATTGCAGTGTACATTTCTACCTCTGATTAAGATACTTATATAATGTTTGTGTATTGATATATATTTGCCATATTGCAATGTATATTTGTACAGTGTTTATATTTGGAGGTCATTATCCTCATTTGTTACACAGTTGTTTATTGTCTTAGTCTTTAAGTTAGATAGATATTGAGAATTATATAGATAAATAGTCATCTAAGTTTGTCATTTATAATTAGACTAATCAGGTTCTCTAGATATATAGAGATTATACTCAGTATAGATAGATAATCTTCGACCTCTTCAAAGAGCTGTAGAAAATGGCCTTTAATCTAACTCAGAGTTTCGTGATAGTGAGACATTATTGCTCCTGGCAACACCGCTCTATTCCCGAGAGAATGTTGAGCACCAAAGACACTCCACCTGGAGCCTTTCTTGTTTTTTTGTTTTTGTCTTTTTTTTTATTGAGAAAAGGAGAAAAAGAAAAAAAAACAAGTTTCCACCTCCTCCCAGCCTCCCATTTCCCTCCCCCTCCTCCCACCCTTCTCCCCCTCCCCCCACTCCTTTCCCCCTCCCTCTCCTGTCCAAAGAGCAGTCAGGGTTTTCTGCCCTGTGGTAAGTCCTAGGTCCTCCCCCCTCTGCTGGAGCCTTTCTTTTTGGCAGAACTGGCCTTGGGGCAAAGAAATGCCCATACCTCAACCACTGACAGAGATACAGAGCGTGCATCAATGGATAAAACAGGACTGTCATATCCTGCCAAGACAGGGTAAGATAGTTTTGAAAAGTTCCTTGCCTTTAATAATGGTATGTCAGTTATGTTAGGCCTTAGCCAAAATTGGTTGACTCAACGTTGCAAACAAGACTTTGGGTGATTGCCCAGGTAGTCAGTTGTCTCTGTCAATTGTTGCACATTTTGGATATATCTCGTTCATTGAGTAGTGTTTATTCCCTTCTCAGATCTTTGACGGGGTTGAAGATTATATAATTGTAGTTACTCTCTACATTATTTGGACTCCTTGAGTTAGAATGTTTAACAAAGCTTTTGTTCTTAATATTGTTTGTTATATTTATTATTTGTTGTTATTGTATATAGTTGTATTTGGTTTAGTTCTGTCTTATTTAGACAAAAAGGGGAGATGTAGGGATAAGTCCCGCCCCTTAGGGGGCGTGTTCGCCTCAGGCTAATGTTGGCCTATAAATTTGGCAAGCGTGCTCCCAGCCGTCCCTTTCTGCTTTCCTGGTCTCCGCAGGAAGGGTGGTTCTGTAAGTCTATTTCGTCATTAAAGCTATATATATTTTTACAATCTGTCTGCATTCGTTTACGCCGTTACATCTGGTTGTATCCAGAGTCCTCCAACCAAGCATCTAGGCATCTCCCAAGTGTGTTTAGTGAATAGTTTACATGTGTCTTCAGTTTTATCAGATTACCAGGCAACAGAATGCATTGAGGAGGACTGTCCTGGGCAGCATGGAACTCAACAATAACCATGAGTCCTTTGAAGGCATTATGTGGTGAAGTACCTTCTATATAATTTGTGTAGTAATTGAACAAGTTAATGTTATAAAAATGAGGATCAAAAGACTTGCTGTATAGTTGTAAATGTGAAAGCCAGCCTTGGACATTCCACCTAAACTAGAATATCTTTATTTGGATAATGGTTGATTTTGTTTTGTTTTCAGAAGGGATCATGCTATGTTGCCAAGGAAGGTCTCAAATTTATGGGCTCCAATGAGCCTCCTACCCCAGTTTCCTAAATTCCTGGGGCTACATATACACTTTCATACCTGGAAAATGTATTATTCTATGATACATGATAGTGATGCAACAGTGTATGCTTGTGAAGACCTTTGATCTCAGGACTCAGAAAGTGGATGCAGGAGTATTGTATGTTCATGACCAGCCTGAGTTACATGAGTTCTAGACCAATCCTGCTGTGATGTTTAATCTTCGTTGTAAATGTAACCATGTCTGTAATTAAGCAAAACCCAAACAATTTGATCTACCTGTGTGGGATTTTTCTTGAATTGATCATTTGAGGCAGGAGGCCCATCCTAAATTGGACCTTCTGAGATTATGTTGGGTGACCCACTCTAAATCTGAACTACACCTTCTTGTGGCAGCTTGCCTAAAAACACATACAAAAGCATGCTTTTGCTTTTTTTGCCTGCTTGCCCTGACTCTTCCTCATAAGATCATTCCTTCACTGGTATTTGAGCCTGTTCTTTCTGGATCTCAATGTACACTGAAAATCAACTGAAACATTCAGTCTCCTGGATTAAAATTTTGGATTCTGGAGTTTCTGGTGGGTGTTAGCCATTGTTGAACTAGTCAGATCACAGCGTGTAAGCTATACTAGTAAATCCCATTCATATTTAGTTGATAGATTGATAGATAGTTGATTGATAAATATAGAGAGATAGATTGATAGGTAGATATGGATATAGATATAGGTATATTCATTCTACCAATTTTGTGCCTCTAAAGAACCCTGAATAATACACTTAGCTACTTAGCAAACCACCTTCTCTTCAATTAATAAAAATAGGGGGCTGGAGAGGTGGCTCAGATGTTAAGAGCACTGACTGCTCTTCCAGAGGTCCTGAGTTCAATTCCCAGCAACTACATGGTGGCTCACAACCATCTGTAATAAAATCTAGTGCCCTCTACTGGCCTATAGGACACATGTAGGCAGAATACTATATACATCATAAATAAATCTTAATAAATAAATAAAAATAATGACTTATTTTATATCCTTTCCTTTGACACAGGATTTCTTTATGCATCTTAAGATGGGTTTAAACTCATGATGTGGCCTAGACTGGCCTTGAACTTGAAACATTTTGCCTGCCTCAGCCTTCCAAGTTCCAGGATTACAGACATGGACTGCCACACTCAATTTGGTAATGTATGTTGTGATCATAATTTGCAGAAAGGTGTTATCTATTACTTATGAAAGATATGTTTATCTATTACTTATGTATGTGATCTATTTCATTATCATCCTAAGATGGAGATCATATTCTTGCCTATTCCTTCCATCAAAATGGATAGAGAAATATACATTTGCAAACAAGAAAATATACTCCAGGTATTTTAAACAGATATAGTCTTAGTGGATGCTGATAGTTGTAAACAGGGATAGAGGAGACAGGATCTAGCTGTCATATTTTAAATTAATGCTTAATTGCATAGGTATAATTAGTTTTCTGCCTTTAGCCTCTCAGAACTCTTTTCCATATTTTACTTTGTTTTGAGATTATAATTATATTATAATCTCATCATTTCCTTCCTTCCCTTTCTTCTCCAACACATCATGTATCCACACTTGCTTTCAAAATAATCTATGGCCTCCTTTTCTTTGTTACATATACATACTTATATACTCAGTCTGTATAATGTTGCTTGTATTGCATGTTTTCAGGCCTACCTGACCATTTGGGGAGAGATAGCTTGTGGTGATACAATACTCTGAAAATGTCACTGGCATTGTAAGAGACTGGAATTTTGCTGAACCTCAAAATTAAGTTAATAATACACCTTGAAGTCACCTGAAAGATAAGACTGTTAGACTACTGTGTACTCAAATTGTTTAACCTGATCTTAAGAGAACGGTATAAAAGTCAACCTTACTTGCCTTGGATTTCCCACGTAATCAACCTTTACAACCTAAGCTATTACATAGCTGCCATCTTAAGTTATATACTGTTCCATGCCTCTGACCTGGAGTAATACATATTTATCATTTGCTGAAACAGTGAATGCAGGAGTTGAAAGCAACTCCTAAAAAACTACCATAAAGGTTGAGAGCATCCATTCATGGATATTGGTTTATGAACAATGTTATCTGGGTCTGTTGGGAATCTGTTGTATCCAGAGGCTTAATCGCTGATAAAACTGTTAAAGATTCCTGTAAAATGTCTCATTTCTTCCCCCAACCCATGTGATACTTTCTATACTGTTCAATAAACAGAGAGTGAAAAGTGAACATCTTTAATACCAAAACTCAGGAGACAGAGGCAGGCAGATCTTTGTGAGTTCGAGACCAGCCTGGTCTACAGAGTGAGTTCTGGGACAGCTAAGGCTACACAGAGAAACCCTGTCCAGAAACAACAACAAAGAAAAAATTATAGTGCAAAACCCTGTTTAAGAGAGAGATATACACAGCTCATACAACAGACAGGCACACATAGGGACAGACGCATAGACTGAGTCTATGACTCACAAGGCAGCCTTTAAAAGGCAGGGATAGATTCAGACTCAAACAACAGACAGAAGACAGAAGATGCAGGAAAAAATGAGCAGCCTCCACCAACAAGTTCTCAGCTGCTCCTGCCATGCTCCCTCACCCTGATGGTGGGTGATGGCCTTTATCCCTCTGGAACCTTAAACTCCAAATAAACCTTTCCTTCTGTATGTTGTCTTGGTCACAGTGTTTAATTAGTTCAGAGGTTTAATCCATTATTTTCATTGCAGCATGCAAACAGACCCAGTGCTGGAGAAGGAACTGGGAGTCTTACATCTTGATAGGTAGGCAATAGGAAGGTGTCTGTCTCACTGTGTATGACTTGAGCATATATGAGATCTCAAAACTTACCTACACAGTGACACACCTCCTCCAAGAAGGTCACACCTGCCAATAGTACCACTCCCTGTGAGCTTATGGGAGCCAATTTCACTCAAAATACCACCTATGTTAGCTTCAGAACAGCCATTTATAAACAGCCCATATCTTTTAAATATTTATTTTTATTTGAAATAGATTTGTGTGTGTGTGCATGTGTGTGTGTGTGTGTTCCTTAATGTATGCCTGTGCGCAGTGTGCATGTAGTGCCTGGAGAAGCCACAAGTAAGCATTGGATACTCTGGAGTTGGAGCTGCAGACATTTGTGAACTGTCTTATGTGGGTACCAGAAACTTAGCAAGGGTCCTCTGCAAGTGCTTTTAACCACTGAACCACCTATCCAGACCCTATCTTTAATTTTAATTGTTTATATGTGTGTGTCTGTCAGTCTATGGGTATATACATGTAAGTACAGGTGCCTATAGAGGCCAGCAAGAGGGAGTTAGATCCCGTGGAGATGGAATTACAGGTGGATGTGGTATGCTCAATCTTGGCATTGGATCAGGCTCTCCAGAAGTGTAGTATGTGTTTTTAACCAGAATACCTGAAAAGCTATTCTAACCTCACGCTTTAAAAAATATGTTTGTTGTAAAATTGTCATTTATGAAACCATCCATATCTCTTAGTTTTCACACAACATTCTACTGTGTGACACCAAAACATAAGTAATACAATGGTTTGTAACGGAAACTCATTCTTATTTCTGGGATTTTTATCCTTAATCCATGTTCTGTGATTCTAGTATTCACAGAGACGCATATAGTAGCTTCTATGTCACAACACTTAGTAAGAGTGTAATGACCAGGGTTGGAGAGATGGCTCAGTATTGTTCTGAGGTCTTATAGCTTCTATCAGTCTACTGTAGTGTTTCCTCTAATTCTTTTGAAGCTCTTCATGCTGGTTATTTTGTAGATTTTCTGCCATCTATGTGAATGTATATTCCTTTGTTTTTCTCATGTATAGAACACAAAACATAGCCAGACATAGTGAGTTCAAGACCAGCCTCAGGTACACAGGGAAACTCTGTCTCAAAAAGAAGAATCCAAGACGTAAATTTAAATTATAGCTTGTAAAAAATGAATATCATGAGCATGTATCCAGATATATTTTACATATGTATACTCCAGTGTCACAAAAGCATGGATCAAAGATTTCCTAGGCTGGGGTGATGGCTCTGTGTGTCAGAGCACTTGTTCTCATAAAGGATCTGGTTCAAATTCCAGTGCCCACATTTTGGCCCACAACTATTTGTAACCACAGTTCCAGTTGATTTGATAACATTTTCTGGCCTCTATTGGCAGCACCCATACACACATGCATTTAAATCAATAATCATACATATAAAAATATAAAATCTTCAAAAATTTTCCAAAAGCAAAAATAACATGTCATTTTATAGGCAGCAGTATTTTAAGAGTAAAAACCATCTGATATCTATTACTAAACACAAATTTTACGTGTTTTGTACACATTATACATGAAATCATGTAGAGTTTTTGATATATTTAGAGATTTGTTATGTTGTGTGGTTATAGTGTTTAATTTTATTTATTGAAGTGTGTGCTTGTAAGTCTGGTGATATCTTGTGTATTATGTTTGTATTTTTGTTATTATTAATGGCATTTAGTGCCTCTCAGTATGATTTTTGGCTATTTTATTATGCTTTTACAAAAAGTACTCAAATTCAAAATACTAGCTATTTTCATATTTATCTTATTGATTAGCAATATCCATGAAATATTTTCAATGCTAGTGCTGTCCTGGAAAAGATTAGAACTAATTCCTGTAATTAAACAAATTTGATTGTCAAAGATCCTGGTGCCCTTTAAGCCAGGGCCTTGTACATACATGCATGACAAACATGACCCCAGAGCTACAGCTCTAGACCTATCTGGAACTCCTTTGCTCCAGGATGCAGTTATAGGCTTGTTTCTAGGTTGAAGGCTGGCTTCAGATCTTCTCACTGTTAAGACTAAGCAACTCCAGGGAGCATTACCTTGTGGTAATCACAGGAGGGCCAGAACATAAGCAAAACCACATGACCACATTAAATTCTCTCCCTACGTTATGTTGGCTTATATTCCATTTAAAACACATAATGCAAAGCCTAGAGTTGATGGTATAAGCAAGAACCAAAGTGTGGGGGATATAAGATGAGTATTTGCTTAACATCAGCAATAGTAATAATAATACTTCATATAAAATTTTGCAGATTTGGGGAGACTCAGATGGTTCAACAGATAAAACACCTTCTGCCAAGCCTGATGACAGGAGTTTGATTCTTAAAACCCACATGATTGAAGAAAAAAACTGACTTCTAGAAGTTTTCCATTTGGCTTCCACACATGTGCTATGACATGTTGTAAGGAAATTTCTTGTTAGTTCCTGGCTGCTTAGCCCTGAAATAATCACACAGACACTAAATTAAACCACTGTTTGGCCATTAGCACTAACTCCTTATTGGCTAACTCTTACATATTAATTTAACTCATCTCCATTAATCTGTGTATCTCCACGTGGCTGTGGCTTATTGGGTAAAGCTCCTGTGTCTGTCTCCAGTGGTGCTACATGGTTTCTCTCTCAATCTGCCCTTCTTTCCCCCAGCATTTAGCTTAGTTTTCCCCACCTAGATCTGTTTCCCTATAGCTCTGCCATAGGCCCAAAGAAGTTCCTTTATTTATCAATCGTAATCACAGCATACAGAGGGAAATCCCACATCAATGACATACATGGACCCTCCTACACAAATCTCTAGATACATTATAGTTTTTAAGTCCTTACCTTATAGTTGGGGTATAGTTCAGTAAGAGAACATGAGACTAAACTTCAAAACTCTGAGTTTGATTTCTAGCACAAAAGGGCCATACATTAATTCCCCCCTTTCCTAGTGCATTTTAAATTTATTTTTTAATTATGTGTATGTGGGACTGGAGAGATGACTCAATGGTTAAGAGCACTTGCTGCTTTTTTAAGAAACTGAGTTCAGTTCTCAGCACCTACATCAGAGAACTCTCAACTGTCTCAAACTCTAGCTCCAGTGGACCCAGTGTCTCTGATCTTTGTAGGCACGTGCTCTTATATGCACATACCTCCTACACACTAGTACACATAATTAAAAATTATAAAAATACAATTTAAAATTATGTGTATATACCTGTACTTGAGTGTAGTTCCTGTGTACACCAGAAGAGGGCAATATTCTCCTGGAATTGAAATTACAGGCAACAGTTGCAACAGCTAACCTGCCACTCCAGGCCCACTCTAACCCTCTCCATTCCTGCTGTCCCTTTTTTTCTACTGTTGCATGTACATCCCTCCTTGAAAAGCCATAATTCATCTCTGACATCAACCATTCCTCACTTCTTGTCACTTACTCTAATATAATACACACACACACACACACACACACACACACACACACATATATATATATATATATATTCCTTAAGTGCATGCATGTGTGTATGCGTGAGTATGCATACTTTTGGAGGGAGCTTAATAAGTATTTAATAGAAATGGTTATGCAGTTGCATGCATACTATTTTTCTTAACAAACATCTGAAAATCTCTCTGCAAATAGAACATGGATCTCTCTTATTCCATTGTTTTTTTCACACTGTACTCCAGGATAACCTGGAACTCACCCTGTAGGCTAAACTTGTCCCAAATTAACAGCAATTCTCCTGCCTTAATCTCCCAAGTATTGGACTTATAGGCATGAACAATCATGCCTGAATTTCTTATTTCTTCTAAATGTGAATTCTGTTCAACAGTACTGATTCTGCCCTATTTATGGGTAAAGAATGCACTATGCTGTGCTTTCCAGTTCCCACCTTTTGACTGAGACACAAATTCTCCCAGATGTTGGGTGTATGTGCTGCATAAAGTCACAGTGGAATTGCTGCCAAAGAAATTGCTAGCTGTAGCAGAATATACTATTTCCTCCTGATAAAAACCAGCAACTAGTTAGTGTAGATGAACAATCCAGAATATTTGGAATGGTCATGCCAGCATTAAACATCCCCACATAGCTAGGGAGGCCTACATTGCAACTGCATGTTTCTTCATATTTTCCCTTTGATCAGTCCTACTTTCTTTACTCAATACTTATGTTGTCAGTGACGGCCTGTATCCAGGGGAACTGAGTTTATCACCTGGTGCTAGTAGTAATCTCAATAAGCACATTATGAGCTATGATTTTGGAGTCTGAGCTGCCTGATGACAAGAAGTGAAAAAGTGTACCACTAAGTGGTTAAGGAAGTGATAATGACAACTAGTGGTGCATCTGTTAAAATTCTCACCAGTGGCAAGCCAAAATAGAATACCAATGGAAGAAAGTTTACTAGCAGGTAAAATCTTCCAAGTTGGCACAATTATTAAGATTGTACAACTGAATAATTGTTACAAGAGGCTATTGACAAATTTCAGACATAATGAAAGACAGTTAAGGCAATATGGGAAGCCAAAGAAGGACCTCATATCTCTGTTGCATAAGACATTGTATGTGTTGGCGTATTTGGTCAGTATGATAAATAACCAGACCAGCTCAAGAACAAAAGATATAATTTAATAATTGAAAAAGTGGGGAACACACACTACAAGAGTGGGAGCATGCACCTACCTACCCCGGTTTTTCTACCTGGGCTCCAGGAGGCCACACCCTAACTAGATGTTTAAAATTAGCATACAAAGGTTTGACTTTCATTTTGGCATGCTCATACATTGCATTTTTAGAAGTGTGGTACATGTATAAAGCACGATTAATAAAAGCTCATGGTCAGAAATTGAAGTTCAACCTGAAGATTTGAAAAGCAAAACAGTCAGCCACTGCTCTTACTTTGACCTCAGTCTGAAATGACATTCCTTCCTCCAGGAATCTCATAATGAGACTGAGACTGAGAGCTGTCTCCTCCCATATTATATTCCTCTCTAGGACTTGGATAGAAGGCATGCACCACTGTCATTAAAGGCATTCACTGCCCAGTTTCTATGGCAACTAGTTTGGCTACTGGGATTAAAGGTGTGTGTCATTATGGCTACTGAGATTAAAGATGTGTGTTACCACAATCTAGTGTGTAAGGCTGACCAGTGGGGCTGTTTTAATCTCAGATTTTAAGGCAGTCTCTGTTAATTAAAATATATTTGAAATGCCACTACACTTCCCCTTTTTGTCTAAAAAAGTAAAAAAGGCTATAACTAATATAAGAAAAACTATATACAATAAGTGCAACGACTATGTACAATATATACAGGCAATAAATACATCAACAATGTCTAGTCCATTTGCATATGACAAATTCAGAGAAAATATTTCATATCTATTCTATCTTGGTGAGTCCAAAGTCTTATACCTAATTTACTTTCTATCATAACTTGCTTTCTGTGTCTGGTAAACTATAGCTATCTAATCTTCAACTCCCTCAGAGACCCACGAAGGTAATAATATTAATGAGTAAGCAGGAAGTGCAAGCAAGCGACTTCCAAATATGTGAGTAATGACAGAAACAGCTTGTTGCCTGGACAGTCACCCAGTGTTCCTCTGTAACATTGGACATCCATATTTGGTCTACAGGCCTAGCATACTTGACAGACTTTTCTGTGAAGCAGGATATTTTGTGTCCTGATTGTCTCATTAGGACAGCATAATTCAACAGTTGAGGCAGGAGCATTTTCTTGCCCAGTGGCTTACTTTTGCCACAAAGACAGTAAACTCCATGTGAAGTTTCTTTGATGCCCATTATTTTCTCTGAAGTAGATTGGTGCTGCCAGGAGCAAACATGTCTCATTGTCATAAAAAAAGATGAGCCTATGTTATAAAACATCTTAAATGCCTTATTCTGTAGACCTCTGAAGTGTATGAAGATGACCTATCTATCTAAATTATATCTTGGTTTGACCTTGAAAGCATACCTAACAGCGTGACTACAAGTTTGATTATACTAGGTGATTAACAACTAACCTATATTTCTTTATTATCCTAAACAATTGATAATAATAATTTTCAAGGACTAGAAATTTGCATTACATTGTTAAATGAACAGTTTAGGTACAATACCTTGAACAAGATTAGAAATGTATGTACAATATGTTTTAACAAAATTAATCTCAAATTTGTATTAATATACAAAATTTGCATATAATATACGAAAGTAAAACCAATGTAAAGTATTTAAAATTAAAAGTTGCTTTTGAAAAGTAAATTCAATAATCTACTTTTCTATCTTATATCTAGATTCCCTTTTTTCTTTTACTTTCTTTTTTCCTTTTCTCTCTCTCTATCTCTTTCTTTCATTTTTTGAGACAGGGTTTCTCAGTAGCTATGGAGCCCATCCTGGTACTCACTCTGTAGACCAGGCTGACCTTGAACTCACAGAGATGAGCCTGCTTCCGCCTCCCAAGTGCTGGGAATAAAGGTGTGTGCCACCCTTTTTCCCCCTCAAAACAAGATCCTTGAGTCTAATTTCCTTTGTTAGCTTTTCTCCTAACTATTATCCATAACAGCTTGTAACCAACACATTAAACAAAAATAAACATCCACAATCCATTGTGTGTGGGGGAATTGTGGGTGTAGTTTTTTAAGTTACTTACTGATGATTGTGGCTGCTGATAATCTTATGGGGACCCAAAGAAAATTTAGGATCATGGTTCCTGTCCTTACTGGAGTATTATGTGAGGCTGGATCATTTCAGCCAGCAGTCTTGAAGCTGTACTGGATGTAGAACTCAGAGGAAACTGCAACAAATGCACTCTAAAACGTTGGATTATCTAGGTCAACTGTTCCCACTGGAGATTTTTAGGGGGTCTTTCTTGATCAAACCTTATTTTTCTTAACCAAGAATGAATCCATAGCCTCTCACTTCCTATAGAAAGAAAAGCAAAACCTCTTCTCCCAAGTAACATATCTTATCTTTTGACTTAAATTTTGAAGTCAAGGCATTTTGATAAAACCTTATTTTTTTTTTAACTCAGAATGAGTCCACAGCCTCTCACTTTCTGTGAAAACAAAAGCAAAATCTCTTCTCCAAAGTAACATGTCTTTTGACTTAAATTTTGAAGTCAAGGCATTTTCAAAATATATAGGTTGTATTAATCCTGCAGCATAAATATTCAAATGTCATTTAACAGCTATTGCTCCTTCCTTAGCAGTCAAACAATTTAAAGAGAACACAATGACATACAGTATCCAGATTCTCTGTGTATTTTCCAACTTTACATGGGAGCTAAGCTGGGGCGAATGGAAGCTGGGAGAATTAGTTTTTCTCCCAAACCCAGTTAGGTTTGGGTTCTGGTTTCTAGAGTTGGAATTCCAATCCCAGCTATAACCTGGGCTGGTTGCTAAAAAGTCTCAGGCAAATGGCATTTTTGTGAACTTGTACCCCAAAGTGTTGGATGCCAAATGAAGCAAGATTAATAAAAGCTTAAGGTCAGAAATTGGGGGTCAACCTGAAGATCCAAAAAGCAAAACAGCCAGCCACTGGATTTTATCTTGACCTCAGTTTAAAATGACGATCCTGCCTCCAGGAATCTCAGAATCAGACTGCATCTGAAAGCTGTCTTCCCCTGTCTTATACATGTATACAATGGAACTCTGTTAGAGTACTAAAATTTGGCAAACAACTGTTAACAAATAGATACTTTGCAGCATTGTACACTTAAAACATTAACCACTAGAGAAATAGTAAGAAATAATGACTTTTGTTATACCCTTGAGGGAAAGAAGGTTTTCCATAGGTCGTCCATTCTCTATGTACTTTAATAAGCACTTCTATACTCACCATTTCATATTACTTTTTGATGGTTTTCTCAAACATATCTGCAAAACTCTGTTCCTTAGTTAACTGTTGAAATAAAACTTTGGTGTTCATCAACAAATATTTGGAAATGCATGCTTTTAAGTAGCTTTTAAAAATGAACTATTTCCAAGAATAGTTCCAAGAGCATCTCTCTTAAGGACATGTTAACATCACATCAAACTCATTTCCTTAAGAATGTGAGATGATTGATTGTAGAAAATCCATAATAAAGGACATCATGCTTGCCAGTAAAATCTCCACCCCAAGACAAGCACAAGGCTCAGTCATCCCTTTGATAGAGTAAGAGTCAATACAGCCAGCCACTGCATGACAGGACATACAGTTTTTTTTTTTTTTTTGCTGAGAAAAGGACTCCATTTAAAGGACTGTGGAGAGCAGGCATCATGTTCATCAACAATGAACTTGTAATAGGGCTTGACATTTACTGAAAATATGGAAAAGGCTTTCTTAAGTGTAGTGTAGATCTAGAAAAAGCACAGGGGTTACTGTGTCGAACAAAAATTACATCAGAGAGCCAGCTGCAAATTCACATGAAAACTGGATTCTGGGGAAAGTGAACAGGAAGTCTCTATGAGTGCTGAAAATGGGTCCCACTAACAATGAAAGGATGGCTGGCCCCATCAGAGGAGGAAAGCTGTCTGGATCAATGGCCATGAGCTGTGGCCAGCTCAAGTACCTCTGAGGTGAGCTCATATCATTAAGAACAGTAGTCAGTCATGGATGGTAGTATAGGCCACAGAGGCAGGGCAGGTACATTGGAAGATCTGTGCAGGTCATTGGTGTGGCAAGAGGCAGTGGGCAGCAGCAGGGGATGGGTGGTCTGCCCTGTGTGTAATGGAATGCTGGCTTGCTGCTGGTGTCCAGGACAGAATCCAAATAAATGTGCATAGGAATGGCTGGGCTGGTAACACTGGAGAAGTGGTGTGCTCCATCCACATCCAGGCCCAGAGGCCACAGCAGTAGGGGCCTGGAGAGCTATTCCTGGAACAGAGGTGGGAAGGAAGCAGAAGACAGGTTCACAGGAGGTCCTGGTGACTCCAGTGGCATTGGTGGTATGACGCAAGGTCACCTATGACAACTGGTGCAGCCCATCATCCTGGAGCCCCTCCACCAGGTACAAAGGGATGGAAGCCTAGATACCTGTTACCCAAACACCCACTTCATCTCAGTCAGGAAGCCCCTGTAATCGCTGAGCAGGGTCTGTCCTTTTCGATGAAGGGAGTCACCCACTGCAAGGCAGGCCCCCTCAGGTGGGTGATGATGATAAAAGTCACCATGCGCTCATCGCTGTTGATGACGAAGATCTTGTTGTCCATGAACATGTAGAAGATCCTGTGCACGATGAACTTTGGGAGGTGTCATCATTAAACAGCTCAGGAAAGAGCATGGGGTTCTGCCGATGGAACAGCTGTGCTCAATCGTTTTAGTGCTTGCTCTGCTGGATTAGGCAGAAATCAGCCCAGAAACCTCACCACAAGTATGTCTGAGATTTCCCAAGAAAAACCACCCTGGGGAGGCCTGGGGGCTGAACAGGAGTCGAGGAAATGTGGAGGGGTGTAGTTAGGCTTAAACCTGCTGCCAGTGGAGTATAAGCAGAAGGTCCTAGTTCTGCAAACTTAAGGATCCTCCCTAACACACCCCTCCCTACATATCTGATGGCGGAAGATACAAAATAATCCTACACTAGTTCAGAATTACATACAATGAAGGGCTATTTATTTAGGGGAAATTCACAGATCAGTGTCATAGATCACAGCCCTCTGCACGAACAGGAACAGAGTCTAGCAGCCAGAAGCAAGAGCCAGAAGCAAAGAGAGTGAGCACATGCTTTACAGCTCTGGTTATGGTGTAAGGGACTATGTCCAAGTCCAAGTGGGCTCATATCTTAAAGGCTATTGGCTGAAGGAGCAGAAGGAGCTCCTACAATACATATTCTTGATCTTGAGCCTTCTTGAAAACTCAGCTTTGGCTGCCAGATGAATGAGATAGTGTGAACATGTTTTCCTTCTCCATGTGTCTCTTACCAAGAGAAATACTGGCTCCCTGGCTGGAGATCTGGTAGTTTGGCAGCTTCAGAAGGAACGACTAAATATGTGGAAACAATATGAAGCTGAATACTTGGAGAGGACTGCACCAGAAGGTGTTACAGCAAGGAGGATTAAATGTCAAGAAAACTCCTAATTTTTTATACATGTTGCCCTGAAAGTCTATGAAATGCTGCTCTGTGCAGAGTGAGCTCCCAATAATACAGTTGGTTCTTTGTGGCCAGCAGGAGAAAGTATCAGTTTGCTTGCAAGATAATATAGACCGGGGTCAAGGGTGGGGCATGGGCTATCTTACCACTCCTTCATTATTCTATTGGCAAGTTACAGGCCATAGTCCTGCCTGCACTTCAAAATTCCATCACCATACACCCTGACTTACTGTAGTTTGTCTTTAAAATGTGAAGTTTTTTTGTTTTTAGTTTGTAGGGTTGAAGATCCACCCAGGGCTTTGCATATTAAGCTACTGTGCTACTAGAGATACATTTTCATTGACTGAGGCAGAGTTGCATGTGGCCCAGGCTAGTCTCAAATTCACTATGTAACCAAAGCTTGCCGTGAACTGCCAATGGTTCTCCAAATGCCCAATTTATATACTGCTAGGGATCAAACTCAGGACCTTGTGCATACAATGTAGGCAAACTACCAGCTGAACTATATTCGAGCCTAGAATTTGCTTTTTTAATATCTCTATATAATTATTTAACATATATTTCATATATTATGTTTTATTTTATATGTAAAACATTTTATTTATATTATATTTTATAACATATATGTATATATGCACACACACATATACACAGTGTAGCTCTGGCTGCTCTGGAACTCAGGCTGTAGACCAGACTGGTTTTGAATCTCCCCAGTGCTGGGATTAAAGGTGTGCACCATCACCTAGCTGGAATGGTGCTGTTCTGTTTTCAGGGCTCTTAATTTTTCTGTAAGAGAGAACCTACAAAGCTCATTTGGCCACATGCATGCTTTCCAACACAGTACAACCTGTTGTGACCTCAATACAAACTTCCAAGGTCTCAATTTCCCTAGGGTAACTGAGGTCAGTCTGTGATCTCCCACAGACACCCACAAAGCAAAGTACCAAAGAATGAATCCTGTATCTCCAGGATGCCAGGCAAGCACTTTGTACAGTCCCAGCAATTTTACTTTTCTGAGATAAGGGTCTTATTCCTTAGGCAGAAGGACCTTAGCTCCTGGCAATCTCCCTCAACCTCTGAGGTACTGGGTTTGATACTACACTCTCCCCACAGCCCTGTGCTGAGAGCCTTGGGAACTCTTCAACATGCTCCACTAACCCTGTTGGCCTTCTTCCTGGGGTGGCGCCTGAGTTACCACACAACCCTGTGAGATAAGATCACACTAGCTCTAATGTCAACCACGTCCCGCCCACACATTCCATCCCTTTCGAAAGTCCAAGGCCCGCCTCCGCACGCACGCACTTCCGGTGACGCCTTGGCACTGACAACCTGTGAGCTCAGCAGCCCCTGCAAAGCCCAGCGGACCCCGCCGAGAGCCCAGCGACTCTGCACAGGGCCCGGCCACCCCGCGACGAGCATAGCGGAGCAGGGGCAGCGCCATGGACCGGGTGAAGTTGATGAATTCGCAGCTGTCTCTCTGGAGTGTGTGCCTTTGTTCAACACAATAACCCCTGTGCTCTTTCCAGCTCCTCTGTTCTACTTGTGATCCTCTTTCCTCATCCTCCTGATTCAGTGAGATTACAGGACTATTCTTCCAGCCCTATGTAAGTTAAATTTGTTTGTTTGTTTGTTTTTTGAGGCAGGGTTTTTCTGTTGTAACATTCTTCCAGGCCTAACATAAGTTAAATTTTTTGTTTGTTTGTTTCTTTGTTTTTCGAGGCAGGGTTTTTCTGTTGTGACCCTGACTGTCCTGGACCTCACTCTGTAGACCAGGCTGGCCATGAACTCACTAAGATCGATCTGCCTCTGTCTCCCAAGTGCTGGGATAAAAGATATAAGCCAGTATGCTTGCTACAAGTTAATGTCTTAAATTTATAGTAGTACTGCTAAGAGAAAAATCCCACTGACCAATTTTTGATTAAAATTAAATGTCTTGATAGGCTCAAATAAGTCTTAGGTGAGACTGTTAGTAGGTTCTGCCTAGTTATTAAATGACCATGAAATCAACTTTTGCCTCACTTTCATGTTTGAATTATTTTCCCAGAAAAAGTGGGATAATTAGTTTGTACCACAACAGAGTATTTTTCCTCTTTTTTTTGTTTTTGTTCAATAGGTAAGCTTTGCTATCCTTTAATTATGTGTCCTATGATTTGCAAAAAAAAAAAAAAAGCCCGAGCTACATGATTTGAAGTAAGAATGTGAACCCTTGTTAATTCAGAAGTCTTCATGTATTTGCAGAGTACAATCCTGTTCAAGTTAACTGACTTAGAAAATGAAGTGTTTTCTTATTTGATGGCTTTTAGATAGTTGTAACTGAACAAATCAAAGGGCCAGTCCGATTCCTAGGAAGCTGTTTGCCTTGGTGATAGAATTAGATAGCTGGATCAATCTAAAGTCACAATAATTTTTTAAAGCTCAAGGACAATTTCATTAAAATATAAGAGACAAACAACATGACAGACAAGATGTAAGTCTGCACAGCTGCTGTTACCAGACATAGGTGTAACAATAAGGGCCGGCTTATTGGGGTTTCTGTCCCATCCAGTACCCCACAGCCAGCAAGCCCCAAAGAAAATCATACAGAGATCCCTAAAAGTTATAAAACTGATTGGCCGATTAGCTCAGGCTTCTTATTAGCTCTTATCACTTATATTAACTCATTATTCTGATCTGTTAGCCATGTGGCTCAGTACCTTTTTCAGCTGGGTAGGTTACATGCTGCTTCTTAGGTGGTCTGGGCAGGAGTGGGAGGAATGGGCTTCCTCCTTTCCCACATTCTCCTGTTCTCATCTCCCCGCCTCTACTTCCTGTCTGGTTGACCCACCTCTGCTTCCTGCCTGGTCAATCAGCATTTTATTAAAATACATGATTGACAGAATACAGATAATTCTCCTGCACCACATAGGGGTTGCAGTATTAGCCTCTAGGCTAGTCTCTGCTTGATCCCCTTGGAGATCAAACCATCTTTCCACAGGGGTCACTTAAGATCATCCCAAAACACAGATATTTACATTATGACTCATAATAGTAGCAAAGTTACAGTTCTAAAGTAGTAACAAAATAATTTCATGGTTGGAGGTCAGCACAACATGAGGAACTGTATTAAAGGGTCACAGCATTAGGAAGGTTGAGAACCACTGCTCTAGGGTCTTGACTGACTTCATCTACTCTACCAATTAAAGAATGAAAAGGCAGGGATATTCTGAAGCACAACAGGTAGCAGTAGGAGAAATCCCAAACACAGGAGACACAGTCAGTAAAGAAAGCTTTTATTAGGGGTGAGAATACTATAACCTCAAGGCACAGAGAAAAAGACCCTCTGCCAAGTAGAGGGATACATGGGGAGCTGAAACCTGGTCTCTTCTGGAGGGCTGAGGTTCTAATCGTCTTTGAGGAGAAGTCTTCCTATAACAATTTAGATTTGGTCACCCTAAGCAAAGACAGAGAAGCTGATAGGGCCACAAATTTGGAGTAAACACATTCAGGTCTGACCTTGAACTTGTCCTCCCCTGATCCACTTGGCCTTTGTTTTAAGCTTCCAGGCTTTTGTCACAGTCATAATCTTGTCTCTTCTTCTGTCCTTACCTATCATGATGAGAAAGTCCTCTTTGGCCTTCCATGGGCAACCATTGTCTGATTTTCAGTTGTATTAAGTATTTGTCTACCATAGAAACCGCCCCCTCCCCACCAAGTGAGTGGAAGGCCTGAACATTCTTTCCTTTCTCACAGAGACATTAGAATTCATAGGCTCCCTCACTGGGAAGGGAAGGCATTCTTTCTGCTTATCTATCAGTGGAGACATGACTTGGGCCTCACCGGTACATGATTAGAAGTGTGATGTGGGGGTCATTGGAGAAGTGTTAAAAAATAGGAACTGGAGGAGATGTGTCAGGCTCTAAAGTGCTTCTTGCTCAAACATGAGGAGCTGAGTTCAGATCACCAGCATCCACATGCTGTGGAATAATCCTTCTGTATGCTGTGAAAATATGTCGCTCTCATTGTAAGTAAAAAGCTGATTGGCCAATCGCTAGGCAGGATTTTCGGGCAGAGAGAGTCCTGTGAAGATGAAGGGCAGAGTCTGGGAAGTCTCGGGAGATGCAAAGAGAAGCAAGATGAACATGCTGTGTTGAAAGAAGGTACAGTCATGTGACAGAGGGTAGATAAGAAATATGGGTTAACTTAAAATGTAAGAAGAGTTAGCTAGTAACAAGCCTGAACTGTAGCTCAAGCATTTATAATTAATAGTAAGTCTCTGAATGATTATTTGGGAGCCACTGCCAAGACACAGAGAAACTCTGCCTACACCCACATCAAAAGCTAGGTGTGGCACCATGTACCCATAATCTTAGCACTAGGGAAACAGAGACAGGAGGATCCCTAGGGTTGCAGGCCAAACAGTCTAGCTGAATTGGTGAGTTTCAAGTTCAATGACAGACTTTGTCTCAAAAAAAATAAGGTGAAGAGTTCTGGAGGAGGATCCATGTGGATCTCTAGTCTTTGTAAGACACACACACATATGTAAGTAAAATAAAACAGATATTTGAAAATATAAACCAATATAAGATAAAGAAGAATGTCACCCAGGATGGCCAATTTAAGAAGTTACTTTTTTTTTCTTCAAGTCTTGTCCATACAGGAATAGTGGTATAGCTTAATGGTAAAGCATTGTCTACCATATGTACACAGCTCAGGACTGATCCTCAGTACTGAAAAAAGAATAGTTCATTTAGATCAGTGTTTCTCAACCTTTGGGTCATGACCCCTTTAGCGATCTTTTCACAGGGGTCATATATCTGATATCTTATATATCAAATATTTACAAGTCATAACTAATAAAAATTACAGTTATGAAGTAGAAACGAAAATAATTTTATGGTTGGGGGTCAACACAACATGAGGAACTGTATTAAAGGATCTCAGCAATAACAAGGTTGAGAACCACTGATTTCGATATTAAAACACATAACTATGATGGGACCTATATATAGGTCAAATTTGTTTAAAAAATTATAATTTACAGGTCAGTGAGATGGCTCAGTGGGGAAAGGTGCTTGTCTCCAAGTCTGACAATCTGAATGCAATCCCTGCCACTCACATGGTGGAAGAAGAGAACTTAAAAGTTGTGTTTTGACCTCCATATACAGGTCTTGCCTCATATTCTAAATAAATAAATGTAATTTTAAAACTAAAATAATGTAAAATGATGTATAGCTGTTAGGAACATAAGTGAAATCATTTTACGTAACATGAAAACCATTTTATGTGGCTTGGAATAATATAATTGTATGTAACACTAAAGTTGTCTCAATATACCCCAAGACCAAGTTCTCAGCACAAAGGAGATTTATTTGTCGCAGAGGGATAGAAGGCAGAGAATAAGAGACAAAGACAGGAGATAGAAGATGAAGGAGAGGGAAGGAGAACAAGGGAGAGGGCAAAGGGGTATTTGTGCTAGGGCTGGGGGTTGTGTGGCACTGGAGGATGGACAACTGGACTGGATAAAGGACTATCTATGGATAGAGAGGAGACACACATGGGCATGGCACATAAATAGCAGTTCAAAAAAGTAAAGGGGGTGCCAGGCGGTGGTAGCACACACCTTTACTCCCAGCACAGGAGGCAGAAGCAGGAGGATCTCTGAGTTTGAGGCTACAGAGATAGCTCCAGGACAGCAAAGGTTATACAGAGAAACCCTGTCTCGAAAACCAAAAACCAACATAGAGGGAAAAGGAGAAACCCAGTGTTAGGAAGAGATGTTTAATTTTAATCGGGCATTTTAATTAGGTGAGCCGAAGGGGGCTTTTGGTTGCTGGACTTTGTCGGGGTCTGGTGCCAGCCCATATTTCTATATTTACAAATTTTACCCCCGATATTACTGTCCCACCTTATTATACTTCTTTAAATTCTATTTTTTTTATTTCTGAGCGCTCATGCTTATACTCAGGTATCCACCTGTGGTGAAATTTTCTCTCGTGGGTTCCTCACATTCTCCTCTATACTTCTGGTCACTTCTCCAGCATTTCTCAGGGTTCAGCAGTCAGCCCCACCTTGTAGGTGCCACTATGTTGGGGTCCAACTCCAACATAAACTATCCCTCTGGACAGGCATGGAGGCATGGGAATAATTGAGACACAGTTCACACAGCAATATCGGAAGGAAGTCTCAGGGTTCATTCGAATCCTGAAGATCACCTGTATTTAGTCTCCAAACATCTTTTATCTCTCAAGGTAAACTGAGGGGGTGAGTTCTTTAGCATTCTGTTTCCGGGGTAGCAGGACTAAAGTCATGTCTGCAGCTCTGTCACTAGCTTGGAATTAACACCTTTTCCCAGGCGATCTCCATAATTACAAAGGAGCAGCACAACATCAGCATATCCTGAGCTCAGGAGACAGCCAGTCTGAAGATGCTTTCAGCACCTCTGTTGCTATTGTGGCTTGAGAGCCTCGCTGCTGATACAATGCAGAAGTATGTGGCCTATATAATATTGTCCCACAGGAATTCAATACTTTGATAGCTGGACCTTGGAAGTTAGCCACAGGAGGAGGAAGTGGCCAAATAAGGGAGTAGACCTTGGTGGCTAGATTTAGGAATATAATCTAATGGTTTTTAGCAAAGCAGAGGGAATGGGAGAGAAGGGCAAGGCCTGCCAGAGCCTTGCTTGCCCACTGGAGCTAGTCAGAGTCCATTCTGTAATGCTTGCAAGACTGAATGAACCAGCCACAGGACTGCTCTGAGTTGATCCGAATCTACATGTTAGATGTGTTAATGAACCTCTGGTATATTAATGAGACAACCCCAAACTAGCTCCAATATGCTGATGAATCAACCCTAAACTTTGAGCCTTGATAATGTAAAGCTAACACCTGTTGGAACAATAAAAATATTAAATTCTGAGTTAGTCTTGTATTCTGCTACATTACAGAAGGTGTTTATCAGCTGTAGGAGTTTCCTGGTAGAATTTTTGGGGTGGTTTATGTATGCTATCATATCATCTGTGAATGGCAAAAGTTTGACTTCTTCCTTTCCAATTTGTATCCCCTTAATCTCCTTTTGTTTTCTTATTGTTCTAGCTAGAACATCAAGAACAATGTTGAATAGATATGGAGAGAGCAGACAGCTTTGTCTTGTTCCTGATTTTAGTGAGTTCCTGAGTTTCTCTCCATTTAATTTGATGTTGGTTGTCAACTTTTATTATGTTTAGATATGTTCCTTGTATCCCTGATTTCTCCAAGACCTTTGTCATGAAGGGGTATTGGATTTTGTCAAATACTTTTTCAGCATTTAATGAGACAATCATATGTTTTTCTTTCAGTTTATTTATATAGTGGATTACATTGATAGATTTTTTTGTATGTTGAACCAGCCCTGCAGCCGACTTGATCATGTGGATGATTGTTTTGTTATCTCCTTGGATTCGATTTGCCAGTATTTTTGCATCAATGTTCATGAGGGAGATTGGTGTGTAATTCTTATTCTTGGTTGAGTCTTTGTGTGGTTTCGGTATCAGGGTAACTGTAGTCTCATAGAAAGAGTTTGGCAATGTTCCTTTTGTTTCTATTATGTGGAACAATTTGAGGAGTATAGGTATTAGCTCTTTTTTGAAGTTCTGTTAGAATTCTGTGCTAAAACTATTGGTTCTTGGGCTTCTTTTGGTTGGGATGCTTTTGATGACAGCTTCTATTTCTTTTGTAGGTTATAGGTCTATTTAAATTCTTCATCTGATTTTGATTTTATTTTGGTATATGGTACCTATCCAGAAAATTGTCCATTTCTTCTATATTTTCTAATTTTATGAAGTACAGGTTTTTGTAGTATGACCTAATGATTCTCTGAATTTCCTCAGTGTCTGTTGTTTTCATTTCTGATTTTGTTAATTTGGATGTTCTCTCTCTACCTTTTGGTTAGTTTGGATAAGGGTTTGTTTATCTTGTTGATTTTTCTCAAAGAACCAGCTCTTTTTTTTAATTGATTTTTTTGTATTGTTTTCTTTGTTTTTATTTTTGCCTTCCAGTTCTTCCACTCCAGCCTGGGACATGAGGTCAGAGATATTTTTCTCCACGTTGTCAATGCGACTGCTCATGTCATCGATCCTTCCAATGATCTGGTCGGACATGACCTGAAACTTGTCTTGCATCTGCCGCAGGAGCGTCTCCAGCACCAAGGTGATGTCCTGCATGGTCTTGGGGTCTGTCTCGGCCATCTCCCTGGTTCCCAGCTTGGCAGCGATGTCTCTGAACCCTTGCCTACACTCTATTTCTCCACTTTCTGTATGTAGGCAGTTAGTGCTATGAACTTTCCTTTTAGCACTGCTTTCAGGGTGTCCCAAAAGATGCTCAATCATACTACAAGGGCATCTGTTCAACTATGTTCATAGCAGCATTATTTGTAATAGCCAGAACCTGGAAACAACTTAAATGCCCCTCAACTGAAGAATGAGTAAAGAAAATGTGGTACATTTACATAATGGAGTACTACTCAATGGTAAATGCAATGACATCTTGAAATTTTCATGCAAATAGATGGAACTAGAAAAAAAACGTCCTGAGTGAGGTAACCCAGACCCAGAAAGGTGAACATGGTATGTATAGGGCCCTCAAGTCTACCCCTCCTCCCAGGGTTCATATCAAGGATAGCTTGAAGTTTCTGGCAAAACATCTTGTTTGTTCCTGTGCTCGCTCTGCCCACCCTGGTGGTTAGGTACAGGGGAGTTGTTTGCTCTGTCTTGAGCCTGGTAATTTGCCACCTGCCATTGGGATGGCCACTGTGCAGCAGTTAGGTATATAAGGCTTTCTCTAAGCTTGAATAAATGGCATTCTGCATTCTCTCTTCACGAATGACCCACGTCTCTTGTGTTCTTTAATCTCCAGTCCCTTTCCTGACTCGCAAACTGTCCTGTTGCACAGACACTACAGTTGGAGGCCACCAGCGAGATCAGGAAGTAGGGACTCCTGAGAGAGCGCCCTCAGAAGGCTGGCCAGCAGGTAAGATATTGATGGTGAGGGTGAATTGAAGATGGGTGCTAGTAATTCTGTTTAAGTATTGACTGACCAGTTGATAGTTCTTTTCATGAAACAAGGTCTATTAAAACCAAGACAGCACAAGAGTTCATTAAGACAGTTTTAGAATTTAGTCCCTGGTTTCCATAAGCAGGGGGTTTTAATATTCTTGATTGGAAGCAGGTAAAAGCTGACCTTCATAAAGCTTTAAAAGAGCGAGGACTAGAAGAATTTCCCAAACAACATTTTTGTTATGGTGTTTAGTCAAAGATGCTCTTCTCAGTGATAATGTAAAAGTGACAGAACAATTAGAGAATTTGACCAAAACCTTTGAGGAGATTCAGGATGAAGGATCTGTGAAGTCTATTAAGAGCTTTGAGGAGGGGGAAGTTAAAAGTACTAAAAGGGATATAGAAGAGGAAGAAGAGACTTTAGAAAGGGAGATTGTACTGTTAAAAAAGTTGGAAGAGAGAAAAGGAAGGAAGCAAACAGAGATGTGTCCATAAGACCCCCGTGGCAGAATTCATTTCTTGCTGCTTCAAATTCTTTTGCTGCTGCCTCTGCCCCTATTGACATAGAGGCGGAAATTCGAGAAATCCAGGATAGACTAAATAATCTAAGTAAAGAGAGGCAAATTTATTTTGTTGTGGAGGTTATTGGTCTGCAAGGACAGCAAATCAGGCAGCATAATACTTTGGCCTTTAAAGACATTAAATAATTAAAAGAAGAAATTATGGCCCGTGGCACTCATGCCTCCTTTACTGTGGCTTTAAAAAATCCTTTGTGGAAGTCAACCTTACACCCAGTGATTGGATGCAGCTTTGCAGAGCCAAGAGATCAGATGGGCACAGGTAAAGAATCCTCTGTTTTTGATGCTGGTGGGATTGGATAGCTCTGTGTGGCCCTATTTTTTATCTACCAATTTTGGCACAGGTAAACCCGCTGTGCCTTTGGATACAACCCAAAATAATATCATGAGGATTTAGAATTTAGCTGAAGTCCTGTGATTTGAGAAAATTAGGAACCTCATGAGCCTACCTCCATTGCTGCAAGTGGTTGCCTTGTGATCAACAATGCCTCGGTGGCAGGTCTCAAGGTATACTTTATTAGCAGAATTCACCCAGCGGCTCCAGTCAGTGGTTGCTGGCCTGGGCCCTTAAGTTATGATTGAAGTCTTTCCATCCTATGGGCTGAGTGCATTACCACCTCCCGCTGGACTCTTAATTTGTCCCAGACAGATCTATGGTGGTAGGATCTCAAGCCACCAGCCAAAAATCAATCCAAGGACAGCAGGCATTTTCATTACTGTAACCCCATGCAACATGCTGTGCTGTCTGCTTTTGAAGATTGGGGGCCTCAAGCTTATCTTAGTTTTTGCACTCTGAGGATTCATCAAAATGGAAAAGATAAAAATTGTACTTTCCAGGCAGAAGTTTGTGTCACTGCCCCCCCCCCCCTGTTTTTTTACTGTTGCTGATCATCCTGCTGATATTTCTGGAGTTTTAAACTGTTCTGAGCAGGTTGGTCAACTGAAGAGTTACTGGGGTTCTGAGTAGCTGGCTGTGGTTGTCCGAGTGCCAAGGATTGTTCCTCTACCTGTAAACACATCCCGTGATGATCAACTCATCCTGCATCGAGCAAGAATATATTTTGGCTGTGGCTTCCATGGCAGCTACGGCTGCTGGAGTTGTCAGTCAGTTGCTACTGCTAGCATGGTGGATACCTTATTGGGGCAGGTCACAAATACCTTGGCCACTCAAAATGATAGTAATAGCTATATTCACAAAGGAATAGTGCAGTTAAATTTGCAACTGGTTGTGGTTCAAGAAGAAATAGACTTACTCAGGGAAGCTCATATGCTATCCTGTTCCCCTTCATTTCATTACATATGTGTTACCACTGCTAAGGTTACAAACTTAAAGGATACAGTGAAAATGCTTAATGCTGCTATTCGCGGACCCTGGAGTGCACAATTTCTTAATCTTATGCACAAATTGGCTCATGAGATTATTCTAGTTAATAATACCAGAGTTCCCCTCACCAGTGCTGAGACCTTACTTAAGGGACTCCAACTTGTGGGCAGACCCATTAAGGATTGGACAGGCACAGCTTCCTTAGGAATGCTTATGTGTGCTGGAGCCTTTATCATCTTCATGTTTTTATAGAGCCAGAGCCAGAGGCAAGTTCAGGTCAATTTCACCACTCGGCACGTCCTCTTAGCTATTGCTCCGGAGGATCTTTCAGTGCAAATCTGGCTGAACGTGGCGATGGGTGACTAGTGAGCCAATGATGGGAAAGGTTTTTGGGGGGCTGCCCCAACCTAAGACAGGAAATATGTTTTGACCTGGATACTTTCCTATGACAGGCAACGGGTGTTGCCTGATTTCCACTGCACCTAAGACAGGCCTAGTTATGTAATTTATAATAAAGGGGGACCTGTAGGGCCCACAGTTCTACCCCTCCTCCCACGGTTCATATTGAGAGTAGCTTGCAGTTTCTGGCAAAACGTCTTGTTTGTTCCTGTCTGTCCACACTGGTAGTTAGCTACAGAGGAGTTATTTGCTCAGTTTTGAGTCTGGTAATTTCCCACCTGCCTGGAGGTTTCCACTGTGCAGCAGTTAGGTATATAAGGCTTTCTCTAAGCTTGAATAAATGGCATTCTGCATTCTCTCTTCACAAATGACCCACATTTCTTGTGTTCTTTAATCTCCAGCCCTATGCCCAACTCTCAAACTGTCCCATAGCGCAGGCACAACAGATATGTACCCACTCAATAGGTGAATACTCGCTGTAAAACAAAGGATAATGAGCCTATAGTCCACAGTGCAGAGAGGCTAAATACAAGGAGAACCCTAAAAGAAACATACATAGATTCCTCCTGGGAAAGGGAAATAGACAAGGTCTCCTGAGAAAATTGGGAGCGTGGGGGTGGGGGGAGAAGGGAAGGTGGAAAGGGAGGAGGAGGAGAGAAGGGGCGGGAGGAGGAGAACTTGAGGGAACTGGATGGTAGAGGTGGGGGGAAGGACAGAGAGGGAGAACAAGGAAAGAGATATCTTGATTGGGGGGGCCATTATGGGGCTAGCAAGAAACCTGGCACTAGAGAAATTCCCAGGAATTCACAACAATGACCCCAGCTAAGACCCCAAGCAATAGTGAAGAGGGTGCCTGGACTGGCCTTGCCCTGTAGTCAGACTGATGAATATCCAGCAACTTATAGAAGCAGATGCAGAGAACCAAAGCAGAACATTGGACTGAACTGCCAAAGTCCATTTGAAGAGAAGGAGGAGTGAGAGTATGAACAAAGCGGTCAAGACCATGATGGGTTCACCCACTGAAACAGCTTATCTGAGCTATGGGAGCTCATTGAGTCCAGTCAGACAGCGAGGGAACCAGCACAGGAGTAAACTAGGCCCTCCAAATGTGGGTGACAGTTGTTTGTCTGGGACAGACTGCGAGGCCATTTGTTACAAGGAGCGGGGCCCCTTGTTTATCCCTGCTGCCCAGCTAACTTAGCCCCCGAAATAACTACACAGAAACTGTATTAATTAAATCACTGCCTGGCTCATTAGCTCTAGTTTATTATTGGTGAATTTTTACATCTTAATTTAACCCATTTTTATTAATCTGTGTATTGCCACGTGACTGTGGCTTACTGGCAAGATTCTAACCAGTGTCCATCTCAGGCAGAAGATCAATTGCGTCTCTCTGACTCTGCCTTCTTCCCAGCATTCAGTTCTGTCTTCTCCACCTACCTAAGTTCTGCCCTATCAGGTCCAAAGCAGTTTCTTTATTCTTTAACCAATAAAAACAACACATAAAAAAAACCTCGCATACCAGCCACTGACAGTGGCACCAAGATTTGTCCCTACTGCTTGTTCTGGCTTTTTGGAACCCATTCTCTCTGGAGGGATATCTTTCTCAGTCTAGCTATAGAGGGTGGAGGTGCTGGGTCCTGCCTCAAAGCAATGTGCTAGACTTTGTTGACTCCTCTTGGAAAGCCTTACATTCTCTGACGACTGGATGGGGATGAGATGGAGTGGGAGGAAGGGGGAGGGAGCAGGAGATGGAGTTGGAAGAACAGACCCTATAGGCACAAGTAAAGTCTACATTAGTCAGAAGAACCTGACAATATATTGGATCTAGTTACCCAAACCCCCACAAACATCAGCTGAGAAAACCCTACTTGACCAAAAAACCAGCCAATTAACAAAACACTGGGCTATTCAGACCAAAGGCAATAAATGGAGCAGATAACAAAGGAACAAGAGACCCATACTACACAGACCAGGCTGGCCCCAAATGCAGAGATCTGCCTGCCTCTTCTTCCCTAGTGCTGGGATTAAAGGCCTGCGACACTATGCCCACAGTCCTTTGAAATCTTCATCCTCATGTATCCACCTCCTAAGTGCTAACTTGGGCCACATTACTGGTGATCTCTCACTGTGTGTGTGTGTGTGTGTGTGTGAGCGCGTGTGTGCTGCAGCCAGCGCAGCCTGGATACCAAGACTGGCGGGGGTGCCGGGATTGACACACGGAGGCTTCTTTTCAGGTGGAAGAACAGCAACCTTTATTTTGCCCAGCAACCTTTTATCCCTCTTCTCCTTCTGTGGCCAGAAAGAACACAAACATCCTTGTCAATTACAGACCACAAGGAAGTTCTGCTGTCAGTCAGGGGGAGTGAGGGCAGCTGGATCACAACAACTCCCCCCATTTTATTTTATAATACCTTGCCTGTCGTGGGGAATAGCCCTCTAATATTCCCTGTCTTAGGTGGCATCCTGCCCCCAAAGTATAGCCCATCCGTGGCTACCCAGACACATAGCCCTAAACCAAGTATCCCCAGGACTGACAGCGCCAATGAGCCAGAACAGCGCTGCAACCATCTAGCATGCACTAACTGGGTGCTAAAATTAACAAAAGCAGTATTCCAAATCCCTCTCATATGATGGTTGAGTTTCATAACAGTAGCAGAAGCATGCATTACAGTGCCATGAGTAACACATATAACATGATTAATTGTTGAAAAGTCTAAAGATAGTTCACTTGCTCCTGAACCAGAGCCACTTGTTGGTTTAAGGTTAATATGCCCAACTGAATATGTCCAAAGCATTGCTGACTCTTTCAGCAAGCTGGTTGACAGTCTCAGCCGTCTGCACAGTCTGTGAGAGAGCAAGTCCGGCAGCAGTAGCTGTGGTGGCAAAGCTCTGCTCCAGCTGCCTTCTGGCCCCAGCCGCACTCTCTCTGGATCCAAACTGCTGCATGGAGTGGAGCAGAACTCAGGGAAGCAGGCTCGCTGCTCCTGCTCCTGCTCTCGAATCATTGAAGGAGCCCCACTTTAACAATCTTTTAGGGAGTTTGGGCATCGTCATCAACCTGTCTGACTACTTCCTGCTGAGCAGGGGTGCTGTATTCTTGGAGGTATTTTACATCAGTGTTTCAGGGGTTCTCGGTGATTCAAACCACATAAATTTGCAATGAATCCACAGGTTCTCATCCTCTGTGGAGACAAAAGCAGAACCTCTTTTCCAAAGCATCAAATCCTTAGGCCTGTATTTTAAAGCCAAAATACCTTTCTCAGCAGTTCCCAGAATCAAATGTCTTTCTCCAGTCCAGAACACAAAAGACAACACAATCAACACAATAACATATCTCGACACATTCTATCTTTTGAGGCCCTCAATTCACCTTCCTGCCTCCTTTTTATTTCTTTCCTACTGGCCAATCTTCCAGAGAGCATCCCTCAGAGCATCTCTGGGGATGAAGACACACATACTCCTTTTAATCTGACTTGACTTGTTCCCAGTCTGGAACATTTCAACCCCCTCCTGTACAAAATCTTTGGCTGTCTTCCTTGTTACTTCCGTGCCTTGTTGCTTTAAGAGTTTCAGTTACTTTTTGAGGCCTTTCAATTCACCCTCCCGCCTCTTTATATTTGCTTTTCTTTTGGAGGATGTCCCTCAGAGTATCTCTGGGGATGAAAAATAAAAACACTTTACCTTCCCCAATATGCTCCTCAGACTGAGCGACCCCGTTCACGAATCCCCACTTTCCAAATCTTGGTGGAACCTCCACTTGCTCCAGCCAGCACAGCCTGGATAGCTAAGACTGGCATGGGGGGGAGGGGTGGTACCAGGATTGACACACAGAGGCTTTTTTTCAGGTAGAAGAAGAGCAAACTTTATTATGCCCAGCAACCTTTTATACCTCTACTGCTTCTGTGGCCAGAAAGAACACAAACATTCTTGTCAATTACAGACCACAAGGAAGTTCTGCTGCTGTCAGTCAGGGGGAGTGAGGGCAGCTGGATCATGACGTGTGTGTGTGTGTGTGTGTGTGTGTGTGTGTGTGTGTGTGTGCGTGAGAGAGAGAGAGAGAGAGAGAGAGAGAGAGAGAGAGAGAGAGAGAGTATTATATCCGTGTGTGTGCACACAAGCTTGTTTGTACAACAGTGCTTATGTGGAATGATGAAGGAGGGTCTATGTGTTACTTTCATTGGTTAATAAAGAAATTGCATTGGCCCTGATAGGACAGAAAATTAGATAGGCGGAGTAGACAGAACAGAATACTGGGAAGAAGGGAAGTGAGGCAGTCGCCATAGCTCTCCTCTCTGAGATAGACACAGGTTAAGAATATTCCCGGTAAGACACCACCTCGTGGTACTACACTCATTAGAAATGGGTTAATCAAGATGTGAGAGCTAGCCAATAAGAGACTGAAACTAATGGGCCAAGCAGTGTTTAAAAGAATACAGTTTCCATGTAATTATTCTGGGGCTAAGCTAGCCATGCGGAGGCTGGGCCGCAGCTCACCGCTCCCACCATCAACAGAGGAAGACAGATGGTGACCTGAGGTGACAAGACAGGCTCTCTTTGAAGCTTTTCCACACTGCACACTAAGCGAACCCTTTTGTGGCTCCAGGATATTGACCAGTATCTACCTCTCCTTTCCTATAGGAATGCTAGAATTACAGGCACTTGTGCGAAATGTCTGACTTTGACATTGTCTCTGGGGAACCAAAGTCGGGTCCTCATGTTGGCACAGCAGGGACTTTCACACAGCAAATTTCAATGAACGTAAAGTATCCCTAACAAGTCTTTTTCTAGGAATAAAGTGTCTCTCTTGTGTGGGACACGGTTTTTGGTGTACCTTTTCTCAACCCATGTGGACCGTTCTTGAAATGACATCCATAATATGGAAGCCAGGTTGGTCCTCAAACCTGCAACTCTCCTGCTTCAGGCTCCAAAGTGCTGGGATTACAGGTGTGTGCCACCAGAGCTAGGGTCCTGTGCTGTTTTCATATGTGCTCCATTCCCGTGATTTGGGGGGCCAGGATAGGGTAAGAATAGAACTATAAATGTTCCAATTGGTGCAGCAGACAGGGAGAGGCAAGGAGAAATGGCAAACTTCTGCAAGTCTTATCCATTTGGAGACAGAAAAGGTACACCAAAAACCGTGCCCCACACAAGAGAGACACTTTATTCCTAGAAAAAGACTTGTTAGGGATACTTTACGTTCGTTGAAATTAAAGCAAGTCTGATAGAACATGCGTATACTCCCAGCAGTTGTGAGACTGAGGCCAGTCGGTTGCTACAAGTGTGAGGCCAGCCTGGACTTACACAACAGCATCAAGCCCCTCAAGGGTAAGAGCCTGTCTCTAAAAGCCCAAATCAGAACTTTCAGAGTGAAAATCAGAATCTTAAAATTTTAATAATATCAGATATAAATATGTATTTCCACACACTGCTTATGGGAAAGCAGTTTGGAACACAGTCTTTCCGGGCAGAGGTCCTGACAGGTCACAACAGGCAAGCGACTACATGCTCTTTACTGTAGACATCAGTCTCAGGAGTCTGTCTTAAGAATGTTCCTTTAGGGCTGGTGCAGTGGCTCAGCACATAAAGGTCCCTGCCCAGCCTGACAACGTGATTTCAACCCCTGGAACACACATGGTGGAAGGAGAGAAATGACTGCTCCAAGATGTCCTCTGTCCTGCACATGAGGAGTGTGCAGGCTACAAGCAAATAAATAAAAAGAAGCAAATGCATAAAAGAATATTTTAATGCATATTCAAAAGTATATAATGTTATTTTCATACACAATTTGTGCTTTATTATATTTGTCTTCTTTATATTTGTGTGTGTTTGTGTGTGTGTGAGAGAGAGAGAGAGAAACAGAGAGAGAGACAGAGAGAGAGACAGAGGATATGTGCGCATGCCACAGAACACGTGGCACTCTCCTTCCACCACATGATATCTCGGGCTCACCCTCAGGTTGTGACACTTGGTGGCAAGTGTCATTATCCATGGAGTCATCTCACAGGCCCAGTCCTCTGTTACTATTCACCAGCTGCTGTGACCCTGCCTGTATTCTTTCTAACCACAGGGAAACCTGCTTGAAAGACAGAAACAATCACAACAGGCGGAGGCTAACAGGTTCCAGGCTGGGCTGGGGTTTGAGCTCCAGAGGGCAGGGGTGTGATTACGGAAGGTACTGGGGTAGTGAGCTGCTGGATTGCAGTGACCTTTGAGCAGAGTGGGATAGGTCACTGTGGGGCCAAGAAAGAGGGTGGAGAGCAGGAGGACTTGAAGAAGAGTGGGGGACGTGCAAAGTGTGCAGAACAGGGTCAGTTTTAGGCCAGGACTAGGAGCTCACACCAGCCATCCTTTCCTCAAGCACACTCTCTACCACAAGGCAGGAGTCTCTCCTCACCAAAGGCAAAATCAGCATTGTCAGGCTCTGCGATGGTACTCGGGTACAGAAAGAATTGTCTCACAATGTTTGGACTGTTTCTTATGTATCATCATCATTCCTCAAAACACTAATACACATTAAACAAAACTACATAAAATCTCAAAACAGAGAGAAAAGAATGTAAGCATGAGGCTGTGAAGCAGAGCAGAGGAACTCCTTCCTAACAGAAAAGGGTCTGACACTGTCCTGCAGGGAAGAGCTCCGAGTGCTTGTCCAGAGGAACCAGGTTCCTTTCTCAGCACTCACATGGTGGCATACAGGGGCTGGAACTCCACCTCCATCCAGGGTGTCAGGTACCATCCTCTCTCCCTTGTGGGCATTACAAGCTCTGGTGCACAGACATACATGCAAGCAAAACACACATCAACCTTCTGAACAGATACCTTTCTTTTTCTCCACATTTACATAATCATGTTTACCTCTACCTGTACCGTGACCCTCTGCAAGATACCTGCAGAAGGAAAGAATTTGGGTAAGAGGACACGTGTAAACTAGAAAAATTCTCTGTCACCACCATTCCGTAGAAGACAGGACACTGCAGAGCACTGCTGGGGAAGAGCATAGGAGGCAACTACTATTACCCCAAGGATTGACAGGCAGCCTGCTCACCTCACAAGACAGGTAGAGCTCAGGAAACATGCCAGATTCTGTATAATGCTTCCGGACATTTGTCAGATTGTCTCAGGAGTATCTAACTAAAGCTGTTTCACACAAACAGCCTTCACACCTCTTCAACAAGGATGAATGCAGGCACCTTTAATTAGCCCACAAACTGAATTCCCTTTTGATTTTCTAATGGTACTGGGGATTAACCCAGACCCTCAGAACTATAGTGTGGTCTATCTACAAGCCTACTTTTAACCAATTTACAAACCTTGCATATCATAGTCCCCATTTCAATTTGAAATCTCCCTTTGAGTTGAATAATACCTCTGTCCTGTGGAAATTTCAAATTACAAGATACCAGAGCTACAGTTTCTGAGAAAACGTATGACATAACCTAAAAAGACTCCTGCACAGCCATGTGGACTATGGCATGGGAGAACAGAAACCGTTTACCTGCTCAAATGAAGATAGGTTCAAACCTATCAGACTGCTCCTTGGTGTATGCTCAGGAAATCACCAAGCATGTTAGAAAGAAGCACCGTGTTTTGGGTTGGTTTGTTTGGCTCTTTTGTTTTTTCCAGACAGGCAGGGTTTCTAAATCTGTTTTCTGTGTAAACGCTCTGGCTGTCCTGGAAACTGTTTGTATGCCATGCTGGCCTGAACTCACAGAGATCTGTCTCCTTCTGCTTCCAGAGGACTGAGATAAAAAGGAAGCACCTTCATTGCCCAGCTTGCAGTGTGTTTATATACTGAAAATTGACTTAATGATTATCTTGTTTTACTGGGATACTTAATATTGGGATATATTCCTAGTAATATGAGAGGTAGTAGACACATTTTAACATGACACATAAAAGGAATTAGCAAAGAAACATTAACAGTACTTTCCCCTGCCCACTAGAGGAATGGGCCTTGTATTACCACAGACGTCATCAGTAAGACCTGTACCCAAATGAGCAAGCACACGTAGGAACGCAGTTCTTCACTGCCTGTGGAAGGAGATAGCATACACGATCAGGGTTTCACTGAAGCACCAGTCCAATTCTGTTGGATCCCTGAATGACGGGTTAAAGAATTTCAAGATCTTGCTTTTTTTTGGTTTCTTCATTTAGAAATTAGCTATTATTCTCTGTGGGTCCTACGGAACCATTTCATCAAAAGGCACCTTTATGACATTGTACCCTGCCATGGGGAAAACTAGATTAGGCTCAGCTGCGGAAGAACGTAAATGTCCACCATGGGGGACTGCACACTGGGCTGTCAGGAAGGGTCCCACTGCCTGGCTACCCCCAGAATCGAACCTCTGCAGTATTTGGGAAGAATCAGCAGCAGGCCTTGCACACCTCTTGAACAAGAAAGGGATCACGTGTGCGCACATCTGCAGGGCTGGGAGGGTGGGGGTGGGGACCTTTAGATGCTATACCAAGGAAGACTCGCTTTCTTTTGAAACAGCATCTGACATTTATTGAAAGCAAGGAAGAGGCTTTTGTACAAGTAGAACAGAGGAGCTGGAAAGAGCACAGGGATTATTGTGTTGAACAAAGGCACACACTCCAGAGAGACAGCTGCGAATTCAGAAAGAAAACTGGATTGATTCGCGGGAAAACGAACTGGTCCACGTGACAAAAGGAGAGACAAGAGGTCTCTGGGAGCAGGGGGATAATGGGTCCCGCTCAAGGTAAATCAATGTCCAGGGCTGTGGGAAGCTCAGGTACCTCCCAGTGAGATGAGTCCAGATCAGTTAAGGGCAGTGGTCCTTCCACAGATGGTGGGGGCAGGGACGTGAAGGGGCAGCGGCAGCGCAGTCCTCGTGGGCGGATGGGTGCAGGCTGTCCACCAGGCAGGAGGCAGTGGACAGTGTCCGGCGGCGGGTGATGTGTCCATTATGTAACAGGAGTCCATCTTGCAGCTGGAGCCCAGGACAGTGTCCAAACGTGCCTGGGAGGGGCTGGGCTGTCAGCCCTGGGAGGCATCATGCTCTCCAGAGCCAGGCCCGACAGGGGCAGCAGCAGAAGCCTAGAGAGCTATTCTTGGAACAAAGGCAGGGAGGACTCAGGAGGGGACAGGGGCGCGCATGCGAGATCTCGGGAAGCACAGGCAGGAGGGGGCGCGATGGGAGGCCACCCCCCGCCAGGCGACCCTGGCTCACCCTCCCGGAGCACCCATCAGTTGTCCTCGTCCTCGTTCTTGTCCTCGTCCTCATTCTTGTCCTCGTTCTCGTCCTCCTTCTTGTCCTCATCCTCGTTCTCATCCTCCTTCTTGTCCTCGTCCTCGTTCTCATCCTCGTTCTTGTCCTCGTCCTCGTTCTTGTCCTCGTCCTCGTTTCTGTCCTCGTCCTCGTTCCCGTCCTCGTTCTTGTCCTCCTCCTCGTCCTCGTTCTCGTCCTCCTCCTCCTCCTCGTCCTCGTCCTCCGAGCTGTACACATCAAAGTCCTCCTCCTCCCAACCAAACACCCGCTTCATCTCGGCCAGGAAGTCGCTGTAATCCCAGAGCAGGGGGCTGTCCTGCTCGATGTAAGGGATCACCCACTCCAGGGCCGGGCCCTTGAGGCGGGTGATGAGGAATGTCACCTTGTGTTCGTCGCAGTCGAAGATCTTTTCGTCCACCAACATGTAGGCGCCCGTCTGCACGATGAAATCCGGGAGGCGTTCGGTGTCGCCATCAAAGAGCTCGGGAAATGGCAGGGGGTTCCTGGGACGATCGGGAGACAGTTCGGGCCAGGCTAACAAGGCCATCATCAACTTCACCCGGTCCATGGCGCTGCCCCTGCTCCGCTGTGCTCGTCGCGGGGTCGCCGGACCCTATGCAGAGTCGCTGGGCTCTCGGCGGGGTCCGCTGGGCTTTGCAGGGCCTGCTGAGCTCACAGGTTGTCAGTGCCCAGGCGTCACCGGAAGTGCGTGTGTGCGGAGGCGGGCCCTGGCGGAGGGTGGCTGTGGGCGGGGCCCCGCCTGAATGCAGAGCCTGAGAGGCTGGCGCTGGAAAAAAAAAACAAAACAAAACTTGGTTGTCACCAGTGCACAGGCAGGTCTCTGGGCAGCCTCAGGCGACTGCTTGTGGAGTAGTTCTTAAGGTTGGAAACAGTAGGGGCCTAAAGCACAGAGACAGGAACTTGGCTTACGTAGGTACTAATGAGGAAGAGTCAGACAGTCTGGGAAGGTACTGGATTCCTGGCATCTTTTGGTGATGGTGCAGTTCCATATCACTGGAGAGTAGGATTGTCCTGCACATATTCACAGCCCTTTCCTAGCCAGATGCTGTGTTTTCCTTCCCAGACCCTAGGATGTGAACATCTCTTGGGAGCTAGCTGTTCAGTGCACACATTTCCCTGTTTCTGGTCTCTGTGTGAAGAACTCTCTTTCTCAGTCTGCAGATATGGATGCTTTTCAGCACTGACAGTAGTCCCTGAAACATTAGAGAGCAGACTACAGGGCCGCCCTTTCAGAGATCGAAGTGGTGGCATAGAGGGCAATCGATATCAGGCGAGTTAGATGTCAGGGAGTCTCTAAATCTGCTGCATAAGAAACCAAGAGATGATCATTCGTGTGAACAAAGACGAGGGGGAAGAAGCTTACCAGTACTATACGATATAAGGCAGTGTCCAAAGATAAGAGAAAGGAACATGATTTCCCAAAATTGGAGAGAAGAGGAGGAAGTTTGACAATATGCATCATGCATGAAGCCAGTTGTCAGGCAAAGCACATAATAAACGCTTATTTACAAGTGTCTTGCTTTTTTTTTTTTTTTTTTTTTTTTTTTTTTTTTTTTTTTTTTTTACAGAAAGTAACATGTTAAATGACATGATTTCCTTACGACCCACCTTGTGAAGCAATTAAAATAGGGCCTTGGAACAAACCCAAAGAAATGTGAAAAGCAGAATTGGGTTTTGAATACTTAAGGAAAGAGAAGGGAAGAATAGCCGAACAAATGCAGAGACCGCTAGGCTCAGAGATATGACAGGAATATCTCAACATAATGAATATGGTAATTTTGCTTATGAAAGGAAACTGAGCACTTGCAGGGTTGCCAGTGTAACCCAGCAGCTACTGTCCCATAGAGCCAGGTGACTCAAGAAATATTCCTCTTTCTCTACATGTTTCCTCCTTACCTGGTGCCACAGTGACCATATAAATGCAAGTGCGAAATGTGTGTTGTGCACCTCACTCGGTTGGCACAAAAAACTTTACATGGCATAGTCATCTTGAGTGCATCCTATAATCTGCCTGGCAACCTTCACCCCTCTGTCCTTCAAGCAACACTCCCCTCTGTACTCCTGCTTGTCTGGTTTCATATCAGCTTGATAATGTGGCAGTGCCCAAAGATGTGCTAAGTGGGAGACAGTCAGATGAGGTCCAGGGGTGGCAAACTCAGGATGAGTTAATTTCTTGCCTTTATCCTAAGGGAACTCGGGGAACTTCTCCTAAGCATGTGAAGACACACCAGCTTGGCCTGACGTCTGCAAGGCAAGAAGGGCGTGCAACACATTCTAAAGATGCTGAGAGTGACCAACACTCTGAAGATTATTTTTCAGATGCCCTGGCGGCCCAAGCTGAATAAGACACTAATTCAGCTCTTAAGACTATTAAAAATTCATGAGCAGGTTGCCAGGTCTCGCATCTATAATCCCCGCACTTGTGAGGTAGGCGGGGAGCCACGGTAAGCTTGAGTCCAATGTGAGCTCCACACTGAATTCAGTGGCAGCTTGAGTTACATACAAAGATATTGTCAATGTAAAACAAGAACCCAAAGTGCTTACGTTATTAATATACCTCAGAAAAAAAGTGACAGGCAGAAAGAAATTCATAGCCAGGATATCTATGAGGCTTCCCCGATAAACTATCCACTATAGGGATAACACATCATTTTTCACTGGTTAAGGTAAACTTATGTAAAGACATGTTTAGGTTAAACAGACAGTGCTTCAGTAAAATACTTAATTTTAATTCGTGAAGACAGTCTGGTTGGACACTGTTGATACACGAATTAATAACCAACACTTGGTAGGCAGAGTCATTCAGATCTCTGAGTTTGAGGCCAGCTTGTTCTACCAGCCTGCTCCAGGAATGCCAGTGCTACACAAAGAAACCCTGTTTCAACAAACTGAAGGTGGGGGAGAAATGGGAAGAAGGAAAGAGGGAAGGAGATGGAGAATTTACATCCTGAGTAAGGTGGTGGTGGCACTTGCCTTTAATTCTACCCCTGTGGAGGCAGAGACAGATGTTTCTCTGAGTTCCAGGCCAGCCTACTCTACAGAGGAAGTCACAGGACAGTCAGGGCTAAACAGAGAAACCCTCTCTCAAAAATCCTAAGGTGGAAAAAAAGAAAGCTGGAGTCTGGATGGTGTGTTTCCTTTGGAGTAGATTTCATAATGTAGCCCGGGATGGCCCAGGATGATCCATCATTCTCCCTAAATCTCAGGTAATAACAATTTAAGCTTGCTTGTGCCTCAGTGGGCTTTGTGATATGTTATTTTTAAACCCGAAGCAAAAAAAAAAAAAAAAGCCGAAGCAGAGATACAAGGGGTGGGTATAGCAGCTCCAAAATTCTGACCCTAGGAGCTGGTTGACCACTGAGGTAGTCTATTCTAGCCCCTTTTTCTCTTCTTGGGTTGATATCTTTAAGTACTGAACACCTATGCCTGTCCCAGAGCATTGAATCAAACAGAATATACCACTCCTGGTTTTCTGAGGCCAGCCCAGTTTGCCACTGGAAGGTGTCATGTACTTTATCAAATATGAAAGAGAGATGCAGAAATCTAGAGGCACACGGTAATACTACAAGCTCACAATAATAGAGAAAACGGTCTGGTGTGGGGAGATAGTCCTGTTGGTTAGGGGCTTGCTGTGTCATCAGGACGACCTGAATCTTGTCACTGAAAGCCAGGTAAAGAGTCAGTGGTGCTGACCTGTTATCTTCTCTCTTGGAAAGACAGAGGGCCCAGCAGGAAGGACTGCCACAAGGAAAGGAACAACTTGTCTGCCTCTCAAGAGATGAGAGGTACACACACATGTGTGCAGGCTCCCCAAAACACAGACACACACAGTTACACACTACACACTGCACTTACACATACCAATACACACTTGTCACAGCACATCCAAACACTGAATAAATAGTAATATACACAAATCAAAGTCTGTTTAATTTCACGACTCTAGTTTCAAATATCAATCATGTAATCTTCCATGGTAAATAGAAAAAGAGTGTACTTGTTCGTACAATTTGTCTATATATATAAGAAAAGAAATTTGATACTGGTCACCACCAATTCATGGTAACAACGCCAAATTCATGGATCTTTAACAATTGGAAGTGGCAGCTGTAAAAATATAATAGCAAACCAGAAAAATCATGGGAAAATGCTGGAAATGTTTCTGCGGGATTGACAAAAGTGCTTGCTTGCCGTGAAGGTTTGTAAGGGAAGGCAACAGGGAGGTAGAAAATAAAGCAGTAAACAAAATAAGGTTAGAAGGCCTAGGAGGGAGGAAAAGGCCATCATACCTCAGTCCTCACCTACCTCTTACAGGTCCTCATGGCTGGCATATCCAGCCCCATAGCCTAAACTTCAGACCAGGGACTGAGCTGGCTGCCCTTCTCTGGGGTGCTCTTCCCCGTATAACACAGCCATTTTGGCCACGTCAGACTTTTGTTTTTTCCCCATTTGGCCTCTTGGTCTCCTGGTTCCGCACTCCTCTCTGTCCTCACAGGGCTTGGCTCTGTGCTGGTCCTGTCCACTCGGGATGCCCACAGATGCCTCTGCTGTGCTCTGGATCTTCTCGACAATAAACCTTCCCTTCCACCAAAACCTAGGAGCAGTGCATGTCCTCCTTTTATTTCTTTTCTTTTTCTTTTTTTTCCAATCTGGTGCTGAAACCATGTGATTGGCCTAAAAGCGTTTCCCTCAAAGAAACCCAGCCTCTTTGAGCCAAGCATCTGATCTGACTCTCCTAAGGTACATAGGGATCATTTGTTTGTGCTGGCTCCTGCCAGCCACCAAATTTGATCCCAAATCCTAGAGTCGGCCTCGTCAGCTACTCCTCCCTCCATGTGCTCTATCTATTCCTCTCCTTGTCTATGCTGTGAGTGCGTGTCAGGTGCTTGGAGCCTTCAAACCCTTCTATGGGGCCTGCAACAGCATCCCATGGGGCCTGCTACACGGTTCCGTGGGCCTGCTAAGGGTTCCGAGAGACCTGCTACAGCATCCTGTGGGGCCTACTACAGCATCCCATGGGGCCTCCTACTACGTCCTGTGGGGCCTGCTACAGTGTCCTATGGGGCCTGCTACAGGGTCCTGTGTGGCCTCCTACACAGCCTGGGTATCTTTGCTATGCGCTCCCCTAGGGCCTGCTAAGCGTCCTCTGGGGCCTGCTAAGCGTCCTGTGGGGCCTGCTACAGCGTCCTGTAGGGCCTGCTACACAGCCTGGGTATCTCTCCTATACCCTCTCCAGGGTCATGCTACAACATCCTGTGTGGCCTGCTACAGGGTCCTGTGGGACCTGCTACCCAGCCTGGGTATCTCTGCTATGCCTTCCCCAGCTGCCTGATACAGCGTCCTGAGGGTCCTGTAGAGGGTCTTGTGGGGCCTGCTGATGGGGGATAGTCTTCTGTTTTGTGTTAATTTTACTGGTTAAATAAAGAGACTGCCTTGGCCCTGATAGGACAGAAAATTAGGTAGGCGGAGTAGACAGAACAGAATGCTGGGAGAAAGAAGCCGAGTCAGGCAGTCGCCATGATTCTCCCACTCCAGACAGACGCAGGTTAAGATCTTTCCTGGTAAGCCAGCTTGTGGTGCTACACATAATATTAGAAATGGGTTAGATCAATATGTAAGAGCTAGCCAATAAGAGGCTGGAACTAATGGGCCAGGCAGTGTTTAAAAGAATAGAGTTTCTGTGTAATTATTTCAGGTAAAGCTAGCCGGGTGGTGGGCCGCCGCTCCCACTACAACAGCCTGATAAAAAGCCTTGGTTTCTCTGCTATGCCCTCCTTAGGGTCCTGCTATAGCATCCTGTGTGGTCTGCTACACAGCCTGGGTATCTCTGCTATGCACTCCACAGGGGCCTGCTACAGTGTCCTGTGGGGCCTGCTACAGCCTCCCATGGGGCCTGCTACAGCGTCCTGTATGGCCTGCTACCAGGTCCTGAGGGGCCTGCTACAGTGTTTTGTGGGGCCCTACACAGCATGTGTATCTTTGCTATACCCTCCATAGGGGCCTGCTACAGCGTCCTGTGGGGCCTGCTACAGCGTCTTGTGGGGCCTGCTACACAGCCTGTGTATCTCTGCTATGCCCTCCACAGGGGCCTGCTACACAGCCTGTGTATCTCTGCTATGCCCTACACAGGGGCCTGCTACACAGCCTGTGTATCTCTGCTATGCCCTACACAGGGGCCTGCCACACAGCCTGTGTATTTCTGCTATGCCCTACACAGGGGCCTGCTACAGCTTCCTGAGGGGCCCTGTACATGGTCTTGTGTGGCCTGCTAAAAGCCTTGGTTTCTCTGCTATGCCCTCCTTCGGGTACTGCTATGCTCTCTCCAGCAGCCTGCTACAGCGTCCTGTGGGGCCTGCTACACAGTCTGGGTATCTCTGCTATGCCCTCCATAGGGTCCTGCTATAGCGTTCTGTGGGGCCTGCTACACAGTCTGGGTATCTCTGCTATGCCCTCCATAGGGTCCTCCTATAGCGTCCTGTGGGGCCTGCTACACAAAATGGGTATCTTTGCTATACCCTCCATAGGGGCTTGCTACAGATTCCTGTGGGGCCTGCTACACAGCCTGGGAATCTCTGCCATACCCTCCATAGGGTCCTGCTACAGTGTCCTATGGTGCCTGCTACACTGGATGGGTATCTCTCCTATACCCTCCACAGGGGCCTGCTACAGTTTCCTGTGGGGACTGCTACAAGGGTCCTGTTGGTCTTGCTACAGACCTTTGGGCCTTCTACAGGCTCCTGTGGGAACTGCTACACAGCCTGGGTATCTCTGCTATGCACTCCACAGGGGCATTCTACAGCATCCTGATGGGCCTGCTAGAGGGTCTTGTGTGGCATGCTAAAATGCCTTGGTTTCTCTGCTATGCCCTCCACAGGGGCCTGCTACAGCGTCCTGTGGGGCCTGCTACAGCCTCCCATGGGGCCTGCTACAGCGTCCTGTATGGCCTGCTACCAGGTCCTGAGGGGCCTGCTACAGTGTTTTGTGGGGCCCTACACAGCATGTGTATCTTTGCTATACCCTCCATAGGGGCCTGCTACAGTGTCCTGTGTGGCCAGCTACAGCGTCTTGTGGGGCCTGCTACACAGCCTGGGTATCTCTGCTATGCCCTTCATAGGGTCCTGCTATAGCGTCCTGTGGGGTCTGCTACACCGCCTGGGTATCTCTGCTATGTCCTCCCCAGGAACACATCTCTCTGTGCTACTAAAGACAGTTACTAAAGCCTTGCCCTTTCCAACAAACTTCAGCAGGCCTTTGTTCTCCTCCACTGGATAAGTGTATCCAGCATGGAGCTGCCTGCATTGATTATCCCAAAATCCTTCCCTCCCCAGTGTGCCAGGAAGCCTCCTCACTTCTATCATGCCCCATCCACATCAAGAAGGATTCCTTTTCTCTGGGATTTGGGCCAGTTTTCTCTCCTCCTCCTCCTCCTCCTCCTCCTCCTCCTCCTCCTCCTCCTCCTCCTCCTCCTCCTCCTTCCTCTCTTCTCCTCCTTCTCTTTCTCTTCCTCCTTCTCTTTTTCTTCCTCCTCCTCTTCCTCCTCCTCCTTCTTCTTTTTCTTCCGAGACTGGGTTTCTCTGTAGCTTTGGAACCTGTCCTATATCAAGTTCTTTGTATATCATACTAGCCTCGAACTCACAGAGATCTGCTTTCCTCTGCCTTACAAGTGCTGGGATTAAAGTTGTGTGCCTCCACATCCCAACTAGGATATTTCTTTTCAGTCTGAAATCTTGTCACAAGGACACTAACCACCTCATCTCAGCTCCTGCCTTGCCTTCTCTCTCTTTGCTTTCTGGGAACAAACCTGTCACTCCCTGTGATCCTTCCTTGCTTGCTGCCTCTTCTCTGCCCTGATCCCTCTCCTCAGCTCCTTCCTGCAGTGACACAATTCCTCTAAGCCAGGTTGGACCATTTATGCTGTCTCTCGGCTCCCTCTTGGCACTCATAGGAAACCCCTCCCTCAAGAGTTCCCTTTGTTTCCCCAGGGACATAAATTCATCGAGGCTTTGCTGTCTTCCTTCAAGCAGGTCTGTCTCAGTACAGATCAAAGCTCAATGACGGGCATGTCCAATTTTCAAATTCTCTCGGATGGAACAACCTCTGCTGCCACACAAACAATCCCCAAGTCTCTCATTTGAAACCTTGATCTGCCCTCTCCTTCCAAAGGTCTCTTATCTCTAAGTCTCTCCACTTCCCACTCTTGAAAGTCTTTCATGGCTATTATTTCTATGGGCCCTGCTTTTATCTTAAAAGACTTAAATGACTAATCTTTTAAGATTAGTCTCTGAAGATTATGCTATAACTCTGTCTCCGGATTGGTATACTGGCTGAATATGGTTTAAAAAATTATAAACCTGCAACAAAGACATCAACTTCAAACTTGTAATAACAGGTGAAATCTGAATTCACTATATGTGACTCAACTCTTAATTTGAAAATACAAGTACTTACTGTATATGTAACCTGAATTCAACTATTGTTTAGGGAAACAGATGTTTCTTTTGTACTCTCTTTTTCCCAAATATCTAATGCTGAGCAAAGTTAACAAAGTCAAAGTGGCTGCATGTCTATCTTTAAGTCAGTTTCTATCAACTGACGAAACCAGGGAGCTTATAAAACCCATGTATCAAATGTATATGATTTACCAAATATATTCTTTTTTTATTTTTAAAACATCTTTTTTATTTTACATACCAATCCTAGTTCCCTCTCCCTCTCTTCCTCTCGCTTCCCTTATCTTCCCTCCAAACCACTCCATGTTAATTTTTACCTAACACATAGTAGCCTGTTGTAGAACAGAGTTTACCAAGACACAAGTAGTTAGACATATGTATCTAAGTCGAGTTTTGTTATTCGAGCACACCTTTATAACCTTAGCAATTTATAAACTTGGATTATATTTAGTGGTAAAAATCCATCGTCATAAAGATATTTTGGAGACCTATTGTCTTCTCCTTAGTCTACAAAGGAGGTAGGAAGATAAGCAGAAGGCTCTGTAGGCTAAGAAGTTTTATTACTGCTGCCTTAGTTTTTCTCTACCACTGGTCAGCTTAACTAAGACGGTAGTTAAGTTACATGGAACATATTTTTAACCTTAGTAAATGAGGCTGCCAGTCTCGTGGCTGCTCCCATTAGTTAAGATGTAGGCTTCTCAAATGTGTGCTATTATTTTTAAAAAGAATCTATTTTCCTAAAGAAGAGTTGGACTCAATTTACACACAGGGTAAGTAAATCAATTTTTCTAAAAAAGTGTTGAATCACATAGAACAAATTAAGATTTGGAATCCTGTGACTGCATCTCCAGGACTTCTGACCCCCTTCTCTGGTCTCTGCGGGCAAGCCCAATCAAATGCATATAAATGTTTTTGCAAGAAAAACTGAAAGCTGTGGGGAAAGAGTAGCAAATTCAGAGTCACAGAAGTGGGAGGATCCTGTGTTGCCAGATGCAGAACACAGCTACAGCCACCAGATGGCAGTAGAGGCAAGGGACGGCGGCCTCCTAGAACTTTCACAGGCAGCAAGGTGGTAGAAACACCTGGGTTTGAGCCCTGAGAGCTCAGAATCCATCTGTCCATTTTCTCATTCACTGTTCATAGTAGTTTCTTCCCAGAGCCACGAAAACCCAGAGAACGGTTATTTACAAGTGTGCACCAACTCATAGACTCCGGAAGTGAAGCCCACGGAGCCCCGAGATCACCCAGCTCATTACAAAACAGAGAAGTTCATGCTGACCCGGGTTTCCTCCCCAAAGCTTTTCCATCCCACACGGCAGGTTGGTCTAAAGGTTGGTACCTGGTCGACAAATGGGCATGTCTTTCTCCAAGCATTCCTGGTTCATCTGGGCACCCCCTGGTAAATGAACACCTGAGACTTAACGTCCCTCACTGTGTTGTCTAATCACTCTTTGACTTGGGTTTGTTTAGAACTCAAAAGGACACAAGCACCTCTTCAGTTAATTTTTGGTTAATGACCAGCACCTCAGAGTGGGGAGACCAAGGAGTCTGTGGGTTTAAGCATAATCAGGGGCTGTGAAGTGGCTTCTGGTGTATGTCCGACTGTGTCCTCATCCTATGGTGAAGACAGGGAGACCCAGGAAGAGTGCTCAGGGAGATCCCAACCGTGTTCCCACAGCTTGTGGGCAGGAGTCCCCAGCCGGCCTTGGTGTTCTCATGCCCTTGCTCGGCTCTGGGAACTGCCTAGTTCCAGAATTCAGGGCAGCAGAACAAAGTCTGGGAACTGCAAAGCCATGGCTGCAGTGAGGGTTGGGGGTTCCTTCTTAGTGAGATTGTTTTCACAATGATGAGAAGGGCCTTGGAGCTTGCTTGGGAAGAGCTGGAAATTTTGCATGGTGCACATCTCAGCACTGGCACGGATAGCCTTCTAGCCCTGACTTGTAGTGCATCCACTGGGGTCCTTGTGCTCCCTGTCCTGACATCTCTTCTTACCATGTGCGACTTGAGAAGGCCTGGCCAGTGGTCTTTGTACACAGTTCTGCTCTTGTGGCCTGTCTGGTTCTTCTAATGACACTCTCCCCGGAGGCAGGCATTCTTCCTATCACACTCACCACTTCCTGAGGGGACTCCTGAGGCCCCAGGCCTGCACACCAGCCCTTCTCACAGCCCTCAGTACCCTCTCTGAATGTGTGCCCCCCCGAATGGCTCCCTTAAGTGGGCCCCCGAGGGATCCGTGTGTGGGTCCTGCCTTGGGGTCACTGGTGGAGTGTCACCAGAAGAGGACGTAAGCCTCAGTTCAGGGTGTCCTGGGGCATGGAGCATTCCTGAGAATGACTGGTATTGAGGTGAAATGACAGGGATTGCATCATATAGGGGAGGGGGAAGGTCCCGTCAGTGGCCTACTGCCGGTTTCTGTGTGGCTTGAGCTTAGGAGGAGAATGGCGCCCTAGGTAGATACAGACAGCTCCTTCTGGCCAGGGAGAGTGGGTGTGCCCGTGGTCACCTTCCCTGATCCTTCTGAGAACGGTGTGGTGGCACTTCTTGGGTCAGTTCCATGTCAGGGCCCTAGGGACTTCTGTGTAGAATTTGGAGAGGCCCTGAGATCCAAGTAGGCTCCTGGGGACAGAGGTCAAGGAGCTGGCCAGCCTGCCTCTTCTCTGGCCCGAATGAGAGCCCGGTGTGTGTGCCACTACCAACATGACAGGGGTATGTGAGGCGGTCTGGTGCATGAAGCAGAGGGACCATAAGCATAAGCCCAGACCTAGGAGAAAGCATGACCCTCCTAATCTCACCGGAGAGGTCCAACGCGATTCCTGTAAAATGGTCCGTGGCAGGGTGCAGACTCTCAGTCATTACTAGTTGTTCACATGGTGGGTGAGACTGTCCTGCACGAAAGCCTTCCTTTGTCTGCCCTTCAAGGTGGCTGGAGCCTGAGGACAGTGACTCAGCTCTGCCTTCAACCTTATACAGGAATGACACAGATCAGATATCACAGGTTCCAGGATAGATACTCCCTGAGTGAAAAACATATCTCTGCAAAAGTAAACAAGTGACCCAACGTAAAGTTGAGAGGGGGAAAATGAAGGCAGAGACAAAAGACATTCTGGTTCGTGCTTAACGGTGCGGCAGAGTCTTCCTGATGTGTGTACTCACGGCCCCTGTGTTTTGACCCACTTGGTCCAAGCGACTGCTCTCACGTGACTTGAACCTTTCGGACAGTTTATCTCCCCTTCCTCCATTTGTGGGTTCTGCCACCACACAGTGTTTTTACACCCTTTTCACTTGACTGTTGTTCAGGAGCGTGTCTATGGGCCAAGGGGAAAGAGACAACGTTGTCTGGGATAAAAGTTGGGAGTGATTTTAACATTTCCCAACATGACCACAAAATGATATTCTGAAACTCACTAGGCAGCCGGAAAATCTAGAACCATGTCCTCAGCAGATGTGGGAGAAGAAGAGTCAAAAGTGACAGTGTTCAGATAGGGTCTGTGCTAGGCAGGCATTCAGGTGTGATGGGTAGAGAGACCCTCGAGTTCTAATGGGCAATCACACCCAGTGAAAGATGCCCTCAGGGTCTTTATTAGACTGTGGACCGCCACTTTTCAACCTGGACCCATAGGTTAAGTCAGGCCACACCTCCCCGCAGCTCTGTCTGCCACCGAGTTAGCAAGCAATATGTCCCATGATACCACTAAAGGTCACAAGGATGCCCAGGGTCTGGGGTTGCCATCAGTGGCCATGTAGGTGTCCAACAGACATTCTGCCACGGCAGCCATGCTGATCTTGGTGGCCCGTACTGCCACTTTGGGCCATGGTGTCATCCAAATTCAAGCTACTGCCTAGGGCCATGTCTGGATCCATGGGTGTACAGCAGCTGGGGCTGAGTCGCCGCCTTTGCCTCCTGTTGCAACCATGTGGTGGCCTGGGGTCTGATTACCTTATTGGTACCCATGGGCCATGCTGAACCCCGTGCCATACAGATCTAAGTGGCATGTACTTCTACCCAGTGTCATGGTGTCATGTGGGCCCGGGCTGCTGCTGAGGCCCCTGTCTGGGTCTGTGTCCCTCTAGCAGTCCGGATTTATGTTGACGTCCGAGGCTCCTGTTGCCACAGAGCACATGCGGATTCCTGGGTCTGAGCCACCAACTGGGGTCGTGTTGGTGTCTGAGGGATGTGCTGTTGCCTGGGCCCTGTCTGTCTGGGTGACCTGTACAGCCATCTGGAGTCATGGTGGCTTCCAGACCCGAGCTGCCACTGAGGAACATGTCTGGTTCCAGGATCCTATTGCAGCCAGGGATATCAGAGCTTCCTGTTACAGTCTGTGACCATGTGGATGCCCAAGATCTGGGATTAAGTTAGTGTCCAAGGACCACGCTGATACTGAGGTCTCATGACCCGGGGGGGCCATGGTGAAATCAAGCCCCAGATGCTGGCAAGGACCATGTCTGGGTGTCTAAGTCTGTGGTCTTGCCATAGCCAGGGTCTGCGTTGTCACCAAAGGCTACATGGAAGTCCAGGATCAGGGCCATGTGGCCTTGTTGGTGTTGGGGGTGGGGGCATGCAGCCACCAGAGCCATCCTGATCTGAGTAGCCTGCCCTGCCACCTGGAGCCAGGATGTCATCCAGGATCACACTGGGGTCTGTGTTGATGTCTGTAACCCGTGTGACCTCAGGGGCCATGCGAACCTTGCTTCATGGAATCAGAGGGCCATGCTGAGCCAGCTCTGCCCTTTTCTGGCCCTGGGATAGCTGTCCCTACTCCTCCCTGGTGGTTGCAGTAAGAGAACTGGCCACAGCCCTCATGGAAAAGCTGCACCCCCACTCAGGAGAGATGGCCCCACCTGTCACCACCTGTGAGCTGACCTTGATGGCACGTGCATAGGGGAGCTGGCTCCACCCCTCGCCTGAGGGGGTGGCCTGATGACCTGGGCTGACCAGCTGAACTACCACCCAGGCCCACAGCTGGTCCATGGGTCGGCCCACCCTACAGCTGCCCCCATCTAGCACAAGCTGCAGCTTGTGAAGGGACTGGTCCTGTGGAATGATAATGGCATGACTCGGGGCAGTCAAGAGATCCCAGAGGAGTTTCAGCAATCATCCAGCTATGATGGTGTTCCAGAAACCAGAGCCCTTGAAGCAGACCAGTGACTGGTTGCAATGAGCATTTGCAACTCGATGTGAGGGGCTCCTGCAGGAAGGAAGGGTCGACGTGGAGGGACTAGGAGATGAGCACAACTGGGGGGCGTGATGTTAAATTACCAAAGATTTAGTAAAGAAATTGTGTTAAATTAAAAGAAAAAAGCAGCATGTCATGAGACTTGAGAGCTGTCAACACAGGGCACCTGATTTCCCCATATTTCTGTCCCATAGCAACGCTGAACTAAATCACATGATTCAGTACTTTCTTGCCACTGTTAAATGCTTATAAGGTCAGACCTTAGTTTTTTCTAGCGACTAGTCTGAGCTTCCTCCCAGAGACTGCTAGTGGATTCAGTCTGGAGATGGAGCCTAATAAATGAAGGGTTCCTCTGGCTGCTCCCCTCCCCTGCCATCTCTCTTGTTCTCCCCAGTTACTTCTAACTTTCAGCCTTTTTCTCTGATTTCCGAGACAGTATCCCACATATAGGCTTGGCTAGCCTGGAGTTCAGCATGTAGACCACACTGGTGTCAAACTCATAGAGAGCTTCCTGTTCTGTCTTTGCGAATGCCAGAACAAAAGGCGTTTGCCGCCACGTCCAGCTTATTCTCGCTCTTTCTTTTAGTTTAACGTCTCCTCTCATATCTTACATCTTGCCTGCACTTTCCCCTCTCTCCCCTCCTCCCACTTGCCCCATCCCCTCTGTCCAGATCCACCCCTCCTCCTGTTTCCCTTCAGAAAATGACAGGGATCTCAGGGATGTCAGCCAAAGGTGGCATATCAAGTTACAACAAGCCTAGGCACATTCCCCTCATAATTAAGGCTGGGTGAGGCAACCCAGTAGGAGGGAAAGGGTCCCAGAAGCAGCCCAAAGAGTCAGAAACAGCCCCAGTTCCCACTGTTAGGAGTCCTACAATAACATCAAGCTACACAGCCATAACATAGGCAGAGTGCCTGTGAGCCCCTATGAGCAGAGATTAGTTGATCCCGGGGCCTTTTCTTTTGTTGTCCTTGAGGCCTCTGACTCCTACAGTCCTTCCTCTCCCATAGGATTTCTGACTTGGCCCAGGACTTGGCTGTGTACCTCTGCATCTGCTCCCATCAGTTGCTGAATGAAGCCTCTCTGATGATGATTATGCCAGGCTTCAGTCTGAGTACAGCAGCCATTTTATTGACACCTCTCTCTCTCTCTCTCTCTCTCTCTCTCTCTCTCTCTCTGTCTCTGTCTCTGTCTCTGTCTCTCTGTATTTCTTTTGCCGGTCATGTTTGTTTCTATCCTAGATCTCTGGGCTAACACGCCTCTGGTTCCTGCCCCTCCAGGGAGTGGGACGGGTGGGCTACCTCATGTGGCATGGGTCTCAAGTTGGAGCAGTCAAAGGTTGGCCACTCCCAGAAGTTCTGGGTCCCTCTAGCAGTCAGGGTTTGTGTTGATTTCTGAGGCTCCTGTTGCCGCAGCCCATGCAGATTCCTGGGTTCTGAGCCACCATCTGGGGTTGTGTTGGTGTCTGAGGGATGTGCTGGGGCCCTGTCCGTCTGGTGCCCTGTGTAGCTAGGGTAGTGTCCTAATTGCTCCACTGGAAGCCTTGCCTGGCTCCAGAAGAAGGCCAGTTCAGGTTCCATTTCCCCATTACAAGGACTCTTCCCCAGTATTGCCCTAGGAGATTCCTGGGGTTTCCATTGCAGTAGGTGTCAATCTCACACCCAAAATGCTCCCCAGTTCCAGTTGTCTCTCCCGGTACTGTCTCCCTCCATCCTCCCACCTGATCCGTCCTGGTCCCATGCCCGCCTGCCCCGGACAACCAGGAAATATATTCTATTCCCCTTCCCAAGGAGTTTCATACATTTGCCCCCCTCGAGCTTTTCTTCTCATTCAGCCTCTCTGGGTCTGTGGTTTGTAGCATGCTTACCCTTCACTTTACAGCTAATACCAAATGGCTGAGAAACACTTAAAGAAATGTTTAGTGACCTCAGCCATCAAAGAAATGCAAATCAAAATGACCTTCAGATTCCAATTTATACCTATCAGGATAGCTAAGGTAGAAAACCCAAGTGACAGCTCAGGCTGAAGAGGATGGGGACCAAGAGAAGCAAGCCTCCATTTGTGGTGTGAGTGCCAATTTGTACAGCTACTTTGGAAGGCAGTGTGACAGTTTCTCAGAAAACTAAGAATCACTCTACCACAAGACCCAGCTATACCACTCTTGAGAATATACCCAAAGGATAATCAATCTTACCACAAGGACACTTGCTGAACTGTGTGCATAGCAGCATTATTCTTAATAGCTAGAACCTGGAACAACCTAGATACCCCTCAACTGAAAAGCAGATAAAGAAAATGTGGTACATTTACACAACAGGGTATTACTCAGCTGTAAAAAGCAATGGCATCTTGAAATTTGCAGGAAAATGGATGGATCTAGAAAAAAAATATCATCCTGAGTGAGGTAACCCGGACTCAGAAAGACAAACATGGCATGTGCTCACTTGTAAATGGATATTAGCTGTTAAGTAAAAATAATCTTATTCTCACTCGTAATGAACCAACGTCTGGAATTTAAAGAGAAGGCCTCCCCTTCACATATCACTCTCCATGTACTGCTTTTTCTTCTCTCTAAAACTCTCCTCCATCACGCGGCTCAGGTGCATCCTTGAAGTCCCGTTGTTACAGTAACCTCATTTTCAAAGGGCGATTTTGTGTCAGCTTTCTTGTTGAGGGCTTTCCGCTGCGGGCATTTACTTCTTTATGTCACCCTTTGGGTCGCTTCTGATTTCCTCAGGCTCCAAGAAAATTAAGCCACAATGAAGGCAATTGCCTATTTATTCCCTAATTTCATGATAGAGATGCGTCTGTGGCCCACAGGGACTTGCCAAACAAATGAGGAAAGGTAAGGCTTACATAGAATTTTCGCATACTAAGGCTGACCCTGACCGGGTGGGAGCAGCGAAAATTAGGGCTTCTGTGATAATGCATGACTGGTTTCCATCAGAGGAGCTGAGCAGAGATGGCGGGTGTTGAACATGGCTCAGAACCCCTAACCCAGGCATCCTGTGGGACTCCGAAGTGAAATACTTCCAGGAGCCACACCCCTTCGAGAACACTAGGTTCCTAAACTGTGGCTTAATAGCACGAACCCCACTACTTCAGCAGCCACCACAGATGCTGTTAAACGCTGTCTAACCGCTTAGTCGCCCGTCTTTCTGTTGAGTGCACATTGAACTTCTCTTCTACACCCAGGGACACCTTTGTGTTCTAGCCTCTAAGCCGGAACTTAGTATTCTCAGGAAACATTGAAACAATATCTTTCCAACCATTCTTTGAATAGCCCAGGCTTCACCGGGCAATGCATTTCCATGATCGTCCTATGGCTTGGGGGAAAAGGCACAAGAGGATTCATGGTTCTCTCAGCGCCTGCCATTGGCCAGTGGGGCACTATGAGTGCATGGAGCGCTCTCATTGGTTGGTGGGCGGAACAATGCTCACTGGTTACCAGCTCCTCAGGAGAGGCTGTGGAACACCTCCTGCAGAGCTTTTGGGGTGGTAGGAGAAGCCTCACTGCCCTGGGGGCTGCCCAGTCGCCATCTGGCACTGTCTCCCATGAGTGAGGAAGAAGATCACGAGGTGACCACATGGGGGTCACGATGTCCAGGCATTCGTGCTGCTATTGCAGTGGCTATTCCTACTGTGGCACTGGGCGGTTATTCAGGCTGTTACGTGGTGTAGTGTACTTATTTCAGTGGAAGATTGAATCTGTCAGAAGAGACCAGGCACAACTGGAAGGTAGTCCCTGGACACACAGTGCCATAGACTTTACTGCAGGAGACACCTCAGAGAGGTTGTCCTTAGCTGTGAGCACAGGGTACAAAAGATCATAGAGGCCTGCACCTGTCCTCGGTGTCCCCTTGACGGTGTCCCCTTGTCAAATTCGCTTGGTGGGCCAATGGGGAAGAATTTTGACCTATTCACACTAGCTGGGACACAAATGTTCCCCAGAGCCTTTCTGAGATCAGGAAAGTACCCACATTTGAGTGCAATTCAGTGTCAGTCTTGCAATAGTGTTTGCCCGTGGTTAAGTGACCATCCAGTCCCCAGGAATAGAGCTGTTCAGCGTCCCATGAGCACATAGTTGACTCTTCACACAAAAACGTGGGTCTGACCTCTATGTTTGTGGCACTCTGTGGTTCTGCAGAGGGGTTAGGACATCAGAAACCTGGCAGGATGATTGGGACCAAGATAGTGGAGCCCAGGGACTCAGGTATGTGCGTGTGCTGGCAAATGACACGGAGAGTCACCGCCAGGGATGTTGGGAGTGCTGTTCTTATCAAGGTGTTCTGACCCCTGGAGAGCTCTTGGTGACAAGCCATGGGTGTCACTTGAACCCCAAACCCAAGCTGGACGTAACTCTGAGTCCCCCAGGAATCCTCCTACTTGGGAAATGATGGTCCCTCTCTGCACATCCATTTCTTCCCTGGCTTCTCCCTAAGACCCTGGCCTCTTTCTCCATTTCGCTATCCGCCCCGTCTTCAACCTTTACCCTCAGCGTCCTGGCTTCTTCCACATCCTGCTGTTGTGTTCCCCAGGAGCCTATTCTCCTCTTGACCCCTTGCCCTCCTGTGTGGCTTCCTCATCCTACCTCCAGCATCATTCCCTGAACTTCCTGCCCTACTTGGAAGCCTACTGCCCCGCTGCTTCCTGACCTCCTCATCACTAGCACCGTGTTCTCCAGTCTTCTCAATGCTTGTACCCCCACATCCTACTTCCCTGTCCTTCCCTGTCCTGCCCACCTAGTCTGAGCTCTGGCCCTCCCTTGAGAGCCTAACTTTCGAAGCCTTCTGACATCTTCTCCCAGCATCCTGCTCTCCCATAAAACCTTCTACCTCCAGCACAGCCCCATCCCATGAGTCTCCTGTTATCCCCCTCTCCATGTAAAGCCTGCATTCCCCCTAAGCCTAAAGCCCTCTCCATTCACACGGAACATCCTGAAGTCTCCTCCACTCACCCTAGACCTGTTTCCAAGCCTCTCGCTGTCCCTTTAACTACTGGCTCCCTTCCCGGTGTCATGTACTCTTCCTAAGCCTTATACCCTACCCTGGGTTCCCCAAATCCCAGTGCCCACTGCCATAATAAACACACTCGGAGTGTCTCCCCAGCCTGGTGCCCAGTTCCCCCTTTCTTACCCTTCCTTGAACAGCATGCCTAATTCTCAGACTCCTACCATTTAGCTGAACCCCCTCTCCTGAACCCAGCTTCCATTCCTCCCCAGAGCCTTCTGCACTGCCATCTAAATTTCTACTACCCACCCCAATCAGCAGGACCCTCTCTGCCTTTCTCCAGCTGTCCTTTCTCCTGCAGGCACACACCATTAGTTTGAGACTCCTGTCGCTACTCTTGAGATAATCTACACTCTCTCATGCTCACTTCATACCCTGAGGCGCCTGCTCGCCTTAGTCAATTTCCGGGATCCTCCCCTGGCTCCTGGAGGACTAGAGCTCTCTGACCTCTGCCAGACACTGCTGTTACATCTCTGTCAGTTCCACACACCACAAAGGCTCTTGGTGGCTCCTATCCTTCTCGGTCTCCTACACCCAAGCATTCTGCCATCCTCTGAGACCCTTAACATTCCCCCTGATCTTTCTCCCCCCCCCCTTCTCACCCTACTGTCCTCTTTCAGTTTCTGGGTCCCTATGGCTCTCTGGGCTCATGCTAATCCTCTTGCCATCACCCCCCTCCCAGCTCCTCACTTTCTGGAGCATCTAGCTTTTATCCGCAACCGTCTAACTTTCCATTCTAGATCCTGGGCTCCTCTACAGACCCTGCCATTCATTAGCCTCCTACCATATTCTTTGAACCCTGTGACCACCCCCTCAGAGCCTTCTGCCTTTTCCAGAAGTCTGTCATTCTCGGCCTCTAGCTGTCCGACCCAGGCTTATGGCCTCCCACTAGACCATGGATCCCTGAACCTCCTGAGGGCCTATCTAGCCAACAACAGGCCTGCTAGCTCCCACAGCCTCCAGCCACGTACCTGGTCCCCACCACAGATCTGCGCTCCACTTGAGCCTTTCACCCAAATTCATACTCATTTGTCCCTCCAGACGCCTGCCTTTTCTCCAGTTTTATGTGTTTTTTCTCAGTCTTTCCTTCCACCAGTCTCCTAAGCTATACTAATCACTATGAGGTTCCTCCTTAGACGTTCCTTCTCCCATAGCTTCCAAAGTTTCCTTCAACTTTCCACCCCACAGTACCCCTAACCTCTTCCCTATCCTCCTCCACCCATGCTACAACTGAGTCTCCTCATTACTTTCTGTTCCAATCATCTTGAGAGTAAACTAGAGTCTTTCCAAGCCTCCTGCCCAAAGTTTGTATCATGGACCAGGTTCCTACAGTACCCCCAAATTACCTGGTGTCATCCCCATCCTTGCAGACAACCCGTCACCCATTCTGGTGACTGATTCTAGCTTTCTACAGCCCCTCGAGCCTCTGGCCCTCTCCTCCTCAGCCCACTGTCACCTTTTGTCTCCCTCCTGTTCTGTTCTCCAGGTGTCTGCCCTCCCCTAGTCTCCCACCATTCCAGAGCCTGCTGCCTTCTCCACCAATCCTTTCCTACACAGGGTCCCTTCTGGGTTTTTCAAGCTCCCCATGAGCAGCCTACTTCCTCCTCCAGGTACAGATCTCCCTAAAGATTCTCAAGAGGCTTCTTACTCATTCACTTCATTACCTCATGCACACCTTTGTTCTGTTTATCACACTGCTCTTCTAGCTGAACTGTCCGCCCTGTGTCAAAGACACTTCTGCCTGCGTCAGTGTCCTGTCAACCAAGTGCTTGCCTGGCCCTCGGGGAGGCCAGAAGAAGGCATAATGTCTGTTCCCCAGAATTCTGAGGAGAGTGTTGAAATAGACCTGGGTAGTGTGGAGCAGACAATTTTCCTAACGGCCGAGGCATTTTTCTGGTCCCAGATATCCCCTGACTCTCAGAAGTTTCGGCACTACTCTGTAGCCTTCTTTCTTCTCAGGCTCCAACCTTTCGTGAGACTTCTGTCTGTCCTCCCTTCTGTTTGTTTTCACTTCCACATTTCCTGCCAGCCTCCTCTACAACACCCTGGCTTCCTATCATAACCTCATCCTCCTGCATAATCTTCAACCCCCTTGACTTTTTTTTTTCGAGACAGGGTTTCTCTGTAGCTTTTGGAACCTGTTCTGGAACTAGCTCTGTAGACCAGACTGGCCTCGAACTCATAGAGACTCGCCTGCCTCTGCCTCCCAAGTGCTGGGATTAAAGGCGTGCGCCACCACCACTCGGTGTACCTCCTTAAATTTCATATTTTACCTCCTGCTGACCTACAACAGATTTCTGTCCTCCTTCCTAGGCTTGTGTCCTCCCCTGCAGTTCTGCCCTTCATCAAAGCCACTTCTCAACCGTCTGTGTCTACCTGCCTGGCTCCAAAGCTAAGCAATCTGACTCTACCCAGCAGAGGTAGGCGGATCTCTGTGAGTTCGAGGCCAGTCTGGTCTTCAGAGCTAGTTCCAGAGCAGGCTCCAAAAGCCACAGAGAAACCCTGTCTCGAAAAACCAAAAAAATAAAATAAAATATAAATAAATAAATAAATAAATAAATACATAAATGGAAAAAGAAAGTCAAGGAGGTTGAGGATTACGCGGGAGGATGAGGTTATGATAGGAAGCCAGGGTGTTGTAGAGGAGGCTGGCAGGAAATGTGGAAGTGAAAACAAACAGAAGGGAGGACAGACAGAAGTCTCATGAAAGGTTGGAGCCTGAGAAGAAAGAAGGCTACAGAGTAGTGCCGAAATTTCTGAGAGTCAGGGGATATCTGGGACCAGAAAAACGCCTCGGCCGTTAGGAAAATTGTCTGCTCCACACTACCCAGGTCCAATTCAACACTCTCCTCAGAGTTCTGTAAATGCCCTGTTGCCCTCAGGCAATCCTAATCCTCCCTTCCCCTAGACTCCGGCCAAACTTGAGAACTCCACTGGCCTACTTCTTTCAGAACCCCTTGATCCTCTCTCTGCTGCTGCCCTGTCCTTATAAAGTGCCACACATGGCCCTCTTCTACAGCCCCCGTTCCTTAGTCGGCTGTGTCATGTCTCTTCTCCTCTGTAGCCCCTCCCTCCTCTGTGCTCCTAGCCATCTCCTCTCCCTGAACCTCAAGCCTTACCCTCACCCCAGTCTTTTGTCCTCCTGTTAAGTGTCCTGCCCTCAGCAGCAACACTATGCCCTTGAAGAGCTCTGAACCTCTTCTCAGGTTTTTGAGCTCCTGTGATCTGTCTGCTCTTCCGCATGGACCCCTAAGCTCTCAGAAACTTGTCTTCCATCTCAGGGACCTATGCTCCTTCGGCTATCGTCTAGCCTAGCGCTAGCTCTCTCAAATTCCTGACTTACTCTGAGGCTCCTGTCCTGCACAGAGCCTTTCCAACCTCCCAAGACTTCTCCCCTCCTTTAATGTCACCCTTCAGAACCCTGACACCTAGATTCTGAATTTATCTTAGCCTCTGACCTGAGTCCTTTTCTCCTTCTCTCCAGCCATTTTTCCTCTTGCCCCAAGTCTCCCACATTTCAGCCCAGGAGTTGGCCTTCCCCTGGTCAGCTACATTGTCCTAATCAACTGACCTCTCTTCCCACCCTCCATACACCTGCCTACAGTCTCAACCGATCCTCCTTGCCCGGCACACAGATTCCTAAGCATCCTGGAACTGCTTCTAGAACCCAGAGCCCTAATCTTTCTTCAGATATGTCCTTCCTTTCTCCCAGCCTCCTCATATGCCCTAAACAAACTACCCTGTCTTTCACATCCTGTCCCCACATCGCCAGCATTTCAACCTTCCTGACTTCTGCCATCACTTCCAAACTCCTGCCCCTCCCCCAATTTGCTCAGCCCTCCTTCCCTTGGGCATTCTGCCTTAGTGTCTGGCAGTACCACTGTGCCTTCTGCCCTTCCCCCACACCTTTCTAGCCTGCTCCCCAGGATTCTGCTTTTCCCATCCTCATTCTCTCCCCTTGTAGAACTCTATACTCACCACCTTTCCGCCTTCCCAGAGCTGTACATCCTCCGCGGGAGCACTGGGCCCTCACGCACAGCCTCCAATGTTCCTAACATATTTCCCAGTGGCCTCCCCTCCTAAGGCCTATTACCTTCACCCTGAGCCTCCTGCCCTCTTATGCAGACTTTGCACCCCTCCAGATTCTGGACCTAACTACAGGTATCTTACACTTCTCCACAGATATTTTTGCTCACTGAGGCACCTAAAATCCACAATCTGACATCTATCCACAGGCACCTTCCCTCCCCCATAAGCTAGGCCCATTACCCTAACATTGGATCCTAAGCTGCCCCTGACTTCCTCCCTTCTCTCCAAGTCTTCTATGCACCCCAGATCCCCTCTAAAACCTATTTAGAGTCCCACCCTCACCAGACCCTCCCTCCAGTATTTAGTTCTTGACCTATCGCATGTGTAAGCTAAACTCTTCACTATTAGTAAAACTCCCTGCCTTGAGAATCATTACACATTTTCTGTGAATGCCTGTGTGTTTGTTCTAAGCAGCAACTGCATCCCTGATCCTGGGATAGGGTAGAAGAGTGTTTGAGTTGCCCTGTTGATGGAGTTGCCGCTGTGTGCCCCATGTGTATGTCTGACATCAAACTGCGGGCCTGTGCAGGAGCAGGCAGCTCCTGGGTGCTGAGACAGACGCCCAGCTCCAGAGTCTCCCAGGCTAAGGGGCGCGCATGTCTTTTTGCCAGCCCACTTTCCTGCAGCAGGCTCCTGCTTTTCTATGAGCCTTATGCCCTCCCTGACGCATCTTCTCCACTGTTCACCCTGGTCCCCTCAGCATCCTGCCTAACTTAGGCCTCCTATCATCCTCCTGCATACGTCCTCACTCTCCTTGTGGCCTCCCTCCCCATGTGGCCTCCTGATCACCTGCACATACTCTTTGTCCTCCTGCGTAACTTTCTGCCCCTTCTAGTCACCTTACCCAATCTATGGGCCACTCCCCTCTGTGTGGGGGAAGAGAGCATTCTTCCCCTTCCCCGGCTTCCTGCCCATCCCAGACTTTGACTCTTCCTGTACACAGAGACCCTTAACTCTATCTCTTATCTTTATTCTTCTTACCCACATAGTGCCCACCACCCTGGTTCATGATCCTCTCTGCACCATGCATCTTGCTTTCTTCTCGGACTCCTACCCTTTGTACAAGACTGGAATTCCCCAATATTAGTCACTTTTGTCTCCTTGACCTCCTCTCTCCTGCGGTCTCAGACTCCTGCTGTCCGCCCCAAGCATGCAGCCCTCCTGTCCGGCACTCTGCCCCTCCTTAGCCTCCTACCGTTCCACGAGCTTTTCTTCTCCATAGTCCCTGCCCTTCCGCCCTCCTAACTTCATGTCTTTCTGAACCTCCTGCCTTTCTTCCCAGCCTGTGGTGCTCCTGGTGAGTGTCTCGTCCTCCTCACAACCACTGTGCCCTGCGGTAGTCACTGAATTTCCACACAGACATCCATGCTCCTGTCAAGAACCTGCCAGTCGACGGAGACACCTAAGAGCCCAAACATTTGTCCTCCATTGCAGGGGCCTATGCTGAGCCTGGCCATCCTGTCATCTTCCTAGCCTGCTAGAGTCCCTTTCAATATCCTGTCTTCCCCTGGAATCCTAGGCACTCCCTGGGCTTCCTGCCATCCTCCCCAGATTTCCTCCCTCCTTCGCAGTCACCTTACCCAGCCATGATACCTAGATTTCTGCCTTACCACAGCCTCCAACCCAAGAATCCTAAGCTTCCTGCCCTTTTCCCCAGGCATTTTCTCTCTTATGCTGACACGTTGACATTTTAACACAGATGCTGGCCTTTACTCATCTAGATATCCTGCTCTTTGCCGACTGACGTCTTCTCTTTCTATCTGCCCTCCATTCTAAACCTCCACTGGATTTTTTTTTTTTGGCCTTGTAGCAGACATTTCTAGACACCCCAGAATTGCTTCTGGAACGCAGTGTCTTTATCTCCAAGAACTTCAGCCAAGCCTTCTCACCAGCTGAGAAACTCATTTCCTCTCTCCAGCGTCATTCTCCTAGACCCAGCATTTCCAATCTTCCGGTCCTCCTGACATTTCCCAACTTTCTGCATTCCCCTTTGTCTTCTGCTTTCCTACTGTGTATCCTGCCCTTCTTCCCATCCTTCTCCTGACCTGTTCCGCAGGCATTTCCTCCTCCTCCTCCTCCTCTTCTAGCCACATATCCTCATCATTCTTCTGCTTCCCCTGAGCCTCCTTCCCTCCTCAGGAGCATTCATCCTTCCTACCAAGTCTGGAACACTCTTGACATCCGCCACATGCTCTGGTCATCTCTCATGGCTCTTGGGACCTACTTACTGGAGCCTCTTACCTTTACCCTCAAACTCCTGACCTCTTGCCTAGACTTGGTGTCCTTCGACTACCTCTGGATCTACCAGCGGACACCTTGCCCTCCTCCGCAGATAACTATGCCCACCCCAAACCTCCATCCATTCTCTGATCCTGGCAACCTCAGATTTCTACTGCACCCATCTGTTTTCTTCTTGGCCAGCCCAGTCTAGTTTCTGTTCTCCCTGACTAATAAACCTGTCTGCAGCATGTATCTTGCCTTTCTCTCAGGCCCCTAATAGCTTTCTACAATGCTCCAAATCATCTGGTTTTAGCCTCCCCATTTCCTTGACACCCCACCCCCTGAGTCTTTGCCCTCACATCACATCTTAAGGTGCCCTTGACTTTGTCTGTCTCCCCCAGAATCCCACCTTCCCCAGATCCTCCTCGAAACCTATTTGGGATCCCACCTTCACCAGAACCTCTTTCCAGTACTCAGCTCTCCAACTATATCATATGCATAATCTATACTCTTCTCTATTAGTAAAAATTGCACGCTCCTAACAATCATTACAATTTTCTTTAAGTGGCTGCTTGGCCTTTGGCCTGTGTATGTGTTCGAAGCAGCAAGGGCACTCTTGGTCCGAGAAGAGTTAGAAGAGAATGCCGGATCCCCTGGGACTGGAGTTGTAGATTGTTATGAGATAATGTGGGTACTTCAGTTTCAATTTCCAGCCTGTGGAGATGCAGACAGTTGTTCTGAGTGCCGAGACAGATATCTAGCCTCCTACCCTCCTGTTATCTGAAGTTGTGGCCCTACAGTAAAGCCAATTTTCCTACAACGGGCTACCATTTTCTATGAACCTTCTGCCCTCCCTCAAACCTGCCTTCTGCAGTCCATCTAGATCCCCCCCCCAGCCTCCCACCAAACCATGGCCTCTTAGCAAACTCCTTAGCCTCCTGCCTGTACCCTCACCATCCTTACCCAGCACAGTGCCTCCTGCTTACCTCCACATACCCTGTCCTCCTCTCTAGCCTGCCTTCTGTCCTCCTGCCACCCTACCCTCCACCAGAGCCTTCTTACATCTTACTAAGAGCCCCTTGACCTCTGTCCAGGCTCTCTGCCCTCATCCCTATTGGGGGCTGTGGCCCCAGACCCTGAATTTCCTGTTATGCTTGCAGCTGCTCTGAGCAAAACAACTTGTTTTTCTGTGTTTGCAGCTACTCTGAGCGTGAGACCCTCAGGAGTTCCTGGTGGCAGGGGACTGGTTTCTGGTGGATTTGCCTGGGGCATGGCTACCAGTTAAGGATCCCTATATAAGCAGTTCTGGAACACAATAAAGGGGGCATTCCTGTTTCAAGGATGGCCCGTGTCTGTCTGTGTGCCTTTGTGTGTTTAAATCTCCAGGCCCTTGCCTGGCTCGACTACGGTCTCCTAGTGCAGGCTCCACACTACAGGCATAGTACCGTAGTACACATAGTACAGACGGTACACCTCTCCAGCTTCTCACTCTCCCCGTGGCTGGTGGCTGGGACCCTTCTCTGCAGCCCTCATCACCGTTCTTTCCCACACCAGCCCAGTGCCTAATCTCTTTGGAGTATCCAATCCTGCCTTACCCTCAGATTCATTTCCTTGTCAAACAAGACACCACGCCTAGCCTTCAGCCCTCTCTCCCCCATGATCCTTCTGTTCGCTGCCCCCCTGGTCTCCCGCTGGCCTGCCAATCAGCAGTCTCCTCTCCAGCAGTTGGCACTCCACTTGCCTCGCACTCATTCATACTTCTTCCTTCCCTGTGGCCCCCTCCCCTGCCCTCCTGTCTTACTCCCCAATCTTTTGGCCTCTGGGTGACTGCCTTTTGCTTCTTTAGAGCACTGTGTCCTAGAACAGTTTCTGAGTCATACTTGTACCTCCTGTCTCCCAGGTCTTCTGTCCTCACTTCCTGTCTCCCTGTCTAGCCTGACACCTAGACTCCTGCCTTATCTCAGACTTCTGTTCACAGCCCTGGGCCTTCTGTGCCCCTCCCCTGTTTTCATAAATGTCATCCTCTGACATTTCACCCCAGACTTTTGCTATTCCCCAGCCAGCTACCCATCATCTCTTAGCAACTTGACTAGCTTCCTGCTCTCCATTTTCTAAGCCCCGACCAGATCATCCTAAGCTTCTGAAAACTCTTCCGGCCCTCAATATCCTACTTGAACTTTCAGGGAACTTCTTTCCCTTTTCCAAGCCTTCTCACTAGGCCCAGACTGTGACCCAGTAGTAAACCTCCTAACCCCAGCCCCACCCCTAGGATTTCCAGTCTTCCAGCCCCACCACCACCTCCATCCTCCTGCCCCAACTCATAAATCTGCCCAACCCATCCCTCCTGCGATCCTCCCCAGCTTCATGCTCGCCCACTCTTTCTGCCATCCTCCCCATCCACCTCCTCTGTGGTCCTCAGATTTCCATTTTCCCCTATGCTCCTTTGCTATTCTTTTAGACACATGATATGGCCATCCTTCCGTCCTCCTGTATCTGCCTCTCCTCCTCCAGATCACTCAGCCCCCACCCACCCCAGCATTCAATCCTCCTGCCCTCCTGCTGTCCTTCCAGGATTTCTCACAGCCCCATACACAGCAGGATCTCCTGCGGCCTGCTACCCTAACCCAAGTCTCTGCTTCTCCCGTCCAGTCTTTGTGTCCCTCCTCAGCCTCTTGACCACCGAGTCTCTTGAGCTCCCCAAAGGCACCTGTACTTTTCCTGAGCCTCCAAAACATGCCCTGATACTGGCACCCTCCCCGAGACACCTGCCCTCTAGTCTAGTTATCTTATTCTTGCACAGAATCTTTTATCCACCCTTGATTTCCTGTTCTCCTTGTCAGCCTACTCCCTTCCCACGTCCTCCTCTATCCCCTACCTGGTATCCCACCCTACACCAGATCCTCCTTCCTGTACTCTGCGCTTCAACCATGACTGGAGTAAACTAACCTCTTCCAGGTTATTAAAAATTCACCATGTTGAAAATTTAAAAAGATGGATGTGGATGGAGGCTTTGCCTGCACGTGTTCTGAACACCAAATGCATGAATAGTTCCTGGGTGGGGGTGAGAAGATGGTATTGAACCCCTGGACCTGGAGTCAAAGATGGTTGGGAGTCTTCATGTGGGTGTTTTGAATCAAACCTGTGTCCTCTCTAAAGGAACAGGAAGTTGTCGTGACTGCCGAGCTATGCCTCCAGCTTCAAACTCCCCCAGTCGGTCTGAACTTTTGGCCCTATCCTGCAGCCATCTTTCTTGTAGTAGGAGCCCATCTTTCCCTAAGCTTTCTGCCGTATACAAAACTCTCTTCACCTCCCCTGGGATAGCTGACCTCCTCAGCCTGACAACCAGGCCCTCCTAACAAAACCCTCATTTTTCCTGCCCACATCCTCTCCCTTACTTCCTACCATGCCTTGCTTGCGTCCACACATGCCTGCCCTCCTCTCTAGCCTTCTTTCCGTCTCTCCTGCCATGCTGCCATTCATCTGAGCCTCTTTCTTCTCTCCCCAGCTTGAACTTTCTCCCAGGTTGCCACTTTCCGCCATCCTTCCACCCCATTCTTCCTTCCACTCCAGCCTAGTGGCTAATTTCTCTGCTTTAATATCCTCCCAGGAGAACCCAATCCTGCCTTCTCTTCAGACTCCTCACCTCCTGGTACAACACCTGACCTCTGTTCCCTTTGACCTTTTGTTACCCTGCCCTTCTGCTATTCTGCCCCCCTCTCCAGCACTCTGCCCTCCCCCAGTCATCTACTTTTCCATGAGCCTTCTTTTCTGCTTCCTGGCCTTTGCCTTCTTCCCTCCAAGCCTTCCAGTGTCTGAATCTCCTGCCTCACGTGCCAGTCTTCATCCTATGAATGACTACCTCAGCAGCCATTCTGTCCCACAGCAGACTTTCTGACTTTTCCTCAGGATTCTGCACCTCTATGAACTCTCTGTACACCCCCCCCCCCCCCCCACAGCCTCCAGAGGCCCTACCCTCTTGCCTTCCATTCTGGTAACCTACGCTCACACAGGCCACAGTGCTATCCTCCTTCTCGGCTCTGCTCCCTCTATAAACCCTAACCACCTCTGGCCTCCTAGGCACACACTGAGCCTCCTGTCCTCCTGAGTAGAGTCTTGCTGTCCTCACAGGACTTCTACTCTCCTTTGAGATCTGCCTACACCGCCCCAATGCCTATACTGCTTGCTTCCCTCAGCCTCTAACAAACAAGTCCTGAAACCTTAGCCCTCCACCCCAATCATTTGTCCTCAAGCCACCGAGCCTCCGGCATTTCAGCCCACAGATGGTGGTCTTTACCCAGGCAGTCATAGCCAACTGACCTACTTTCTTCCTTTCTGCTCTACGGCTCCCAAGTCTAAACTGGACCTTCCTAGGTTGATACACAGAATCCTAAGCATCCTGGGACCGCTTTTAGAGCAGTGCCCTACTCTCCCCAAGGACCTCTTCCATCCTCCAAGCCTTCTCACTTGCCCCAGAGTCCTGCCCTCTATCAAACATTCTACCCTGGGACTGAACATTTCCAGTCTTCCAGATTTCTGTCATCACCCACAATCTCGCAATCCTACCAACAATACCAGCACATGCCCTGTCCCTTCTGCATTCCCCTGTAGTTTCTTGCAATCCCTGTTTCTCCTGCCACAAACCCAACTGCCTGCTAAAATATTCCCCCAGGCTTCTGCTTTCCCTATTCTGATTCTGATTCTTCTATTATCCTCTAGCACTATCCTCTGCCTTCCCATATCCTCATACAATCCTCAGGAACATATGCTTCTCATTCCCAGCCTACAACGCTACTGATATTCTCCCTGTCGAGGACCAGCTTCAACTGGATTCACACGTCCCAGGGTAGAAGCATGGGGATTAGAATTATGAAGCAAAAAAGAACAGAGATAAGAGAGAAATAAGAGACAAAACACAGAACAGCATCAGGCAGGACATTATGTGAATACTGAATCATCTCCTTGTTTTCCACATGTCTTTTTATACCTTTCTCCAAAAGTGGGGAGACAACAGACTTCGTCAACATGTTACAAGGAATAAACAGAGCATCTCTGACTTTTGGTCAAGATGGAGCTGGTACACCTGTATCCTCAAAATACTAAATAATCACTCTAGGTCAGGACCTCTTGTTTTGTTCCCATTTGTTGTCAACAACTTGGAAAGAGCAAAACAAGCTCGAACTCTCTGACCTCTGGTCAAGGTGGGCCAGACTCACATCTGTGGACCCAGACACCTCCGTAGTCCACTTAACCTCCTCAGGACCTCCTGGAGTCTACTACCCTTGCTCCAATTCTCCTCTCAAATTCTTGCCCAGACTTTGTGCCCCTTTATAGCTTCTGGATCTACCAAGGGGGCATTTTGCCTTCCTCAGGAGATTTCTTTGCCCAATCCCAAGCTTCCAATTCATGCTATCCCTGGAGCCCTCTCCTCCACAGGCAACTCTAGGCTTACTAGGTTCCCATAATGTTCTAAACTGCGTGAGACTTGTTCCTCTTCTCATTTCTCCAGATCATCCTTTATCTGCTTTTGAAAAGAACACCATAAAACAGTTCCACACTCCAGTACTTGGTGCTTCGACATTCAGAGGCACAAACTAAACTCTATTTTTTTTTTTAAAGCAAGAATTCCTCACTCTTCAAAATCATGAATTTTTCTTCAACGGCCACTTTGCCTATGTGCACGACCTTAGCAGCAAGTACACAAATGGTCCCAGGATAGTGTGTAAAACATCACTCGCTCCTCTGGGACGAGGATAGTGTGTAAAACAGCACTCGCTCCTCTGGGACGAGGATAGTGTGTAAAACAGCACTCGCTCCTCTGGGACAAGGATAGTGTGAAAAACAGCACTCGCTCCTCTGGGACAAGGATAGTGTGTAAAACAGCACTCGCTCCTCTGGGACGAGGATAGTGTGTAAAACAGCACTCGCTCCTCTGGGACGAGGATAGTGTGTAAAACAGCACTCGCTCCTCTGGGACGAGGATAGTGTGTAAAACAGCACTCGCTCCTCTGGGACAAGGATAGTGTGAAAAACAGCACTCGCTCCTCTGGGACAAGGATAGTGTGTAAAACAGCACTCGCTCCTCTGGGACGAGGATAGTGTGTAAAACAGCACTCGCTCCTCTGGGACGAGGATAGTGTGTAAAACAGCACTCGCTCCTCTGGGACGAGGATAGTGTGTAAAACAGCACTCACTCCTCTGCTGTGAGCCCCATGTGGATTCTTCGAATCAAACTTTGGGCCTATGGAGGAGCAGAGAGTTGTCCTGAGTGCTGAGTCAGATGTCAGGTCCCAGACTCTCCCGGTCTGTCCTCAAGCAGATACAACCGACTCCCATTTGTCTGTGAACCTCTGCCTGCTCTGCTACGTGTCTTTTCCTCCACTCTTCACCCTGATTCACTCAGCCTCCAGGCTAAGTCCTCCTTCTCCTGCCGCCCGCATCGCTTCCTGCTTACCTCACATAATCCAGTCCTCCTGTCTAGGCCTCTGCTATTTCCATCCTACCATCCACGCAGCTTCCTGGGATCCTACAGAGAGCTTTCCGGTCTCTTCTCAAGCTTCCTGCCCCTACCCACTTTGACCCTTCCTCTAGACTGGAACCCTCCCCAGCATCCCTCATCTGCATCGTTCTTATAAATCCTGCTTAGTGCCTACACTCCCTGGTTCATGACCTCCTCCTGAAACATGCCGTGTGCTTTTCTCTCAGACTTCTGTCTCATGACCAGGGCATCAAACTCTCCTGGTCAGATTGCTTCCCATCTCCTAGAACCCACTCTCTGTTGCAGCCCTGTCCTCCTGATACCCTGATATTTCTTGAGCACTGTGCCCCTTATCTCTATCTCCCCAGTCTCCCATAGGCTTTTCTTTTCTCTGGCCCTTGCGTACTACCCTGTCCTGGCCAGCTAGGCTTCTCATATACCTGACCTTCCGCCTTATCCCCCTCCCCAGGCTTTTTGTCTTCCCTGTGAGTGTCCTGCCCTCCTCAACAGCACTTTGATCTCAGACAGTCTCTTAATTTCCAACCAGGCTTCCATGCTTCTGCCAAAGCCTGCTCTTGCTCACAGATGCCTAAGGCCCCAGAAACTTGTCCCCCACTCTGGGGACCTGTGCTCAGCCTGCTCTCCTCCCTTTCAATATCCTGTCTTCCCTTAAGACTCCTAGGCACTCCCTGAGCCTCCTGTCCTCCTGAGCAGTCATGCCTTCATCCCCAGACTTCTCCCTTCCTTTCCAGTCTCCCTACATAGCCTGCTCCCTACCATTCTGTCTTACTTCTGCCTCTGAACCATGACTCCGGAGGCCCATTCCTCCTCCCCAGCAATTTGCTCTGTTACTCCCGAGCCTCCAACATTTCAAAACGAATGCGGGTCATTACCCAACCAGCCACCATGTCCTCAGGCAAATGACCTCCTCTCTACATTTCTGCCCTCCACTGGCTAAGCCTCCACTGGAACGCCATGGCTGGGGATCCAGATTCTTAAACACCCTGGGACGGCTTCTGGAACTCAATGCCCTACTCTCCCCCAGGAGCTCCCTTCCCGCCCCATTCTTCTCACTTACCCAAGACTCCTATCCATTCTTGAGATTCCCACTCGAAGGTGCAGCATTTCTAACCTTCCAGACTTGTGCCATCACTTCTACCCCCTGTCCTCATGACATCTGCCCACCCAGTCCCTTCTAGCATTCGGCCTTACATTTCTTGCAATCCCTGCCTCCTGCCCTCCTCCCTATGGTCCAACTAACATAGGCCCCAGGCTTCTGTTTATTGCTGTCCTCATTCTCCTCTCTTCCAGCTCCCTATGCTCAACATCTTGAACCCTTTTAGCATCTCCAGATCATTCGACCCTCATCCCCAGCCCACAGCTCTCCTGATAGCTTCCCTGGGCTACTCATTCACTCATGTCGCTAGGGACCTCCTGAAACCTGCCATCCACAGCCACAGTCTCCTGTCCTCCTGCTCAGACTTTTTTAGAGACGGGGTTTCTCTGTGTAGCCATAGAAGTCCTGAAACTTGCTGTGTAGACCAGGCTAGTCCTAAAACTCAGACATCTACTTACCTCTGCCTCCCGAGTGCCGTGATTAAAGGTGTGCACCACCAATCCCAGCTCCCTCCACTACTTTTTAACCTGCTAATAGACAATTGGAACTCAACACAAGACTTCTTTGCCCAAGCACCGAGATTCCACTTTCTGCTTTGACCCTGAAAGAGTCCTCTATGGGTACCTTCGGTCCTCCCTACTCTAAGCCTTTCACCTTGCTATAACACTGCAACCTGCCCCCTACTCCCTTCCTTCTACTCCAACTCCCCCCTTTCCACATCCTCTGCTAAACCCTATTTAGAATCCGCCCTCACCAGAACCTCCCTCCAGTACTCGGATCTCCATCTATTGCATGTGTAGGCTAAAACCTTCCCTAAAGGGAGGGGAGAGGCAGGGAGGGGAGCAGAGAAAAATGTAGAGCTCAATAAAAATCAATTTAAAAAAAAAAACCTCCCCCTAGAATCATTGCACATTTTCTATGAATGCCTGTGTGTATGTTGTAAGCAGCAACTGCATCTGTAACCCAGCATAACCCTAGCTATCCTGTCATCGACCTAGCCTTCTACCCACCCTCTCAAACTCCTGAGTTGCTCTGTTCTCCTAGGAGAACCCCAAGTGTCCCGTCCTGCTTAGTCTCACCATACCCCTCAGACTCCTCTGTCCTTTCCAGTCTCCCTACACAGCCCTGATAGCTAGACTTCTCCTTTACCTCAGTCTCTGATCCAAAATTCCTAAGAATCTCGATCCAGATGGTCGCCTTTACCCAGTCATCTGCACTGCCCTTGGCCTTCTGACATACCTTCTATTCTCTATCTGTTAAGTTTCAATTGGATCCCCTGGTACTCAGATTCTAAGTGTCCTAATCTGCATCTGGTCCTCAGTGACCTACTCTTCCAAGAAACACATTTCTATCCTGTTTTTACCAGGAGAAGGCTTCAACCCCTATCCCCACACCTAGCATTTCCAATCTTCTTGATTTTGACAATCACTTCCCATCTTTGGCCCCATCCAAGACATCTGCTTAACCCTCTTCCTCTAATTCTGTCTTAATTTTTTAGCAATTCAACTGTGTCTCCTGGTCTCCTCCCCACCATCCTCTTAATAACTTCCTCAGTCCTCTGCTTCTTCTTCCCTTCCTTCCCTTATGTTTTAAACCCCTATCCTCCTTATCCTTATGTTGTCCCAGAACCTCATTCTCTCCTCAGGAGCATATACCCCATTCTCAGCTTCATCCCTCATGATGTCATCTCCAGTCTGCTCACTGCCCTGTGTCTCTGCGGACTTCCTGGAATCTGCTACACTCCTCATGAGCCTTACAGTGTTCAGCATATTGCCTATCCTCCTGACCTGACTTTGTGTACGTCTCCAGTCTTTAGACTTCCCATGAACCTCTTTTCCCAGGATTCTCAATTTCCAGAGCCTCTGGTTCCACTCACTAGGAGTATACAGCAAATAGTTCACCTCTTCCCAGGTCTTCTCCACTCTTAGGATACTCTAACCATTTTCCTCACTAGCATCCTCTTTGTGTGTCTCCTGACACTTCTATTTGTCCCTCTTCCCTAGTCTCCTGTCACCTCCATCTTGTCCTCAGCTCCATCTTCTTTCCACCCCATCCTTCTAATGCCCTCAAATCTACCTGTATCCTAAGCCCCCTTCAGTATCTGGCCTCTTCCCTTCACCTCTACCCTGTCCCTGAGCTTCCTCCTCTCTTCCCTAAACTTCTGTTGTCCTGCTGACCATTATGCCCTTTTAGGATGCTTCCTTCTCTCCTCCTCTTCATCTACATTCTATTCTCCTCTATTCTACCACCAACCTCACCATCTCTCCCTCCTCTTCAGTCACCTGTATGAATGTTAAACCTCTTGTAGCCTTACCTACTCACCCTAGGCTCCTTTTTGCTTTGTCACCATGGTTCTGCCCTTCTGCCCAGACTCTTAAGTTCTTCCTGAACTTTTGTCCTTTCCATTTTTCTGTCCTCCTCTTCATCCCCCGATGTTTGCCCGAGTCTTCTGCCCTGCTCCCTCACCTTCCTCATCCTGCTTCTTAGTTTCCCTCCTACTATCCTCTCCAGGTGTTGCTCTCTCCATCTTACTCTTAGGCTGAGTGTGTGACCTCCCTCCTCAGGCATCTAGAACCCTTGAGTCCTCACTTCTCTTCTCTACCTTTCTATGTCTGTATACCCTCTCCCCTCCCTGGAGTCCTGTCACTCCCTATTTTTACCCTCCACATTGAAGTCCCTACCCTACACAGCATCCTCCTGCCCAGCTCTTAGCTCTCCTTGGATTCTCTATCATCCCCTAATGTCCTTCATCTTTTCCTGGGCTTTCGGTCCCCACCAGCTTCCTACCCTCACTCTGTGCCTGTTGACTTCCTTCCAGACTCCCACCTTCCCCTTTAGCCTCAGGTCCTTCTTCATGTCCTTCTCTATAAACTTCTATTTCCTCCCAATCTCTTGACCAGTATCTGCCTCCTGCTCTGTAACTAATGTTCTTAGATACCCTCACAGCTTCCTGTTCGCCTGCCTCATCATCCTCATCCTTCCTTCTCTCAGTCCCATGCCTTCCCCTAAGGGGCTTATTCTCCTTCCCTCCAATCCTCTCCCCTGCCTTCCTCTGTCTCTCAGCACCTGCTCTCACTCTGATTCCTTCCCTCTGCCTGGCCTTCCTGTCTTTCTCCAGGTCTTCTCTCCTCAGATCCATCCTTCTGCTCTCATCTACCCACCCATCTTACTCCTGACATCTCTGCTCCTTATTCCTTCTCCATGATCATCTTGCACTCCTCATCCCTAGGCCTTTCTTTAGTCTACAAACATACCATATGCCATGGGCTTTGTCCTCATCTGCAGCTATCTACCCTGAGCCAGTGTGTGTGTGTGTGTGTGTGTGTGTGTGTGTGTGTGTGTGTGTGTGTGTGAATGTGTGTGCCTTCCCCTCTGTGATTATCCCCAACTGTGGTGCCTTTCACCCTGCCATCCTGCCCTCTATCAACCTCTTAACCACTTTCAGAAACAGGCCCACCTCCAGGACTCTTTCTCTCCTCTGTATACTGAGTTCTCCCCCCTACACACACACACACACACACACACACACACACACACACACACACACACACACACACACACATTCTAGTGCCTAGCTCCACATTTTCTGACTATCTTTTGAGCATCTTGCTTTCTCCTCCACTTCCTATCCTAAAGTGAAACATCTTCAGTGTCCTACCCACCCTTTGAGGCTCCATGTTGCTGTCCTTGTTCTATAATTCCAGCTCTCACCAGGAACCTCCCCTTCTCCTCTAGCCCCTTGTCTTTCTCTGGATTATAACAATCCTTATCTCCTCCCTTACCCTGTCTTGCCTCTAGCTTTCTGCTCCTCTTCCCCAGATTTCTGCCCTCCCCAAGCCTTCTATCTTCCCCTAACCTTCCATTGTCCTTTAGCCATCTATTTCATTCCTGATTTCATCCTGAGCTCCCAGCCCCCCTCCTCAGCCTTCTGGGTCCCCCAGACCCTTACAGTGCCCCAAGCCTCTGTCCATATTTCACCTTTCTCTCACGTCTGCTACCTTCTCCAGCTTCTGCTCTCCTTTACACTCCTCTCCCCACTCCCACACTTTCTCAGACCCCACCCCAACTCCTGCAGTATTCCTTAGCTTCCTGCATACTTCTTAGGCCTTCTGCCCTCCACAATCCCCTCCTTCCCTCTGGCCATAATTTCTTCCTCAATAGACTTACACCGTGTAACATCATAACCTCCTATTAACCTTCTGCCCTCCTCACCTACCATCTGCCCTTCCCCCACCCACTGGCAGTCCTCACCAGCCTGATGCCTTGCTTTCTCCTTCCTCCCAAGTCTCCTTCCCTACCTAGTCTTCTGCCTCTCGCATCCTTCCTCGTTCTGCCCTCCTCTCCATGTGTCCTTCTCTCCAGCCTTCTCCTCTCCAGCCTCTTGGCCCCTTCCTCCTGAAGTCTCCCCATCCCTTCCCAGCTCCCAGCTGTCCTTTCAGCCTATGCCTCTGTCTCAGCCTTCTTTCTGCCTTCACTCAGCCCTGCTCTTCGTCCCCAACCCAGCCTCATACCCTCCACGACACTGCCTTCCTCATCATGGGCTGTCCTCATGTGCCCCCACCATTCTCTTCAGTCTGCTATGTTCCTTCTCAGCCCCCCGCCATGTTCCCTATCCTTCTGCCCTAGCCCAGATACCCATTCCCCCCTCCAGCCTGTTGTTAACCCCAAATCCTTCTGTCCTCCCCAGTCTTATGAACCCACCTGTTTCTTGTCCAGCTTACCTTTTCTCTGTCTTCTGTGTTGCCCATCAGACACCACCTTCCCTTAACAGTATGGCCGTCGGTCCTGACCCTCTTCCCTCCCTAGCATATGTCCCTTAGCTCTGCCTGCCTTTTTCTCAGCCTCCTACAGCCTCTGAGCCAGCTGCTCAGTCTAACAAATTCATAGGGTCTTCTGACCCTTCTGACCTGGCTCGGGTACTGTATTCCTGATTCTTTGGCTCTCTTCCTCAGTCTCCCAACCTTCCTCTGTGTCTCCGGCCCTTCTTCTAAACCTTCTGTTCTCCCCCAGCTACCTGTCTCATCTCTGACTTCCCCTACCTGCCTCTCTAGCTTTCAGGCCCACTCTATGACCCTCCTGCCCTCCTCACAGTACAACCTTTTCTTGAGCCTCCTGCCCTTTTTTAGAGTCTTCCACATGGCCCATCCTCCGATCATTCCCCACTCTACCATCCCCCAGCCTGTTGTCACCCTTCCCAGAATCCTACAACCCCTGAGCTTCCTACCTTCTACACCACTCTTCTGCTCACCTCCCCAGCCTTCAGCCATTCCTACCTGAACTCCTAGTGTCCCCACGAGACTCCTGAGTATCTGCTCAGCTTTTTGTCTTTCTCCTGAACCCTCTATGATTCCCAAGGTCTACAGTACCCCCACTGGAGCCTCCTGTACTGCTGTACAGCACCCAGGAGTCTCCTGTCCTGCTCCTGAAGCTTCTACCCTACCACAAAAACTTCCTGACTTTCTCTAGTCTCCCACAATGCATGTGAGCCTCATGTCACCTTTCCTGCCCTCCTGGGTGCCCTTTTCCTAGTCCCCACAAGGGTGTCTCTCGCATTCTTGCTGTCTGACCTCCCCCAGCCTGAGCCTCCTGCCCTCTTGCTAAGCCCCACTTCACCTCAGCCCTAGGGGTCCTGGCTTCTCTGGTAACCCCTCAGAATGGAGTTCTGAGAGAACAGAGGTAAAGTCATGAGAGAAAAGCAGGCATCCAGCTCCAGCTTGTGGCAGGTGGTTCATTTTGTCATGAGTTCTTCGCATGCTCCCAGCCAGACAGCAGTAAGGACTTTACCACCTACCTGCTCCTGCAGACGGATCTCTGGGCTGCACAGAGTGGCCTGCAGAACGTTCTTGCATTTCCCCTTTCTCTTCAGGCTCAATTTGAATTAAACACATTGAGTCCAGACCCTGGAATGAAAGAGAAGCCTCAACTTCAGCTTCTTTCTCTGAACACTGGATGAGAACAACTGGAACATCCTGGGCCTGGCTCTACTGTTGCCCACTTGGTGTGGGGGGAGCAGAGGGTGGTGGTTCTGTCAACGGTGGTCTAGGAGGAGGCTCTGAAGCTGCAGTTTCCCTGATCAGCTCTCTGGATGGCCCCTGCTGGGCTTGGACAGTGCTGTCTTGCACCTCACCCACTTCCCCACACTACGTACGGTATGGCACCTGAGAAAAACAGGAGGCATCCAGGCAGTATTTGGTGTACTGAACTCGAAGATTTTCTTTTAACTTTAAGAGACAACAACATGTGGCAACATCAGAAACGGCATCTCTGACCAGACAGTGCTGGCAGCGCAGAGTTCATCACACATGGAAATGTATGGCCATCCAGGTCCAGTCTCTGAGCTGATTGAAGCTCTTCTGCTTGCAGTACAGACTGCAAGGAGATAAAGTGCATCACGACCCCATCACACACTGTGGAGGAAGAAAAGTAGCCAAGGGGGCGGGGAAAACAGAGGCTCACAGACTACTCAGGGCTAGAATTGGACAAGAACACAAAGCAGAGTCCTAGTTCTACCCGCATCTACTGGCCCAGAGTCCAGTCCATTGCCAGTGCCTCCGACCTCACACCATAGCCCATGCCTGGACATGAGCAGGGAGGGGCTTCCTGGAGCAGGAAGTCTAAGAAGGCAGGGCCTCCATCTCCATACTCATTTCTCCCAGTAGGTCAAGGTCCTTATTCGACAGGAAGCCCAGTATACCTGTGAAGCTCCTCCTCAATCGTGCAATCTGCAGTGTAAACACGTTCACAGACATGTATTTATACACACACAAAGCGCTCAGTGAAACTTGGCAGAACAGAGTATCAATCCTGAACTGTGGGAAACAGCAGGGGGCATGTAGTAGCCACCATTCAGTCTGTGTACCTGAAACGAGAGATATGGAGATCTTCCTCTGGGTCCTTGACTCTTAGTGGGCACCCAGGCCACGCTGTCCCTGGGGCCACCTAGCGTCTTGGAGGTTTCCATCCTGAGAACCGGATACATGGACCTTGAGCTATCGCTGCCAGAAGAACTGAGGGAAATAGGAGATGGGTGTCCCTTCGGTCATTCCTGGTCATTTGGGCACCCCACCCAAAGCCCCCTGTACTGTCCTAACCGCATCAGTATGATATCGCATGTGATTCCAGGGATGGAGCCCTAAGGCTGAGAACACAGAGATGGGGTGGTGCCAAAGCTCTCAACATCTTCACTTTTCTGGTAGCAGCCCGATCCTAGGAACCACAATGCCATCATCACCAGCTCAGAGGTCTGCAGCACAGAACTGCTCAGGAGCCCATGGTAAGCTCTAGAGAGGTGGGACATTTGGCTCTGTTGAGAGTAAATGGCTTACCAGGGGGTTGAGATTCTATTACTAGGTCCTCCACCACAGCTATTCCTGTCTTCAACATGACTTTCCATAGCACACTCCAAGGAAAGGCAGATGCCCAGCTTCCCTAACCAACGGTCTCTCTTTCTCCCTAGGTGCCCTGGCAACTCTCTACTCCCCCCCCCCCCCACAACACCGACCTTCCAGGTCGTGAAGAAGACTGCAGAAGGGGTGGGGGAATGAAGGTCCAGGGCAGGCTGAGCCCCCCCCCCTTCTGTGTGTAACAAGAGCAAACCAAGCCCGGTACTTGAGCACCATTGTGTTCATGAGATAAGGGAATATGTCTCCCTCACAGTGTTGCTGGGAGATATCAGTGCCCGAGGTACACTGGCAACTTTTCTATGGCTGGGCCAGAAAGCCTGAGCAACCCCACCATTCTCTAGGCCTCTACCAGAAAGGCCCTTCCTCTTCTAGGCAGGTTCTTCACTCAGCTACTCCCCGGGCTGCTCAGGAACAGAGGCAGGCATCTCTACATAGGGATCCATCTTGAAATGATGACAGAAGGGAGACATCACCCAGAAGACCAAGGCTTGAAAAAAAAGCCTTCAGAGTTGGCTTCCTGTGCACTCTGCTTCTCCACCCTATCCCGACAGCAGATGCTTGCTGCTGGAATCCTTCCCACTTCCCCAGATCCTGTGGCACACAGCTGCCAGGCTGCTCATGGCTGGAAGATGGGCTTCTGGGTCTCACCAGTGTCATCGCAGGTGCTGCTGGACAGACAGGGAGGATGGGAGAAGCAGGCTGTGGGGGAAAGAGACGATTGTAACCAATATTTCCTGTTCTTTCCTGTCTGCAGATGCAGAGAGCCTCAGGAATGCCCCAGACTGGGTTAGGGGAGCAACAGGGAGAGCAGGGGGAGCAGGCTGAGGACTGTCCCCTGCCCCATCTCCAAGAGTGCAGGAGGCAGTCTGGAGAAGGGCTGCACAGAGCTGCAGAGACTAACCTTGGGCCTGCATGCAAAGAAGGGGACAGACCTGAGGTTTGGTTCAGAAAAGAACTGTCCATTTTATCTGACCACCTGACATAGGGAGACCTTTGGACAAATATTTCCTCTTCTAGCACCTTCCTGGGGGCTCACTGGCCCAATTCACTCTGTCATTCGGGGTTCAGGTTACATCTTAGGAGGCTTCTACAAAAAAAGAGGGGGGGTAGAGAGAGAGAGAGAGAACTTGAGGCCTGGAAGATGGGAGGGGCTCCCTGTCTGTGTGTTGGTGATGAGCTGACCCTCCAAGATGTCATAGCCACCCAATACCCTATCATGGGACCACCACCAGAGACACGGGATAGCCTTGCCTACCTTTTCAGTTTCCAAGCTTGGCTACGCAGCAGGTGTGCCATGGCGTATTCCCTATTTCCACAAACGAGTTATACCCACCAGACCCCATTTCAACCTGTTCGTGCCTACCTTCCTGCACAGGGCCTGGTAAATCCTGCGGTAGCACCCCCTCTTTCGGGTTTTCCCTCTTTCTGGTCAATCGGAGGCAACAGGTTTGCCAGACTCTGATGATTCTCTGGATGCCGCGGAAAATGACTAGGCTGTTAAGTTTTTTTGTTTTGTTTTGTTTTTTGTTTTATGTGGTATGGGATGCAGTACTGTGGCCCTCCGCGGAGGCCTAAAATGGAGGGACCCAGGCAGTTCCGTCTGCACCCCCCCCCGCGGTCTCTAGGCACTGAGCGGCCCCACGGTCCTTCATGCGTGGCGCGGGGGTGGCGTGGGTGGCGCTCTCCACCAGTGGCCGCCGTTGTGGCTGGCGATGGCTCACTCGATCCGCACCTGCAGGCGGACGTTGAGCATCTCCGAGGCCACCATATAAAAGTAGGGGAAGTTTACACACAGCCGCCAGGCCAGGTCGAAAAAGGTGAGCAGCGTGCGCGTGAGCCCCTTGGAGAAAGCGCTGTAGGGGCCGCGCATCGCCGCCCAACGCGACAATCGCATTGCCAGGCCGAATAGGGCCGCAGCCGCAGCTGCAGCTGACAGGGCCGCAGTCACCGCCATCGGCCTGGCTCACTCTCTCACCTGCCACAAAGCCAGCCCAGGGCGTCACCTGGAACCATCCCACGCTGTAGGCAGCTGTGCCCTCGGGCTCCCGGGTCCCTGCAGCACCCAGTGCTCCACCTACCACCCTGCAGCCTCAGTTGCTTCTGGCCTTCCCGCCAGACCCGCCGCTTCTAGGCTCCGCCCCCTCGCCGCAGGCTCTGGGATGATTGAGATGGAGACCCTGCAGCAGGCTCACAAACTAGCCTCAGAGGTGGGTTAAATGCCTAGCCCCCCTGCACTCTGAGACCAAGGCCTGGACAAGCTGGTTTAGGGACCCCGCCTCTCGTTCCTAATGGCAAGGTCTCTGTTGAGCCCAGGCCCCCTCACTAGACCACTGTGATCCAGCCCCACACAGTATGAGTTCATCTTCACCTCCTTCCTGGTTGCTCAGTGCTTATTCCTGAGGACCAAGTGAATTAGAAAGTGCTAGTGCCAGAGTTGGCTCCTCTGAATCCCCTAGGATAATGGAAGTGTAGTAGGTTTCAACCACTTTGCTAATGTTGTACAGAAACCATATCCAGAAGCCCCTGCCTATGCACACCTTCATCCTTCTTCCCCAGTTTCCTCAGGATTATGTGGCCAACCAAAACCACGCACCTTTCTTGAATTCAAATAGAACTGTAACTGTACCATGGAGTGCTACGAAACCTATATTCAAGTATTATTTTCTATTATATTTACTGGTGCTGTGTATTTCTGTTTGCAAATTCCAACATAGCCCGTGGATTTCTAAGAATGCCCCCTTTAAACTGTTTATCCTGGTAACTAAGCAACTTTGTCTTGAATTTACATTTGCTCCTTGTTTATGACCCCTGACACAGTAGTGTGCTTAAATGCCCTTATTTTTTTCACCTGGCTTTATGATATGTAAACTAAACTAAACCAAGCTAGACCAAATACAATGAAAGCCCTACCTATTTAATGAAGCAAGAAATCCTCAGGCTTCTGTATGATTATAAATTTAAAAGCAGTCACCTTATTGCCTTTTAAGATTTTACAAGGAAGTTATACCTGAGTATTCCTCTCAAAATGCCTGTTCACCATCACGTCCCTTCCTGAACAACTGCTTGCGGGGACCAGAACATTCACATATATTTGGATCATTGTCCTTTTTTCTTGGTCGAGATTTTTGTTGTTGTTGTTTTGCTTTTTAAGGGAAACCTGAAACATTAAAGAGATAGTACAGCAGGACAGATCCACCATCCACGCTCCTGTCTGTTCCAAAACACATCATGACTACAGTCTTTGAGAATTAAGGGTAAATATGGACAGTCATGGGAAAAAAAGATTAGAATTTGTGAAAAACGGATCTGCCCTTAAAATGTCAAAATAATAATGTCCTTCTTTGAAGAAAATATTAAAGTGAGTAAAAAATAAGGATGAGTATAATGGACTTTCTTCTGGGTTTTTAAAAGTTTATTTATTTTATGTATGTGCATAGGTGCACACCTGTGTGCGTTTATCATGCATCAGGCATGTGCCTAGTGCCAATGAGGCATGCTGATGGAGGCCAGAGGATGTGAATGCACTGATGTGGGTTCTTGGAATCAAACCTGGGTCCTCATGAAGATCAGTAAGCATTCTTAACTGCTGAACTTTTTCTCCAGCCCCCTTAATGTGTTTTCAAAATTAAATTTGAGAGTGAAAAACCTCAAAAAGTAAATGCCAGCTAATGTAATGCTCTCCTTCTGCAGCTAAAATACTTAGAAATGTATTTTTAAAAAGAGGTTAAACAGACCTAAAAAGAGTGATACTTCTAGATTGCTGGGAACGATTTAAAATGCCAATGTTAGCAGAGTGCGAGAAGTTAATATGTAGATTGTAATACCTGTAGCGGACACTGAAATTGACTATATTAAATGCATTATACAGCAGTACAGATAAATAACAATGAAAATTTAGAAGTATTCATGTAATCCACAGTAGGGGAAGAAAATAGGAAAAGGAGAAAGAAACAGAATTAAGAGACAAAGATACATTAATATGTCTTAGTTAAATCCTATCAATACTCATTTAAATTTTGTTTTTGAGACAGGGTCTCACTGTGCAGTCCTGGCTGACCTGCAATTATCTATGAGAACCAGGCTGCTCTCAAACGAGGAAAAATGCCCCTGTCTCCTGAGTGCTAGGATAAAAGGTGTACCCCCACCGTGCTCTAAACAGATCAATTAGAAGACCGAGATTATCAGAGTAGATTAAAAACTCATTTCAAAATGTTTTAAGTAACTTGAAATATTTACTTAACACAGCATAGTTAACAATTAGCCAAGAAATTGAAAAAATATGAAGTATTCAACAATTCATGAAGGGATAAACAGTGTGTGGTTCCCATATACCATAAAATATTCAGTTATTAAAAAAACAAACACGAGTATAGCAGGTGGTCATTAAATAAGGACAAGTACAATAAAATTTCAATAAACAAATCTTTAGAAAATCCACCCCAACTAGAATAAAACATCAAATATTTTTCAAAAATGTTATGCTTCAAAGAAAACAGACAAGCTTTGCAGTCACATTGTGTCCCATGAATTTTTAACCCCACTGGCCCAATGCTTCACTGCCCTATTCTGCCCAACAATTTAGGAGTGGTTGTTTAGTAAAATTCAGTTTGCCCTAAGGCTGGAGCTTCAAGGGAAAGCAAAGCAAACACCTGCAGAGCTTACAGGCAGAAAACACACATGCTTCAGTTAGATTAAATTTGTGGTAGAAAGGGACTTGTCGCTAAATAAAAAAAAAAAGTATTTTACTTCTCAAGGGTATAATGAAAGGAACAGTAATGAAAGCCAGTGATAACTCTAAAAGAGCTTTGTTTATGATGGACCTTATAGTCTGTCTTCCAAGATTCAACCAAATCAAATAAACCAAGCCTAGTAACATTAAAAGCAATAGCCTCAACCAATGTATGATTCAATTCCCTTATAGTTCATATTCTATTTTCTCTTTCTCAGACCTTACAAACACTGATTTGTATTTCAATAGGATTTATTTATTATAGAACTTTCTTTATACACTAAAAATTAAATCATAAGGGAACATGTGATTAATACACTGCTCCATTTTTAAAAATCATTATACATCCAAGCATGCCGGAAAATACTTTTAACCTCAGTATTCAGGAAGCGGAGGCAGACAGAACTTGGTGAATTCCAGGCCAAGAGGGTGGTCTATACAGACTGTCTTAAAAAATAAAAATAAAAAATAGTTTTTAGATGGTTTTGACTGCTGTGGCCCATCATCACTGCTTTCTATCTGTACAATAACTGCTCTTCCCTTAATTTGCAATTTTAAGAGAGCAGTTATGAATGGAAAACTGTATATTATGTCCTGTTGTTACACATTTTTTCTTATCATGGAGAAGTGGTTAATGATAAAGAACTGCTCTCTTTTCCCTTCATTTCCTTTCTCAGTAAGAGGGTGTCCGTTTGTTGCCCAAATGCCAAATTTGTATTTTTGATACCCTTACTGCCAAACCTAATGACCTGAGTTCAATCCCAAGGACCCTCATGGTGGGAGAAAATCAGCTTCTGCAGGTTAGGTCATCCTCTGACCTCCACAGGCACGCAGTGTGCACACACATATGTGCATGCAGATGCACTAAATAAATGGATAAATAAAGTTTAAAAGAATGAAGAAATATCAGATTGAGAGCTCATGATACCTTGCTTACATTTATCTCCTTGGTGTTAAAAAAATGAACCCTGGCAGAACCCCTACAAAACTCCCTATGAAATTGTCTGTGATGTAAGCAGCTACGGCGCCTGTTAGGCCACTCGTCAAAGTGCCCCCCAAAACCCACAGGACAGGACTTCTGGCAGCAATTGTAAGCGTGAGCACCAAGCACTCAGGGGTAACATGATTTTTTTAAATTACTATTTATTCATGTATGTGTGTGTGTGCGTGAGCGCAAGGATATATATATATATATATATATATATATATATACACATATATGTATGTATGTATAGTAGTGAAATCATCAGAGCATGCGATCACCCTACATTTAGCTTTCTGAGAAACAGTCCAAGGGGAAGGAGAGTTGCTTTAGCTGCTGTGCCATTTAAACAAGCTCAGTCACAATACGTGAGCACTGTAACTGCTTTACAACCTGCCAGCACTTGCTATTGCTCACCTTTTGAAAAATCATAAACACTAATGTAGATATGATACAGCCATCAGTGTAGTTAAGTTTTTTGTTTGTTTGGGGTTTTTTGTTTTGGTGCTTTGTTTTGTTTTCGTTTGGGGGTTTCTGTTTTTTGAAACAAGGTTTCTCTGTGTAACAGCCCTTAGTGTCCTGGAACTCACTCTGTAGACCAGGCTGGCCTCAAACTCACAGAGATCCTCCTGCCTCTACCTCTTGAGTGCTGGGATTAAAAGTGTGCACCACCACCACCTGGAGCTTTATTAATTTTTATGGCTGACTATGTTAGACACACATGGCATATATGGAATGAAAAAAATATATATTTATATACAGAAAACTCAGGCCACATAGTGGTGATGCAGCTCTTGAATTCAAGCAGTAGGGAGACAGAGACAGGTGGATCTCTGCGTTCATGGCCAGCCTGGTCTACAGCGTTCCGGGACAGCCAGGGCTCCACAGAAAATCCTTTCTCAAAAACAAACAAACAAACAAAAATACAAAAGAAGGAAAAGAAGAAAACCCGGCAATACACATTTAACTCAGTTTAGTGGCAAGTTCCTTAGCCACAGATGTGGGACCCAGAAAGGCAGAGCTCACTGTGTCACTTACTGTAAATGGTCCTCAGAACCTCCACCAGCTTAACCTCTCAAGTCAATTTGTGTTAAAGGCAGTGGTGGTACATGTCTTCCTGTTCCTGTGGACCAGCTGCCCCCACCTGGCCTTCCTCTTGAGGATGCAATAGGGGACCCCCATCTTGTGACATCAGGAAGGCAGGAAGAGCACCAGCTCTCTGGTGGTTCTGTGTAATCTAACCTGGAGTTGTAGGTGAGCGTGAGCAGAAGGGTAACTGTTTGATAGTCTGGTTAATTCCAATAGGCAATTTTTGGACACTTATAAAAGAGAACCCTAACCCCATAAAGGCTCCCTCTATCAAGATATCTCTTTCTTTCTTCTCCTTCTCTGTCCCTCCCCCAACTCAACCATCCAGTTCCCTCATGCTCTCCTCCCTTGCCCTTCCCTCTCTCCCCAAGCTCCCAATTTACTCAGGAGATCTTATCTATTTCCCCTTCCCAGGTGCATCTGTGCATCTTTCTCTTAGGGTCTTCTTTGTTACCTAGTTTCTCAGGGGTTGTGGAATGTAACCTGGTTATCCTTTTCCTCATTCCAGAGATTTTTTTTTTAGTTCCATCCATATTATGGGGTTAGGGAGAAACCTGGTGCTAGGGAAATTCCCAGGAATCCACAAGGATGATTCCAGCTGAGACTCCCAGCAATAGTGGAGAGGGTTCCTGAACTGTCTTTTCCCTGTAATCAGATTGATGACTCCCTTATCATCCTAGAGCCTTCATCCAGCAACTGATGGAAGCAGATGCAGAGATCCACAGCTAAGCACTGAGTCCAGCTCTTGGAGCTGAATGGAAGAGAGGGAGGAGAGATTATATGAGCAAAGGGCTCAAGATCATGATGGGGAAACCCACAGAGACAGCTGACCTGAGCTCATTGCCTCTGAATTGACAGTTGGGGAACCCTAACAGCATGGGACTGAACTGGGCCCTCTGAATGTCAATGACAGTCCTGTGGCTTGGGTGGTCTCTGGGGCCACTAACAGTGGGAACAAAATTTATCCCTAGTGCATGAACTGGGTTTTTGGAGCCCATTCCCTATGGAGGGATACCTTGCTCAGCCTAGATACAGGGGGAGGGGTTTGATCCTGCCTCAATGGCTGTGGAGGACTTTGTTGACTCCCCATGGGAGGCCTCACCCTTTCTGAGGAGTGGATGGGGGTTGGGTGGGGGGGAGGAAAGTAAGGGGAGCAAGAGGAGGGGAGGGAGAGGGAAGTATGGTTGGTGTGTAAAATGAAAAAAAAAATAAATTAAAAACAAGAAATAGAAAGTGCTAGTAATTACAAAGGCAGTATTACCATAGACTATTATAAACTCAAGTAGTATTCAATTTGTAATTTTTATGACAAGAGATTAAAAAATAGTTAAAATGCAAAAATTCTTCACATATAAAATCTAAATGGCCTAATAGAAATTTCTAATTGAAAGTTTGACTTAAATATATCCCCAAATATATCCCAGGTCATCTGCCCTGCTCCACACTGTTCTAACAGCACTAATTTGCACCCAGTGGAATTGGATGAGAGTCGTTGTTAACAACACCCCCCCACACACACACACAAAAGAAGAGAACCAGCCCTTTGCCACTGCAGCTGAATGTAGCGTGGCCATCTGACAAAGCAGATGAGGTCTCTTTTGAGCAGCATGTCCTGTCCAAAGCCAAAAGTTCTTAGGGGTTTTTTTCCCCTTCAAATGGAGGATTCTCCATTTTTTTTTTTTTGCCTCCTAAGTATTCATATCAGCAGAGGCTGGTCCCACCTTTCCCCTTAGCGGCCTTGCCTTTCATCACACTGCTTGGCTGGGGAGAGAGGCACATGAAAAATTTTATTTATCCATTCACCCACTGAAATAGATTCCCAGTGTAATTCTATTGCCTTATTCTTGCTTTTGTTTCCAGGGATTCCGGAGTTCTAGTCGGAAACTATTGCTTCCTTTAACATTTTGGAGCAGCAACTTGTTGCTGTAAACAAGAAGCAATGCTTGCTCCCTGGATTTTCTTCTTGTAAAAATGGTCCAATAGGATGCGGTAGCTCATGCTTGTAATCCCAGCATTCAGGAAGCTGAGGCATCCTTTAATTCCAGCACTCAGGAGGCAGAGGCAGGCAGATCTCTGAGTTCAAGGCCAGCCTCATCTACAGAGTGAGTCCCAGGACAGTCAGGGTTATTACAAAGAGAAACCCTGTCTTGAAAAGCCCACAAAAGAAAAAAAAATTTTAAAAAAGAAACCTGAGACAAGATTACCACGAGTTTGAGGCAGCCTGGGTTAGAATAAAAATCTTATCTCAAAAACAAAACTACAATAACAAGCCATGAAAATGTGTACGGGTAGAGACTATTTTGGATTGACTACTAGATCCCAACTCTATGCGATGGATAAGCTGTGAAGTCCCGCCTTCCTACTTCCCATGACTCGTGGCCTTCATTGTGTAATCTACACTCCTATTGGCTGGTTGAGCAGGCTCACTGGCGCTCCACACGCTCCACACCTGGCAGTGTTGCCCCCTGCAGTGGGAGCCTAGAGCTGGTGTTCAAAGCACGGGAGAATAGCCTCTGCGCGAGCTGCTGTGAATTCTCCCGGGAGACAGAACTAGACAAGCGAAGCCTCACTCCTGGAACCGCTTGGTACTCAAGCTTCCTCAGACATAAAACAACAACAACCATGCACCGGGTAATTTCCAAATTTCGTGCCTTCTTTCAGAGGAAAGCAGACACCGAGGAAGAGAGAGAGGAGAAGCAGAGGCTCTTGGAAGGTATTGCACTAATTCTTACCCCAAAGAGACCTTCTCTTAGACAAGTGTTCCTTCTTGCTTTGGAGACTGAAGAACTTAGAAAACCTCTCCCTGGTTTGGTAGCGCCATCTTATTGCAGTAGGGCATCCCCAGATCCTTATGCTATGCCCTCCTACGCCATGCCCTCCTATGCTACCTGCTGGATACCACTCATGCATTGACTCATTCTAGAACTTTCTTGCCCAAAGTAATGACAAAAGGCAAAGAGAAAATAATGACCAATAAAAGCAAAATTATGGTGACTCTAGAGATGGCCCAGCGGTTAAGAGCATTTTTAGTTCTTAGATGACCCACATTCAGTTCCCAGCGCCCATATTTTTGGTCACAATGGCCTCGAACTCTAGTCCTTGGAAATCTGAAGCATTCTGCCCTCCTCCGAGGACTCGTGGTCCATATACATACACTCAGGCTCGTGCGCAAACACACACACACACACACACAATTTTTCTTTAAAAAAATCTTTAAAATCAAAAGGACAAAGTATAACAAAAGACAAAGAAGGCAGAGGAGCCACTGCAATATAACTGAGGAGCTATTGGCAGTTGATAGCTGCTGGGAAAGGAAGAGCCAGTTTTCTCTAAGGATGTGACCACTGGTAGGTTGACCACACTCCAAGGCAAGCACTAGATGGAAGATTATTTGGGAAGGACAAATTAGACTTGATGGGCTGAAAGAAAGACGGGGAGACTACTAAATTGGGTGACTGGGGGGGTGAATCTGGGAGGAACTGGAGCACGTGGGGTGGATCAATAGGCTCAAAATATATTGCAGGAAATTCTTAAATAACTAGTAAATAATTTTTAGACAAAAAGCAGTTAGGAAATGAAAAAGTGGGGGTGAGAGAGGGGAGGTGTCTGTGCCCAATGTTTGCATTTATCTGCATTCTTTTTTGGGACGTTTTGAACCTTTTGAGATCAGGTCTCCCTGTGTAAGCCAGTTTACCATCAACTCACAACTTTCCCTGCTTATATGTGTCCGAGTGCAGTTGTGCAACAGCACATGTCAGGAGGTCAGAGGTCAACTTTTAGAACTTTCAGGAGTCCGTTCTCTCTTCCCATTTTGTGGGATCAAGGAATCAAATCCAAGTATCAGGCCTGAGGACAAGGGCCTCTACCCCATGAGCCGTTGTGACAGCCCATTAGTTTTGTTGTCTTTACTGTCTATGACTTAGCTTTCTCTTCCTGGGATCAAATGCCTGAGACAAGTTAACTGAGAGGAAGAAAGGTTTCTTGTGGCTCCTACTTTCGGAGTGTTCAGTCAGTGGTTGCTTGGCTGTGTTTCTGGAATTCTGGCAAGACAGAACATCCTAGTGGGAAAAACGTAGGGCAGGAGAGCTGCTCAACTCAGTGCAGGCAAGAAGGAGAGAAAAAGATCATTTTCATCGCAAAGCCCTTCATCCTCAATCCATCAAGCAATATGAATTCATACATAGAATTGCTCAGCTAATGAGGTCAGGTCCTTCTTAACCCAAAGGCTTCCCTTTCACTGTGATCAGAACACAAACCACTTTTGTTTTCTGAGACAGGGTGTTTCTGTGTGGTCCTGGTTGTCCTGGAACTTGCTTTGTAGACCAGGCTGGCCTTAAACTCAGCACTCGCCTGTCTCTGCCTCCCAAGTGCTGGGTTTAAAGGCATGCGACATCACAGCCTGGCAGGGACTAAGCTTTTAATATGTTAGCTTGTAGATGACAATTAAAACCAATCTATAACAAAAACCAAGCAAATGAATCATGTATCTTGACCAGTAAGAAGATAGGAACCAAAGTTTACTTACTAACTTTGTATCTCTAAATGTATGCCCTGAAGTCTGCCACTGATCATCTGTCCAAGGGATTATTTTAAAGGTACGTATTTCATCAGTGAGAGTCCAGGAAATAGTGAGAAATGACTGGGATGAATGGTATCCCTCCCTGCTCAGAACGATATCCATTCTAATTAGTCAGCTACAATGTATGCTCAAAGATTCTAGCCTTAAGGCCTGAAAATCTCATTACTATTCACAAGCGTATTAACAAAAGAAGCTGTGGTATCACCCTATCCATGCCACAGACATTCAGGTAGGCAAACAGCTGGCCCACAAACTAGCCGTGTACACTCTTCTAGGCTTAGATGGCTGTTTCCCACAACTTTCTCTGCTAGGGCTTATTTGTAGTATGTGTTTGAACTTGAGAATAATTGATATATTTTTTTCTCTCTTCATCGTTTAGGTGCTGGCATGTTCCAAACAATGAAGGGAGTTGCAACAGGGTCCTGCAGTGGCTCTGGTTACCCTAATGAACACATCCTCAATGCTGGTGTCATGGTGAGCAAGGAACTTCTGAAAGTTAAGCAAAAAGGTCCTAAAGCTGTGGAAATAGATGAGATCATTCGCGGATTGAATGCGATCACAGTAAGAGTTGTATCTTCCAGGGACTGCCTTGTGTCTGAGTTCTTTCACCCTAGCCTCTATTCATTCAGCCGCTTTTGAGTAGACATGCTGAAGTGTATGGAAACCGAAATCTAACTTAGAGGGTTGTATGGAACATCTGATCTATTTAGAAAAGTATAAATTACATTATCTATTCCTCAGTATTTAACAATAATTATTAGAATTTATATTATCTTGTAACCTCCTCCTATAATGCAAATAACGGATATGTGTTATTTGATAAGTAGTTATGAGGCGAAAAGATATGTACTATAATCATTTTTTTTAAAAAATAGTTTTATTGAAGTATAATTTACTTACCATGGAGCTCTCCAAGTTTCAAACATTTTTAGATTTATGAAATCTGGATCTAGCACCCCAGTTCAGATACTTATCATTTAAATCTGTATATGCAAATTAGGCTTATTATTAGTGTCCTAATTGACACCAGCAGCAGCAGAATGCGCTACTCCCTATTTGCCAGGGCTGGCAAGAGTGACTGAAGTATTCCCAATCCTTGAAATTTTTAGCCATCTAAGAAGTGAAACACCAGCCAGGCTTCCACACGTGGAATGGCTCTCTGTTGGTTTGGAGACAGGGCACTGAGAGGTGGGAGGGTACACTGGATCATTCACATAGCTATGGGAGCCTGCTGCTTCTTTTATGGATAAAACTGAATGAATAAATTGGTACGGGCAGCTGGAGTTGGAGATTATGCAGAGGGTGAAACTAGGGTTTTCAGAATTGGAAACATGAAAATGAATTTATGTGAATCAATCTTTCATTCATTTATTGCCCCCAAACCAAATTTAATTAATCAACCCTATAAATCAGGAACACCACAATTTCAGTTACTCCTTTGCAGTGCGTTATGCCTATAGCTATATCTGGAGGACGAAAAGACTTTCAGACCTTACTAAAGTGCCATGAGCTGCCGTGACAGTAAGAAGCCGGGAACTAACTAACTCCATGAAGTGCTTGTACGAACATGGAGACCTGAACCAGCACCCACTTAAAAGCTGGCCGCCCCAGCATGACCTTTAGTCCCAGTGCTGAAGCAGAGACAGGGGAGTTCCTGGAGCCTGCTGGCCAGCCAGTCTAGGCAGCCCTGGCATTCTGGTTTGGTGAAAGAGCCTGCCTTGAACAATAAGGTGGAGAACAATTGAAGAAGATCCCAGTGTGGGCCTCTGACGTCTGCACATACAGGCATGAACATCTCTCAAACACACACACACACACACACACACACACACACACACATACACACACACCCCACACATTTTACAAGGGTAGGATAAACCAACAGTTTCATTTTCTAGACAGTCACATTTGAACGTGAATTCAACCACCCTTACATACCTTTTCTTAGGAACATAGGAACAAAAGTCTACTCACTCCAGTTAGTGCACTAAAGACAGACCAAAGAAATGACTCTGGCCAAGTCTAACTTGGCTATGTAGTGAGCTTATTGGAGTCTTATATGGGGTTTAGTTATAGGAAAACAGGTGACTTAAAGTCAACTCTGTCACCAAAAAGTGTACCCCACCATTGGTGATGACTTCTGAAAGCTGCATCCCTGGAATTCAGAGGAAATAGCTACTACATACGGGTCATTTACAATAAGACTAAGGTGGGGAGAGGGGCTATGGTCGGAATGTATTGTATGAGAGAAGAATAAATAAAAATTTAAAAAGAAAAAATAAATAAGGAAACTATAAAAAATGTCATTAAAAAAAAACCAGCATGGGAGAAGAACTGCTGAGACTCTCTTAACCCAAGCACAAAATGTCCCATAGGCCAAGACTGTTCAGGTACAAGTTCATGCAGGTTGCCTCGGTCCTTCTCCCAGTTCCTTCCATGCCCCAGGGAACGCTTCAGGAGGCAGGACAAGCCCAACCAGGCGCATTCTGGCCAATCTGCATCATAAACTGTTGCCCCAGGTTGAAGACAGCAGCTTGAGTTCTGGGTGAAGCCTGAGGCTGGGGGTTAGAGGAGGCAGGAGTGAGGAGTAGGGCAGTGTGGGTCTGTGCTGTGGCGTCCTCTTCCTTGTTCAGAAGCTCCAGTAAGAAGAGCAAGGCGCCCATGTTCGCAAGGTTACAGCCTGGTTTGCTGCCCCAAGTCACACAAGCATGCTTGAGAGCCCAGACTGTCGTTGGCCCTACATGGCTCACTGGCACAGCCTTGGCACAGCCTCCTTGGTGGCTTCCCGACAGCATTGCCTGCATTTCTTCTTCCCTTCAGCATGGCGTCACTCCGCACCAGGCACCCAGGGGCTCTGGAGGCTTCAGGAGCCACAGAAGATGTGAGAGCGAGACCTAAGTTAGATCAGGAAACAACAAAGCCCAGGGCCACTAGATGCTCTTACCATGGGCCAGCAGCTGTGGGGGGCTCTCGCTGGAAAGTTTTGAGCTTGAAATTCTGCTCCTGAGTGCTTATCTTACGTGTATATATTAGGCAAATGGGTAGTGTATTGGATTATAAACTGCATGTCCAATTGTGTGGAATGGAGCCACCAAATTATGGCACTTCCTTTTTGTGGGATGCCAAGTTATCTTTTAAAAAGTTAGTAAACTGACTTATTTGTGCTCATTTGGTTATATATTTATTACATGTGTGTAATGCTGTATTCTCCTGTAAAATAGTGCATAGGTAAATAATCTCGAATAAAGGCGGTCTTAGTGTTATAGTTCAGGGAAGAAAGGTACAGACCGCTACACATGTAAAACTGACGTCCTTTAGTAGCTGACAGTGGAGGGCAGGCCCTTGCCGTAAAGAACTCCCGGCACCGAAGCTTAGGGGTACAGAGTTTATAAAGGCAAAAAAACCACAATGACATTATTGTCAGGTATAGGCTGGGGGAACTTGGTTATATTAGTTTTGGTTATGCATTCAGTGTGCAATTTGGTTACCCATCCAGGCTATGGTGAAGGTCATGGAAAAATCCCTAATGTGTGGCTAAGGCTGATGTGACTGTTCAGGGCATTAGGGACTGAAAATTGCCTACACAGACACAAAATGAAGCCATGGTAAGATGTTATTTTGGTCATTTCATGAGAGCACGGCCAGCGGTTATTGCATAGGAAACAGACTTATGAATTATCTGTAATTTTTCTTGCTTTTGTACTCTTTTTTACATTTTATATGTTGAACATAAATTATTTTTGTAATGACAAAAGCAAAACATCAGATAAAGATGATTGCAATTCGAAGAAATAAAGATTAGATGCCCCCATTTTTCTTTAGATATGGCGCCAACTTAACTGTGATTTTTAGACCCTACAGCCTTGGTTGCTTTCTTCGCTCTCATACTAAACTCGGCCTGACCATGCTTAGCTTCCAAGATCACGAGACTGATAGTATTTAGGGTGGCATATGGCCACTAGATTTATTTTTCTCAAATTTACCTTGACATTCTTTTGTCTCCCTAGATGCTCTGGTCTGGAATCTTAGCATTTATCCCCTCCCCCTTTTCTGTATTGATGCTGGCTTATCCATTGTAGTCAATGTGGCATACAAAAGCAAGATGCTAATGATAGAAGCTAAAGATCACTTGTGGGAATGTGTAGCAACTCTCTGTATTTTCTTCTCAACTCTCCTAACCGGCTCTAAAACTACAGCAAAAATGATTGGAAGCTCAAGCATTATTTCATCAACACATTTCAATTTATGTGTCAATTGTCAACATTATTTGAACTATTGAACAGATTTTCAGGTTAAAATTTAGATTTTTTTTTAAACTTGAGTTTCTTTGAAATAACCATTTTTATTTCATTTGTTTGTTTACTTACTTTCCAGGTAGGTGCTTACTGTGGTGGCCATGATGAACCACCAGAGCGTCACATGACAGTGTCACTTGACTGTATGAAGTCTCTAATGGATGGTGTTGATCATATCAATCACGATCTGTCCTTCTCTCTCGACATTGTCTGTAAAGGTACACTTCGCCTTTTTATTTATTTACTTATTTGTTTTTGTTTTATTTTTTGAGACAGGATTTCTTTGTGTAGACCTGGCTGTCCTGGAACTTGTTCTGTAGACCAGGCTGGCCTTGAACTCATGGAGATCTGCCTGTCTCTGCCTCCTGCTTGTTGGGATTAAAGGCATGAGCTACATTTTTAAATTTAAAATTAGGTGTCTATTTTAAGTATTATTAATTCGGTTCCAGGTGAAATTTGAAATATGCTAATTTGATGAGAGGGTTTTGTATTACATCTACTACTGCTGTATACTTGGATTTGGGGTTGGATTGAACTTAGAGCTCCATGCTTGTGAGGCAAGGTCTCTACCACTGAGCTACATTCCCAGTTCTCTTCTTGGCTCTTATCAGTTTCACTTCAATATTTGAAGAAATATCTCGTATTATATGTTTTTTTATGTTTTTATTTGTTTGGGTATACTAATATTTGTGCAGCTGTTTTATTTATGTAGATATATAAATAGAATTTCTATTCTAACACTATTACATGAATGAAAAAATATTTCATAATAATTTGAGTGCTTTAAAATAAGGCTTGAAAATACCGCTTTGCCTGTCCATATGTGTGCATGTGTGTGTGCATTCAGTGTTGAAGTCCACTTGTATTTATCTGATATAACACTCTATTGTTTTATATCTAGAGCAATGACATGTTAATTTAAAGAGACTAATAAACTTCAATTTGGTTCAAAAGAGAGTTCTAGATATTGAGGGCAGAGGACAAAATATGGAAGACTTCATTAAACCTTTCTTATAAAGAGCTCATAGTGTCATTGGGAGAGATTGACACATGACTCCATCAAAATAGCCTGATGCAAAGAAACCGTGGGCAAAGCCATAGGAATGGGAGTGATGGCAACAATGAGAGGAAACAGACTGGTCTGTGTGCTGTTTAAGCTGCACTTTACACCCTGCCCAGCTAGTGTCTCTGCCTTTAATGATTAAGTTGGAGAACCAAGAAGAAATGAAAACTAGCAGTTTGCTGCATAATGAAATGTAAATCTAATGAAATGGAAACCTGATGCCTTTATTATTATAGGGCTTCCCCTCACCTTGAGACAGTGACTTCCTCTATTGCCTAGTTTTGTCTCAAACTGTTAGACTCATGCCATCTTCCTGCATCAGCTTTCCAGGTACCAGGCTGGGCTTTGAAAGATGAATTGAAGGAAAATAGACCATACCCACTGTAGCTTAATCAGGTGCCCTTTAGCTTGGAGAAAAAGAATGACATTGTCCCAGTACACAAAGCCGCTTTCTACTTTACTTTTCTTGGCTGTAAGAACCTGAACTTGATCTTGGTTGTTATGTCAGGAACCCTCTCACGATGACTGCTTGGTAGTGTCTGGGATTTTACGACATGTTTCCTCAGAAATTCTCAGTTTTCAGAGGAAAGGGCCCCTGTGATTGCTGAGCTCCAAAGACAATTAATTAGCCTGTCCCTTTGCCCATCAACAACAGGAAGGATGTGAGGAACACTCTTTTCAAAGTGGAAGGGCTTGGACATGTTTGTAGTGCAAAGAATATGGCTAAAGGTGCTGAAGAGAGCAGGAAGAGAGGATAAGGTTAAGTCCCTGAGCTATACATAGAGGACAGGTCCCAAGGCATAGGTGGAGAGACTTACCTCTGCGAAATAGTTAGTCATAGTAGCAGACTTCTCTAGGGTAAGAAAGACAGTGGCTAAAAAAGAAGTATTGCTGATCCCTAGCACTGGAAACAAGTCCTAAATGACCCAGTCACTTAGATAGAAAATTGTTAGAATAAGTACTATTAAATGAATACTACGAAACCCAGTGAAAATGGCTAAGAGTTCTGTTTATTATTATTATTATTATTGCTATCTTATTATCTGTGTGCTGCTAGATAATAATCAAATCATACTAAGTAAGCTACAGCCTCAGTAATTTCTTTAATGAGACACCAAAAGAAGTAAAACAAAAACCATGTTCTTTTGTCCTATACTGAGTAACAAGTATGTCATTTCCTTCCTGTTCATTAGACAGACACTTCACTGCCTCACTTTGTTTCAGTACTGCTTTCCTTTTTATCTTTTAAATGTTGCATGTGTGCATGTGTTGCCTGCATGTATGTATATGCCGCTGCTTGAATGTCTGGTGCCTACAGAGGCCCTGGAACTGGAGTTACAGGCAGCTATAGCCTCCATGAGGTTACTGAACACAGAACATCTGCAAGAACAGCAAGTACAGCAGGGCGATGGTGGCACACGTCTTGAGTCCCAACACTTGGGAGGCAGAGGTAGGCAGATCTCTGTGAGTTCGAGGTCAGCCTGGTCAACAGAGTGAGTTCCAGGACAGCCAGGGTTACACAGAGAAACCCATTCTTAAAAAAAAAAAAAAAGACAGAAAGAAAATGGCAAGTACCTTTAACCACAGAACCATCTCTTAGCCCTTACCCTTTACAAAAAAAAGTGTCTCTTTTTATTTATGTGTATGTGTGTATCTGTGTACACCACGTGTTGTGTGGGTGCCTGCAGAGAGACCAGAAGAATGCATAGACAAGCCACAGGTGGCTGTGGGTACTGGAAGCTGAACCTGAGTCCCTTGCAACATTAGTAAAATATCTTAACCATTCTCCAGCCCTGGGGTTTTAAATGTTAAAAATGTACTTTACATGTAATAGAAACTGTGTCGGGGATTACAGCATAGTGCATGGTGAAATGTCAGATTCCCTTGAATAAAGGCACCCTCCCTCTAACTTGATTTTCTCCTGTGACTGTTACAGATTTTGAACCTTATAAGGGTGACCTGGTAGAAATTGAGTTTTCGGAACAGGGAGACCCACTGAGCAGAAAGGCCATCTCGGTGAAGCCTCTGAAACACTATCATATAAACGAGGTAGTTCACATACTGTACTTGCCTTTGGGGCTGCCTCTCTTTCATTTAGTGGTCACTTTTGCTGCTCAGGATTATACTACAAGTGTTAGGAGACCTAAAATAAAAGCCTTGCCAAAATGAACTTGTTTTCTTATTCAAAGTACTGGAATTCTAAAAGGAAATGACAAGAATAATATAGTTCTTATGATGAAGTTTGAAGTTTATGTAGCCTACCTGGGAGGCGTCACAATGTGGTAAACACCATCAACACCAAAAGTCAGTGATCAGGTTTCTCGGAATTGTTAAGAAAAGTGAGCGGTGTGTCCTTTAAACTCCTGAGCAGTATGTGGGTATGCTATGGGTAGTAAAAACGGAAAACAAGTTGGCTTGCACTCACTTTGTACCAGAGGAAAAATGAAGGAATGTTCTTCTAGCGCAGGTGACGAGGTAGGGGAAAATGATAGCCTACTTAACAACCCATTCCTTCCCCACTCTTCTTTTCGAGCAGTCAGCCTTAACGGGAAGTTAGCAGTCATTGTGGGTAATCTTTAGAACCAAATTCCCTCAGCAGAGGCCTTGTTCTCATCCTCAGGGACTGTTTGCATTGCTGTGAGGTTGGATCTGGACAGGGATGTGCCTACATAGCACCTGAATGATGCTGTTGTGTAGAGTAGGGTGCAAATCTGTGCTGGGGTGAAGGGATCTGCTGGTTAGAGCCAGACAGAAAAGGGACAGACTCTGACCATGAATTACGGTTTCCCACACTCATTGGTACCGTTTTTTTTCATCCCAGGTTTGCATTACCAGAGCAGACGGACGAACTGGGGTGTTAGAAGACATCATCTTTTTCACCTTGGATTCTCTGAAACTTCCTTCTGGATATGTGCCTCAACGAGATGATATTGTCAATGTGGTTGCAGTACAGAGCATTCAATCCCCCTATTTCTGGAGAGCAATCACAATGACCCCAGTACAAGTATCATAGGAACCAAGCCTTTGTAGTTCTTCTTCACCATTACTTCTATGGCTGAGGGGCCTGGTTTAATGCAATAGTTTGAATTATTAAGCCAAAATATATGTTCAATATGTTTTTACTTGGAAACACCCTGATGATTTTGTTGGAAGTATGGACTCACTTAAGAAGGTGCCTGATCTATTCAGAGACATCCCCAAACTGGCTTTTGTCTGTAGCAAAGGAACAACACTTCATACTAGATCAAATTCTTTGTTTTCCATGGTCAGGAATGTATTGTGCTGCTAGTGGCCCTTGAGCAACATTCAGAGGGAGCTCAGCAAATAGAAGTGTGTAATATCTGAGTCCCCTTATACTGTACACAATGTTACTTTTTCCATAGCATTTTTCATTTCCCAGTACCTATTCAGTTTGTTAAATTTAATATCTATCTAGTGGAACCCGTACTTCCATGACAGAACGTGAGATTCGTATATACAGGGTTTGTGTTTATCCACAGCTTCTCGGCTGTGCCTGGTAGTTGAGGTAGATGGCATCTTGTTAACTTTAATAAACAAGTTATCTAAGCAACAGTCCTGTTTACCTGTGGTTAATTTGCCATTCAGTCTCCGGGAATGAAATGTTCTGTATGTTATCAGCTGTTTAGTTGCTGGGCATTTGGAAACAAAAACATTGCCGTATGGGGTGTGAATCAGCTTCCACGATCTTCTTTGTGGGAGAGGTGAAGCTTGTGTCCAGAAAAGCACTGGAACAAATCCGAAGCACCATGAAGGAAGGGGACACGGCCTTCTCAAGCTGGAGGCTGTTACTAAGATCCCATGGGTTTACCCCATGAGATTCCTCAATTTTTCTTAACAGCATGTACCCAGATGACTGTACTATTGTGAGGTATGTATCAATGTGTGGTGTCACTGAGAGGTAATGGTGAGTTCTAACTCTGTCCTAAGAGTCAACTTTCTACCCTATGCCACTGGCCCTGAGTAAGTTTGATGATGATTTTCCCTTACATTTCTAGTCAGCACTGTTGTGGGATAATCTTTTGGTACACTGTAAAGATGTGTGTCTGCCTAAGGCACCTTCTGATTGGTTTAATAGAAAGCTAAATGGTAAATAGCTAGGCAGGAGAGGATAGGCAGGACTTCCTAGCAGAGGGAGAAAATCAGGAGGAATCTGATGCTCAGATTTCTCCAGCAGACATGGGGAAAGCTAGACGTGCCATACTGAGGAAAGATAAAAAAGTCACGTGGCAGAATGTAGATTTAAAAATATGGGTTAATTAAGTTTTGAGAGGTAGATGGAGCCAGTCAGTGGTGGCGCATGCCTTTAATCTGGCACTCGGCAGGCAGAGGCAGACAAAACTCCTGAGTTCGGGGTCAGCTGTGTCCACAGACTGAGTTTCAGGATAGGCTCCAAAGCTACGAGAAACCTTGAAACCCTGTCTCAACACACACACACACAACAACAACAACAACAACAACAACAACAACAACAACCAAACAAAGAGCTAAGTGAAAACAAGCCTAAGCTAAAGGCCAACCTTTCATAATTAATAAGTCTCTGTGTCATTATTTGTGAGCTGGTGGTCCTAGCATTAAATTACTACTACAGCACTTCTCACAGTCATTGTATAATTAAAGACACAGGAGTGAACTGCTTTAATCTTAAGTAAATTCTCAGTAACTGTGATACTTATCACACAGTCATCTAGGTATTGGACTAATATCAAAAGCATGCATGACCAGGTTGTAATGGAACCTGGCTCATGCCATTGTCTCTCTTGTTCCTGACCCCAGGACCCATAACATAGGAAAGGAAAGCATGGGGAAGCTTGGAAAGCTCCAGGTCCCTGTGACTATCATCACAGGAGGGGTGGTAGGGACATAGCATTTAAGAAAACACAGAGAAGAAAAGAGGAAGGTGAGCTTAATGAAAAAAGCATTTTCAAAGCCATGGACTACCTACCATATGCCATGGTCAATTGCTAAACTAGGAGAGTAGCAAGCTGATGGAGGAAGGTCATTGGTTAAAAAAATAAAGAAACTGCTTGGCTGGCCCTCATAGGTTAGAACATAAGTGGGTGGAGTAAGCAGAACAGAATGCTGGGAGGAAGAGGAAGTGAGCTCAGACTCGACATCTCTCTCGGGAGCAGACGCCTCAGAAGAGACGCCATGCTCCCCTCGCCAGGCCAGACACAGGCTATGAAGCTCCGACCCAGGATGGACATAGGCTAGAATCTTTCCGGTAAGTGCACCTAGCTGTGCTACATAGAATATTAGAAATGGGCTAGTCCAGGTGCGAGAGTTAGCCTAGAAGAGGCTAGATAGAAATGGGCCAAGCAGTGTTTAAATGAATACAGTTTGTGTGTTGTTATTTCGGGCATAAGCTAGCCAGGCAGCCGGGGTGCTGGGGACGCAGCCCCGTCGCTCTTATTACTACAGCAAGCATGTACTTTATACACACAGGGAAGAGGCATGGTGAAGAAAGATAACATACCTTATGAGGAAAACCATATTCATGGGAATTAGATACCCAGAAAACACTCTGAAGTACTTATTTTCCTTCTGTAGCTATGGGAAAATTTGAGAAATAAAGACCTCCTTAGAAATCCTATGAGTATTTAAGATTCCTATTTCATGATGGAAATATAGCAATGAAAAATGAGGCAGGAAAATAGGGTCAGACACACATGACTGTGAGTCATAAGATTACAGTAACTGAAAAAAAAAAACATCCATTTGACTGCCGTAAGGATTGTGGGGGGAAAAAAACAACCCTTCTAGCAAAGAGCATTAATCACCTAAACAGCAAACAAAGGGTCCACCCTTTCAGAGAATCTTTACTTTCCCTCTGTAATAAAAAGTACTTGGACGCGTAAATGGGGTTCTTGAGCCACACACTCATTTGTTTGAGGAGCATATTTTATGCCTTTACTTGTACTTCTAATAAAACTAGACTTTAATTATTACTACCATATGTCTTGCTGAAATCTTCATTAGAGATGGAAAGAACCTGGCCTTTATGTCATGGTTGACCTGAGAGATTCCCTCCAGTAACAAGAGGCAAGTTTTTGGTGGGATCCCAGCACCGCAGAAAAAAGAAATTAAACTGCCCTCTTAATCTAATTATGCACTAATGGTCAAAGACTAATTTCTTCCAATATAAATTATACTAGTTTGAAAAAGGATGGTTTATATACATGTCTGTCTTTTTTAAGTTGGAGAACGGTCACTTTAAGGGATTATATAGGAAAAAAATAAACATGAAAGAGAACTTTTGCTTTTCCTCTAATGCGTTTTTGTCTAAACATATGTTTAGTTATATCTAAAGTTTCAAATTTATGACATCACACTTTTTTATGTTTCTCTTTAAAAATGCACTTGGTTTTTCAAGATAGGGTTTCCCTGTGTAGCTCTGGTTGTCCTGGAACTTTCTCTGTAGACCAGGCTGGACTCAAAGTCAGAGATCTACCTGGCTCGGTCTCTTGAGAGCTGGGGGTAAATGTGTGTGCCACCGCAGCACAGCACAAAATACACCTTTAAAAAGGCAAGTTATTAAACTATTAGTTTGATAATGAGTCTAAAAACAAATCTTCCAAACATTTGCTAACATTAGTATTCAGTGACACTCAAGGAACTCTATCTTTGAAGAAAAGTGTAATGTCCTTCAACAACGAAAAGTAATGATACATTATTTTTTTTTAGACAGAGTTTTACTCTGTAGTCCTGGATAGCCTGGAAATGGCTTAGGTAGATCAAGCTGGCTCAAACTCCCAGAAATCAGCATGCCTCTGCCTCCTGAGAGAGTGCTGAGGGTAAATGTGTGCTCCACTAGGCCCTGCCCTCATGATATCCTCCTTCGCGTTACTAAGGACATGTGTTATTTAACTGCAGACCAACCCCAATGACATTTGATACCCTGTGGAAATGAAATTCTTGAATGTCTTAAAATTAGTATGTAGGTAGGGCATGCTGTGGTACATGCCTTTAATTCTAGCACCTGGGAAGCACAGATAGTCAAATCTATGAATTTAAGGCCAACCTGGTCTATATACCAAGTTGCAGGCCAGGCAAGGCTCCATGAAAAGACCTTGTCTCAACAAACAAAACCAAACCTAGTATAAATTATCAGCTTGATTGATGTATTAACTGTTTAATTCCAAGATACTAATGCAGGCCCTTTAACACATTTTCTTAGAATGGGCTATGCAATTCAGTTAAGTATGGAAAATGGATTGGAGCGGTTTTTTTTCTCTTAAATAACAATGTAAACTAGGCATAGTGGTGCCCACCTGTTGTCTCAGGTACTTTGGAGGCTGAGATGCAGGGACTACCTGAGCTTATACACCAAGTTTATTTTTTAGTTCAGTGTTAGAAACCATCATGGCAATCACGGTAAGATCCTGTCAGAAAAAGATATGAAATAAAGCCAAGGTACCTTTGTATACCTGACGTTTGTACCTTTGGGACTGATATACTAAAGACTAAAGTCAATATCCAAACAATCATTTTTATTGAAAAAAGTTAACAATGTCATAAAGAAAAATCCACTCTATTATAACAAAAGAGTGAAAGCTTTGACATACAAGAATAGTTGATACTGACACAACTGGATTTTATTCAAAATAAGGTAAGACAAGGTGAACAAGCTAATGACTAAAGACCTTGCCGTATCAACCAGAATTTATCTTAAACTATGATTATTCGCTGGCACCTGAACCGTGTTCCTTAGGATGCATCATGGACTGAAAAGCCTGTTGAAGGCTAACCATCTCTTGCTGATGCTGTTAAGGAAAAGAGATAGTAAACAGGTTTATTTCTTACTGTCAGTGTATTCCTACAGTAGGAAATAAAATATTTCAGTGCTTTTATTAATTCCTATTTCTGATTTGAAATACAACTTACAGATTCTTTCATAATTTTTCTTCGCAGCCTGTTCATTTCTTCTTTAAGTTCATTGTGTATATCCATAAGCAGACAGTCGTTCTTCTTCTCCACATCCTCCAAATTCTAAACACAAAAGGCTAGTTTAGTCCCATGGCATCTTTCATCCCAAGTTCTAAGTTTTAAAATAAAATTTCAAGAGAATTTTAAGTATTTTAGTAATACACATTACTTTGAGAAAAAAGAAAAAAAAAAACAAACCTAATACACGAAGACCCAAATTACTACTGTTAAGCCACAAAATAACTCAGACATCAACCAAACAGAGTTATAGAAGATACAATGGCACACTGTGCTCAAGAAGCAGTTTTAGTGAATGTTAAGGTCAGGCTGAGGCCGGAGAGGGCAAGAGCTGGGCACAGTATCACAAACTTTGCAGGCGCCACTGGGAGAGCCTGAAGGCTAACATGTGGAATATAGACACTTTCTCTTCCAGAAAAAGGAAATGGAAAATAGAGAAATAGGAATTCTGAAAAGTCTTCTAGGCAACCATCATAACTGCGAACATTTCTAATGATTTTCTCAATCATCAGGCTACAATCTACTTAAAGACAAAAAGTCAATATAGCATGATGTGACAATAAATTTACCAAAGGGAAAAATAATCTATAGTATGAGATCATTTTCAAGTCATTAATAGCAAAATTTATATTATTGTTTTGTAAGAGAGTATCTCACTTTAGTGACCAGCTACCCTCCAACTGTCCACTCATCTGTCTTTAGCACTAATACTGCACCAATGTGCTGATCATTTAAAAATGATGGTTTAAATCTTTCCTAATCATTTGCCAATCATTGCCATTACATCACCAACCAAGTGACAAATACAATGTTAAGTGCTATGAAGAAAACAAGAGAGAATAATACATAATTGCTCATTTTTCCAGAAAAAATAAACATTTTAACCAAAAGCATAGTGGCCGTGAGGTGGTGGTGCACTCCTTTAATCCCAGCACTCGGGAAGCAGAGGTAGGCAGATCTCTGTGAGTTCGAGGTCAGCCTGGTCTACAGAGTGAGTTCCAGGACAGCTAAGACAGTTATAAAGAAAAACCCTGTCTGGAAAAGCCAAATATATGTATGTATGTATTATGTATGCATGCATATAATTTATTATATATATATATATATGTGTGTGTGTGTGTGTGTGTGTGTGTGTGTGTGTGTGTGTGTGTGTGGCAAGAACTATGAAGAATGAATTGAAAGTCAGAGCAAACAGTTTTAATAGTAGAAGCAAAGGATGATGAGAATATTAAATAGTATAAGCTAGGATCTCAGCAATAGGACTTAAATAAATAATGAAGCACTATGGAAATGAAAATCGTCAAAGTCTAGTAGTGAAAACATGGGCTATGAAGAAATTTGAAAATAGTTTCAGGGAATATTAGAGCAAACTTGTAAGAGCTGCATTCGGAAACACATAAAATAATTTTCTTTAAAATATTTTAAAACTATTGTTTATACATCAACTTACTAGCATATACTTAATTCTCAAGGAACAAATTTTAATCTTTGACTATTAAATTCTAGGATAATGGATAAGTTATTTTAGCCATTGGAATAATTTTAAAAATTGACATGCTAGAAAAACCTCCCTACTAAATTTCAAAACAAGGTTTAATTTAACTTGGGTCCTTCCTGGGGCTGGAGAGATGATTCAGTAGGTAACAGCAGCCAGTGCTGGAATTGATGACCAGCACCCACAAGGCTGCTCTCAACTTTCTGTAACTACAGTTACAGGATATCCTTTGCACTAAATCTTTTCAAAAAGGTATTTTGAGCCTTTCCTGTTTAATATATATGAGAATTACAAAGATCATAGAAATGATATGTAGACTTTCTCTTTCCAGTTCAATAAAGAAAATGAATATACTTGAAGTATGACTATTAATATATGTGAAGCATATATCTATGGAAAACTCATAATTTGCCATCTTCTATCTGAAATAACCACCATAAAACCATTAGAATTCTACAGATCTACCACATCAATTAAAAACAATTCATTCAAAATGGAAATTACCTTATTCTGGTAAGGAAAATGTACATTATATCTTTAGGAACATATTGTTATCATGTCTAACATACCTTTATGAACTGCTCATGTATTTGTTTAATTGTTTTCAGTCTCTTGCTCTGAACGAGTCTACACTGTTGAAAAGCCTTTTCTTCCTGTTGAAAATCATTCTACAAATACAAAAGGAAAAACTGTATTAACAGTTTAGTAATGGTTGGTTGTTCTGGGCCTCATACATGCACGACAAACACTGTCCTTTTGAGCTACAGCTTAATCTCTAAAACTTTAAATTAAAAAAAAAAGTCTATTTTAAACTCAGAAAAAATATTTTAAAATGACTAACTTTATTATTTCTCTTTAATAACCATTATGCCTGTTTAAATTATTCTCTAAACACTAACATGTTATAAACCTTCTTCATTAGCTTCCTAAAATTATAGGCCAGATAAGGTAGATAATCATTTTCAAGACACCATTTATTCTTGGAAATTTCAGTCTCCAAACAAGCCCAGCTTTGTTTTCTGAAACTAACACAAGAATAGCTTCTCTATGCATATTAATTAGAATTGTGATACCAACCATTAGTTTTACATATTTTTCCTGCACTTTCTGAAAATCCAAATCCCATTGCTGAAACAGATTTGTAAATGCCTGAGCAGACTCTTCGTTAAGCTTTGCCCTGTAAACATAATAATGAATGGCGTTACTTCTTATACTAGTAGGAAAGTAACATTCAAGCCAAAATTGAGTTGATACACTATTATAGTGGAAAAAGAAAGTAATAGCAGTTTAAATATTCTGATGGAAAACTCAGAAGTAAAATTAGATTTACACTGATTCCAGAAGTGCTTCTTCCTAAAATAAAAGTCTCCCCTCTCATGGGGACTTTTGAAACCTGGAAATTTTATCATATGTATATCTATTTTCAATATAATATTTTCTCCAAAAAGTTTATTTTTCATTTTTTTCTACTTAATATAGAGTCTTAAAAATACTAAATGATTTTCAAACAAAACATTTCACTAAGTTCCCCACTCCCCATTTTGGCACAGCCACAATCTAGTATAAACCAAGGGGTCATATTCAAATTGACCTCTCTCTACACCATCAGCTATGGTTAAATAACAGTTATTAGATTCTATTCATCTAAACTTAACTAATTTCAGGAGTGAATAATAAAATACCAATTGTTATTTAAAGGAGAAAAACCTAATCTTCATTGGCTTCTGTGAAGCAACACTATAAAGATAGGAGGTCATGAAGGCACCTGCCTAGAGAAAAGTCAAATATTTTCACTAGAGACTCAAACAGAAAATGACATTTTTCTTAAGTGCTTTACATAAATATATATTAAAAATTGGTACAGACAGGTTTTTTGTTTGTTTTCTTTTGTTTTAGGAAAGAAAAACCTTACACAGCATCTTCACGTGAGTTCCAAACTTGTTTCATATTCTGGTCAATTCCTTCCAAAGACTTAGTATTTGTTTCCAGTCTTTGTCTCTTAGCAGTAAGAGCACGGTTAATGTCAACTGTATTTTAAAAAATGTTCATTAGAATTCAATGCTTAAGAAATTACTTTGTTCTCACACATTCAAGTAATTATAAATTCTAATAATGCTCACTCATCAATAACAAACATTTAAACATTTAACATTTAAAACTATAGTGTCAATATGATACAGCTTTCATATTTTGAACACCTAGAATTTTAGATTTTCTGACTAGGTCTGTTCAGTCAACAATTTCTATGAAAACATTCCAAATCCAAAACTCTGAAATCTGAAGCATTTCTGGTCCCAATCATTTTTAATAACCATATGGTAATTAGGATTTTCCTAACTGAAGACGTTTTTAGAGGTGACAAAAATGAACTAATAAACAAAGCAAAGGGGAAGTATAGGATTTATGAAAAATAATTAAATAAACGCTAACTACTTCTAAAATTTATAAAACACTCTATACTGGAAGCGTGCATTTGCCTGAATTCTTGTTAGAGAAGATAGAATAAAATTGCTTATTAAAAATATACCCTAAAAAGGTTAATTTGTCAACATTATTTGTAAGAGAGAGTGAATGAGAGGCTGGGGATGTAGTTGAGTTTAAGCACTTGCCTAGCATATCTTGTTTTGTATGCTATGGTTACTATTTATATTTCATTAAGCGTTTATAGGGCTTTTTTACCACTATGGACAGCAAGCAGTTCATAAAAAATTTAAATTTCAAATATGCTGTGGTAGCAAAAAAAAAAAAAAACCCGACAGTGCACCGCTGCTAACTCCAGCACTGGAAAGGCAAAGACACACAGATCTCTGTGAATTTTTGGCTAGCCTGGCCTACATACCAATTTCCAGGCCATTTAGAGCTACATTGTGAGACTGTATCTCAACAAGAAAAGAAAATTCTTATCAGTTACTTTTAATAAGCATAAGAAATTTCTATTATATAAATAATTTAGAGTTTTAGTAGCTAAAATTTTTTCATACAACACATATATGGAAGAGATAATTTCAGCAGCTAACACACGTATTAAACAACAAATTATAAAACATGTATCTTGACACCACTAAATAGAGAACATCTTTCAAAAAAGCTGCTTATATGAGTAATCCTTAAAGAAGCCTAATTTTAACTGTTTTGTAAGTGTATATGAATGGGGGCATTTTGCTTTCATCTGGTTAGGTCTGTGTACCATGAGCCTCGTTTCCACTGAATCCAAAAGGCATCACTGGATCCCCTTGGACTGGAGTTACACATAGATGGTTGTGAGCCACCATAAAGGTGCTGGGAATCAAATTGGATTCCTTTGGAAGATGCCAGTGCTCTTAAACGTCGAGCCATTTCTCCATCCCCTATTAACTCTTAAAATAATACTATCCTTGGTTGGGTTTGTTTGTCCCTGTAATCCCAGCACCTGTGAGGTTGTCAGGTGATCTACAATATTAATGCCAGTCTGAGTTCCCTATGAGACGATCTCAAAACAAACAAGTAAACAAGCAAAAGTGAATATTCTCCCCAAGAAAGCCGATGTAATTGATCCTTAACAAACTTCGTAAAACAAGGTTTTAGGGTTCAGATTTTAAACCTCTGTTGGCTATCTAATTTTCTTCTTAGATTATAATTTATTAGAATGAAAATAGTAACAAGGAGTTATATTAGAAGCTTCAGTTTTATACTGCCTAGAAAGGAATGCAGTATAAATCCTAGGAAATAAAATGATTTTTTAAAAAGAAACTGATATACAGAATAAAAGAAACTGATATATAGAAATAGTAGATGGTTTCCTCTTTTCTTCTTCTAAAAAATCCATTGAAGTCACATATGTCTAAAAGCATTATTTTTACTTTTCTCATCATGAAAAACTATAAGGAAGAATATGATGCTAAATCACAAATATTTTATGAAAATCTTATAAATGAGAACAAAGCATTGAAGAGTAGGCATGTAATATACTGGTTAACATATTATATGCAAATTATTATGTAGTTTTAAATAATTTTCTTTAAAAAAGTATCTTTAAAACATACCTGAAACTCTTCCACAAAGAGCCTCTACCTTTTCCCTAAGAAGAAATCACATTTTAAAAATGGCACTGTAGTTCAGTAAAAGAGCATTTTCCAAGCATTCACAAACTCCCCTATTAAATATCAAATACAATGACAAACACTGTTTTGTGAAGGATTCATAAGATATAACAGTTTGGAAAAAATAGCAAATGTCAAGTATCTTATATATACTACCTGTTACATAAACAAAGCAAGTATTTCTTGAAATATATTATTCAACAGTCAAACAATTTTTAATATATTACCCCATATCTACAAACAGTTCTACGGGACTTCTCCTTCCAGGTGAATCACTTGATGAACTCTGTTCCACTGACAAGAAAAAAAAATTTGAAATTAAGAACACTTCTAACAAACAGTAATAAAACTATGTTTGCAGTTTTTTCAGACATTGACAACTTAAGCTTTTGTATTAGATATAGAAATGCAATTTTTTCTTTGAAGGTTAGATGAAGTTAAATCATGATTCATGACCATGTGTAGGAACAAATTTTGAAGTGTTTCTAGGATAAGATTACATAGCAAGTTATTTATCAATCAACATGTTAGGAATTCAAAGGCAAGATACACTACGTGGATTTCTAAAATTTAGGTATAGGGATATGGAGAGTAAAGTACACAGAATAAACTAACAAATTGTAAGTGTATTAGGTTCAATACAAAAGAGCTGGAGCAAAGTATCAACACATTCGATGCCTTTAAATTTTTTTATGTTATTATTAGTAGTAGACACACATCAGTGTGGGAATCAGAGAACAGCCTTCTGCAGTAGATTTCTTTCCTTCCTTCTACTATGAGGGTTCTGGGAATCAAACTCTGGTCCTCCTGCTTGCAAGGTAAACACTTTTACTCCCAGAGCCAGTTTGGCAGCCCCCAACATTTGACATCTTATACCTTGAGTATCACTCGGAATTGAAACACAGAAATCCGGTTCATCGTCTGAGTCATAAATTACTATGTGCTCTTTCTCCGCATGTGAGCTTTCAGGCTCTTGGGGCTCTTCCGGATCCCTTCTTGCATGGGGAAACATAACTGTATATTTTCTGTTTGAAAACACAAGAAGAAAAACAAATCTCTCAAAACAACTGAATCCAAAGGTATTATTTAAGTAAACTGAGAAAGCTATCAAATAAAATCAAGATGTTCTTTTTTTTATATATTATTTATTTATTACGTATACAATATTCTGTCTGTGTATATGTCTGCAGGTCAGAAGAGGGCACCAGACCTCATTACAGATGGTTGTGAGCCACCATGTGGTTGCTGGGAATTGAACTCAGAACCTTTGGAAGAACAGGCAATGCTCTTAACCACTGAGCCATCTCTCCAGCCCCCAATCAAGATGTTCTTATGTGAATAAAGTGTTAACAATTTTCTTACTTTACTGCATCCAAAGGAAAACAAAAATGGCAGTTGTCAATGTAAAAATGATACACAATAGTGGAAAAAGTAAAGGGTGCTCGGGTTGTTTCTAATGGATTTGAGGCTGACCCCAGAAGTATAGAGATAGCGCCTAGAACATTTCTGGCCTTTCAGATCCTACTGAGGACCCTATTCCCTCCTCACCATGCCAGCTCCCCAGCTCTACCAGGGTCCCTGGAACCTCTGCTTCCCTGGGCCTTTTGTTGTTCCTTATCCCCCTAACTCTTAATCCCTTTAGCTCCCCCCACCCCTGTACTCACCCTTTCCCCTAGAGCCCTTTCCTCACACTGAGTTCCTCCTCGACTCTAGCTCCTACACGCTTTTCAGTACTGCACTCCCTCTCCAATACTAAGGACTAACACTTCATACTCAGTCTAGCTTGTCACTGCCTTTCATGTTCTCCTTGTCCCAAGAGACTCCATCCCTGCTAACCTTTTCCCAGCTCTCCTAACCTACAAGCTCCTCCTAACCCTCTAAATCTTTCTTACTTCTACCCTCTCCCCAGTTCTGCCTCACCTCATACACTCCCCAGTTCTTCCTCATCCCTAACTCCTCCCCAGTAACCTCTCCTTGACTCTTCCTCACCCCCAGTTCTTTTCTTCTGTCTGCTTCCCCCTTCCTCCTCACCCCATTGCAGTCCTTCCCCCAGTCCCTCCCAAGCTTCTCCTTGTCCTTACTCCCTATTCAGGTCCTCCTCCTTGGCAACCACTATCTAGAACCTTCTAATCCCCAAGACCTCCCCAGATCCTGACCTCTAGCCCCTACCTAGCTTCAACTCCCCAAGTCCCTCCTCATCCCTTTTCCTTCTGGTTCCCCATACGTCCCCAGCATCTTCTCACCTACAGTCCTTCCCAAGATCATCCTCACATCAGAGCTCACCCTTGTTCCTAGCTTCCCCCCAGCTCCTCCTTACCCATAACTTCTCCCCAGCTCCTCCTAACCTCCCAGTTCCTCCTAACCACCAATAGCTGTCCCCTTGTTTCTAGTCCCTCTCCAGTTTATTCCTCATCCCATCTAGCATCTCCTACCCCTTAACCCTACTTACTCCTACTTATTCCAGCTCCTCCCCAACATCTAGTTCCCCTTTGTTTTTTCCATTTGCCCAGCTCCTCACTCCAGCCCTTGTCAAGTTCATCCTCACCCCTAACTCCTTCCTAGCTTCAACTCACATCCAGCTCCTCCTTACCCTTGGCCCCTCCCCAGTTTGGACAGCCAGCCTCTCCTTTCCGCTCCCCAAATCCTCCTCACTATGTATTTCTTCCTAGCTTCTCGGGCCTCCCCAGCTTCTCCTCATCCCCAATTTCCTCCTTGCTCCTAATCACTTCCCTGGTTCCCCCTCACCCTTAGCCCCAACTGCCAACTGGCCTCCAGCCCCTCCCTATATCTTCATTCTCACTCTAGCTTGTCTTTATTCCTAGGCCCCATGCTACTCTGCCGCACCACCCTCTGCTTGGAGTTGCCACCTCCATAATGACAGCAGAGACCTCCCCCATCCTCTAAGCTTTCCTTCCTTCAACTTAGGCTTTAGTCGGCTCGAGGAAAGGAACCTCTGTTTTACTATCAGAGGCCTCAATGGGGTTCCCGGCCTGGGCCACCTCCATTTTACTATTCAGTGGCCTCGTTCGGTCACCTCCATTTTACTGCCAGAGGCCCCACCGAGGTGATGGTCACCTCCATTTTACTATCAGAGGCGCCAGCAAGATTCCGGTCACCCCATTTTACTATCAGAGGCCCCGGCAAGCTTCCGGTCACCCCCATTTTACTATCAGAGGCCCCGGCAAGCTTCCAGTCATCCCCCCATTTTATTATCAGAGGACCCACAAGCTTCCGGTCGCCCCCAGAGGCCCCAGCAAGCTTCCGGTCACCCCCATTTTACTATCAGAGGCCCCGGCAAGCTTCCGGTCACCCCCATTTTACTATCAGAGGACCCGGCAAGCTTCCGGTCGCCCCCATTTTACTATCAGAGGTCCCGGCAAGCTTCCGGTCACCCCCATTTTACTATCAGAGGTCCCGGCAAGCTTCTGGTCACCTCCATTTTACTGCCAGAGGCCCCGGAAAGCTTCCAGTCACCTCCATTTTACTCAGAGGCCCCGTCAAGCTTCCGGTCACCTCCATTTTACTCAGAGGCCTCGGAAACTTCCGGTCACCTCCATTTTACTCAGAGGCCCCGGCAAGCTTCTGGTCACCTCTATTTTACTATCAGAGGTCCCGGCAAGCTTCCGGTCACCCCCATTTTACTATCAGAGGCCCCGGCAAGCTTCCGGTCACCCCCATTTTGCTATCAGAGGCCCCGGCAAGCTTCCGGTCACCCCCATTTTGCTATCAGAGGCCCCGGCAAGCTTCCGGTCACCCCCATTTTGCTATCAGAGGCCCGGGCAAGCTTCCGGTCACCCCCATTTTACTATCAGAGGCCCGGGCAAGCTTCCGGTCACCCCCATTTTACTATCAGAGGCCCCGGCAAGCTTCCGGACGCCCCCATTTTACTATCAGAGGCCCCGGCAAGCTTCCGGTCACCCCCATTTTGCTATCAGAGGCCCCGGCAAGCTTCCGGTCACCCCCATTTTGCTATCAGAGGCCCCGGCAAGCTTCTGGTCACCCCCATTTTACTATCAGAGGCCCCGGCAAGCTTCTGGACGCCCCCATTTTACTATCAGAGGCCCCGGCAAGCTTCCGGTCATCCCCATTTTACTATCAGAGGCCCCGGGAAGCTTCCGGTCACCCCCCCATTTTATTATCAGAGGCCCCGGCAAGCGTCCGGTCACCCCCATTTTATTATCAGAGGCCCCGGCAAGCTTCCGGTCACCCCCATTTTACTATCAGAGGCCCTAACAAGGTTCCGGTCACCCCCATTTTACTATCAGAGGCCCCGGCAAGCTTCCGGTCACCCCCATTTTACTATCAGAGACCCCCCCCACAAGGTTCGCACATCCTCCATTTTACTATCAGAGACCCCCCCCACGATGTTCTCACCTCCTCCATTTTACTATCAGAGGCCCCGATGATGTTCACACCTCCTCCATTTTGCTATCAGAGACCCCCTACGAGGTTCGCACCTCCTCCATTTTGCTATCAGAGGCCCCGGCAAGCTTCTGGACACCCCCATTTTACTATCAGAGGCCCCGGCAAGCTTCCGGTCGCCCCCATTTTACTATCAGAGGCCCCGGCAAGCTTCCGGTCACCCCCATTTTACTATCAGAGGCCCCGGCAAGCTTCCGGTCACCCCCATTTTACTATCAGAGGCCCCGGCAAGCTTCCGGTCACCCCTATTTTACTATCAGAGGCCCCGGCAAGCTTCCGGTCACCCCCATTTTACTATCAGAGGCCCTAACAAGGTTCCGGTCACCCCCATTTTACTATCAGAGGCCCCGGCAAGCTTCCGGTCACCTCCATTTTACTATCAGAGGTCCCAGCAAGCTTCCGGTCACCTCCATTTTACTCAGATGCCTCGGAAAGCTTCTAGCCTCCTCCATTTTACTCTGAGGCCCCGGCAAGCTTCCGGTATCCTCCATTTTGCTGCCAGAGGCCCCCCGACGATGTTCACACCTCCTCCATTTTACTATCAGAGAACCCCCCCACGATGTTTGCACCTTCTCCATTTTACTATCAGAGACCCCTGACGAGGTTCGCACCTCCTCCATTTTACTATCAGAGCCCCCCGACGAGATTCGCACCTCCTCCATTTTACTATCAGAGGCCCTGACGAGGTTCGCACCTCCTCCATTTTACTATCAGAGACCCTGACAGGGTTCACACCTCCTCCATTTTACTATCAGAGGCCCCCGACGAGATTCGCACCTCCTCCATTTTACTATCAGAGGCCCTGACAGGGTTCGCACCTCCTCCATTTTACTATAAGAGCCCCCCGACGATGTTCGCACCTCCTCCATTTTACTATCAGAGATCCCCCCCACGAGGTTTGCACCTCCTCCATTTTACTATCAGAGAACCCTGACGAGGTTCGCACCTCCTCCATTTTACTATCAGAGACCCCTGACGAGGTTCGCACCTCCCTCATTTTACTATCAGAGACCCCTGACGAGGTTTGCACCTCCTCCATTTTACTATCAGAGACCCCCCCCCACACACACAATGTTCGCACCTCCTCCATTTTACTATCAGAGACCCTGACAGGGTTTGCACCTCCTCCATTTTACTATCAGAGTCCCCGCCCCTACGATGTTTGCACCTTCTCCATTTTACTATCAGAGACCCCCCCCACGATGTTCGCACCTCCTCCATTTTACTATCAGAGACCCCCCCCCACGATGTTCGCACCTCCTCCATTTTACTATCAGAGACCCCCCCCACGATGTTCGCACCTCCTCCATTTTACTATCAGAGCCCCCCCCACGATGTTCGCACCTCCTCCATTTTACTATCAGAGCCCCCCCCCACGATGTTCGCACCTCCTCCATTTTACTATCAGAGGCCCCGATGATGTTCACACCTCCTCCATTTTGCTATCAGAGACCCCTGACGAGGTTCGCACCTCCTCCATTTTACTATCAGAGCCCCCCGACGAGATTCGCACCTCCTCCATTTTACTATCAGAGGCCCTGACGAGGTTCGCACCTCCTCCATTTTACTATCAGAGACCCTGACAGGGTTCACACCTCCTCCATTTTACTATCAGAGGCCCCCGACGAGATTCGCACCTCCTCCATTTTACTATCAGAGGCCCTGACAGGGTTCGCACCTCCTCCATTTTACTATAAGAGCCCCCCGACGATGTTCGCACCTCCTCCATTTTACTATCAGAGATCCCCCCCACGAGGTTTGCACCTCCTCCATTTTACTATCAGAGAACCCTGACGAGGTTCGCACCTCCTCCATTTTACTATCAGAGACCCCTGACGAGGTTCGCACCTCCCTCATTTTACTATCAGAGACCCCTGACGAGGTTTGTACCTCCTCCATTTTACTATCAGAGACCCCCCCACACACACACACAATGTTCGCACCTCCTCCATTTTACTATCAGAGACCCTGACAGGGTTTGCACCTCCTCCATTTTACTATCAGAGTCCCCGCCCCTACGATGTTTGCACCTTCTCCATTTTACTATCAGAGACCCCCCCCACGATGTTCGCACCTCCTCCATTTTACTATCAGAGACCCCCCCACGATGTTCGCACCTCCTCCATTTTACTATCAGAGACCCCCCCCACGATGTTCGCACCTCCTCCATTTTACTATCAGAGGCCCCGATGATGTTCACACCTCCTCCATTTTGCTATCAGAGACCCCCTACGAGGTTCGCACCTCCTCCATTTTGCTATCAGAGGCCCCGGTAATGCCGATGGGCAATTTGCTGTACAAGTAAAATGGTGCCTGGAACCCCGGCCTCCCTCTATGGGACAGACTCCCCCCTCCTTATTCTCCTTCATTCTCGCACTCCTTCCTCCTCAAACTCACCCCTTCCTCCTGCCTGAACTAACCCCCCTTTGGCTGAACCAGGCTTACCGTCACAAAATGTGATCACATTCACAACTCAGATCTCCTTCAGCCAACTGCTCCGCTTCACTGCTCCGCTTCACTACTAGGAGGAGCTTCTGGGGTAACCGACTTTAAATGGAAGGCTCAACCGGGAACCTCTTTGATTGGCTGAATGCTGTGCGCATGCGTGTGTGGGTTACTAGGCTCTTCTGCGAATGCGGGCAGAAATCACAGTGAGGGCGGAGCATCCTGTGGTGGGTTGGTGCCTTGACAGAGGCAGGGCTTGGGTATGGGTGGTTGCAGCTCTTGTGGGCTCCTGGGGGGGGGGGTAGGGCTTTGCGTGCAGGAGACGGCCCGTGTGTAAGGGGAGCAGCTGTGGGGGATAGGGTAAAACATAGGTATAGCAAATCAGAAAGGGACAAGTTGGGGTTCACAGATGTGGGCCATTAACTGGTCCATTAGAATCTTTTTTAAAATTTATATTTATTTTTGTGTGGGGCATACACAGCACTTGTGTGTAGGTTAGAGGACTACTCAGTGGAATCAGTCCTTTCTGCCCATCATTTGAGCCCCTGGGATCGAAATCAGGTACTCAGGCGTTGCAGCAGAAACTTTTACCATAAAACAATTTCTAACAGACCGATAAGGGCCTGCAGCTTCTCTGAAAATGGGTAAGTTTGAGGTCTTGCGATTGTACAAGTCACTAGAGAGGACGACATAGACTATCAATAAGGAAGGAATTGGAAATTGTGCTTTTTGGACTCAACTAGCAGCTCAGGGCAGCTCTGGGAAGTATTCACTCTTCCCTGCATGTCCTCTGCTTAGATGGCAGGGGCTCCCTTGGATGGGAAGCCAGACCTCTTCCCACTTCCATACATTGAACAGAACCATGATACCACAGGCAGTAGTCAAGCCACCAAAGGAGCCAGAATTGAGCACTCTGGAGCAGGAGGAGTAAGGAAGGTCAATTTCTTCCAGCAGGGTTGAGAGAGCAGTTACAGGTTTGGGTTTTTCTGGGCAACCTGGCTGGTTCAAAATAATTCTGGTACCTCATACAGGTTAAACTTACCTCTGGACATGTTCAGACCTGTTTTAGAAGGGAGGCCACTTGTTGATTCCCAGCCACCCAACTAGCTTAGACCTGAAATAATCACACAAAAATTGCATTAATTAAATCACAAAGAACAAATAATATATAATTCAAACTGTGAATTTTCCATTTTTGCATGGCTTATTTTTCTTTACTCCTTTTAATCTATGACTGTCTGTACTCTGTCTCATTAAAGACTTTACCTTTTTAATTAAAAAAGCATTAACTTTATTTTATGACTCTCTATACTCTTTTTCTTCTCTCTTCCAAGCCTACGTATATTTATTCAATACTCTGACTCATCTGGATTTGTCTTTATTGCATATCTGTAATTCTTTCCTGTCCAAGAGCGCTTTTTAAAATGCTAAGTGCTTCTTAAAACTTAAGCTGTGTCATTACTATTATATATATGGTACTTTCTGCTTGCCTGCCCAGTCTTAAACTTAAGCTGTTCAATTACTATGATATCTATGGTACTACCTGATTGCCCACCCAGTCCAGCATAGTGGAGACCCTCGTGCCTCTGAGAGCCATACACATAGCCCCATTCTCAGGCACACAGGCAGTCCATGTCACCATTAAGCAAGCCACAGCATGCTGCTCACAAGCCCCATCTAAATGCTTCATCTCCCAAAAGAGCCAGAGGTTGCACTGGCAGCATGGCCCAGAAAGCCTGTATTTCAAAATGGTGTGGCTTTTTTCCTACAACCAGTGAATCAGGAAAACCTCTCTTAAAGGAGCTGTGGTGGCATGTTGCCAGTAAACAGCAAGAAGCTGTGTTAAACTCTGTATTTTTGTGATTTTTGTTTATGGAATTAAGCACTCTCAGGCTTTAACGTGGATTTTAGTTTGCCATGTTGGTGCCAATCTGTTGTAGAAGGGAGGCTGCTTGTTGGTTCCCAGCTGCCCAGCTATCTTAGATCTGAAATAATCACACAGAAACTGTATTAATAAAATTACTGCTTGGCCCATTAGCTACAGCTTCTTATTGTATAACTCTTAAATTAATTTAACCCATTTCTATTAATCTGTGTATGGCCACAAGGCTGTGGCTTACCAGCTAAAGATCCAGCATCTGTCTCTGGCAGGGCTACATGGCTTCTCTCTAACTCCACCCTCCTCCTCCCATGCTATTGGCCAAGCCAGTTCTTTGCTCATTAAAGCAACACATAGACAGAAGGACCTACCTCCCATACCACAGACCAAACAATACCTTTTTTCCTTTTGGGTGGTGACATTGGCGTGTCTTCAGAGCACACAGTAGCAAACAGATAGAGATAGATTTTCCTGGGGCTCTGGAATATCACAAATTACACACATCTAGAAGTCCTCTCCAGCTGGTGCACACTTCCCTGCTCCTGGGAGTCCCTAAGTGTTGGGATCCAGTCTCTGTGGATCTTGCTGGGGCTTCCAGCATATTACTGAAAGCCCATAAGAGATGACTAGACTTTGATCTCCTTGATGTCAAATCCTGAAAAATTACTCAACTCTATTCTAGGAACCAAGATGCCCTAGCTAACTTAGCTTCTGCTAAACTGCCTGCTTGTACAAACCTTCCCTTCCATCTAACTACTTACCTTAGCTTCTGTTAATCTGATTGTTTGCAGCAACCCCCACCTGTGAATGGAAGTTTCTATTCTGCCCAGTTCTGCAAGTTTTCATTAGCAAAGAAACACACCATTTGTGAAGAGACTGCACTTTTGTTTCCCAGTCACCCAGACTTGAACAATCACACAGAAACTTAATTAAAACACTATTAATAAAAACACTATTTGGTCAATGGCTTAGGTATATTTCTAGTTAGCTCTTAAATCTTAAATTAACACATTTCTATTAATCCATGTGTTGCCATAAGGCTTGGCTTAACCGTAATATTCTGGTAGTTTTCTCCATCGGCACCCATATGGTGTCTCCTTGACTCTGCCTACTCTTTGTATACATCTCTGTTTGGATTTCCCATCTGGCTTTACTCTGCTAAGCCATTGGCCAAAATTGCTTCATTCATCAACCATAAAAGCAACAAATATACAGAAGGACATCCCATATCACCCACCTACATTCCTACCCTGAAGCTGCTGAGCAAGATACTAGAATAGGCTTTTAGTTTTTTTGGTTTTGTTTTTGTTTTTTTTTCCCTTACCATAAACACTCATTGCTACACTTGGGTCCCAAATACCTGAATGTAGTTCCTACCAGCTGAAACAAAGGCTTTCAGTTAGTTAAAATTGTGTCTGATTGGACATTATTTCTGGTGGGCTACCCATAACATTGTATGTGCTAAAAGGTTGTGTGTGTGTGTGTGTGTGTTTGTATTTTGACATAAGGACATTAAAATGAAGAATGAACATAACTTAAAAAAGTCAGAACACTTCCTTCTGTTTTGTGTAATTCATGATCACTTAATTTTGCTATTTAAATGTATAGAGAAATATTTCTTGGAGTCTATTTTTCTAACCATGCACTATAGTGGGATTTCGATCCATTTAGCCAATACCTTTGGAGTAGAAAGCCCTAGATTGTGATCTTGTCTGCGTACCTGACCACTTAAAAATTGAGGGCACAGGCTGTACTCTCTGACTCTCTCGTTTTCTTGCTTGGGTGGGTGGACCCTAGTTCCCCTTAGCAGAACACAGCAGTTGATTGCAGCAGCATTTAATCTGTATCAGTGGGGAGTGTTTATCCCATTTTATACCTAAATAAATTCTTTCTAAAAACTTGTAGTGACTATATGCTTACCCATTCCCTCAAAATACCTGTTTGTGTTTTTTCTATTTAAAAATTGTTTGTGATTTGCCAGGCAGTGGTGGCACATGCCTTTAATCCCAGCACTCAGGTGGCACAGACAGGCAGAGCTCTATGAGTTTGAGGCCAGCCAGGTCTAGAGAACAAGTTCCAGGACAGCCTCCAAAGCTACAGAGAACCTCTGTCTCAAAGAAAAAAAAAAACTAGCAACAACAACAAATTGGTTGCTATTATACTTCTTAATGGTTAATAGGTCTTAATTCTATTTTTTTCTTGCAGTGCTTGTGAGCAAACTCACTTCTTAGGCATGTTAGGTAATCACTTGCATCACTGAGCACAAATTAATTCAAGGCAATTTTGTGTTCTTTTGGTGGTTTTCCAATACAGGGTTTCTCTGTGTTTCCTTAGCTGTCCTGGAACTCACTCTGTACATTAAGATGGCCTCCACTCAAAGATCCACCTGCCTCTGACTCCCACATATTCGGATTAATGGCATGCACCACCACTGCCATCCCAGTTTGAATATTTTTCTTTATCTTTACACTTTTATTCCATCATCAGCTTTGAATTTTATAACTCTGGCAATTAATGGTTTATTTTAATTCATATGAACTTTACCTTTTTGAAAATGGTGATAAGTATATAAGAAACAAGAGTATAAATACAACATGGAAAACTATATCTTCATTCAGTTTCATGGTACAAAACATGTGCATTAATATTTTGTCTGCATGTATGTCTGTGAAAGCATGTTAGATACCCTGGAACTGGAAGTTACAGACAGTTGTGAGCTGCCATGTTAGTGCTGGGAATTGAACCTGGGTCTTCTGGATGAGCAGTCAATGCTCTTAACTCTTGAGCCATCTCTCCAGCCCATCACTGGTGTATTCTTAAGTCACCACCTTTTCTTGATACCTGCTTTGTGGAAGAATTTGGGCCAGGTCCAAGTTAGAAAGGAACAGCACAAAAGATTAAGGGCAAAGGACGAAAATGAAATAATTCCAAATAGATTGGAAGCTTGAGCACTGCAGTTTCCATACAGTTGATTAGACTATCATAAATAACCCTATGTATAAGAATCAGTATAAACTCAAGTCTATGGGGAGGACCCCAGCTTAGACTCCTAGCAATAGTGAATAAGTAGCCTGAACTAGCCATTTCTTATGAACAGATTGGTGCCTGGACCAATTGTCATCAGAGAGGACATCCAGGAATTGAGGGAGTCCGATATGAGGACCCACAGGCAAACATTGGGCAGAGTTTGGGAATACTGTGGATGAGGAGGAGGAGAAAAGAGTGTAGGAGCCAGAGCGGTCAAGGACACCACAAGAAAACTCACAGTATCAATTAACCTGGGCTCATAGGTACTCACAGAGACTGAACCACCCACCAGAGAGCTTGCATGGGACTGACCTAGACCCTCTGCATATAAGTTACATTTGTGTAGCTTGGTCTTCTTGTGGGACTCCTAACAGAGTAAGGGCTGTCTCTGACTCTCGTACTGGCTTTTGGTACCCTATTCCTCATACTGGATCACTTTGCCCAGCCTTGATACAAGGGAGGTGTTTAATCTTACTTGATATGCCATTGTTCTATATGCCACATCCTGGATGGAGACAGAGAGGAAGGGATTGGGGGGTGGTATGGTGAATGGGAGAGAGGGACTTGGAGGGGAGAATGTGGGGGGGGGGAACTGCAGTGGAGATTTAAAATAAATAGATGAATTTTAGAAAAGAATTACTAAAAAAAAGAATTAGTATAAACTCATTCTGTAATTTAAAAGTACATAGTAACCAGAGAATAAATTGTTATCAAAAGAATGTGATGTTAGGATTCAGCTACTTCTCAAGCCATGATGCCTAGCAGAGCCTTTCCCCTTTCACAGATACAGGTAGGCACCCTCAGGAGACATAATCTTCAAGTAACAGACTTATGTGTGCTAAAGTCTTTCACCTGGAAAAGTGAGTTTACATTAATGGGGGTTATGGTGGCTACATATTCTCCTGCCTACCTCTTCCTTACCTCCTGCACAGGAACCAGAGAGCTTGGATACAAGCAGGTACTGTGAGACCTTTCCCACCCTCTAAAGTGTATAAGAGACTTGTGCATCTGCCATGTGTACCCTGATTTCCTATTTCCAGAACACCTTCCATGGTATCTGTCTCTAGTGCTAGGGTCCTGAACACTCCTAAGCATCCCTACCATATTGTTGGCTATATGTCTTTTTAATAACTTTTAAAATAAACTTACTTCCCAGTAATATGTCTCCGTGTCCCTCTTGAGTCCTATCCCCCTTCCCTAACCTTATGGTTACTCATTATCACAGATTTACATAGCTGATTAGGGACAATAAACCTTGGTATTGATATTAAATTATTACTATTGCTGATGTGAAAAATTCCAGTGTTTTCTAGGTATAAAACCAACATTGAATTCCTGGAGTAGACCACTTTTGGTCATAAAAGCTATTTGGGAGAGCAACTGAAATTAGTTTGCTGGGTTTTTTTTTTTTTTCCTGTTTCTCATGAGGTACACAGTGCATCTTGCTATTTTATGTCCTGTTTGATGCCAGCTTAGTTACTGAAAATTTTGCTGATCTCAGTAAATGAATTAGAGGTTATTAGATTGGCAATGATTTTTCTCCAGAGTTTTTTATCTCGTGAGCAGTTACACTTTATTTTCTAATCTGATTCCTTGAGTCATTATTTGCACACCTTTTTGGTAACTTTGAAATAACTTTACAAATAACCCTGTTTATATTGTTGGCTTTTGAGATAGGATCTTATGTAGCACTGAGTAGCTTCAAACTGTCTATGTAGCTGAGAAAAATCTTGATGTCCTGATTCTCCAGCAGAACCCTGTAGAGCTGCCTCCAGTGTTGGCTTGCCCACATTTCATAAGAGAAAGTCTTACAGTGCCACATCCAGTAGCTAGAGAGTACAGCTCCAGAGCATGATAAATACCTATGCCGCTGCCATCTGGAGATAAAATATCCTGAAAATACACATAGGGTGGGAGGATCTGAATTCTAACCCCATTCTCTCCTTCTAACAGGTTAGAAAACCTGGAGTAGGTTATGTCACCTTAGCCTTGGGTGTCCTCATTGATAAAAAAGCAGGTAGCAATTTTGTTTTGGTTTTGGTTTGGTTATTGGTTCATTTTTTTTTTTTTTGAGACAGGGTTTCTCTGTGTAGCAGCCCTGGGTGTCCTGGAACTCACTCTTGTAGACCAGGCTGGCCTCAAACCACTGAGATCTGCCTGCCTTTACCTCCTAAGTGCTTGGACTAAAGGCATGTGACACCACTGCTGGCTAAGTCACTTTGAAAGTCTCCCTGCAGGTCTTGTAGGTCATGTTAGGATCAGGAAGCATGGACAACATTCCTTCTTCTGTAGCATACGATACTACAGTTTTTGTGCCCCCCCCCCCCCAATTCATGTTGAAACTTAGCCAGAGACGCAATGGTATAAAGAGATGGGTCCTTTGAGGAGTGATTAAACTCATGGAGGTAGAGCCTTTGTGGCTGGGACTAAGTTGTGCTTAGAAATCTTGATGGGGAGAAATACTGCTTTCCCATTCTGCCTCTGGCATTTGAGAACCTGATTTTCCTCCCCTCCAGAAGGCACATTATTGAAGGTGTTGTTTTAGAAGCAGAGCAGCTCTTAATAGATAACTGTACTGCTAGTGAATCCAGTTTAGGATCCTCAGGCCCCAGGTATACTACGAAAGAAATTTCTATTCTTCACACCCTCTTCAGTCTCACATATTCTCATATATTACTTCAAATGGATTAAGGCACATTCTTGTCTGCTATGGAATTTCACTGGAATTACTTATTCTAGGGCATTAAAGTTTATGAAGGCAATTTACTACTTATTAATTTCTCTACTAATAATATCATTAGATAAATTAATTTATGAATATTTTATGATTCTGTTTTCCATTGTGATCACTATCAAATTTCTAGTTAGGTGTAAATTCTGTAGAGTCAAAAATGTTAAAATATAAATGTTAAAAATAAAAGCCAAAATTTTCCATTTCCTAGACCTTAACTGCTTGGAGCCTATCTAATGACTGAATGCCTTATACAATTAGAGACTAACTTCTAATTTGGTCCTGGTTCCTCACACTAATAGAGTCTCAAGAAGGACATAACATTATAAATGTTATTATTCCAAAATAGTGGGCCGTCTTGAACTCTGTTGAAATCTAATCCTGCTCAAATGGTCCAAGAGGTAAGGACAGATAAATTTACTCAGCTGTTATAAAAGCCAGATGTTTCCTGGGTGCTTTACCAGGAGTAGATTTGCAAGCAGTCAGCTTTGTTTAAGTCACAATATAGAACATCCCTACTTAGCCTTCCTTTGGGTGGAGAGACAGTGGCTAAAAATACCCAGTGTCTATTAAAGCTTTTATATCAGTTCTATCATTGATATAACATGAGAGACTATGCGAATGTAAGCACAGAACAGTCCATTATACCCAAATATCTGATCTATTTAGCCTCAGAATAAGACTCTGCTTTTACAATACCCACATACTTCTTAAATTTTGTAATATGACACTTTCCATTCAGAACCTATAACCAGCCTGAAAACAACAGTCTTTGCCCCGAAAGAAGCTGCTCTGGTTGGGGGGTGGTGGGGGGTGGATTGCAACACGGAGAAGATAAGCGGATGCTATCCCCCTCATTATTCTGATTTGTCAGGAAAAGCAAGGTGGAAAGATGAAATGGAGGTGTCAGCTTGTCATTTCGTAAAATTGGTGGCACTTAAAAGAATGATGGTGTAAAATGGATCTATGCTGAAGAGCACTTTTGGAGATCCAAAACTGAAAACCCATGAAAAGAATTCGACAGTAAGAAAAGGGAGAACGGGGTACATGTGACAGAAGTCATTCCTTAGGTTTAACCTTTACCATCAAGGAAGTAAAAATGAAAAGTTCTCTGCAGACATGGCCTTGATAATGACCCAGTTGCGAATGCTCTCTACCTCTGAACTGATTTCTTTAGGGAAGAGTTTTCAACAAACAGCTTATCTCTTTCGGGGTATAGGATATAAGGATGGGTGTACTCATTCTGAGTGATGTGGAATTAGAGAAATTGACTAATATAACTAAAACCTCATTATGACAAAGGCTTCTCACCTGAGGCAATCTGAAGGAAAGAAATCCCTGGATTATAATACCTATCAATGACACTTGGTTTTCGCATGCTGAGTTTCCTACCAACATTAGAGATTGAAGGCAAACAAATTCCGTGCAAGCAGTACTGAGGAAAGTGATTTCTTCTGCCCAGTTTGACAGGCTGTACAGGACTGTTCATTGGAGAGGGAATAAAGATTGGTTCAGATTTGGATTTAGCACTGGTACGAATCTTTAGTAGTTTTGTTCTGCCCCACCATAGGTTGTAATATTTTTAATATAATGTGCTACTAATTTTTGAAAATTTCATAAATACCTCCAGTATTTGTTTTTATTTTTTGAGACAACTTCTCTGTGTCACAGCCCTAGCTGTACTGGAGCTCGCTTTGTAGACCAGGCTGGCCTCAAACTCACAAAGATCGGCCTGCCTCTGCTTCCTGAGTGCTGGGATTAAACATGTGCGCCACCACCACCTGGCTGCTTTTGATACATTTTGATCATATTCAACCCTACTCTTCCCTCTAATTCTCTCCAGGTCCATCTCCTACTCTCTCAACCCCTCCCAACTTCATGTTTACTCAAAAAAAAAAAAAATCAATCCAGTTACCCTCCTAATGTGAGAAACACAGTGAGTCCAATTTGTGTTGTCCATATACCCATGGATATAGGGACATCCACTAGAGAATGACTGACTTACTGGGGACCACATCCTTAAAGAAAACTTTCTCCCTCCTGTAACAGCTATCAACCATCACTAGCTCCTCAGCTGGGGGCAAGGGCTCCCAAGGCTCTCTGCGAGAGCACTGGAATGTTGACTGGCTGGATTTTTAAATACGTGTCCTGTGCAGGCAACCACAGGGTCTGTGGATCCATGACTGCAGTTGTTTGTCATGTCCAGAAGACTGTTTTGCCCTTCTCCTCCCTGGCCTCTGGCCCTACAATCTTTTTGCCATCTCTTCCCTGATTGTCTTTGAGCCTTAGGCAGAGGGGCTGGCTGCGTTGGATAGTTTTGTGTCATCTTGACACAAAAGTCACCTGAGAGGGGGGAACCTCAATCAAGAAAATGTCCCTATAAGACCAGGCTGTATGCAAGACTGTAGGGTAGTGACTGGTGCGGGAGGACCCAGGCCATTGTAGGTGGTACCATCCCTAGGCTGGTGGACCTTGGTTCTGTAAGAAAGCAGGCTGAGGAAACATGGAAAGCAAGCACCCCTCCATCCCTATGCATCAGCTCCTGCCTCCAGGGTCCTGCCCTGTGTGAATGGGGTTCAAAACATGCTGAAGCATGGGGGGGGGCAAAAAACAAAAAGTGGAAGATGAGACCTACTTTGCAGGTTACTGAAAACAAAATGTGGCAATATTTATGCTGAACTAGAGTCCCCAGGGTAAAATTGATGGAAAACCAAATGCTGGGCTTGAGAGTGTTTGGAAGGCTTTGAGGCACCCAAAGGGATAAAAGAAGGCATGTAAGCCGGGTGTATACATGCAGTTCCTCCCTACTAAAGATTAAAGAAATCTCCTGGCGTGGGAACCATATCAGCACCTTCTCTAATAGAGTCGCCAAAGTGACTCAAAAGTGATGTAGCAGTCAGAAGCCCAAGGAATTGTTAAGTGTTTGGTCCCTCGCTGATGTGAAAAACATTTGGGTTTTGGTGAACACTGGGGCCAAGTGAACTTTAATCTATGGTAACCCCAAAAAAGCACTGGGAGAAATAGGTAGAAGTTGAGTAGAACAGTAGAATCGTGCATACCAAAATAACTAGGTTTGGTTTAGGGTTGGGCAGTCACATTTCTGTGCACATTTCTCCCCTGCAAGAGACTGCACTGGGAATGAATTACTGCTGTGACACACACCACATACCCTTGGAGAATTTCCCTTGAGAATGATAACTGTAAAAGCAGTCATACAGAGCTAAATAAGTTACTTTGGCCTATCCATGCTTGGGTACCCATTATCACTCTTTTGATAAAATGACTGATAAAAATGACAGAAACTTCCCATTCTGTGTTGAACCAGGGTGGCCCTATCTGTAATCCCAGGACTCAGGAGGCTGAGACAGAGATCCCTAGAGCAAGCTGGCCTAGCCAGAATAGCCAAAATGGTCACATTTGAAGTAGAGATGGGAGTAGGGAGATAGAGTGGAAAAGTCTTGGCAAAAGGAACATCCCAGTAGCATCCTTGCCTCCTCCGGTTTCCTTTTTACACTAGTGGAAAAGAGATTGCCATGGAGAGAACAAGTTTCTGTAATGGTCATTTGGCCAGCTGGCTGTGCATTGCAAGCGTCCCTGTATTGCAGGGACAGAGAGGAAAAACGGGAGGGTGCTGAGTCATATGTCATGTGACCTCTTGGGCCAAGCGGGGCAGATGGTGCAGGCAGAGAGCCTAGTATAATGCCCAAAACATGTTTTTTTTTCTCCTGTTACCAGATGCCACCACTGACCATGCCTCCTACTTCCTGTTTCCTGTGAAGCCCAAGGCTAATGCCCTCAGGCAGATGCTTGAACCAAAAGATGACCCAGGGGACTGTGAATGAGAACAAGAATGCTGGCCTTCCCAAGCAGAGCCCCTTAGGGTCCTCTATAGTGACCCCGCCTTAGCAGCTGACACAAATCAGGCTGCTTCAGGGTGCCTCCATGGAGAGGGCTGCCATGCGTATTTACAGCCAGAGATGAGAACTGAAAGCCTCCAGTCTGTGCAGCCTTTTAGAGACACTTGGTTGCTTAGAACCCAGAGGAATGCTGTGTTAACTAGAGGAGGTAAAGCCAGTACGCAAACAGGTTCTGACGACTTTGCACTGGATTTGGGTGAGAAGCTGCTGTAGTCTCTGGCATTTCTGGTAAGAGCCACAGCAGTAGGGATTTGGCAGACCTCTGTAGAAACAGTTGTAGCAGATTTCAGAGTAGTAATCATTTAGTAGGAAACACGGGCATAAGAAGCTGTGCCCTAGACTCTAGGGTCTATGCTGTCCCTGGCAGATTACAGAATCCTTGGCTCTAGCACAGAGACCCTAGCTCTGCTCCCACTATTGAGGTTGTTCCAGCTCTCAAATTATCTTTGATTCTTGCATTAAAAGAGAAAAATGAGGGCTGGAGAAACGACTCGGCAGGTAAAGGTGCTGGTAGCCAAGCCTGACCGTCCAAGTTTGGTCCACGGAACCTATATAGGGGAAGGGAAGAACTGACTCCCACAAGTTGTCCACCACTGGCTTCCATGTTGATGCCATGCCGTGCTTATTCACAACATGCACAAACACATAAATAAGTAAAGTTTTAATTCTCAAAAATTTTTAAATTGATAAAATAATACAATTAAATTATTTAGCTGAATATAACTCTATTGAGACAAATGGACAGCATTGGGCTGGGACTGGAAGCCAGCAAGCGCTTTTCATTTTCTGACAAATCCCAAAACTATTTTCTTGGCTCTTTCAGATATTGTTGCTTCTTCTGACCAGGAAGTCACACTTTAAGAAAAGTTTATTGATATGTAAGAATACTTTATTTCCACTTCTGAATACTAGTTCTCCATATATATGATCGACGAATTCACTTTTTCATCATTGTATTCCTAGAAACCATTCTTGTGATATTTTCACAAAGAATGGGACTGTTCTATGCCCTCGTCCTAAAAATCTGCCTGAGGCTAAATTGAAGAGTTTTGGATTGATGGCAATGGCAGAGAAGACTTCAGGAAAGCCTAGTATTGACCGTGTCACGAGGTCATTAGTGGTCACTTTTACACAGATTTACAATGCATAAAAGCAAGCAAAGCGAGAAGAATACAAATTTTGCAGTTTGGAGAGAAAAGGTGCACCAGGAAGTGGAATCCAGAAGACAGAAAGGCCCAGCGCTCAAGGATATATTTAAAGAAAAACCTGGTGTTAAACGGAATAAAGGGAGTGGTGACCTCAGGGCAAGACCCCTAATCTTCCAACTCAGCAGCTAATCTTCCAACCTGTGAAAAATAACTCAAGAAAAGTTTAAGCAGTGAAGGAAGCCATTAACAACAGAATATAACTGAAGGAGGGGGCCAATTTCCATCCTCACCAAGCAGAGCAATTTGGCAGCTTTTAGTTGTGGCTTTACAAGAAATGAATTATGGAATATCCCTCCACTGGGCTAAGGAAAGTCACAGAGGCCAGGCATGTTTCAGGAGTGTCCCTACATTGAAGCCCAGAGAGGCTACTGTGTGAAGCTGTGAAGTTGAGTCCTGGATTGTTTTGGAGAATCCAAGATGTTGTAGATGTCAGAGCCGTGGGATACCTGCCGAGGAGAGCTGATTACAGGGAGTGGAACCAGACCAAGGCAAAGGGGTGTGTTGCAATCAGCAAAGCTGAGAGGACATGGAGGTCTTAAGAGCGTTTTGACATCAGACATGGAAATGCCGAGTTTGACGTTTGCCCAGATGGTTTTAGGTCTTGCTTCGGTCCAGTATTTCCTCACTGTGCTCTTTTCCCCATGTTTTGGAATAGTAATATATACCCTGTGCCATTATATGTTAGAAGTATGTGATTTGTTTTTTGATTTTGATTTTACATGGCGTTATAGTTAGAGATTACGTGAATCTCAGAAGAGACTTTGAACTTTGGACTTTTATAAAACTATGTGAACTTTTGCAGTTGTAGCAAATGCATTTGCATTATGATAAGGCCACAAGCATACGGGAGCCAGGGAGTGGAATGTAGTGGCTTGGGTATTGACCAAACAGCGACTAAGATGGGCCAAGGAAGTGAAACAGGAGGTTGAACCCTGAGGGTCAACAAAAAGGCCTCATAATTCATTTGTATGACTCAACAGTGCCAATGCCTGTGATGTCAACATTACCTGAGCCTTCCGCACCAAGTTTTACCTTCTTCTGGTGGAGGACAGAATCTAATGAAATATAATTGCAAACGCCTCGTTTAGGATCCATTCTCCTTGTTCTCCACTCAAGGAGACTCTACGTAAATACTCTTTCAGCCATAATGCTTACACAGAATAAAAGAAAATTTTGCATATGTATCCTTTCATTTCCACATAACTTTTAGCGCTGTCTGAAGAAGCGATGATCAATCTAGAGCCATGGCTCTGCCTTTGCTGTGGACAATAAAGAAGGTACACAGCAGTGGTTCTCAGCTTTCCTAATGCTATGACCCTTTAATAGGGTTCCTCATGTTGTGGTAACCCCCAATCATATTACTTTCATTGCTACTTTATAGCTGTAATTTTGGGGCTGCTATGAACTGTGTTTGATATGCAGGTTATCTGATATGTGATTCCTGTGAAAAGGGTTGTCCCTTCTTTCAAAGGGGTCACAGCCACAAGCCGAGAACCACTGGTATATATAGTGCGGTAGAGGCAGGCAGATCTCTGTGAGTTCAAGGCCAGTCTGGTCTACATAGTGAGTGCCTGGTCAGCCATATGGCTACACAGGGTGGAATCCTATATTAACACACACACACACACACACACACACACACACACACACACACACACACACACACAAAGGGAAAGGTGGATCTTTAAGCATTTGAGACCATCCTGGTTTGCATAGTGAGTTCCAAGTCAGTCAAGGCTACACAGTGAGATTCCCGTCCCCCCTCCCACTGAAAAAATTACTAAAGATGGTTCCTGAGCAGCAATGATCATAACATTAGCACATAAAATTATTTTATTTGTATGGTTGTTTTGTCTGCACGAGTGTCTGTACATCCCATGTGTATCCGATGTCAGTGGAGGGTAGAAGAGGTCATTTGATCTCCTGACACTAGAGTTACAGGCCTTGTGGAGTCACTCTATGCTTGCTGACGGAATTAGGGTCCTGGGGAAAAGCAGCCTGTGTTCCTAACCACCGAGCCATCTCTCCAGCCCACAAACATTTGTATTCTTACTCGGACAAGTCACCCACAGCTGAAAGAGATAACATGGATATCTCATTCAGTAGTCACAAGAACCTTATGGGGAAGAAATGATTATTGTCTTCATTTAACAGCGGGAAAAGCACTTGCTGGCAAGCCAGATGACCAGAGTTCAATCCCCAAGGTCCAAGTGGTGGAAAGACAGAACTTATTCACACAAACAGTGTTTGTGGTCTTCTGACCTTCACACATTCTCACCCCACAAATAAATAATTTTCTGTGGAAAAAAAACATGTGTTATTTTTAAATTCATATAAACGTGGGAGGAAATTAATGAAATGGTACAATATCTTAAGTAAGGGGTGGGGGTTTTTAGGGACCTATTTCTTTGAGCTGTACTATTAGCTAGTGAAGGAGCCTAAGGGAGGGAGGGTCAGTATCGTCACTGTATCACAAAACCAGCCAAAAAGACATGAACATGGGAAAGGGACCATAGGGGTACTGGCAAGGTTGGGAGGAGGATAAGGGAGGGTGGGGGATGAGAATAATCAGAACCATTACACAATATATGAAATTTTGAAAGAATGCATTTAATAAACTATTTTTATTCAGTTACAGTAAAATTATCAAGTGAGGTTACAAAAGATACATATAACCATGAAAAGCACATACTCCACATTTTACTAGCCAATAATGGCAATCATAACATAAGAAAAAATGTATGTATTGCTTTTCATCAGCTAAATAATCTCAGCATATACTCTTAACAAGATTATAAACAAATAGTTTTATTCATATTGATTTGTGGCACACCCATGCAAATCAACTCAAAACACCTAAAACTTAAGCTGTTATTCTCCAACAATTTAAGCTAATCTCTTCCCAAGGCTTCCAGAGAGTAGATGAAAGAGTCCTAAGATATTCATCCTTTAAGTGGTGGCAAGGAAGCCATTATCAAACTTTGGAAGGCAAGTTTTTTTTCACCCCCAAGACATTTATTGTTTTCAAAAATAGACAAAAACAACATAGGAGCTGAGGGTTACTATTAAGGCATATTCTTGGCAGAATATTGGACTCTAAAAATACGGTAGGTAGCCAGCTGCTTTGCTGACACGGATCGGAGACAGAGTAGTCATTCACTTCAAGGAAGAATTCCCGTATCTGGGGTGTAACTAAGGTTTTCAAGAGAAAGCAAAATGATACAAGGCTAATGTTTTTCCATAGTGCCTCAAATTGAGACCTAAAGAAAAGTATGTGGCATTTTTTAAATTTTATCTGCACCACAACTGCTTATTGCCTTTTGTTTTTAACGAGAATTAAACCCACTAATAACAATGAAAATAATATGAACCCAAACTAAAAAACCCGAAACAGAGGGATAAGGTCTCTCCCAACATAGAGTTCAAGTGCAAGCTTTCAGTGAACCCCTCAAACCTGCCAGTGGCTTTGTCATTCCTCCTCACCCCAGTACTCTCAGTAGGGAGGAGACAGCAAGGGCTTTCCCCAGCACCCCCACAATGTCTCTCCCTCATCATGGTCACCTTTTTTGCCTCATTTGTCTGAGTCTGAGAGGCGGCTGAAGATGGGCAGACGGCGGCTGGATTTGATTCTGGGAGATTCGGAATCATTGAGGTTGCTGGAGCTCAAGGAGCAACTCAGAAGGTTGTCGAGGTTGTTGGTGCCCAACAGGGAATCCAGTCTGCTGGTGAGCATGTCGAAATCTGGCGACTCACACTGGGTGCCTGGCAGTTGGAGGCTGAAGTGCTGTGCAGGACCTTCGGCAGCGGTGGCAGCCGGGATAGAGGCAGAGGAGGTGGTGTTGGCAGCTGCAGTAGCAGCAGGGACAACTGCAGCCGTGGCGGCGGCGGCGGCGGCGGCGGCAGCGGCGGCGGCGCCAGGGTTGACTAAGGTGGCAGCGGCAGCCCCAGGAGCTATGGCGGCCGTGGCCGTGGGAGCAACAGAGTTCGGGGCTAAGATGCTGGCTGGAGGCCTGACAAGAGGCATCGGGAATTGCATAGGAGCTGCCAGGTTCTGCTGCTGGCTGTGATAGAAGGTGGTGGCATTGGTGGCAGCGAAGTTGAGGGTCGGGAATGCCACAGGCGCCATGTAGCCACCCATCGCCTGGCTGATAACGATGGTATGGTTGGCACAGGTAGTGCACGGGACTCCGCCGCCGTTTTGATACAACATAGCAGCTGCAGACGCAGCTGCCGAAACAGTCGCAGAGGCGGCAGCCATAGAGGCACAGTAAGTCGCAGGGAGAGTAGCTGCAGGGTATGAAGGAGGCAGAGGCATACCTGAGCTCAACAGCGGGGTACTGAGCAGCAGAGGCGCCTGTTGAGGATGGCTGTGGCCCGAAGGTAAGCTGGAAGAGCTGACAGAGCTGGCCGTCTGCATCATCGGCTTTGGCTCCTCGTTGAAGCCGGAGGACCCTGTGTCGGAGGGCCCCGAGTCGCTGCCATTGGCGGAACAGGGCTCCTCAGAGGCGCTCCCGGAAGGCACGGCTTGATGATCATGCTGGTTGTGGATGAAGTGGCAACGAGTGCCATAGGGGCAGATGCCAACGCTGTGGAAGGTGCGGCAAGGCTCAGTCTTGTACTTGGGGTGCCTCAGCGGGGTACGCAGTTCTTGGGAACCGTGCGCAAACTGGCACTTTTGGCCATACCTGCAACGGCCGCTTTCCTCAAAGGGCCGACACAGCTCAGTCTTATAGCGCTCCGAAGTGACCGCAGAGCTAGAGCTACTTGCCTTCTGCTGCGGCGGCGGCATCGGCTGCTGCGGTTGTGGAGGCAACGGCTGCTGCTGCCGCTGCGGCTGCGGCGGCATCGGCTGCCGCTGCCGCTGCGGCTGCGGCGGCATCGGCATCGGCTGCGGCTGCGGCGGCATCGGCTGCTGCTGCAGGCTAAGCTGGCCGTTCTCCTGGTGGAACTGCTGCACGGCTAAGGCCCCTGAGGGTGGCTGGGGAGCCGTGCCTGTTGCTCCGCACTGGCCATTACCGAAGCTGCTGGCGCCTCTCATGAAGCCGGAGGAACAGCCTAAGGTGCGGCTGACGGCTCTCGTAACCAGGTGAGCGAGCGCTTGTGGGTTGCTGACTGCCGGTGGTGGGATGAATCCAGGTAAGAAGCTGGAGCTGGGAGGAGCTGCCCTATGTGTGTTGAACATGCCATTCAGGTTGTGGTTGGCCAGAGGCATCCGGTTCCTGCGCATCAAGTCTGGATTGTAGACGCTCCACAGAAGTGTGGACATTTTTCGGAGTCCTGTAACGTCAGAGCTAGAACAAGGAGGACGGGAGAAACCTCCGTGATAGAGTCAGCGAGCTTGAAACACGAGGAGAAATAGCGAGCAGGAGGGGCAGGGAGGAGCCAAAAGTTTGTTCATACCCAGTGGGAGGGCTGCTATAAGAAGGAGATAGCATAGACCAGGTGTGGGTCAGGCTTACGATGTGCAGGTACACCACCAAGAGGAGGGTGACGCGGAGTAGCAAAGATGGTTGAACCCCGCTTTGCACTGGTTGAGTTTATACGTCCCCCCAGGGCACTAGTAATCGAATAGTTGAAACTCATGAGCCAGCAAAAGCCACGCCCAAAAGCACCCCACAGTCCTCTTTCCTGGAACTCGTAGTAGGGGGAGGTCTTTATTCTAATTTCTTAGCCTAAAGATTTTGCGTTTGTCCTTCCAACTCAATGAAAAATAACTACTAAACTACAAATAATCCCACAACTCCCATCTTTTAGTAACGAACCCCTTTTCTACACCCCACCCCCACCCCCGTTCAGCCAGTACAGACTTCCGTCCAAGCCCAGGCTCCGAACCCACGCCGTGGGAAGATGCTTGATTTTCTCCAGTTGTTCTCTGACTTTCACGTGTGGGTCACAGCATGTGTGCATAATCCACCACAACCCATGCCCAAATATATACAAATGTATTTTTTAAAAAGTAGACATTTTTGTTGTATGCATTAAAGGTGGAATTATGGGGGCTGGAGAGATGGCTCAGTGGTTAAGAGCACCGCCTGCTCTTCCAAAGGTCCTGAGTTCAATTCCCAGCAACCACATGGTGGCTCACAACCATCTGTAATGAGATCTGGCGCCCTCCTCTGGCGTGCGGGCATATATCGAGGCAGAATGTTGTATACATAATAAATAAATAAAATCTTTAAAAAAAAAAAAGGTGGAATTATGGTCATTGAGATGGTTCAGTGGGTAAAAGGGCTTGCCACTACACCTGAAAACCTAAATTTGAATCCAGAACCCACACAGTGGAAATTGAGAACTGATTTCTGAAAGTTGTCCCTTGACTTTTATACTAACACCAACATGCCCCAGTGCCCACATACAAACACACACAGAATAAATAAATAAATAAACAAACCCCACATAAAAAACACAGAATGAATAAACAAATGAACAAATAAATAAACCACATACAAACACACACGGAATAAATAAATAAATAAATAAATAAATAAATAAATAAAAGAATAAAGCCATATTGGGGTGATGTTTTTCAAAATGGTGAAATTAGGGCTAGTAATATAGCTGAGCGGGTAAAAGGACACTTGCAGCCAAACCTGATGACCTGAGCTGGAGTCCCTGAACCCATGTGGTAGGAGAGACTCTCCTAAGATAAGATCTCTTTTGACTGCCAGGCCTGCCTGTGCGGTGGCAAATGGTACATGCCGTGTCCTCCCCCACCAAATAAAATAAGATACAAAATTTAAAGTCATTTTTCTGTTCTATGCATGCAAGGTGGTAGAATTAGGGTTATCAAGATGGATCAGTCTCTGTGAGTTCAAAGCCAGCCTGGTCTAAAGAGCTAACTAGTTCCAGGGCAGCTAAAGCTGTTGCATAGTGCAACCCGGTTTCAAAAAAATAAAAAGAATTGGTACTTAGTTTGCTCCCCAGCATTCAAAGGGTGGAAGGAGAGACTCAACTTTTGCACATTCTTCTCTGAATGACCTCCACACACTTGCAGTGTGGCAGGACAACACACATAAAACTTACATAAGTATGTGTAATCTGAATTTTTAAGCCATCTTCTGCTGTATACATTCAAGATGGTGAAATTAGGGCAGGTAAGAAGGCTCAGCACGTAAAAGGTTCTTGGTCTCTGCTTTCTTCCATGTGGATTTCAAGCCCTGAACTCACATGGGAGAAAAGGGGACAATTTCTCCGTGTTGTTCTCTGACACATACAATATACAAACAAATAATTTATAATAAAAAAGTCCGATTTTTGTCTACATGCCTTCAACATGGTAGAATTTGGGCTGACTATAAATGATTCAGTGGGTACTTGCCACCAAACTGATAACCTGAGCTTGAACCCTGGGATCCATATTGCAGTACAGAACTGACTCTGGTGTTTGATTTTTCAAACAAAGGATATGTATTTATGCTCAGAAAAAATGGGGCAAACTGAGTACTGAAATAGCATGGCTATTATATGTTTCATGACAAAACTTTTCCAGGAGAAACAAAATACACATGACTATTCACCCCAAATAGGGAACCCAAGACACACTAAACTACAAATACCACCAAAGTCCAATTGGGTGAACTAAGGGTTTTATTGGGGTTACTTACAGGAATATAGGTGAGGGGTTACTTACAGTAGCAGAAATGACTCAAAGACAGCTGCATCACCAAAGTCCACCCCTGCCCTGGTGACAGCTCCCAGAGGTGGGAACCTGGAGCACACTGCACAGCCTGCAGGCGGCTCAACAGGATGGAAGGTGCCATTTCCAGGGGCGTCAGTTGGTGGAAGCCTCTTCCAAGCAAGGCGGCTCCTGCTTGGCTAGCTTCTGCTTCTTCCAGGCAGCGGGTCTGATCTCCTCTGAGAGTCTTTTTTGCAGCTGGGCTTAGAAAGGGACTCACAGCAGCCTTTATTCTTCAGGCTGGCAGGGAGGGGCCTGTGAATGTGGTCAGTTTGGGGGACTTCTTGGAGCTCTTTGGGGTTGTTTACCTCCCTACTTAAGGAGCTTCCTGAAGCTCTTTGGGGTTGTTTACCTTCCTGCTTAAGGAGCTTCCTGCAGGGTGGAATCTTTCTATCCTCCGAGGAAACTGTTCTTTGGCAGTGTAAGGGCTTTTGCAGTTTTATTAGTTCCAGTTTCAACAACAGCCTGTAACCTGATAATATGGTTTAACATATACATGGAAGTGGGGGTGCTCTCAGGACCCATCCTCTGCAGACATTTGGCATCTTTCTAGTTGACAATTTGAGTATTGAATTTTCTAGGTGGCTGCGTTATAGAACCTTTGACCCAGGCATGCCAGGCTTCCAACAGAAGTGATAAATCACACTTCCATCAGGTAAGACAGTTTTCCTAATAATTTAAGTTTTGTTTTGTTTTCTGAGATAGGTCTCTCTGTGTAGCTCTGTGTGGCCTGGAACTCACTGTAGACTGGGCTGGCTTCAAACACACAGAAGCCTCTGCCAGCGGGATGACAGGATTAAAGCACACTTAGCTCCAATAATTGAAATGTTAAGGTGCCAAACCCTAGTAGCAGGACTAGAGTACCCTGTCTAATTATAAGGTTTGCAGGGATTCAATTCTTTAGTCTCTCAAGGCCATTGATCGTCCATGCTAGTTTCCTCACAAACAAGACCAGAAGAGACCTTTAGAGTCTGGCTATAGGCTCTGCCATGACCAAAAGTAGATTTCTTGTTATAGTAGGGATGGGAAGTAGGCTGCTTTTTATTTCCTCATAAAAAGAATGGAGGGCCTGGGTTTGGCTTTCTGGATGAAAAACTCTTGAAATGTAACAGTCCCTATATCCATGCCCTGTTCCAATCTGCCAGCCAGTTTTCCATCAGGGATTTCTTAGGTTAGGGATACTGAAATGGACAAGGTTACCAGGTCCCTAGTTGACAGCCTGATGCAGCAGCCTCCTTTTGAAGGAATACCATGTTGTACTTTCCCTGCCAGTTGGCTCATGAGATGTACCAAGTAGGGACAGTGGAAATGGGCATTAGGGGTGCATTTGGCAGAATTGGGGGCTGCTGCACATGCAATTATCATTTAGCCTGCATTCCCACTCCCACCACAGCCCTCCCAATGGCTCAACAAAGTTGATCAGCCATTAATCACGGTTGCATACACATATAAAAGTATTGACACTGGCTGTCCTAGGTTAGAGTTGTATCTTCTGGATCATTTGTCCCTTGACCAGGGGGATGGCTGTGAACTTCCAATCGTTCTTTTCTTGGTGAGCACTGTGCATCAGAACATGTATAGTTCCTCCCATGCTGGCAAAAGGAATAGGTGATATTGTTATGCTCACAGGAGCCCTGGACCTTTCCTTGGTATGAGAAATGGGTGTGAAAAATAAAGCAGTGTCCAAGTGAGCCCTCAGCCCAAGTGACCTAGGTGAATAGAGTGGATAACAGAATGAGAGGCTGGACCCACAAAGCAGGGCCAGCTTAGTAGTAGCCATGCATGCTATCCACAGGTGGAAAAAAAAAGTCCTGACAGAAATATTCACAACAGGCCCAGTTAACTGCCTGTTTACTCCAGATAGGGCATCAGTGACAGAAGCAATTCTAAGTTTACCCCTGTGAACCAGTGATTTTCTTGGGGCTTCTTACAGGAACATGGATGACTCAAAATGCAGCTGCATCACAGATACCCACCCACCCCCCCATGGGTGCTGACTCACAAAAGCTCTATCCCCAGGAGCTTTCTTCCCAACCTGCAGGCAGCTCCTCCTAACAGATAATCTCTTCACCCCTGCAATTGTTTACTTCTTTTCTGACCTTTGGGAAGGGCCCTGCAAACCTTAAAGCTTTTCTAATTTGTGGGAGGGCCTTGCAAAGCTTACAGCTTTCTGAGCTTCTGAAAACTTGTGTTTTAGTTAGTTCTGAGTTGTTGGGACCCTCCATCCTCCCGAAGGGGCATATATTTCGGTTCTGAGGAGACAGCTACATAGCATTAAAAGATGCCATTTACCTCTTACATAGTCACTGTTTTTCAAAATAACAGAAGATGTTTATTAACTCACTCATCATTGTTATGTATTTACTATATTTTTATTTTATTATTTACGTATTTATGATTTGCTTTTTCTTCAATCAAGAAAGGTCCAAGTCTATATCTATACTCACTGTTTAAAAATCATTCCTTGGCAGTCTGAGGTGACATTTTCTTAATCAAATATTGGCCATCCTAGAACTTTCACCTGCATGGTGTAATTAACGATGAAGTTTGAGTAACTTAAATTTCTATCAGCTAGGACTTTGAAGAAATTCTGGTGAGTACATTAAATGAATAATACTATAGTCACTGAAACAAGGTTATGGATGGATGTGTGTCAAAGAGCAAACATAGACATACATTATTGTGAGGAGAAAAGCAAGTTTGGAGTTTGTAGCTCATGGCATAAATTAGGGCATTTTTTTTTCTAGAAATTGGTAAGACTTTTAATATTCATTAAAAATATTTGGATGGGGCTAGGGACTGGCTCACCGGCTAAAGTGCTTGCTGTACCAGCATGAGGACCTGAGTTCAGATCCCCAGCAGCACTCTCAGTAAACGCTAAGGGTGCCAGCACTTATCTGTAACCCTAGCCCTGCAGGAATGGAGATAGACAGATACCAGGGCTTACTGAAGTGTCAGTGCAGCTAAAATGCCAAGCTCCAGGTTCAGTGAGAAACCCTATCTCAAAAAATAATTTAAAAAAGGATGAAGAACAGTAGAGGAAAACATTTGATGTCTTATTGTGAATGATTAGCTCACTGAAGTTAATTTTAGAAAAAAATAGTAAGTTTGACTGATTTCAAAGAATTGTTTAAATACTCAATATTTGGTAAAAACAAATTTTCGTTCCTTTCTCTGTATAATTATGAATATCTTAAATGAGAAATGAAAATTAACAACTTAGAAATAAATATAAAAAATCAAACTTCTATATATTTGCTGAACACCAAAATAAAAGACAGTCTAGGTCATTTATGTTTGAAGACACATGTGAAATATTCTTAATCCTTAAGTAAGGATAGGTGCTATTTGCCTGATGGTGAACCCCTATATTTATAAATTATTTCAGTTGCATTAATCATACTAGCAGTTTAGTTTGTTCCAAGACCCAAACGCACATTCTCTTAATGAATTTTATAAGTGAACAAGGACCATTTTCATTTCTCAAAGCAGGCTATGTTGTTAGTAAATATACTGTGTTGATAAGATAGATTCTGTGAATTTTTTCTTAAGAACAATGTAAGCCGGGTGTGTTGGCACATACCTCTCACAGCACCTGCCTGGAACACTGAGGTCACGCTGAGCCTAGACATTAGAGATCCTCCCTGGATAACACACAATATAATAAGTGCCTATCTCAAAACCAAATCAAATCAAACCAACATCACCTTCTACACTTGTACCACATACCTCTGGAACTAATAGGACACTGATACCAACATATACATTTAAATCATCTTTATTGGTAAAAAAAAATATTAACAGTGTTAAAAAGGGAAAAAAGCACTACATCAGTGTGTGGAAGTTGAGTACAAAGGAGTATTTGCTACTTACATAGCCATCTAGATTTTATTTGGAAGTTAATATGAAGAGGCTTTTGTATTTAAACAAGTTAATGATTAAAGATTAAAATTTAAACTATTTATATTCTAAAGGCATACCTCCTAGCTAACTTTGTAATTATATCTTATCACTCAGGTTCAAGTTCCTTCTTAAAAGAATCATCAGAGTAAGAAGAGTTGAAGAGTCAAACGTTAGTTCTTTTCCCGCCCTCACTCCCCACCTTAGTTATTAACAGAAGTATGTCCTCCCAATTTTTTTCATAGCGATATGAATCTAAAGTAAATCTAAAATTAAAAGATCTGCAAGGCTGGAGATTCATTTCAGTGCTACAGAAAGAAGATCTAGACTCAGTCCCCAACAATGCAAAAGAAAATGTAAAAATAAAACAGGCATGATTCCTCAGACCCCAGTCCATATATAAGGCAAGGGACTTCAATTTTAACGCCAGTCCAAGCTTCACATGAGGTTTCAAACAAACCTGAGGTAGAAAGTAAGACTCTAAACCAAAACAACACATAAATAAAAACAGACTGCCCAGGCGGTAGTGGCGCACACCTTTAATCCCGGCACTTAGGAGGCAGAGGCAGGGGGATCTCTGTGAGTTCCTACAGACCACGTTCCAGGATGGTAAGAACTCCACCGGGAAACCAGTTTTGAAAACCAAAACAAATCTTACATAATAAAACAAAAATTATCATAAATAAATAAAAATAAAAGCAGCCTGGACTAAACTATGTCTGTAATTCCATCACTTCTGAGGCTGAGGGAGGAGTCTCGGGATTTTGAGGCAATTTGGGAGCTAAATACACCAAATTCAGTAATCTGACCTTAGAGCATCAGGTAGAGGAAGAGGACCTGAGGGCTTCAGTTTCTAATGGATTCCCTGCAGGCAGCTGCCCTGCATAAAGTTCTAGTCCTTCCCGCCCCTAACGGACCTCCACTCCACCCACACTTTGCACCCCCATGCCCAAGGAGGCTGACCCTCAGGGTCTGCAAAGCTCTAGGCCTTCCTGCCTTCTGCTAGGCACTGGTCTGTCCAAGCTCCATGCCCTCAGCAACGTTCTGCCTCCATTTTTTTTTTCTCTGCAGAGGCCTGAGGGTCAGGTCAGTTGTCAAGTGGGAAGAAGCGCTGATGGGACTCTGGCGGGGGGACACCTCCCCTCCTGGCGCCTGAAGTAACACACCCCCCCCCACACACACACACCCTGCTGGGCTGCACCACACGGTTAATAGGCTATCAACAGGTGACAGTGAGTCTTCCTCACCAGGCATCTCCCTCGAGCAGACAGCTCCGAGGCCACCTCAGAGCATACTGGGTAATGGGATTTGAACGCGCGAAAACCAATCTCACCCAAGCCCCTTGCTGGTTGGCTGTGTGTGCACGAGCCTACCAAGGACGAGAGGCTGGCGCTTTCCAGATTCTAAGTTTACAGTATTGTACAAACTTGAAAATTAAGATAAAATAGGTAAAATATGAACCCCGATAAAGACCACCCCCACCGCGCGCACCCGCGCTTTGTTTCAGTTGAAGATGGTCGTGCATGCATTTTTAATATTTATTTATTTAAAGAGTGCGTTTTCTGCATGCATATGTGTGCAATATGTGCATACCTGGTGCTCTTAGAAAACATAACAGGATGCCAGATTGCCTGGATCTGAACTTAAGGGTGACTGGGAGCCACCATGTAAGTTCTAGGAACTGACAACAAGTGTTTTTACTTTTGAACATTTTTTCCAGTCCTGTCCTGTGTGTGTTTTAATGTATGCTCCCAATACATTTGCTCTCACTCTACAGTAAACATTATAAAAATGTGATACTTTTTAAATATTGCCTGTCTCCAGAAAAAAAATAAACTGCCATATTTTTATTGGGGTTGTCCTAATCTTAAAATTTGATTTAAAAAAAATGACGACATGTTGATATTCTATCAGGGAATAAGGCCTATTTTCCCACTACATGAAAAATAAATTTGAATTCCGTGTGTCCATACATATTCATGTCTGCACATTCCAGCATATGTGTGCATTTGGGGGCCAGAAATAGACATTGTGTGTCTTCTCCATCATTCTCCAACTTAAATCTTGAGACAGGCTCTCCCTCAACCTGTAGCTCACCTATTTCACTAGTCTGGCTAGCCAGCAAGCTCCAGGGATCTGTCTGTCTCTCCTGCCAGCAATGAGCTGCCAGTCTGGAGTTTTAAAATCTTACTCTTTTTTTTTAAATTTAATTTTATTTTATTCATTTATTTTACATACAGACCCAGTTTCCCCTCCCTGTTCTCCTCCCGGTACTCCTCTTTTTCCATCTCCATTCAGAAAGGGGCAGACCTCCCACGGGCTTGAACAAAGCATCAGTCAGGACTTTTAGGTAGATTTTAGGGCTCCAGCCTGAAGCCCATAGGCCTATGGGTTTTACCAAAAGAGCCATCTCCTAGCCCCTCTCTGTGAGTTTTGCTTTGTTTTGGCGGCCATTGTCTGCTGTATTAATCTAATCACGCTAAAATGAGGCGCTTAAAATGCTAGTGATGATTTTGTTTCTGTTTCCTCCAAACAGCTATTTGGGTTTCTTGCTCACCTTACATTTAGGACTTAGTTGTATGAATTGGATAAATCAACTTTTGATTTGTATAGTGCTGCTTATTGCTGTTTCTTTTTTCACCCCTGAAAACCATTCTCATGGTTTTTCCCTAAGCTACGTCATCAACCAATCTGTAGTTCTGTATGCTAGGTTCATCTCTCTAGGTTTTAAAGAAAACTAGCATTACTGTGAATCATAAAATTAGTCCCTGTAAGGTGAGCATCCAAACTGCCTAGGCTCCCACAAAGCCAGTACGTGCAGTAGAATCAAAACCCATTGCCATTGTTCTTGAGTTCTCAGTAGTCCTCATTGTCTGCTATGTTCAGCGAGTCCGGTTTTATCCCAGGCTTTTTCAGACCCAGGCCAGCGGTGGCGGGGAGGAGGCAAAAATCTTTAATAAATAAATAAATAAATAAATAAATAAATAATATATAAAAAATAAAAAAAAAGAAAATAACATAATCAAATAAACATAATTCAGCTATCTTGTTGTTGGTTTGTTTTGCCATTGAAGTGGGCTTTTAGGATTCCATTTGACAACATGCCACTGTTTATATCTGTTTGGTTTCATTTTCATGTTATTCAATTAATATATCTTATCTTCTCACTTAAAACAAAAAATTAGTCCCTGTACTATAGGACCCAAAGGGATTTGGTGCCCTCTTGTGGCTTCTTCAGAAGATACCAGGCACACATTTAGTACACACAAAATGCACCCAGAAAAAAACACCCATGCACACAAAATATACTTTTCTTTCTTTTGTTTTTTGAGACAGGGTTTCTCTGTGTGGCCCTGGCCATCCTGAAATTCTCTATATAGACCAGGTTGGCCTCGAACTCAGAGATTCACCTGCTTCTGCCTCCTGAGTGCTGGGATTAAAGCCATGCACCACCACCACCTGGCAAAACAATTTAAAAAATTAAATATTCTCCTATGACTCTTTTCCTGACATTGAGGTGCCTTATTCATCTCTGGTGTGAAGGCTTTGGCCTTGTGTTATGGTATTTTGTCTTGTCGTTGTCTCCTGGAGGCCTGCTCTTTTCTCATGGGAGACAGTGTTGGAGTGGATCCAGGGGAGAAGGAGGTGGTGGGGAGCTGAGAGGATTGGAGGGAGGGAAAACAGTGGTCGGGATGTATTATATGAGAGAAAAGTCTGTTTTCTTTTGTGGGGGAGTTGGTTTTCGCATTCTTATTGAGTGGCAACAGGAAAGGGGGCCTCTTCCATTAGCAGGAGGATTTGCAGATTCCTCAGCCATTCCAGGCATGGGCCCTGAGGATCCTGCGGGTGACTGGGCACATCAGACATGTTTCCATTATCTTGCACAGGAACTCTGCAGTTGGAGGTGGTGGCCTGGTTGATGGAGACAGCATACGTGGGGTAAGGGCTGACTGTGTGCACAGTTATAACAAGGCCCAAAAGAGAAGGACATCACCAACACTGGTTCCTTTGCCCAGGCATTCTTGAGGAAGATGGAGAATCTCCTGGCCATCTTGGTCTTGGAGAAAATGATTATATTTTCAATAAAAATAAATAAAATAATTCTCCTGTAATATCTGCAAAGATTAAGGTTTTTTTTTTTTTTACTTTTGTTTTTGTTCATCTTGACTTAATTTTCATGTCTGGCATCAGAAAAGGAGCCAATTACTTTTATCCTTCATCTGGAAACCAACTGTTGCAGGGATTTCTGCGAAACTGAATTATCAAGCCATTTTCAGTTGGGGAGAGGAAAGTTTACTCTAGCAATATGGGATGGAGTAGGTCTCTTGATCAGGTTCAGCAACCTTTTATATTTTTCACAGCAGAATCAGCAAACAGGAAGCACAAGTACAGAAGCATGTATGTGGATGTAAACGATGGTGGCTGGGCAGGGTTAAAATTTCATTACAGCACCTCTTCAGTGTCTGTTGTTCTGGAAGATACAGCAAGTGTGGCAGGGTCAGCTCAGGGCAACTATCTCCACATTGGGGAATGTTCTTCGTTTAGTCAGTGGAACTTAGGGAATTTTCCATCAAATTCCTCCTCTTCTATGCCAAAATCTTTTACCATCCTTCTAAAGGAATCCTCTGATATTGGTGGAGGAACTGGAATCTAACTACCTTTCTACTGTTTCTGGTGACACAAGTTAGGAGATTTCTAAGGTATGGACCAAACAGTAGAGACAGGAGAATAACAACCAAAGGTCCCACTGGGGAGGTCAGCCAGGGCCTCCAGGAGGCCTAGGTCTCACCCCAGTAAAATCTTTTGGTCTTGTGTTTAGCCTTTGATTCATTTTAACAATTACAGAGCAATCCACATTATCTAACAGTTACCTAATAATATTTTTACTATACCTGATTGATTTCCAAAGAAACAACATTCTTCTCCCAAGAAAATGCATATGCCACCCTTTCAAAGCTGCAATTTAGCTCTAGCCTTCTATGATTTTGTAAGACCATGGCTGCCAGGGAGTCTAACTGGTTCTGCTGGGCAACTATACTGTGTTAGACCACACTGACATCCTCTTTAATTTGGTTACACAGCTGGCTAGGTTGGGATTTTGGATCCTGAGCACAATTGCACTTGTGGCAGTAGTACCAGTGATGGTCATCCCAAGTATAAATCAGGAGTAAAATAGAACTTCCCTTTTCTATGTGGTGAGATCCAAGTATTATTGGTCTACCTTGCAGTGACATTTCATTTATATTTTAATAAATAAAGCTTGTCTGAAGATCAGAAAAGTAGAACAGCCACACTGGCCAGCCCTGCAGACCAGGAAGCAGGTGATACACACCTTTAATCCCAGTAGCCACAAAGACACACAACTTTAATGCCAGTAACCACACTGGCTTGCCATGGAAACCGGGTGGTAGTGGTGCACGCCCTTAATCTCAGAACTAGAGAGGATGATAAAATGGGAGGATACAGCTCTCAGTCTCAGTCTCATTCTGAGATTCCTAGAGGCAGAATCACCATTTTCAGACTGAGATCGAGGTAAAGGCCAGTGCCTGGTGGCTTTGCTTTTCTGGTCTTCAGGTTGAACCCCAAATTCTGTCTCTGAGTTTTTATTAGTCATGTTACAGGGAGAATACCTAGGTCTGGATTCAGAATAATATTCTGCAATCCCTCCCTGGGACAGGTATATACTCTACTAGTACAAGTGTAGTAGTATCTGAGCTAAGTGACTTCTTCCTGACATATCTGTGCCTTTTTCTTGGAGACATTAAAGCCTGTATCTTGTAATTATTTGAATAGTTTTCTCGTGTCCCATGCCATAGGACAGCCAGTAGATCATTCATATACTGAGCATGATCCAGTCTTGCAGGATGTCCCAATATTAGTCTGGTTTTCCCCCAAGTGTCCATACATGAGGAAAATGCTGTACAAGCTATTTAAGGAGGGCCACTGTATTGGTACTTCAATCCATAGTGTCCAAGTGAAACCAACATTGGTGTGAGAGGTCCTTCTGTCTGTGTGTTGCTTTTATTTATTAAAGAATAAAGAACTGCTTTGAGCCTATGGCAGGGACGAACAGAACTAAGCGGAGGAAAGCTAGGCTGTAAGCTGGGAAAAAGAAGGGCGGAGTTGGAGAGAAGCCATGGAGCTGCCAAAGACAGATGCCAGTTGGAATCTTGCCGGCAAACCACAGCCACATGGCAATACACAGATTAATAGAAGTGGGTTAAATTAATATGTAAGAGTTAGTCAATAAGAAGCAAGAGTTAATGAGCCAAGCAATAATTTAAATAATTCAGTTTCTGTGTGATTGTTTCAGGTCTAAGCTAGCTGGGTGGCCAGGAACCAACAAGCAGCCTCCCTTCTCCAACACAACATTCCTCCTCTAGTCACACCTCAAATGTCAGAATTGTCAAGGCTCCCAGGTGACATCAGCATTCAGATCAATTATCAAAGTGGTTACTCATTTTGGTCAGGGGCTTCTGGCACATATAAAAATTAGTGGCCTCCCACTGGGAAGCGGTATGGTTTGCAGAATCAGTATTTAATTATTATTTTTTTCAAGACAGAGTTTCTCTGTGTAACAACCGTAGCTGTTCCAGAACTAGCACTTGTAGACCAGGCTGGCCTTGAACTCACAGAGATCTGCCAAGCTCTGCCTCCTAAGTGCTGGGTTTAATTTAAAGGAGTGTGCCACCACTGCCTGGCTAGAATTTCTTATTGGTCCTGCTGGCTCCAACAAAGGTCAGTGATTTGATGAGTTTCCCTGTGGAAGAAGTTACTGTGATGATGACTGCTCCTGTATCTAAGATAAAGTACACTATTTGTCCCCTGACATCTATTTTTGACCATGGGCTGCTACAGGCCAATCTCAGTTGAGCCTGGGAGCTTTCAGTCTGAGTCTGTCCTACATATGGTAGCCAAGGCTTCCAACAGGGACTTTTGTTTCATTGTGGCTACTGTACAGGCTTTATTTTTTCCTTTGGTCCTGGTGTCCACTTCCTGGGTCATTCATTCTTCTAGTGTTCTTCTTCCTTGCAGTGGGCACATTAATCACTGTCTAATGGCCTCTGGTTACCTTTCTTTCATTTGGATTTCTGGGTGTCTGAATTTTCTCCATTCCCCAACGTGAGCAACATATCCTTTTTTTTCCCTAAGTAATTTTTCTTTACTTTTTTTTGCAGCCTCTTCCCAGTTAGCAACCATTTTGATGGTGATGTCTATGAATTGCTCAAATTCATCACTGTGAACCCCTCTAGCTTTTAGAGCTTTCAGTAAACATCGGTGCTGTTGGGCAAAAACTGTGTTGTACACAGGGCCTCTGGCTCAAAAGGGGTATACTGTCTTTAAGTATCACAGAGTTGGTCATAGAAGTGGTTCAGAGTCTCATCAGAGCACTGGGTGATTTCTCAAATTTTGACCAAGATAGTGACTCTGCAATCACCATTCTGAACCCCTCCAGTATGACTTTCACCATTCTTAGAAGGGCCTGGATGACTTCTGGTGTGATGGGCTTATATTCACAACACCCATCAGGAAGGAAGGTGTCAGCAACTCATTTCAGGTTACTAGTGATTGTGGCGCTTGAATGATCAGCCAGGCAGGTGCTGCCTAATAGACCCTACACTTTTTTTAAAAATTAATAATAGAATTGTTCAATTATTATTAAATTAATAACATTAAATTAATAACAGAAAGTATTGGAGGAAGAAAGAAAGCATCTTAAACAGAATATGTCTGTCTGTGATTAATGCAAAAACACTAATAAATGAAACAAAACCCTATATCACCACAGATTCTGAAAAGGTAAGCCCAGCTAAAGCCTCGAAGAGTCCCACAGCAGGGCGGCTTTGGAGTCAGTCAAGCTGCTGTTGTCTTCTTGGCCACTGTGCTGTTATTGTGCAGCTCCTCCCGAGGGGAGTGTGTAGTACCAGGAAGGCTGAGACACGCATTGTGCCTGGAGCAAGCTCTGTTGGGCATTTGCTCTCAAAACAAATGCATAGTTAGGTCTTTTTCTCAACCTCAGTGTAGCCAGAGATGCTTTTTCTGAAAGAGGCATCTAAAGCACACCAAATGGAAACTCACATCTGCACCGTTAAAACCCAACTGCGGCCTCAGCCATAGTTCAAACACAGCCCAGCAAAAGGCGGTTTCCGAGGACAGAAGTTTACCACTGACCTTTGCTGTCGTGGTCACAAGGCAAACTGGCTTTTATGGGTTTAGCAGGCTTTTTTTTTAATTTATTTATTTATTAAAGATTTCTGTCCCTTCCCCGCCACCGTCTTCCATTTCCCTCCCCCTCCTGATTGCTTTTCGGGCTGGGGGGGGGGGACCCTACACTTTTTATCTGGAGGTAAAAGGGACAGTCGGGAGTTGTTGGCAGTAGTCCCAAGTAAGACTGTGCATAATGGCAGTCATGAGGTTGGGCATAACTTGTGACTGCTCTAAGTATGGTGGGGTGTGATGTCACTAGTTCAGCAGATCAGTAGTGGTGAATGCCTGATAAACATACTGAACTGGGTCTGGGCTGAGAATCCCATCCTCCCGAAGTTTGTCTGGCCACATATTTGACACAACAGACTCAGGGCGCTCTATGACTGGGCACTGGGAAGCCTCCGAGACCTGGACCTTAAGCATGGTGAGGTGGGAGATATTGTCCAGTGGTCTCTGGGCAAAAGATCCCATAGCAGCTATGGCATGAGCTATCAATTGGCAAGTCAGGAGATAAAATGAACATGGTTTCTGGATTCTGAGCATGGGCATGGCCACACTCAGGAAGAGAAGTAGATGGTAAATGTTTTAAATCTTTTTTTTTTTTTTTTTGATTTTCAAGACAGGGTTTCTCTGTAGCTTTTTGGTTCCTGTCCTGGAACTAGCTCTTCTAGACCAGGCTGGCCTTGAACTCACAGAGATCCGCCTGCCTTTGCCTCCGGGGTGCTGGGATTAAAGGCTTGCGCCACCACTGCCCGGCAAAAGTTTTAAATCTTGATCCTCTGCCTGCAATATAAGTGGCTATTTGAGGATTGAAACTCTCTCAGAGCTCAGGATTGTAGTGGATACCCAAGAGGAATGGAACTGAACCCTGTGTTGAGGGTAGAGGGTCAGACTATACCAGATATTGATATAAGAAGAAAACTAGTCAGGGTGGCCTGGGTCTCCAGTACAGGCATCCCTCACTCTGCAGGTGTTGGACAGGTCCATGTTTTCTTCTGAAGGACAAAACCTGTTGAAGAAGAACCAATAGATTCACAAAAGGCCCTCCTCAGTCTAGAAAGCAATTTTGGGGTCACCACCTCTCAGACTAATAAATCCATTCTCACATTTCTGTTTGAAGAGACCCGAGTCTGGTCTTTTGTGCTTTTTTGTTTGTCATTTTGTTTGTTTTGTTTTTTGAGAAGGGTTTCTCTGTAGGTTTGGAACCTGTTCTGGAATTAGCTCTTGTAGACCAGGTTGACCTCGAACTCATAAAGATCTGCCTGCCTCTGCTTCCCGAGTGCTGGAATTAAAGGCATGCGCCACTATAACCTGGTGAGTCTGATCTTTCATTACTCTGTCTGGCTTATCTTGTACACAACCACAGAAGGAGGATCCACAGATAAACACTAAATTTAACAAATGGAGTAGCTGGTAGATATTGTAGAGAAATAAACTTGGGAAAGGCGTAAAGACACTCAAGCTAGAAGGCTAGCTGTAATGTTAAATCAGACAAGGTCACATTTATCTGTTCACTCCTGGAATCTCGAGTTGAATGCTTTGCTTTACCATACATCTCAATGGCCTACAAGGCCAATGGCAGCACAGAATCTGCTCCTGCTTATGGAAAATGATGCACTTACCCGAAGGACAGGGCTGTTTTTTTTGCTAAAATTATGTTCCAAAAGCTCATAGATGGGGCAGCTGTTAGAGTTTTTTACTTTAAGAACTTTAGCTTTTAGCCTGCATATATTTTTAACACACTGTAAATCATTTAGAGGTTTTCTTTGTCTTTGAATCTCTCTTTACTGTATCTCTCTCTCTCTTTTTCTGACCACATGAGCCTTTAAATTAGTGAGCAGCATGGGTAGGATTAAAGCCGTGGCTTTGCTGGCTAGATTCAGCCCATTCCTTCGCTTTCCAGCCTCATGGCAGAGGTACCACCTGTAGCCATTTTTATTGCCACAACTCTATGATGTTTCAAGGTCCCTGCCAGCAAACAATCTGCAGCATTCTGTTCACAGACCATACTCAATAAGGCTGCCTGCCTGAAAGAGTCAGAGTTTGCCCTGGAAGGACGGCCTAGAAAGCCAGCATTTTAAAACAGCACAGCATTTTTCCTGCTATGGCTGAAAACTGAAAAGCATGCGTTCAGCTTTTCATCGACACCATTTAAGTGTTTCAGGACCTCTTAAAGAGCTGCAGGGTTTTGCAGCTAAAGCTGAGTCAGGAAGCCTCTCTTAGATGAGAGCACTTGCTTGCCTCTAGCAAGCAGAGCAGACCTGAAAAATTGCTGCTACCAAGAAAACATGCTTTACTCTATTCTTTCCCAAGCTTTCTCAGGCTTTCTGTGGATTCAGTTATCACGTCTGGGCGCCATTCTGTAGAAGGAGCAGTGGGCTGCATTCCGCTGCCTGGCTCCCGCACGGCTAGCTTAGCCCCAGAATAATTACATGGAAACTATTCTTTTAAACACTGCCTGGCCCGTTATCTGTATCCCCTTATTGGCTAACTCTCACATCTTTATTAACCCATTTCTATCAATGAGTGTAGCACCATGAGGTGATGGCTTATGGGGAAGGATCTTAACCTGCATCCATCTTGGAGAAGAGAGCTATAGCGTCTGTCTCACTGCCTTCTTCCTCCCAGCATTCTGTTCTGTCTACTCCGCCTACCTAATTTTTTGTCCTATCAAAGGGCCAAGGCAGTTTCTTTATTAACCAATGAAAGTAACACATAGACAGATGACCCACATACATCAAAAAACACTAATAAACACGTCTGAGAGAGAGAGAGAGAGAGAGAGAGAGAGAGAGAGAGAGAGAGAGAGAGAGAGAAAGAGAGAGACACACACACAGACACACACACACACATGCACACAGAGCGAGAGAGAGTTAGAGAGAGAGAACACTCTTGTAATCAATTGTACACAATTATAATCAATCTCAGCAAGTACAGATGGGAGGACCAGAAGTTGTAGAGGATATGATGCCCTGTTCTGATCTCTGAGAGCAGCTTATACACATACAGTGTGCAATGTACCTGCAGAAAAAAACATATACACTAAATACACACATAAATAAATCTAAATCAAAAATGCATATAAGAGCCTCTACAGTTGAAATAATGTAGCAGAGTGTTCCCCGTGCTTCATATTTTACACATTTTCTTTTAATTTTCAAGTTTGCCGTGTTTCATAATTTACACATTTTCTTTTAATTTTCAAGTCTGTAAAGGAGTATAAACCTAGAAGCTGGAAAATGTTTGTCCTAAAGTCAGTAATCGCCTCAAGACTCTAACCATTTTGCCCTTCAACTGGAGTGAGCCTAACACTCAGTCTACGCATGTGCGGGCACGTTCAGCCAATCAGCGAGGGCCCTGCTTGAGGTCGGCTTTTCTCCCGCTCAAAATAGATGGCCTCCATGGAGGCCGTAGGCACCGCCATGCCGCTTTCACGGCTGAGGCGCCGAGTGCGGGGGTATGCAGACAGGAAGGTGGCCCTGTCGGATAACCGGTAAGCGATGTTTGGCTCTAGTGGGCTTTTTTGGGGGGGAGGGGGGCCATTAGAGGAGGTGGCGCTTAGTGAGGAAAATTCTCCTGAAGGGCTGCGGTTCCTGTGACTTCTGACAGGAAAATGGAGGAGGAGGACCTCACTAACCGCAGAGGATTGGGACCCTTTGGAGGGCACAATCTTGGAGCCTGGAGATAGAAGTGGAGAGTAGGGATAGGGAAGAAGCTGGGAGGCGGTAGGAACGGGGTCGGGAGGGAGCAGGAGTCATGGCTGAGGAGCTCTTAGGGCTTCTCCTGTCAGATGCCCAGAATCCGTTAGAAGAAGACCCCTCTTCATTTTCCTCAGTATGATGTGCTAGTTTGATGTGGACTCTAGAGATGTTAGAGCGAAGGGAGTGGCAAAGGAGGAGAGAGAGAGAAAGAGGAGAGATTGCAAGGGATTAATAAGTAACTCAGGGTGAGTTCTAACCACTAATCCTCCAGCCTCAATCGCCCCCGTATTGGGATTGTAGCCCAGCACCACCAAATTCATCTTTTTCTGTCAGCTTTGATTTTGTAGGGTGGGATCTCCCTTCGTAACTCAGGCCTGGGCTAACTTGGACTGGCCTTGAACTTGCAGTCTTCTGGTGTTTGAAATTTCTAGCTTCGCTAAATCCCCATCTTTTCAAATATCAGGCCTTTCTGCATGAGTGGTGATGGTGGGGGGTTGTTGTAGATGGACGGAGGGTCTTTGTCCATGAATATTTGCCATGTTTGTTATCCTGGGTAACACCATGACTTGACTTTAAAACTGAGATACAGGACTGGAGAGATGGCTCAGAGGTTAAGAGCATTGGTTGTTCTCCCAGAGGTTCTGGGTTCAATTTCCAGCACTCACATGGTGCCTTCTTCTAGTGTGCAGGCATACATGCAGGCATAACACTGTGTACATAATAATAATAATAAGTAAATCTTTAAAACTGAGATACAGACTTGCTCAACATCTAAATGAATCTGTGAGAGATAGCACCAAAATTTAGATGTCCCAGAGGATGAGTGCAATCATATTTTGCTCATTTTTGGGTTGGGAGAACTCATATAGTGTAGGCTGTGGCCAAGTTTGCCTTTTAAAATTGAGAAATGACAGGTTGTTAACTTTGATCCAAAAGTATACTTTTTTTCTTAAAAGAAAACAAAGTTGGGAGAAGAACATATTAAATGGGATATATGGAGGAGATGGAGATGGGAAAATGGATATATATGTCACATTTCATTGAGTATGTATATGAAATTCTCAATAATAAAGAAAAATTATTTAAAAATGTAAAAAGAGAAAAAACTTAATCTTTCATTGAGCTAAGATAATTCTTATTTAATTTTTTGACATTTTAACCATTTATTTAAATGATACCTTTGAATTCAGATGACTTGTGAGATTCTTTGCCTTTGTGTTTTAACTAAGAAAATCCCTGCCTGTTTGCCAGTAGGAGGCGTTTGTGGAGAGCTATGGCAGTACCATGTGAGGAGCGCTTAGTGCTTTTTGACTTCGATGATGAAGAAGATGACCTGAATGTTTCCAAGAACTCTTTATCTGAAGGTACAGCATATCCAGTATTGGGCATTTGATTTTTACCTAATCTTATATTTTCTGATACTCCATTTCTAACTTTATTTGTATATTTCTGTACCAGAGTTTAAGCAATACATATAACTCCTCTTGGCTTTGTAGTCTCAGTATACTGAGAAATAATTAATAACTTAAAATGGATTTACCTCAGGAAGACTTGAAAATTGTTCTTATAAAATGTTGGCAAATTGTGAATTGATTTCATAAAACCTGCAAAGAAATTATTTCATTTCTATAGCTGCTTCAAAAATTTACATTGGCCAAACTCCCAGAGAAATGCAAATCAAGCTAGCACTTAGTTAACTAGTACTAATATAATTAATTTCAAACGTGTTTTTCATTTTTATTGTTAATACAGAAAAGCGTCCATTCTTTGACAAAGATGAGAAGAAATGTCCTCCTGCAGCTGACAAAGAGAAGAGAAGCCCTCCTGCAGCTGAGGAAGAAGAGAAATGCCCCCTTGAAGAAGTGGATGAAGATATGGGGTAATGTTTTCAAATATTTTTTTTTTTGCCATTTCAATAGAGTACTTCAGAAGTAGTGCTTGTAATTCCTGCTCTAGAGAGGTAGATGCAGGAAGATCAGAAATTCAAAAGAAATTCAAGATCATTCTCAGCTATATAGCTAGTTCAAGCTTAGCCTGGGTTCCTTGAGACCTTGTAATCACAAACACATAGCAACTATGACCACCTGCATAAGACCTTCTCTTTCACACACACATACACACATGAAAATAGGAAGGAGGCTAGTTGAGAAGAGGGGTTCAGCAAAAGTGGGGGTCAGATAAAAGAAAGTAATGGGAATAGACATGTATGAATTATCAGTAATAAAATAATAAAGTTTTTTTAGTTGTCTAAGAAATATTTTATATTGCATTGCATATGACATTTGTTCCAAACTATGCATTATATATTATAAATAGTTAAAAATGCTTTTTGTGTAGTGTTCTGTGTGCTAGGCAAATGCTCTGCCACTAAACTATATTTCCAGTTTTAATTTTTTTATTGTAATTTCTTCACAGAGATGAAATGCGCAATGTGTTGGATAAACTTAGAGGTGTGTTTTTGGAGATAAGTATGTTACCAGAACATTATTTAAAACTATGTATTCATTTTTATAAAGGAAATGTTAATCAGCATTCTGTATAGCTGTCATTCAATGCCTTCTTAGCATAGGATTGTACATAAATTTTGTGATTTAAAAACTTAAAATTTTCCACGTAAAGTTCTCCATAATTAAAAAAAGTAAGAATGATTCTATTGAAACTGTGCGCCTGAAATAGAATTTTAGGAGAAAACCAAATGGGAAAGGCTTCGGCAATTCTTTCTGTTCACAGACTGAGTGATGGTGCATACAAGTATTTCTGTGTATCAGCTTTTCATTTTTAAAATTTATATTTTAGGACTTTTGCTGAATTCCTTTTTTGTGAAGGAAAGCATAAACCTAAAGACTCTAATATAATTCTTCATTATTACTTGTTAATATTTATTTTCTTTTTAATTATATGTCTCTGTGGGGGTGGAGTGGAATGTATGTGCACTTGTAAGTGTCTGCAGCATTCAGAAGATGGTGTAGGATATCCTTACAGGCAATTGTGAGTTTTATAACATGGGTACTGGGAAAGGGACTCAAGTCCTCTAGAAGAACAGCAAGAGCTTGTAACCACTGAGACACCTCTCCAACCCCTTTGCAATTACTTTTATACTAAAAGTAGTTCTGAGGGTACTGGAAAAATATCTGAGTAGTTAACATTGATTCCTTCCCTTGTAGATGACCTGAGTTTGGTTCCCAGCATCCACATGTAGCTCATAAGCAGTTACAACTCCAGTTCTGGAGGATCTGACACCCTCTTCTGATCCTTGTGGTCATATACAAGTTCTATGCATGCAAAACATTCATTCACATAAAGTGAAATATCGAAAATAAAAGTTGTGAATGGGAAAGACTTGAAGTTTAAATACTATGTTTACCAGATATATAAACTCTTTTTAAATATAGTCTTTGTTAATTCCTTTGTTAAATTTTTGTATTGCTTGCTTCTTTTTAAGACAGGATCTTACTATGTAGTTGGAGCTGATCTGGAACTTGACATGAAGCCCAGTCTAGGCTTAAACTATACATCTCCTCTGTCAGCTTTCTGGGTGCTAGACTTACAGGCATGAGCCTTCACACCCAGTTTGGGGAATGGTATTCTTTTTTTAAGAGTTAATAATAATTGATCTTTTATAGAAATTATTGATATTATGAAGTTTTCCCAGAGAGTTTCTTTTCCTATTTGGTAATGACAAAGAGTTTGTTTTCTAATATGTTACATAAATTTATGGTTATAGATCTGAAAGTATAAAATGTTATGTAATAGTATAGATTCATTATAGTTACTAAGTGGTTACTCTTTATGATAGAAAATATATGTTTAGCAAACATTATTTGAGAGATTGAATTTTTAGGCACTGCTCTACTTAATGCTAAAAATCCCCTTTATAAAATGATTCCTAAATTATGCCCATTTTTACATGAATAATTTTTCAGTTTTATTTTTGTGTATGTTATGTAGGTATGCACCTGTGTGCGTAAGTGTGTGGGTGCATGTGGCAGCCAGAGGTTGAAATTGGAAGATCTTCCTCAATTGTTTAGTGTGTGTGTGTATGTGTGTTGCATGTATGTATGTATGCACCACACACTTGCCTCTTGCCCTCAAAATCCAGAAGAGGGCATTGAATCCTGGGAATGAAGGTATAGATGGTTGTAAGGCACCCATGTGGGTCCAGGGAATTGAACCTGAGTCCTCTGGAAGAGCAACCAATATTCTTAACCACTGAGAAATCTCTTTCCAGCCCCTCCAATTATTTTTTGAGACAGGATCTCTTTGTATCTGAACCTCATCATTTCAGCAAGACTAAATGACCAAGGACTCCCAGGGAACTGCCTGCCTCTGCCCCTTGGTGCTGTGGTCATTGGCACACAGTATCACCTGTGGCTTTTATGTGGGTGGTGGGGATTCAGACTCAGGGCCTTGTGCTTGGCATAGCATGCATTTTAATCAATGAATCTTCTCCCCAGATCAAAACTATTTTCCCATCCTTGGTCTTTTGCCTCTTTTTATATAAAAAATATATTTAGAATTGCTATTGACTATATTTTATACAAATATCTTTCTTGTTTTAAAGATGACTTGGATTATAATTTTTCAGAGAGTATTTTATATATTTTAAAGCTTGAGTTATAAGACTATACTTTGAGAATCATTTCTATAGTTAAATTTTGACTTCTAATCACAGGTCAGAAGCTCACTAAAATTTCAGTTGAACAGTATTTTTTTAATTTAGAAGTATTTTCCTTCTATTAAGGTGTTTGTTTGTAAATCACTAAAAGTGTATTCTTGACCTTTTTTCTCCTTGGTTATTATTGTGCCTCAGTTTTAAAATTATCTTCAATTAGGAAAATCAGAACTAAGGTAAGGTTGAACATTTGCCATCCAAAATATATAGGACAAAAAATATTACAAATTTCAGAGTTTTGTGTATTTTATTTTATTTGCATTGACTTCACTGATTGTACATCCCTAGCCTGAAAATGCTAAATTTCAAGCACTCTAAAATATTAAACTTTTTGGACACCATGCTGGTGATATAGTTCAATTTAATTTTAAGTATCATTGATATTGTTTAATAATCTTTAGCCATATTTATATGTACATGAATATTTAGGCATAATTGGAGTTACTTTTAACATTAACCTTTATTTTCAATATAGATAATATTACTAATTCTCTTTTTGAAAAGAGAAGAAGAACGCAAATGTACTCAGAAAATGTTTCCAAACAGACTAACAACAAAATGAAACAAGCTTGGAAAAACAAACAACAGCAAATGTAAGTTTGCTGGTATTTTTAGAGCTAAGTTTACATCATTTCTGAGTATATATTGGTGCAAGTTACTTATTAAAATAGTATCACCTGTCTATTGTTATCTCCAGTGGAAATGTTTCACTTGAATTTTCCCTAAGCAAGCAGTACTATAACCCTTGCCTCCATAGAATTGATGTATATTTCTTGGAAGTCACTGAAGATTCCATGTTCTTCCTTCCAAATGACAATTGAGAGTTATTAGTTTAAAAGTAATTCATGTTCACTCTGTAAACATATTAATTGGGTAAATGATAGATTGCACATAAACTGTTAAATGTCTTTTACTTAACTGTGTGGACAATAAGAAAAAAGTTCATCTTATATAAAAAAAAAATTGTGTATTTTAACTGACCTAACTATTCTTTGTACTAAATCTTGGCTTCCCAAAAGGGTTTAGTGAAATATTCCTACTTAGAAATAATTTACTTTTTTTTTGCTTTTTTGAAACAGAGTTTCTCTGTGTTAGCCCTGGCTGTCCTAGAGCTTGATCTGTAGACCAAGCTGGCTTTGAACTCACAGAGATCTGCTTGCCTCTGCCTCTTGTATGCTGAGATTAAAGGCATGTGCCTCTACCACCCAGATGAAATAATTTACTTTTGTATTGGAACCTGTAGAAAAGATGAAAAATTTCTTGGAGATAAAATTAATCTTCCTGAGAAATGTATGTGTGTGTGTTTATCAGGGATATATGCATATACATACACACACACACACACACACACACACACACAAACACACACACACACGAAAGAATTCCTTGGATTTCAAGGGGCGAACCACATGAGAAGACATTTAGTAAGGAAAAGAAGTACCTCTAGAATCTATATAAATCTAAGTTTATTTCTTGGGTTCCCATCTGAATATTTTTCCTGTTATGATTTCCTTTTTCATAGTATAAAATATGTCAATTCAATTTTGTTTCGATTGTTTTCACATTTGTTGTTTTGTTTTACAGGTTGAAAGCTGACAATGAGCATTACCAGCAGTTTATGGATCTGTTTAAGCAGTGGGAGTTGGAGAAGCAGAACTATGAAAAACAACAAAAACACTTAATTGTTGGTATCACAGTTAGCTTTATAATTAATCTCTTATAACAAGGTTTCAAGTAGGAAAATAGATGCTTGCCTTATATTAGACCTTTGAAACTAAACCAAGGTGCACTATGAATTGTTGCCCATGTTCTTGTCCTGCAGAACTATAAACCACAGAAGTATAGGCAAATATCATACTTACAAAATCCACTGGGTTTCTTATAGTAGTTGGGATTCTAGTAATTTCAAGCAAAAGAACCTTTTTTTTTTTTTTAAAGAACAACAGTAGTTACTTCTTGCTGTGAAGTAAACCATGGGTAAAAGTAGTTTTAGATCCACTTGAATGGGAACTGAGAAGTGTTTTAGTTAGTGTCTTTCTAGATGTTGTTGCGTCTGTTTGTTGATCCTTATTGAAGTTACTAAGTTAATCCTGTGTTAGCTACAACTTTAGAAAATGGAATGGACTGGGAAAAACTTTGTTACTACCCTTGGTACAAAATTCCTGTAGAACAACATCCCTGAGTTTTTGGTAGTCATTTGCCCATTCCCAAACAAAACACTGTACTAAGAATATGATTTGGTTTAACTTTTCTTTCCTTTATTTCTTTCCTCCTTCCTGCACTCTTTCCCTTCCTCTACTTTCCTTTTCCTGCCCCCCCCCATTCTCCCCCATATCCCTGCCTCCTCCCCTCTCTCTTTCATGTGGCTTGAAATTGAAGCCAGGGCCTTTTACAAAGTAGTAAAACACAGCATGGCCAGATCACAGCACCAGTCCAGAAAATGGTTTACTTTGAAAATCCAGAGATATAATACAACTCAAGTCCCGCCTCACATATTGTATTAGTTACTAGATTTCTTCTTTCATTAGTTATAATCATCAAAAATTCAAATTGAAGATCTGGGGAAACTGATCATATCAGATAATTTTGGAGTTGGTAGATCAGCTCAGTTTTGGAAATGTTAAGTTTTTTTTTTTAAATACTTATTTATTTATTATGTATACAATGTTCTCTCTGTGTGTATGTCTGAAGGTCAGAAGAGGGCACCAGACCTCATTACAGATGGTTGAGCCACCATGTGGTTGCTGGGAATTGAACTCAAGACCTTTGGTAGAGCAGGCAATCCTCTTAACCACTGAGCCATCTCTCCAGCCCCCTGGAAATGTTAAGTTTGAGGTAGGCAAGAAATTTTTCTAGGAAGATGCTCGATAGACCACTGCTATATGAATCTGGGATTCAGGAGAGCACCCTGAACTAAAGACACAAAGTTGAAAATTCTTAGCTTAAATGCAGTTTTTAACCCATAAACCCGGATGAAATCACCAAGGGAATGATTAAAATGTAAGTGGGAAGTATGATGATAGGCCACTAGAGGCATAGTTGGTAGAAAGTAAGCTACCCCAACTGAAGGAAGTATTTGTAAAGAAAAGACCATTAACTGTGTCATATACTGCTTATAGACCAAATACACTAGATTCAACAGCAGGAAGTCATTGGTGTATTGAATAGAAGGTTTGTTTGGAAAAGTGAGCACAAAACTAGTTAGAAGCAGGTGTGATGGGGAACAACTTTAGTTCTAACACTAGTAAAGCCAAGGCAGGTAGATTTCTAACTTCGAGAGCAGCCTTGCCTACATAGTGTAGTACAAACAAGACAGTAAGACTGTCTGAAAAACAAAACAAAAATGAATTAGAATGGGAATGGGACAGAACAGAAAAGAAAGGACTGGCTAGTATAAGAACAAATAAAATAGAGGTTTGTGGAGTTTTTTTTTTTTTTTTGATTTTTCGAGACAGGGTTTCTCCGTAACTTTTTGGTTCCTGTCCTGGAACTAGCTTTTGTAGACCAGGCCGGCCTCGAACTCACAGAGATCCGCCTGCCTTTGCCTCCGCGGTGCTGGGATTAAAGGCGTGCGCCACCACTGCCCTGCTAGGAATAATCTTTTTGTCTTTTTGGTTTTTTGAGACAGGGTTTCTCTGTGGAGTCCCGGTTGTCCTGGGACTCTTTCTGTATATCAGGCTGGCCTCAGACTCACAGAGATCCTCCTGCCTTTGCCTCCTGAGTGCTAGTATTAAAGGCATGTGCCACCACTGCCAGGCAATAAGAATAATGTGTAGGACAAATGAATTATTTACTTTTTTTGTGATCATAGGGGCCTGAAATTAGAACCTAGAGTTTCATGCATGGAAGAAAATGCTTCTGAGCGCTAAGCTATATCCCCAGATCTTTATTTCTGTTACTTTTGTGACAGGGTTTTATTAAATTTCCCAGGCTGGCCTGTAGTTCAGCATACCTTGACCTTGTGGTCCTTGTGCGTCATCCTCTCAAACAGCTGATTTGGCAGACTGAAGTCAACTGGCCTGGCTAGAGAGTCAAATTCAAAATAAAAGATAGAGGAGATAAAAGCTGAATTCTTGAGAAAGAATGGGCATGGGAAGCAAAACTGGGGAAAGAGTAAGTACGCTGTACCTGAGAAATAAAAGCACAGGTAGATATAGGTTGGCAAAGAGAGACTCGATGTTTCCTTTATATGGTTTCTGTATACTTAGTGAAATAAGGTAATCAGGTGCTGAAAACGTTACCACCAGCTAGACTAGCTAGAACTGAATTTTCCAAACTTGGGCTATAGAAAAGTACAAGCAAGAGAATTAAAATTAACTATATTGTAGATATTGAGATCTCAAAGAATAAGCTATTACATGGATATGAAGATTTTTTGCTTGTTCTCACGTGGTGGTGCATGCCAGTAATATCAGATATTTAGGAGATTGAGGAGGAAGCACAAATCCCAGTCAGCATGTACAACATAGGGTGATGTGACCCTGTCCTAAAAGTTAAATAATTCATATTTGATGACTACTAGATCACTATATTGAAAATTAGTTATTTTTAAAATTGCTTAAACTTAGATGTAATTTTTTTGTCAAAGTAAAATGTTAAATGTATTCATTCAAAAATTATTCCTTTTGCCTTCAGAATGGAGTTATTCTTTTGCCTTAAGGAATGTAGCTTAAAGATACTATGTTTACCTATAATATATGAAGCCTAAAAGAACAACAAACATATTTTACCAAAATATTATTATATAAGCTTTCTTTTATGTTTGTAGAATATTTTACAACAACAGAAAAGGATGCTAAGACAGTGTAAAATTAAACAAAACCAGAAAATGAAACTAATTATGCAGATGTATACACAATACATGCAGGTATGTTGACCAAGAAACATAACACCATAGAAAATATGTGTATAACTTTTTTGCAGGTTGATTAAAGAAACATTTTGATATAAAGTTTTAACTGTTTTTCAGTTTGAATTGTTATGGACAAAAGTTTTAAGTATGACTGTAGAGTTCTAATTGTTTTGTGATGATTATTCAAGATAAGAAATGACAAATTAGTAATTTTACCTAGCAATGTACTTATGCATCATATTCATAGCTGATTAACACTTGGGTCATCATTTTCCATTTATCTGAGATCAAGTCTATGTATCTTTTGTGCATTATCGTCTGTATTTACATCCCCAGTTTTTTTGAATAAGAAATACTAAACTGAAATTATGGACTTTTTTGTTTTCAAAAGTATTGTAGAAGTATTTTCTGACATATTCAGTTCCAGAACTGTTGCAATGACCAAAATGACTGTATTTGCAACTTTATAATGGTTAGAGATAGCCAAGAAAGTACTAGACAGTTGAGGAGATTTTTACATTGAGAGTTGTCTATTTTTACATAAACATATTACTAAACTTGAGTCTAAATATTAAGTAGTTTTAAAAGGATTTAAAAAGGTACGTTTTTAAAACTTTTTAAATACCTTTCATGAAAACAAAAGTTATTTTAAGTGTTTTCAGGGTGAGAACTTTTCAACTTGCTGCAATGTTTCCAAGGAACAGTTTTTTGATTGTTATCAATGTTTGTTAAAGCTTTCATCTAAATAGTATCATCAGTAAATGTTTCCATTTACCATTAGGAACATTAGTGTAATGTTTAACTCTTCCATGTCTTTTAAGCTCTCAAATTGAGCTATTAGTAGATTCAGTACTTTTCTCTGTGCAGTGGCTCATTATTTCACCAAATCTTCCTTACTGCTTTTAACCTTAACTCATTCTTTGTTCTATTAACCCTTATCATCTTTGTACTATGAAAACTCTTAAGTCATCTCTGTTCTTCAGTTCATCCATCATAGGTCTGACATGTTGTCTTTCTATAACATCTCATTCTTCCTGCAAATCCATCAGTGATTTCTCATTTTTATAGATTTTTTCAAATACATCTGAGATTTCCCCATGGTTGAGTCTTTTTAAGCATCATTTACTACGTGTACCCATTATTCCCACCGCTAAACAATTGCTTTGTCTGACCCCACAGACTGTACTTCTGTGCTTTGGTAATATTCTTCTCCCATATGTTTAATTCCTCCTTTTCTATTGTTATTTATTTGCAAACTAAACTAGAATCATTTACCAGTCTGTGCTCTATATGTACAGAAAGCTGCATTTCTCTTTTCATTTTAACTTATTTGTAGTGTTGTTTATGTTTTCCTCACTGGAGAAAAAAGAAGTAATAGTCTATTATTATTATTATTATTATTATTATTACTATTATTATTTAGTTTATTCATAGCACTTAATGTAGTACTTTTTGGGACAATGGGAAGTAGAACAATAGTTTTTTGAGTGATATCAAATGTTTAAATTGTATTTCTTCTGTCTGGATGTGATGATACATGTCTATAATGCTATATTTAGGCTTGACTGAGCTATATAGTGGGACCTTGTCTTTAAAAAATGCTGCATATATATGAAGTTTTTTAAGTGCAAAAACCCCTGTATTGCTAATATGTGATATTTTTGAGACAGGTATCACTATATAGACTTATCAGGCCTGGGACTCACTTTGTAAACCAGGCAAGCCTTGAACTCACAGAGGTCTATCTGCCTTGGCTTTACAAGTGCTTGGATTAAAGAAGTGCACCACTATATACAGGTTAAAAATGTAATTTTTAACTTACTTAAATTAAAAAAGATCTCCATAGTACGGATCATTTTCTTCCTTGTAGTAAATACATGTCACATTTACCACTAGTCCCAATAATATAACCTGACATTCAGAAACATCCTAGAATATTTCAAAATTATCTTATTCATGGGACCTTGCAGTCTATATGCAGATATCTCTTTTTCTGTTTTTTTTTTTTTTGAGACAGGCTCTCACCATGTTGTTCAGGCTTGCTTGTTGGTCTGTATTCTCCTTCTTGAACCTTCAGAATACCTAGGCACAGTGTTTTCTTGTTGTTTGTTTGTTTGTTCTCGCTTCACCTGGACCGTAACAGTTCACTAAGTCATTGTTGGGGGAAAAGTATGCTAATTTTGCCTCTTTAAAAATATTTGATTCATGTCTGACATATTTTTCTTCATTATATATTATTATTCATGTATTATTTATAGTGGTTTTGAAAATTGGACTAATCATGATCATTATTTGAGTATTAATAAATTCTCACTTGTGAAAATCAGTTTTACAATTTAGAATCTAATATGAAACATTATGGTTTATAACTGAACTCACCTATTGTGTTTTATATCTTGAAGCACATGAAGGATAAGGATAATAATATACTTACTGCTTCATTCATTGAACTTAAAGAAGAGATGGCTGAGTATCAAAGGAAATATATGATGGAAACTGTAAGTTACATTTTCAGCTGTAAATTATATAATTTAGCAGAAATATTTTATTTACTAAAATATGCATAATAACTAAAAATTATTGTTTATTTTCTCCTTTTGTGAGACAGCAGCAGGAAGAGATTGCAAATATTCGGAAGTCTCTTCAAGCTATACTATTTTCATGATTCTTTGAAGAAAACTTGAACTTGTGTAAAACAATATAATTTTAATGTTAGATAAAAAGCATGTTTTTATGGTGGAAATCCAGGTTTAAATTTAAATGAAAACAGGCAAATGACTAACACTTATCCTTGTATATGAAGGTTTTCACTCTTCTTGTTAAGTAGTGAGATTTTTCTCTCCAAAAATGTGAATTAACTTTTGTGAATAAAGATTAGTTTTTTTCTTTTGGCATCAGCATATTGCTTTGTTTTGAGACATGATCTCCCCATGTGACCCAGACTGTTCTCCCATTTCTGGGCTCAAGTGATTCTCACACCTTAACCTTCAAAATACCTGTGATTTTTAATTTTTTTTTGGCTTGTTATTAGCCAGTTCTTTCTTTCTTTCTTTCTTTCTTTCTTTCTTTCTTTCTTTCTTTCTTTCTTTCTTTCTTTCTTTCTTCTTTCTTTCTTTCCCATTTCCCTCCCCCTCCCCCCACGCCTCTCCCCCTCCCTCTCCAGTCCAAAAGAGAAGTCAGGGTTCCCTGCCCTGTGGGAAGTCCAAGACCCTCCCCCCTCCATCCAGGTCTAGTAAGGTGAGCATCCAAACTGCCTAGGCTCCCACAAAGCCAGTTTATGCAATAGGATCAAAACCCAGTGCCATTTTCCTTGGCTTCTCATCAGCCCTCATTGTTCGCCATGTTCAGAGAGTCCAGTTTTATCCCATGCTTTTTCTGTCACAGTCCAGCTGGCCTTGGTGAGCTCCCAATAGATCAGCTCCACTGTCTCAGTGGGTGGGTGCACCCCTCGTGGTCCTGACTTCCTTGCTCATCTTCTCCCTCCTTCTGCTCCTCATTGGGACCTTGGGAGCTCAGTCCAGTGCTCCAGTGTGGGTCTCTGTCTCTATCTCCATCCATCGCCAGATGAAGGTTCTATGGTGACATGCAAGATATTCATCAGTATGGCTATAGGACAGGGCCATTTCAGGCACCTTCTCAGCTGCCTAAGGAACTAGCTGGGGACATCTCCCTGGACACCTGGGAACCCCTCTAGAGTCAAGTCTCTTGCCAACCCTAAAATGGCTCCCTTAATTAAGATATCTACTTCCCTGCTCCCATATGGGATGGTTGGGATAAAGGAAGAGTGGATATGAGAGCAGGGAAGTGATTTTTAATTTTTAATTTTCTAAGATATGTATAGTTATGTTTGTACATATGAATAGTACTTATCTCTAAATTGAAAATGTTTATTGAATCTTTATAAAAAGCAGCAGCAAAAGATTGGAAATTCTCAATAGCTTTTTAAATCTTTATTATTGTACTGTCCAAATAAAATATAAAAAGGCATGTGCCTGGCAGCATTCCTCTGTAGCAAGGTTTCAACTCTTTTATTGTAATGGTGAATTTATTTCTCTAACACTGTCAAATAATTTTATTGTCAGTAAAGATTATTTAAATTTAAGTTTTGTCTTCAGCATATTTTTATCACTCATAAAAGGTAGGAAAAATATTATTATGGAATGTTAAATTAGCACTGTATTATGTTGTAGGTTTGTCTGTCTAGTCTTGTTTTTGAGATAGATTCTAACCATGTTTTCCAAACCAGTCTTGAACTCCAGAGCTGAAGTGAGCATCACATCTCAGCTTTCTAGATAACTTGTACCATAGGTGTCTGCCACAATGTAGAGCTTTTTTTTCTTGAAGGCAAATATTCAAGAACCCCATTTACATGTATATCATCTTCTTTATGCTTAGAAAAATATAAAGGCAATTTGAGGGAAATAAAATATTCTATGATGTAAAAACCTAAAACGGTCCTTTACTACATGCTATATGGTACTATGCCTATAGAGCCCAGGGCTGGGAGACTTAAAAACACATAGACAGAGGCACACAGAGAAAGACATGGAGACATGGGTCACTCTTGATACAAGAGTGCCAAGTCTATTGTGCTCAGGGGAAGCTTATATAGAGCTCTGGTCACACCCCAGCTCTCAGGATCTCTCAGCTGCAGACCCACCAGCCTGCCACCAGGGTCTTGTGCTCAGAACAGCTGCAGGCTGCTCAGAGCAGAAGAAAACAAGTTGTTTTTGCTAAGAGCATCTACAAACACAGGAAAAACAAGCCACTCACTGGGAATTCAGGGTCTGGGGATCCACCGCCTCCAACTGTTCCCAACACTATGATTTATAAAATTTACTTTAAAAAAGAAGAAAACCCTTAAATTGTCTAAAAATAATTTAAATTTCCATGTGTATGTGCATGCTGCCATGCTCCCTGCCACAATGATAATGAACTGAACCTCTGAAACTGTAAGCAAGCCCCAATTAAATGCTTTTTCTTTACATGGCTCTCTGTGGGACAGGAAAATAGAATTGATTTTGCAGGTGGGGATGGGAGCAGGAGGGATCTAGTTGGGGGTATATAGAGGAAGAAATTGTGGGGAAACAGCTGGAATTGGGGGGGTTGAGGGCAGTGTGGAAACCTAGTGTGATGTGGGATTTCTCTCTGTGTGCTGTGAATGCCATTAATGAATAAAGAAACTGCTTTGGACCTATAGCAAGTTAGAACTTAGTTATGTAGGGAAAACTAAGCTGAATGCTGGGAGAAAGGAGGTGGAGTCAGAGAGAAGCCATGTAGCCCCACCAGAGACAGATGCTGGACTGAACTTTACCCAGTAAGCCACAGCCATGTAGCGATACACAGATTAATAGAGACGGGTTAAATAAATATGTAAGAGAGCTAGCCAATAATAAGCTAGAGCTAATAGGCCTAGCAGTGATTTAATTAATACAGTTTCTCTGTGGTTATTTCAGGTCTGAGCTGCCAAGAGGCTGGAACAACCAAGCAGCCTTCCTATAACACTAGTGTAGTGGGAACTTCCTAGAATCTATGAGAGGCCCTAGTGAGGGCCCCTAGTAATGGAGGGTACAGAATCTGAACTGGACATCTTTTGTAGCTAGGCAAGGGTTTTAGTAAGTAGCTGGGGTTGTATTCATCAAGTTTTTTGGCCAACAGGATTCTGTGGAGATTCTGAAACAATCCAGGCTCGTGCTAGGACAGAAGATTGCCTTGCAAAAACTGACAGTGCGGTTGGGGGAACATTGCTGAGGACAACATTCACATAGCTCATTGAACATAAAGAGGTTGAACTGGTGCCTACATGGAGCCTTCACCCATACGATCTAGTTTCTAGTGTGGGAAGGTACTCTTCAGGTCACTGAAAGAGAAATGTAGACACCAACCCAGCCACAAAACCATAGACCTACAATCTGCCTGCAAGATGTGCAAAAGTGGGAATGGTGGTGCAGAACTTGTGAGACTTGTCAACCAATGTCTGGTTTAGCTTGAGGTTCATGTCCCAAGAAGGAGTCCATGCCCAACAATCCCTGGATAGCCCAGAGACTTAAAGTAGAATCAAACATGATAGGCAAAATAAATAAATAAAATCAATGATATTGTTCCTATTGATATTCTGCTATACTCATAGGTTGGTGCCTTGTCCAGTCATCATCAGAGAGACTTCCTCTAGCGGCAGATGAGAGTTGGTGCAGAGACCCAGAGCTAGACATATGGAGTCTAAATTGGAGCCTTCCATTTGGTCCCTCCCATGGGAGCTCAGGAAAACCTGTGGAGGAGGGGAAAGAAAGATTGTAGGAGTCAGAGGGAATGGAAGACACCAGGAGAGCATGGTCCACTGAATCAATTCTGCTTGATTCAAATGGACTCACAGAGACTGAAGTGACAAGCACAGGGCCTGCATGGGTCTATACCAGGTCTTCTCTGTACATATTATGGATGTTAGCTTGGTGTTCTTGTGGGACTCCTAACAGTGGGAGCAGGTGTGTCTCAGACTCTTTTGTCTACCTTTGGGACTCTTCAGACTCATTGAGGACCTTGTCTTATGGTATCTTGTCTTGTCATGTAGGGTTGTTGTCTCTTGGAGACCTGATCCTTTCTGAATGGGAAAGGAAGAGGATTAGATCTGGGGGGAAAGGGGAGAGTGTGGGGAGCTGGGAGGAGTAGAGGAAGGGGAAACTGGTTGGGATGTATAAGAGATTTTTTAAAATTTCAATAAAAAACCAGAAATCTTTAGACTAGTTTATGCATATCGAGAGCCAATTTTATCACTGATTTCATTGTTATCCTTCACAATACGCTGAGACAATAGAAGCTGTTTAATTTTAGCATAGAGCTCATTCTTTTTCTTTGTTAATTTATCCAGAAATGGTAGGAGCAACTGACCAGCATCATAATTTTCCTTATTTTTTTCACAAATTGTCAAAAATTTTACACAGACTCTCCAAATCTACTGCTTCTCTCAGTAGATGAATCAGAATAATTATTTTCATACTTTCTAAAGCACATTGATGGAGATGGAAGTTTCTGTCCCATCCAGCCCCATAGTCATTCAGTCCCAAATGAACACACAGAGGCTTATATCAATTACAAATTGTTTGGCCTATTAGTTTAGGCTTATCATTAACTAGCGTTCTCTCTCTCTCTCTCTCTCTCTCTCTCTCTCTCTCTCTCTCTCTCTCTCTCTCTTTCTCTCTCTCTCCCCTCTGATTCTAGCAATGACAGTGGCTAGTGCTTTTCAAAATTATTTTATGTATTTGGATGTTTCTTTGTTTTGTTTTTTGGTTTGGTTTTTTTTTTTTTGAGATAGGGTCTCATTGTGAAGCTTTGACTGACTTGGAACTCACTAGAACAGGATAGCCTCAAATTCATAGAGATCACTTGCCTTTATCTCTAGAGTATTAGCATTAGGACATTGGAATCACAGTTTACAATATCCAGTATCTATGGGTGCTTTGTTTGTGTATGTGTGCACCACTTGCATTCCTGGTGTGGGAGAGGACAGAAGAGAGCATTGGAGCCCAGAAAACTGGAGATTCAGATGGATGTGAGTGGCCATGTGGTGCTGGGAACTGAATCTGGGCCCTTACAAAGAACAGAAAGTGCTTTTAACTGCTCCAGCCTCCTAACTAGTGCTTATGTTTATCACCAAGCATAATTTGGAGAAGCAGAGCAGGGACATGGGTTTATGTCACACTTCCTAAGGCAAACCCTTGACCCTATCAGAAAAAAATTATAGGAAAGGGCCCCCCTTACATCCAAACTTAGTATACCCCAAGAGCACACCTACAAGCAGATTTTTTTTTCAGAGACCTTCCTATTCATGCACTCACAATAGGTGGGCAGGGCCAAATATCTCTACCCAGTGCCTGTCATTGGCTATAGTAGTGATGTAAGCACCTCATTGACTCTCGTTGGCTGGACAGTAGAAACAGGTGGAGAGGGAGCTTGAAGGGAACCTTCCAGCAGCTTGAGAGGTACCCTGTCCCTGACTCTCCTGAGGGCTGCCATTTAGCTGTTCCCTACCGTCTCGGAAACAGAGTCAGATCCTGACAGTCAGAAAGCAGGTCTGATAATTCATCTAAAGCTCTCGGCATTTCCCAGGCTGCTGGTGACACCAGCATGATGAACCTTTCTATGGTGGGTTTCTACCATCTTTCAAAGGAGCACTGAGCCTGAAGAACCAACACAGGAACAACCTCAAGGTATGCCTCTTGGAGTCCCCTTATCCTTCACTCAAGGAGAACCCTCAGAAAGGGTCTCCTCCACCATGAGGTGCTGTGGAGCTTGAATAGCTGGGAGGGACCCGCCGCCATGCAGAGTGGCTGTTAAGCATGAGGGTGTTCCTGAGTTGTCAAGAGTTAGCCCAACAGTAAACTCTCCCTAAGCTCCCTTGGTGTGCAAAAGCAGGAAACTGTTTGGATGAACTCAAAGGACACGTGACACGAGTCTTTGTGGGCTGTACTGTCTCTGCCTTTCCCTGGCAAGATGCCTCTGTATAGTCCCCAGTGAAGGGGCGCGTCTCACGTTGAGAGTGAATGTGGTCTTTTTTCCTGAGTACACACTATCTGATGCCAGGAGGCAGAGTCAGTCATAGGAAGGGTACGATGAAGTGTCAAGGTCCAGTGCTAGCCTGGACCCTCAATTATTTCTCTACCAGACCCCAGCATAAACTATCTCTCTAGGGATCCGCATGGAGGCATGGAAATAAAGACACGACTCACATGGTTTCATTGGGAGGGAGATTCTCAGTGATCCCTCATGAAGTCCCTGAGTTCACATCCTGAAGAATTTCTCTCGTTTATTCTCCAAACAGTCTTTATATCAAAACTTAACTTAGGGGAAATACATTAGCATTCTGTCTCCTAGGTAACCAAGTGAATGGCTTTTAGGTCACATCCACAACTACTTGTCTGCTGTGTGTGCTAGCTGTCACGTAGATTTGAATTAGCATTCCTATCAGGCATCCTCCAAATTACAAAGAAAGGAGCAACATCATCCTGACCTTTCGTTAGGGTAGTGGCCGCCTGTCTGGCAGGACACGTGACTGCTTTGGACACCCATCATGGCCCGAGAACTTGGCTGTCACACCATGTAGAAATATGGGCCTCCAATCCACTCTCTCCTATTAATTTTAATAAAACCTGTGCTTCTGCAACAGGACAGAACAATCATGCCTGGTTTGGGCAAAGACCTCTTCAGTTACCCAAATTTCCCCGTCTTTGGACCAGCCATTCATATATGCGAGCTCCTGGGTTAGGCATCTGGGGAGAAGAAGCTTCAAACCCATCATTGACCGCTGATCTCTGTGAAGAAAAGAGATTAATGGAGAGAGATACTTTTGGGCTCTGTGTCTCAGAGCCATACTTTCATGTCAAGATAAATTATAACGCTTCATGAATAATCATGCTCCCAAAGGCTATCGTCTCCTATTTAAAGGAGAAGAGAATCGCCTGGGTTGAGAATGCTTCTTCAGCTAGTTTAGTGCAGCTCTTAAATCTTTTATGTTGTATTAAAATCTAAAATTCTTAACATATGCATTAACTCTCAACATTTACAGGGTGTGTCAAACTTTTCTCGGCAGTTAACAGGTCAATATCATAATTCTCAGCACTGTTGGTCAATACCAACTTTTCTGAATATCTTTGTCAGTACCATAATTCTCAGTATTGTAGGTCAATACCAACTTTTCCAAATCTCTTTAGGTCAGCACCATGATTCTCAGCATTATTGGTCAATACCAACTTTTCTCAACATCTTATATACAGTTACAAATATCAGGTCAATACCAGTAAGAGTACAATAACATTGCTGTTATCAAATACCAGTTCCAGTCTCTGCACAGCAGTTAAACCCTTAGTCTGCTCCCTTCTTAAGTGAAGACGGGCTTCAGTCATTTGTTACTTTGAGACTTTCTTTCCCTAAGGGGAAAGCTTAGTTCTTAGTTCTTAGGTTCAATATTTTAATCAAAATGAGTTCTGTGTCTCAAAGATTAAAACAGTCAGATATTCAGTCTGCATCTCAGCTCCAAAGCAAACAGGATTCACACTGCAGAAAATTGTCGTCATTGTGGTCAGGTCATCTCAGCAGGGCCTTTGGGTCTGTGTGTGTGTCCCAGGTTTCTGGAAGCAGCTCAGCATCTGTCCCTCAGTGTAGCATGGCACCCTGCAGTGTAGAGTGGTAGTAGCAGGTCCTGTGATCAGGCACTCCTCTCTGTGGGGGTGGGGAAGACTGGACCATGGACTCTTCTCCAACTCCTCTATGGGGTGTTTGCAGCTATGATGTCATCAGGTCTGCCACTTCTTTACTGCATATGCAGTTATCTCATCCAGGTTTCATTTTCTTTCTGTGAAAAAAGAACATAAACACATCCTCGACCCCAAATATATATATATATATATATATATATATATATATATATATATATAATAAAAGAACCCGACCTAAATATATATATAATATAAATATATATATATTTAGGTCGGGTTCTTTTATAATGCATTGCAGGGACTTTTTCACCTTGCCTTAGCAAAGGTCCCCTTGGTGCCATTATGTCAGATCTGTCTGTAGACATCTATCTGCAACGTTTATAAGTTGCTTTGAAGGAGCCATATCATGCTCCACAATTCTTTTTATTATTAACTGTATATGCAGTCTTCCATTGGAAGAGCCATTTGTAAAATTATTGCATAACATCCTTTAGGGGATCTTTAGCTATAACATTAGTAAAAAAGAGTTGCGCAAATTGAAGCAACAATCATCTGGGAAAGAATTTTTTTGACCTTTGAATTTAGCAAATACAATTGTCCAAGAATCACTATCTTACAATTATTAATTAATCTATTGCTTAGTATAAGAAACATCGATCATATTCAATTCTCTACTAAACTGTCTCCTTGATTACATATTGCTCTTTTGTATTAGATAAGCTACTGCTTTAAATTAAATTTAATACTTAGCTGGCAAAAAAGAAAGGTGCAGCCATAGAAAGCATTTTGTTTTTTATAAAACTGCTGTAGAATAAATTTTGTTCTCAATACACACACTCATTATAGCTAAATTATGATTAATATACTGTACTTGCGGATTATTATATACGTGACCTGTTGATCTATACTTTACCTGTTTGAGTATTAAGGCCTTGCACGTGCAAAGCAATCACTCTTATCACTGAGCTCCATCTCTAGCTCAGGTAAGGTGTTTTTTTCTTTCTTTTTTCTCTTCTGGCACTTGGGAGTGACTTTAGGGCCTTGTACATGCAAAACAAACACTACCACTGAGCTAGCTCCATCTCTAGCTTTGGTGGTTTATTTTTGTTTTTCTTTACTAGTGCTGGGGAGTGACTTTCGGGCCCTGTGCATGCAAATCAAACACTACCACTGAGCAAGCTCCACCTCTAGGCCAGTCAGGGTTCTGAATTCATCACCTCTAACTGTGTTCACTCCCCAGTAATTGGAGGTTATATTCTTGTTTGCCCTGTAGTCACGATCTGTGGTCGAGCTTCTGTGTTTTCCTCCCTGCTTTTTGATTCAGAAGTTGACCAATGTTATGGCTTTGCTGAAACGCTTTTGCTACTGCTGCAATTTAACCAATAAACAAGCTTCTATTTCTGCTTTGCCTCAGTTTTTATTTTCTTGAAGACTTGTATCCATTGGGCCAGAACAAAAACACCATGTGCACTTGAGGAGGGTGGTCTGGGGACTCTGAGAGAGGATTTTTAGTTATTAAATGCATGCCTGGTCCCTGGTGCCCTGGCAGGGTCGTAGTGTTCCTTAGGTAAAATGCTCGTGTTTCTCGTCCCGATTTTTTTCAAATCACAGAACAAATTTTAACAGGTGTTTAGCTTTTAGGCTGGCAGTAAACACCAAAGACTCAACTTTGGACCTAGGAGGAGCCTGTCCTCTCAAAGCTAGTTAAATAAGGCCCAGCTTCAGAAGTCCATCTTTGCCTTCGTCCCGAGAGTGGAGGGAACTGTGCTATTTTCTAAGGTGTTTGCAGTCAGAACTTCTGGCTTTAGGAGGGCTTACTTCTCAGCACACCAAAGTTGCTCACCCAGAGCAACAAGGGAAAGGTGGGAAAATCAGTGCCCTGGTGGCTCAAAAAAGTCTAGAATATTGTCGCACTCTGGCCCCTTGCATCTGCTGTCCCTGTCACTTTTTGAAGGGAAACAGCCGTCCTCCAGGAAGCTCCAGGCAATGGAGCTGCATTCTTCTGTTTGCTGTCATACCTAACCCCAGGCCCAGACTTAAGTATTCTTAAGTATAGCCAGGGTTCACACTCCAGGCCCAGTTCCTGCTTCTTTCTTAGTTCTCTGTAACACATAAGACTTTCTTAAGCTTTTATGCTGAGTGGTGTCGGCCCCACTTCTCACAAGCTATCCCATCCAGCTGGCGGAAGAATTTTCTTCTCTCATCTAGTTGTTTACCATTTATGTGGTCAGAGAGAATGGCTCAGCTGTCTAGCCTGGGCTAGGTTCACATGGCTAAAGAGAGGGAATATGAAGATAGGACAGACGTATCCAATGTCTGTCTTTAACTGACATCTCAGATGCTGAACACGAGAACAAAGTTTTGTGAGGTGACTTCAAACCCTAAAATATAAAATCCATCAAGAAAGCCAGGGAAGGCCTGTTGGCCATGAGAATAATAACCCTCTGCATCTAACCAGCACTGGGCTTGAAAGAATTCGCTCCTCCATGTCTTTCCCGTTCTGTCCCCATCCTAAGAAGTGAGGTGTGGAGACAGGAGGCAATGAGAGATAGGAGCTTCTCCTGTTTGAGGTGGGAGAGAGCTGTCTGAGGTGGCCAGATATCTCGGGATGCTTATCCACTCTGAGACTTCAGGATGTTAGTGTCACAGTGATACCCGTGAAGCAAAGAAGCACGCAAGCCTGGCAGAGGAGACTGTGGCTTCTTCTTCAGGGTTTGCATTGTAAAACCGAAACACGCTGTAGTCACTTGCATCTTCCTGATGTTTATCAAATTAATGTCCACGGGATATCTCAGTTTCTTTCTCGGGATGGTTTTAGAGCAGGGAGGGAGTGCTTTTCCACCAACCTGTGTGTGCCAGGAAGTTTTGTCAACCTGACACAAAGTTGGAGCCACCTGGGAAGAGGGACCCTCAAATGAGGAACTGCCTCCATCAGGCAGGGCTGTAAGCGTGTCTGCTGGAAATTTTCTTTTATAAAACAGATTTATTGTCTTTACATTTTTCATACAGAAGAGTTCTAGCATATTCTTTCTCTCCTGCACCTCCCAGCCTGTCCAACTCATGTTCGTTCTCTCTAAATAAAAAAGAACAAAAATCAAAACAAACAAACATAAGCCCAAAATGACAGACGCTGCCACAAAAAAAAAAAGCCCACAAGAAATCCTGGAGACCGTTTTGTATTGCCCAGTTACTTCGGAGCGTGGGACGTGCCGTTGAGTGTGGTTGATGCATTCAGTGCCGTTCTACTGGAGAAAACAGCTTTTCCCTCTCCCATCATGTGTTAGTTGCAAACAGTTTCTTGGTTAGAAGTGGGACTTTGTGTCCACTTCCCCCTTTGCATGCTGGGATTTTGCCTGGCTTGAACCTGTGCAGGCCTTGTGCATGCTGTCCCAGTGTCTGTGAGTCCATCTGCGTGGCAGTTTTGTTGTGGCTGGCAGATGCTGTTCTCTTGGAGTCATCCATCACCCCTGGTTACCCTAATCTTTCTGTCTCATCTTTTGCATAGGTCCCTGAACCTTGAGGGGAGGGGCTTGATAAAGGCATCCAATTTAAGGTTGAGTGTGCCAAACTCTCTCAGTCTCTGCACATTGTCTGGCAGTGGCTTTTGTGTCAATGATCACCTACTGCAAGAAGAAGCATCTCTGATGAAGGTTAAGCAATGGGTAGAGCAACTAGGAGTCATTAGAAGTCATTTTATTACGATGTTCATTTAGCAGAATTATAATTAGTGTATTTCCTCCTAGGATTCATGGCGTATCTGGTCTCAGATCCTTGGCCTGAGACCCTTTCCCATTTAGTCCTTCTATACTAGTTTCTAATTTATTCCTGTATAACACTATGTTCTATTTCCTTGTCCTTGAAGGATCTCCTCCTCCCCGTGGCCCCTAACTAGATACCTAATCTCTGTGATTATCCTGAATGAAACACACACACATATCAATCTTAAAGGCTAACTCCACGTATGAGAGAAAGCATGCGATGTTTGTCTTCCTGGGCCCGTTTTACCTGCTGGTCATTTTCCTGATTAACAGTTAATGGGAGAGGACCCAGTGCACTGAGAACAGTGCTCTCCCTGAGCAGATGGTCCTAGGGTATAGAAGAAAGCAAGCTGAGGCTTGGGCTGGAGAGATGGCTCAGCTGTTAAGAGCACTGGTTGCTCTTCGAGAAGACAACGCTTTGAATCCCAGAACCGAGGTGGCAGCTCTCAACCATATGTGGCTCCAGCATCAGGGGATCCAATACCCTCTTCTGGCCTCTGCAGGCACTGCACAAACATGGTGCACAGATATACATGCAAGCAAAACATTCATTCATACATGCACACATACACACTTACCTGCCTACATATATATAATAAAATAAGTTTTTAAAATTTTTAAGAAAAATAAAAGCTGAGAAAGCCTCGGAGAGAAACCCAGGAAGCAGCCTTTCTCCGTGGTTCCTGTATCTGCTTCTGCTTGAGTTCCTGCCCCGACTTCCCTCAGTGATGGAGTAGGCTTCGGAAGCCTAAATAAAATAAGCCGTCTCCACCCTAAGTTGTCTTTGGTCGTGGTGCTTACCACAGCAGTAGAAAGCAAACTGGGACACAGCAGAACAGCATCCTCCCTAGACAGCCTTGTCCAAACGACACCATGGCACATTCTTTCACCAAACAGCTCCTGAGCCTGTCCTCAGATCAGGGCGTTGGACTGGATTATCTAGGTTAACCCTGTGTGATTCCCAAGAGACAAGATGAAGCAAGAAGATGGGAGCAGATCTTAGACCGATGCCAAGGCAAGGCTGGGAGCCACACGGTGCAGGTGCCCCTGGAAGCTGAGGACAACGAGAAAAATGGTTTCTCTCTTGACGCTTTCAGAACAGTGATCCTCAACCTTGGTGCTGCGATCTTTTAGCACGGTTTCTCATGCCATGGTGATCCCCAACCATAAAATTATTTTCGTTGCTACTTGATAACTGTGCTTTTTCTACTGTCCTGAGCCATAATATAAATGTATTTGTGTTTTCTGATTGTCTTTGGTGACTCTTGGGAAAGGGTCATTTGACCCATATTTGGGTCGTGACACACAGGTTGAAAGCCATTGTGTCTGAAGTTACTAAACCTAGTCAGGACCTTGATTTTATACTTCTGCCTTCCAGAACTGTACTAGAATAGACGGGCCCTATTTTAGGTGCCTAAGTAAAGATTTGTAACAACAATAACTGGAAACTGGCATGTTGAGTGGGGGTGGGAGTCTACTGTTCCTGTGTTGGAATCTTGGCAGGCTTGAGTCAGCTGCTAATCAAGTCGATCAGAAAGGTTGCTGGATGAATTCCTACCTTCATGAAGTATTCGAAGACAACAGGGATTCCATTTTTCATGGAGAATGGGGGAGAATCTGCACTCCATTGAAAGAGTCTGTAGCTTTATTAATTTGATGCCTGCCTGCCTGTCTGAGTGTGCTTCGTGTTTCAGTCCGTCCTGTGTTTCTTAATTACTGGCTCTAGGGTCCTTCCCTGACTTGCAAAATGAAAGTCATCTCAGTTTGAAAATCTTTCACATTTGGTTTTCTATGTGTGTGCATAATTGGATTTTTTTAAAAAATAACTTTCTGAATCCTTTGTACCCCCAATAAGGCCAACATATCTGTCATGGGACTTTTTTCAATTGAAAATAGTTTTTGTTTGTTTGTTTTTGTTTTTTGTTTTTGAGACAGGGTTTCTCTGTAGCTTTGGAGCCTGTCTTGGAACTAGCTCTGTAGACCAGGCTGACCTCGAACTCACAGAGATCCTCCTGCCTCTGCCTCCTGAGTGCTGGGATTAAAAGCGTGTGCAACCATCACCCAGCAAAAATCGACTTTTAAATTCAATATATTCTAATTACAGTTCGCCGTAACTCCTCCTACATTCTCCCTACTTTTCCATCCACCCAAACCCACATCCTCTCCTTCTCCCTCTTATTAGAATGGAAACAGGCATCTCAATGATAACAACAACAATAATGATAAAATAAAAACGAATGACCCAGACTAGGTCAAGACAAACAGATGAAGAAAAAGCACAAGGAACACATACAGAAGTAGAGACACATGTGATCACACACACAGAAATCCCATAAAAACACAAACCTGGAAAACATAATGTGTACACAGAGGACCTGCAAGAATTTTGAAAAGGCCGCGACGATACATTATTAGATAAAGAAGCTCCGGAGACGCCACTGAGTTCATTTTGTATTGGCCGTCTACTGCTGAACATTAGGCCTGCCCTTAAGAGCGGTTTGTATCCCCACTGAAACTCCATTGGAGGAAACCCGTCTTTCCTTTGTGATATATTATCAATTGGAGATAGCTTCTGGATTAACGATGGGGGCTTGTGGCCAGGAGTGGAGGCACACGCCTTTAATCCCAGCACTCAGGAGGCAGAGGCAGGTGGATCTCTGAGTTTGAGGCCAGCCTGGTCTACAAAGGACAGCCACAGCTACACAGAGAAATCCTGTCTCAAAAAAACCAAAACCAAACAAAACCCCCAAACCCCAAAAGAAACCCTCCCCACAATTGCCCAAACAAAAACAAAAAAAGTGGGGGTTAGTGTCCACTTTCCCACTCATTGCTGGAACTCTTTCTGGTTTAGACATGTATAGGCCCAGTGCATGCTTTCAAGTCTCTGTGAGTTCAGCACATTGGTCCTGATGGCTCTAGAAGGCTTTGGGATGAGATTTAACAACTTTCAGCTATGTAAGTTATATGAAGAAAACACAGACAGCTTACTGAAATTTTAACTGGCTGCATTCCCTGTTATTATACGTCTTCATAGGTGGTTATAACTGTGAGATAACGAATAAGCAGGCAGGTTTCTGAGAGTGTGAAGAAATAAACCGTAAGGGGTGTGGGAGACGGCTCGGGGAAAGGGGACTCGTCAGCCAAGGCTAAGAACCTGAGTTTGATCTCTGAAGCTTACATGACAGGAGGGGAGAACTGACTCTTCCAGGTTATCCTCGAATCTCCACATATGTGCAGTGGTATGTGCCTGTCTGCACACATATGTACATTCTCAAATACATGTGTACACAAAGTGAACAGAGCAAAATATGTAAACAATGAAAAAATAAACAGGCCTCTAACAGCAGGCTTCAGGAAGAAGCCTATGGGCTAGGATTGGAAAATGAATTCCTGCAAACCTCCCCTGAAAACAGGAGGGTTAACCCTATTTTCTTACAAGTAACTCTTGGCTTGAGGACCTTGCCTTGGCTAGGTGAAGAGCTAGTCATTACAGTGCATGCCCAGTGGCCTCTGTGTGCTGCAAGGACCCAGGATGCTGCTGAATCCCAGCGCTTGGGGAGCTGCATACATTACACTCTAAGACTTGCAGTCCCTCTTTGGTTTCTTTTATTGTAAAAAATATCTAGTTTATGTTCTAAACTACATAACGTAGCTTCCATCCAGATGAATACGGTTCTGGTTTACTTAGATGATTTTATAAATATATCCAAACAGACAATACTGTAGAAGTTCCTTTTCAGAAGAGTTAAGTGCAATAGGATTTGTATTGTGTATTATTAAACGAAAAGCCAATTTGGAACCACACAGCACTTTGAAGTTAGTGGCAAAGGTTTTTTTTTTTAATTCATGAAATGCATATTTCACATCAAACCTTCTACCAGACTGTCTTTATACCTAAGATCAATCCCAAACAAACAAACAATACACGGACAAACCAAAATGAGATGCTCATTCAGAAATAAGAAAAGATAAGTACTGTTTTTACGCAAGCAATTTAATAATATTAATAGTAGAAACTTCACTTTTCTTCATATGCTCAGAATTGAAGAGGAGAAAAAAAGATACTTGAGAAAATCCACGTATATATACAGAAAACTAAGCAAGCTCCTCATGGCAAAATAAAAGTATTGGTAAATACTAAATACCCAGCAAACATTCTGATCAATGAGGTAAAGTTCCATCACTGCTAGCCCATCAGTCTAACTTTAAAAAAATAATATTTCTGTTTTGTTTTTCTAGACAGGGTTTCTCTGTGTAGCCCTGGCTGTCCTAGAACTCACTCTGTAGACCAGGCTGGCCTCGAACTCACAGATGACTGCTTCTGCCTCCCAAGTGCTGGGATTAAAGGTGTGCACCACTGCCCGGCTCAAATGTTTTTCTAAAAGAACATTTAGGGTGTCCTGACTCAATCTTTTGGGTTAGCATTTCTGCTTCTAGGGGTCTCTGGCAGGGTCATTTCCAAGAGGGAACAGTGTGGTCGAATGGGCTGAGTTTAAACCAACCAGCAGAAAAACAGGACGGAGGGGTGGGGAAACATGGAGTTGCATCGGACTGGTTTTGGTCAGTTCCACTCCCAGGTCTACCTAATCTGTGCTTCCCACAGTGCACAGCAGCTGATGTGCCAGAAGGGCGGGTGGGGTGGGGGCTAGTACTGAAATACGTCCTGGGATTCCTCTTCTAGGAGAATAAGAACCTTATTGATCCAAAGGACATGGATGGCATAAGCTTGCCAGTGTTCCTGGGTACAGGTTAGAGATGGAGCTCTAGTTAGGAGGTAACATGATAGGGTAACGGGGTTGAGGCCCTCCAAGAACAACAAAAATACTCCAACCTACCCTGGGAGAGACTCGACTCATGGTTTATTTACTATTATTATTTTATGTGTAATATAGTATTAGTATTTAATGAGTATTGTATCTGTACCGCAGGTGTGCTCACACGCTCAGTGGCCAGAAGAGGGCATCAGATCCCTTGGAATTGAGTTATAAATATCTGTAAGCTTCCATGTGGGCTCTGGGAATGAAACCCAGGTCCCCTGGAAGAGCAGTCAGTGCTCTTAACCACTGCGCCATCTCTTCAGTCCTGGCAGTAATAAAAAAATAATATATATTACTATTATATCATATTATATTAATTTACCTACTTATAGAGTGAGAGCGCTAGCTCTCTGAGATCTCAGGGTGAAGCCTCATGTTGCCCTGGAAGGGGTAGGGGTGGATGTGGGGTGCACAGTCTCCATCCTTTGGAAATATATCTTTTGGTATACTCTGGTTGTTAGTAACGGCCAGTACATCTAGCTGTAGTAGGGTCACTATCTTTTAAAGGCTAAGTGGAGAGCAGCATCAAACCAGAGGAAATTGGGACTAGTGGGAAAGACATTACGTAAGTACAATAAAACGCTACATGAACATAGAATGTTTAGTTTCTTTACAGCACTAGGTGCATGAAGCATGTTCCAAGTGATTCGTGAACACCGAATGTGTCCCACCTCTCTCCTACATACCATAATATACATAAATAGCCCATTTAACCCACACGGTAGGTCTCAGGCAGGAGTCATTCCCATTTTATAAATCTGAAAATAGGCTCTGCAAAGTCTCTTTGAAAAATGTCCTTTAATCATCTATTTAAAACGGTGAATGATAGGACTGGAGAGATGGCTCAGTGGTTCAGAGCTCTTAGGGAGAACTCAAGTTCAATTCCCAGCGCCTGCATGGTCACTAGCCACTGTAGCTCCAGTTATAAGGGATCTGACACCCTCTTAATGGCCTCCTGTGGTACTGCACACATATGATGAACAGATGTACATACAGGTAAAACATTCACACACAAAAAGTAAATCTTGAAAAAAGTTAAGATGGGAAAATCATTTTGGGGGGGGGTATTTGGTTTAAAGGAGTTTCTTTAATATTTAAATGTAGTATGGCGCATGTGCTTTTCCATTTACAAATATATGGCAACCTCGCCCAATATCATAAATTAGCTTTTGATATATCTTTCAAGCCATTCATGCTATTTATCTCTAAAGAGATACTTGCACAAATGGAGAAGGGATAAAACACGAGATCAAAAAGCAGCGTCCATCTGGCCTGACTCTGATGGGGATCATAAGCCTTTTCCTGGATGCTTTTGGATGTCCCCTTCTAGGAACAGAGGTGTATAAGTCAAAGAGGCTACATGAGGCCCTCCTTGCCATTATCAGTAAATTAAACGCTCAGACCTTTCTATAGAGAAATCAGCCATACTCATTTAGGGCTAAGAAATCACAAAAGTGAAGCTCTCTTTAGGGACAGGAGTGGTATGCACCCATTTGAAAGCCTTCAGTGTGTATAAGGAAAGCCAAAATCATCAGGCCATTTCACTATTGCCCTGTACTTCCACGGAGACAGATAACTAGATGTGGGCATGCAGTGCCTCCGTGATCACTTAAGTCTCTAAGTACATTCAGAGAGAATGGCAGGGGGATTGTAAATGCTTAGAAGGCTCTTGGGCTTGCGTCTTGGCTTTCAGGTCCTCTCATGCTCCCCAAACTTCCCTGAAAGAAGACAAGGTAGCAGCGCAAACTAGGGAGGGCAAGTACGATGGGCAGACTTACATAGGAAAAATGCTAAGCCTCACTTCCTGTCCATGAGGAAATCTCCCTGGTTCTCAGTCTTGGCTGTCTACGGAGACACATATTCATTCTCTCTGAACTCACTTCATAGGGGCTGCAACGGCATTTTATACCTCTTCTGAGGAAGCATGAAGAGGGAATACAGGGTTCATGGCACCTGACACCTGAGAATAGCATTGGAGAAAATCATAACTGCAGACATAGTTGACTACCAAAATTTTGTTCTTTTATTCATAACGTACATAGTAAATAACAGTTTTATGGTAAAAACTGGAAACTAAGTCTTAAGAGCGGGGAACAGTGTGGATTACTTTCTGGGACGCAAAGCATACCTCCCCCCAATTTTCTCTGCTACCAGATTCTTATCATGGGAATCTCTACATAGTAAATAACAGTTTTATGGTAAAAACTGGAAACTAAGTCTTAAGAGCGGGGAACAGTGTGGATTTCTTTCTGGGACGCAAAGCATACCTCCCCCCCAATTTTCTCTGCTAACAGATTCTTATCATGGGAATCTCTACATAGTAAATAACAGTTTTATGGTAAAAATTGGAAACTAAGTCTTAAGAGCGGGGAACAGTGTGGATTTCTTTCTGGGACGCAAAGCATACCTTCCCCCAATTTTCTCTGCTACCAGATTTTTATCATGGGAATCTCTACATAGTAAATAACAGTTTTATGGTAAAAACTGGAAACTAAGTCTTAAGAGCGGGGAACAGTGTGGATTTCTTTCTGGGACGCAAAGCATACCTCCCCCCAATTTTCTCTGCTAACAGATTCTTATCATGGGAATCTCTACAGTCTGTCACTGACTCTCCTCCACCTGGCCGTGTTGCCTGACAATGTGTCTTCTGGTGTCTGACGAAGCTTGACTGTCTGCTAAACCTTTTCTCACACAGGCTACACGAATAGGGCTTCTCTTTAGTGTGGACTACCTGGTGTCTAACCAGGCTACACTTCTGAGTAAACGCTCTCTCACATCTCAGACACTTATAGGGTTTCTCTCCTGTATGAATTCTTTCGTGTTTATGTAAGTTTGTGTTGAGAGAAAAGCTTTTCTGGCACCAGGAGCACGTATATAATTTTATTCCTTTGTGTGTCCGGGAATGCGCTGTCAGATCTGACATCCACCTGAACCTCAGGTCAAACTCCTGACAAGGAAAAGGCTTCTCTCTGGTGTGAACTCTATGGTGCCTAACAAGCTCAGCAGGAACTCGGAAGCATTTCTTACACTCCTGACACTGATGACGTTTTGGAACCTGTTTTTTACCACCTGAAGCTGACACTGTTCCCCTCCTGGGATGAGCCTGACCACGTTTCTGTGCCCTGAGTGTGTCTGCACGGGTTTTTCTGCTGTTTTTGTTCTGGGCAGCTTTCTTTCTGGTGTTTGAAACTTTAGACGGTTTTGCTTCTATTCCTGATGTAGAGGCAGATTCAGGCTGATCATTTCCCTTGTCATTTTCTGGCTTTAACCCTGTTCAAATAAAGAAAAGAATCAGTCAGGTGTTTTATAGACAAGAAAATTTAAAGACTAGAGAGAACTGTCGATGAAAATTAAAGAAATACATAAACTAGTGACTCTGGCCCAGGCAGAAAAATGGTTCATATCCATAGTCCCTTATCCCATCTTCGAGGCACAGAAAGAAGCCCATCAAATGGTGCCAGAAGTTACAAAGGGAATCAGAAAAAGCAGAGAGAAGACAAAGAGGTGTAAGACTCAAGAATTTTAGAAAGAAACACCAAACAAAAACCTAGCAAAGTACATCACACCCAAACAAACACCCAGAAGAAAGTAGAAACTCAAACCCAGTATTTTCCAACCCAAAACCTATCTGCAGAAGGCTGCCTAGACAGACTTACGCCTTTCTCAGACCGAGTGTGAAACCTTTTAAAGACTGGTAAAACGCAAACCAGACACGGCTCCGAAAAGGAACCCTCCTGGTATCTGTCAACAATAAGCAGATTGGGGAGTATATACTAGCATTCTGTCAGAGCATGGAAGCTTCCCTCAAGAAGCCGAGAGATAAACGACATGTCTAAACAGCTCCATCTACGGATGGTGTCATGTCACATAAGGGCCAATGAATAAGAAGTACCTTCAACATTGTAGGCATGAGATACATTCTTATAACAAGAGCCACGGAAGTGAAGAAGCAGAAAGAGCAGGAGAGACCCAGCTAGAACTAGTGACCTGGCTTAGGAAGCCTTTTCCACAATGCCTTCTATGCACTTAGACAGCATCAGCCATAAGCCATGGCAGAACTAGCGGGATCAGAGGAACCGAAAGACACAAGATGCCAGGAAGTCTCTGAAAACAAAACTCATTGGAAGAAAGTCATATAAAAGCGATGAAGACTCTGCATGTTAAACTAACAAAGCGTGGGTGTCTGCTAAAATGACATATATCGACAGGACCGGAGCTCTCTGATTGTAATAGATAAACCAATTAGAATGCAATAAAGGCACTTATCAGACTAAACCCTAAGAGAGTTGTAACTCGAGTAAATGGCAAATCTGACAAAGGTGTAATCAAACTAGAAAACAAAATCAGAAATTGTATAACTTAAAGACACATGGAAGCAATAGGCTTACAAATAATGTGTCGCTAAGGAAAACCCTCAAAGCAGGGCGGTGGTGGCACATGCCTTTAATCCCAGCACTCGGGAAGCAGAGGCAGGCTGATCTCTGTGAGTCTGTGAGTTTGAGGCCAGCCTGGTCTAGAAGAGCTAGTTCCAGGAACCAAAAAGCTACAGAGAAACTCTGTCTCGAAAATCAAAAAAAAAAAAAAGAAAAAAAAAAAGAAAAGAAAACCCCCAAAAGAGAGTGAGAGAGTGTAATATACTTATATTGGAATGAAAATGAAGCTAAACTACATCAATTTATAGAGAGTAGAGGTAAGGAAGTGGTCAACGACATACATGTAGCCTTAAGTGCTCACAGCAGAAAAGAAGAAGGCGACAATCTCCAAGTTCCCTCCTCGAGAAACTTGCAAAAAGCAAATTAGGCCTTAACCAATGTTACTAGATGAAATTTCAACAATGAAAATGGACATCACTAAGTAAAATGCTGCTTTTCAAACAGAATAGAAGCAGTAAGTCAGCACCAAGACTGACAGGAAATCATACCATGCTGAAAGGACTAACAAGAAGCACAGAATCCCAGCAGGCTCTGTTGCACAAGACTATGATCTCAGCGCTAGGGATATACCTGGAGGGAGAATAATGAGCGTAATTACGGGCCACATTGCAAAACCCTGTCCCAAACAGCCCTCCTGAAAGGAAGGGATATAGGGCAGGTGGTGGTTTATGAGAACTGGCCCCCAAGGGCTCCTCTATGTGACTGTTTTGACAACAGGAATCAAAACTATTTGAGAAGGATTAGGAAACTTGGACCCGTCGGAGGACATGTGCCACTAGTGGTGAGCTTTGACGGTTCAAAATCCATTTAGTTTGCTGCAGACTAAGACACTATCGAAACAAAGTGTGACATTATCACATACACTCAGAACACCAAATCTCTGGAGATGAAAAGCAGAGATTCATGAGTTCAAGCCAAGCCTGAGACGCACATTGAGAATCTGGCTTAAATGATGAAAGAAATGAAATTCAAATGTTCTTAGCAATTGACAAAAGTATATGACAAAATCTCACATCCATTCATGATAAAAAAAAAAAAGAAAACAACTCGTAAATGTAGAATCTTTGAAATTTTTACAAAAGCAAGAAACCTGCCCCCGTACTAAGTACAGGAAGTTGAAGTTAACGCAATAAAGTCAAGACAAAGAAATAAAAAAGCATTATGGATAATTGATACAAGGAAAATGCTGAGGTTGCCGAAGAAATCTAAACAACAACAACAACAACAACAAAAAACACTTGTAGGGAGTTCACTCTGATAAAAAGTCCATGATAAAGTCCAAGGCATTCATTTATGATATAATGAGGAAATCAAAATTAAAACTGGTATCCTTGCTGTTGTTATAATGGGAAAAGCTGAGACACATACTTCACAAAATATGAAGAGTATCTACATACTGAAAATGATAAAAAGTTGTTGAAAGAAATCAACAAACACCTAAAGCCAGACACATCATATTCAGGAATCAGAGGCATCAGCACAATGAAGATACCGGGACTCTTCAAACAAACGTATATGTTTAATGCAATTTTTAGTGAACGCCCAGTTTGTTGTAGGCCTAACTAAGCTTAGTGTAGAATTTCCATATGCCTCTCCTACCTACTCAGGGAGCAGTCTGCAGAGACAGGGGTGTAGGGGCCACAGCAGTACAGTAGCTCAGTGAGTAAGCATGTCCTCTAGGAGGGTCATGGTGGGACGGTGGCCACTGCTGTAGCTCCATGGGAGGCTGAATCTGGTGAGACCACCAGAAACAGAGTGGCAGCGGCACCACTACCGTGTCAGAATGCCAGCTGTTTTAGTATTTCAGGTAGAGCTTGTCTTTTTCATCTTTAAAGCAGAAGCAGCAATTTAGAACAGCACAATAAAACATTTAAACATTTAGAACAGCACAGCAGAAAACATTTAAACATGAAGTTATTATCATAAAATTGAACACAGTGCATGGCTTTGGCGTGTATGTGTGTATGGAGGTATTTGTGTGCAGGATATAGGGTAACCCTTGGTACTCATCCACCTTGTGCGTTTTAAGTCAGGATACTTGACTGACTCTGGAGCTCACCAAGCAAATGAGGTTGGCTGGTCAGTGAGCCCTGGAGATCCAGTTTTCTCCACCTCCCTGGTGCAGTTATTTCAGATTTCTGACAGCACACCTGACCTTTTAATATTTATTTATTTCCCGAGACAGGGTTTCTCTGTTGCCCTGGCTGCCTTGGAACTCACTCTGTGGAACAGGCTGGCTTTTAACTCACAGATCCACCTGCCTCTGCCTCTCAAGTGAATGGATTAAAAGGGTGCATCACCATCACCTGGCTCACACTTGACTTTTTGATGTGGTTATGGGGATCTAACTCAGGTCCTCACCCTTGTGTGTCAAAGGCCACCAATTGAGCCTCTCTCAGCCACCAACGAAAAAGGGACTTCAGAACTGAGCACAGTGTGGAATATTTGGAAACACATTGATGAACAGGATGAGCAGGGGAACGGGAAGCACAGTTCTAACACGAATTGAACAAAATACATAACAACGTACAGAAACTTAAACATCACTTAAATGATGTGATACCTGCACCTCATTTTATTGCAAAGCTCAGAAAAGAGAAACGAGAAACTAAAAATGTAAATAACACTTTTAAAGAAGCACAATTGGTATAGGAGGGTCATCTGTGTATGAGTTTCTGTCACTGGTTAAATAAAGAGACTGCCTTGGCCTTTTGATAGGACAGCAGCTTAGATAGGTGGAGTAGACAGAACAGAATGCTGGGAGAAAAGAGGCAGAGGCAGAGAGCCTCCATGAAGCTGCCAAGTCAGACATCCCGGTAAGCGACAAGATTGTGGTGACATACAGATTATTAGAAATGGGTTGAATCAAGATGTAAGAATTAGCCAAGAAGAGGCTAGAGCTAATGGGCCAGGCAGCAATTTAATTAATACACATTTCCGTGTATTTTTCATGGAATTTCAGGGGATAAACTAGATGGGTGGCGGGGACGCAGCCCGCCGCTCCTTTTACTACACACAATGGTCAATATATAAAGACTCTGTAAAAGGGAAAAAAAATCAACAATTACTAATAAAGACCTGAACATTGTCCTGGTTAGTTTTTTTTTTTTAATCAACATGTAACAAGTTAGAGTTATCTGGAAAGTAGAAAGTCAACTGAAAAAACACCTCCATCAGACTGCCAATAGGCAAAGTTATATGGAATTTTCTTGATTACTGATTTATGTGGGAGGGTCCAGCCCCTGTGGGCAATGCCACCCCTGGGCAGATGAACCTAAGTTGCATGAGATAGCAGTCTGAAGAAGTAAGCAAGCAGCTCCCCTCCATGGCCTCTGCTTTGGTTCCTGCCCTACTTGAATTCCTGACCTGACTTTATGAAATGTCAGATGAGAAGTGCCATTTGATTATGGTGTTTATCATAGCAATAGAAATCCTAACTAAAGCAAGTGCCAAACCAAGGACAAATGACCCATGAGATCTAGATAATTCAGAACAGAGAAAGCTCTCAGGGGTATCTCCAGAAAAGTCACACCACATACTCTTCTGAAAAAAGCATCATTTTTTTTTCTAGACATGGTTTCTCTACAGCTTTGGTGCCTGTCCTGGAACCAGCTCTTGTAGACCAGGCTGACCTTGAACTAATAGAGATCTGTGTGCTTCTGCCTCCCGGGTGCTGGGATTAAAAGAGTGCACCACCACTGTCAGGCTAAAAATGTCAATTTCAAAGAAAATTTTTGGCCACCAAGTGGGGCAAAAGGGCCTGAGTTTATTATGAAGAATATAAGTTTGTGATGGTGAGGGGGGAAAACTATCAAGGGAAGGCAGAGTTCATGGGAGAAGTTGTAGGGGACCTCCCTGGGAAAAGAGAGGATGAAGTTCGGCAGTAGGAAAAACTTTTCCCACAGCTTCTGCCTTGAGAAGAAGAAAAAGTCCATCCAGAATTAGAAAACCAAAAAGAAGCAAAAAAGACACAAAAAGTCAAAGAAAGAATACAATATGCTTCCCCCACCAATAAATTGAAAGATAATCAAAAGCAAAAACAAGAACAGAGAAGGAAACAGAAAGAGACAGATGACGCTTGAATATAATACAGAAAAGTATAGACATTTTTACAAAGTGTGTCCCAGTTAAAATAAGAAGAGAAAGCCAAGAAAGCAACAGAAAGAGTGTCAGTGCCATTTCATTCTAGAAAGCTACATCCTGCTAACGAAATGAACAGGAAGAATTGTTGAGACCTGGAAAGGAGGTAAGGGAAGAAAAAATGGAAACTCCTGCAGCTGCTGCAAGTTCCGGGTTTCCAGAAGGAGATTTATATATACTTGAACAGAAAGTTGTCCATAGGCAGGCAAAGGGTCTCAGCCATTGTTCTACTGCTGTGAAGAGACACCATGGCCACAGGGACTCTTATAAAAGAACGTATTTAATTCAGGGCTTGCTTATGGATGAAGAGGATTAGTTCATTGTCATCACGGTGGGGAGTATAAAGGCATGGAGAAGTAGCTAAGAGCTTTACATCCTGAGGAAGAGAGAGGGAGTAAAAGAGACAGAGAGACAGAGACAGATAGACAGAGAGACAAAGATTCACAGAGAGACAGAGACAGACAAAGACAGACAGAGACAGAGAAACACACAGAGACTGAGATAGTAAGAGACACGGAGGGAGAGACTGGGCCTAGTGTGGGCATCTGAAGCCTCAAAGCTCACCCCCAGTGACACATATCCTCAAACAAGGCACACCTACTCCAACAAAGTGGTACCTTCTAAACCTTTTCAAACAATTCCACTAACAGGGACCAAGTATTTAAACGTATGAGCCAATGGGGACCATTCCCATTCAAACCACCACACTAAGGAAGATGGAAAGGCAGAAAAATACTGGGAAAATTACAAACAAACCAACCAACCAACAAACAAAAAACCAACCATAAAAGCAACAAACAAGCGAAACGAAGAAACGGAAAGAAACTAAAAGACAAAAGAAAACAAAGGAACAGCATGTTAGTAAAGATTCCTTAACAGTTTACAAAGTCAGGAGGCAACAATCAGAAAGACAGGACCAGGACTGGAGAGGTGGCGCCAATGTTAAGAGTGCTTGCTGCTCAATCATGAGACCTCAGTCCTAGTCCTGCACACAGATGTCTCCTGTTCCAAGTGGTCCAAAGACCTCGTTAGCCTCAATGGATACCCTCAGAAACACTCACATAGACAAAGAAGCACGCATAAATAACAAGTTTTTTCTTTCTTCTCTCTCTCTCTCTCTCTCTCTCTCTCTCACTGTATTTATTCATTCTTTCTTTTCAAGGCACGATCTCTCTATGTAACAGCAGCCCTGGCTGTCCCGGAACTTGCTCTGTAGACCAAGCTGGCCTCGAGCTCACAGAGATCCACCTGCCTCTGCCTCCTGTGTGCTGGGATTAAAGGCATGAGCCACCACCACGGCGCCTTTATTTCTTAATAAAAGAGAAAAGGACCAACAGTCCCCTGGCTACCAGTACATGACCCACACAGGGCTATTCCAGCCTGGGGATGAGGAATAAAGAAAAGAATGAAAGATAATGGAAATACTCAACATCTGAGGGGAATGTGAGGATATCATCAACAGGAGAGACTGGTTAACCGTGTCCTTCACCACCACCACCACCACCACCACAGTAGGTTGTTACTGGTTCATATACGAATCGAGATTGCCAGCAGTTCTTGTATCTTCTAAGAGTTTATGCATTTCAGGTATATATTGCCCCAGTATTTATGTAAAAGTCAGTTAAATAAGTTTATGTCACTAGCATTCTATTAACAGAGTGAAAAATTTCAAAGATTTTTGTTATAGCATAGAAAAAGAAGACTTTGAAATTTGTTTCTAATTTAGAAGCAAGTAAATTTGATAAATAAAAATTAGAGTTTTTTAGAGCTATACTGAAATAATTTAGTATATTCGTTAAGTTTAACAAACTGGTAGCTTGTCAATGATTGCATTCTGTGCAATCAAGACTTTGTATTTGCTTGAAGAATTCTTCATTTTATAAAGGAACATTTATTTTAAAAGTAATGTTAACAAACCCTGCTGATTACAATAGTGATGTTACCAATTATTTAGGATAGTAAGGAAATGCAGCCGGGCGATGGTGGCACACGCCTTTAATCCCAGCACTCGGGAGGCAGAGGCAGGCGGATCTCTGTGAGTTCGAGACCAGCCTGGTCTACAGAGCTAGTTCCAGGACAGGCTCCAAAGCCACAGAGAAACCCTGTCTCAAAAAAAAAAAAAACCCAAAAAAAACAAAAAAAAAAAAGAAATAAGGAAATGCAGACTAGTTGTTAGTCATTTATTAAATGAAACTTGTAGTCATATTAGGTATGTTTTCAAGATCAAATACATATTTTAGAAAGACAGGTCGTCTTCCAATATTTCAGAGATTTACGGAATATGGCATTTGAGATATCTTCTCCTGGTAGCATCAACCTACTCCAGAGAAGATAATGGACACTGAAGAAACTCTACATGGAGTTTACTTTTGTGGCCAAAGAGTCACTAAGCAGGAAAATGCCCTTGCCTCGACTGCTGACAGTGTGACGTCCTAATTGGACAAGCAAGACCCAAGAGAGAGTGACTGCCAAACCCTGTCAGACAAGAAGGGAGAGCCCTTCTGAATATCCTACTTCACAGAAAAGTCTGTCAGATATGTATAGTCTATAGGCCTGTAGGATGAAGGTAGATGCCTCAATGGTGCAGAGAAACTTTGGTGACTGTCCAGGCAGCCAGCTGTCTCTGTCATCTCTCTCATTTTTTGGAAGTCACTTACTAGCAGTTCTTACTTACGCAGTTAATGTTATTTCCTTCTTGAGTCTCTGAGGGAGTTGAAGATTAGATAGTTATAGCTATAGTTTATCAGATGCAGAAAGCAAGTTATGATAGAAAGTAAATTATGTATAAGATGTTGGACTCACCAAGATAGGATAGATATAGAGTATTTTCTCTAAATTTGTCAAATGCAAACGGACTAGACAATGTTGAATTACTTATTGCCTGTATATCTTGTATATAGTCACTGTACTCATTGTATATAATTTTTCTCATATTTGTTATAGCCTTTCCCTTTTTATTTTGGACAAAAAGGGGAAACATAGTGATATCCACTTGTATTTTAGTAAATAAATTTTGCCTAAGGATCACAGAGTAAAACAGCTACACTGGTCAGCGTTACAGACCAGGCAGTGGTGGCACACACCTTTAATCCCAGTGGCCATTCTAATTTGTCATAGCAACCAAGTGGTAGAGGTACATGCCTTTAATCTCAGCACTAGAGAGGATTACAAAAAGGGAGGAGACAGCCCTCAGTCTCATTCTGAGATTCCTGGAAGCAGGATCACCCTTTCAGACTGAGGTCGAGGTAAGAGTCAGTGGCTGTCTGTTCTGCTTTTCCAACCTTCAGGTGGAACCCTCATTTCTGTCTCTGGGTTTCTATTAATTGTGCTACACTTATAGTTAAAACATTCAGCCTTGAATTCAACTTCATACTCAATGTAAAACTTATTCAAAACAGTGTGGCCTTACATGTAAAAACAAAATTAAAAGTTTTGGGAAACTTACGGGTATCTAGTGCTAAGGGATTGAAGAGTTCGCGCCTTCATGGTGAAACCATGCACTGTAACAGGAAAAGTTGATCCTCATTAAAATAAAAAAACTTTTATTCTATAGGAGCCCATGGGAAGAGGACAAGACAGTACTTTAACAGTGATAATTAACTACAAGCCAAACATCTAGCAAAGCATCAGAATCCAGAAAATGGAAAGACCTCCCGGATTCAGCGGTCACGAAGCAATCTAATTCAATTACACTCTCAAAGGAGCTTTCTCACAGCGCTATTTTTCATAAACACAGGCTACACCATACAACATATCCACGCACGGAAGAAGGCATCGTTACCTAGAGAGGCAGCCATCTTGTAGATGTTCAGCATTTCCTCACTGTAGAGTGTCTTCTGAGAAGGATCCAGTAAACGCCATTCCGTCTCAGAAAAATGCATGTCGATATCATCAAATGTCAACAAGTCCTGAAGAACAGAATGGATTTGAGTTTAGTACTACTGATGCAGAAGCTGCTTGGTCACCTGCCTCTGACTCACGTGGTTGGCTGTATGCTGAAGAAATTAACATAGAGTTTAGATGGAAAAACCAAAAGGACAGGAAGTAGTCAAGTGAACTATCCAATTCCCATTCTCATCATGCCAAATCCAGTTGTCTGGACAGCATGAAGGTCTGACACACCCCTGAATACCTAGTGGGCACTGTGGGTCTCAGCAGAAGGAAAGCGTAGAAATGAGGCTGCCTGAAAAAGATGAGAGTTAGGATAACCGAAACAGTAACAAAAAGCCATCTGTCATCTTCCAGCCCTTCTATGTAGCAGCCTCCATGCCTACGTACAGCCAACGACCAGGGTCGTGTTGAGCAGACTGGAGTGTTGCTCTAAAGCTGCCTTCATCAGTTCTTTTCTTGACTCTGAGCCTCGAGAAGTGGTTTTCTCTTTTCCTTTTATGCAAAAGATACAGCATGGTACTTAAAAGGCTTTTCTGTCAGGCCAATGTTTAAATCTCCCTATAAGTAAGGAAAGCTTTTGTGGGGGAAGGGATGAAACAAAGGGATTCAAACAAAATGAAGACCAGGATGAGCTCCAACCTTTCTCTACAGGATTTGGTTACAACTGGACACCAAGAAATAAACTCTGCCTCATATTCTTAGGTTGGCTCCCATAGAGAAGTGATATGCGTATATCACCTAGGGCTGTTTCTTGGTCACCTAGGGCTGTTTCTTGGTTCCCACTCACTAGCAGTACTGGGAATCTGCCACTAAGAGAGAACAGTGGGGCTCCATTTCTCTGGGCTCAGGGGTGTGTTTTCATTAGAGGATACCGTCCTCAGCATCTGGATTCCCTCCCCCTCTCTGGGAGCAGTTTTCTTCAAAGACTTTCTTTCAGTTTTGCTTCCCATGTTACTCTTCCTGTGTTGTCTCCCAACATTGTCTGATTTGAGCTTCCGTTCTCTGACATCCACTTTAGTCTCGGCACTATCACATGTTTTGAATCCACCTTCCCATACCTTTCTTACCTTTTATTTCAGTTTCTAACCTCTCAAGTCTTGTATTCTTAGATATGCTAGAGTAGGCCCTCCAGCATCAATTCCTGGCCTTAAAATGAGAAAAACACACTTGTTCCTTTTAAGGCCATGAAAGACTCTGCCTGTGACTCTGGACCGTATGGAGCGACTGTCAGCACATGATTTTGGATCCCACCTAGCCATTCTAAGAAATAAGGAAATGTGACTAGCTGGGCAGTGGTGGTGGCTCACGTCTTTAATCCCAGCACTCAGGAGGCAGAGGCAGGCGGATCTCTGTGAGGTCGAGGCTAGCCTGGTCTACAAAAGCTAGTTCCAGGACAGGATGCAAACCCACAGAGAAACCCTGTCTCAAAAACAAAACAAAACAGAATAAAAAAGGAAAATGTGACTAAATCGATCTCACTCCTTGAAAACTCTTAACCAAGACATGGCTACCGTTATCCTATGATATTGGGCATTACAAGGAATTACTCATTCTCACCTTGTCGGGGACTGCATCAGGCTCCTTCTGCAAGCTTTCGACCAGACTCACAGTCTGTTTGACATCTCCCGGATGATGCTTTTGCATCCAGTTCCTCATTCCCTGGGGCAGAATGCTCAGGAACTGCTCCAGCACCAGAGAGTCCAGGATGTGATCTTCGAAGTTGGTCTCTGGCATCAGCCACTGAAAGCATAATTCGTGAAGCTTCCTGGCAGCATCTAGTGGTCCAGGTACTTGGTTGTGGCAGATGTTCCGGAAGTGCTGCTGAGCATTCTCGGGAGGGGCCCGTTTGGTTGGTGACCTGCCCTCCCTGTTGTGGTTTGAGCTACCTTGCATAGGCAGGTTACTTTTCTGCACACGCCCCATGGGTGTGCCGAAGCACCTCTCTTCCTTCCCTTTCCTCCTCATCACTAGAGGAACGGTTTTCCTTTTCTGGGAGACACTGATGCCCTCTTGGTGCCACCTTTCACAGTTGAGGCACCATCAGTTTGGATGCAAAATCAATCAATGAATGAATCTTCTTCCTAAGGGCAGATACAGGGGAAGAGAGAGAAAAAAGAAAAATTGTGAGATATATCGGCATTTATTTTTGGGCCAAAATTATTTCAGGGCCTGTACCTCGAGGCCTGTAAAACAGAGAAAAGCCTGGCTCAAGTTTGAGGGAACAGAGTGAGGATGAGACATCAAAACCCAGGTAGGCGCCCCTCCAGCCAGAGGGAGGGCTTGGCTGTCTCTCATCGGCTGGAGGTACCCCTGCATCACACCATGTCACTTAACCTGTACAAGCTGACGCTCACAGTAATCAACTGAGTTCCTGCTTTGACTTGACTCCCTATGGCTTCTGACTGCCCTGCTTCGTGGGGCTGCAGAATGGGCAAATAGCACACTCACCTTTCCCTGGGGGAATAAGGAGTCTAAGGAGACCTGGCAATTTATTACCAAAGAAAACTGAAAGTTCCGGCCCCTTTAAATTCAGCTGTCAGGTACTGCAGTATGCACTACCTCTGAAGGCAAGCTTCTCTCCTCTGTTTTTCCACATTAGATCACAGCATAGCTCACTCCGTAAAGACAGATGCCAAGAGATGCCCTCTTTTTTTGCTGAACAGTTTAGGAAAACTTGATGAATGACAAAACCAGCTCCCCATGACTAAAAGGCACTCTGAGATTCCAATACTCTATGTGTGCGCATCTGTCCAATGCTCACACATAGGGCAAGTTTCTGGTTCTTTTACATGTAGCAGATAGTCCTCGTCTTTCAGCTTCACTCAGTGGAAAACTAACTTCTATGCCCTCTAACTGTTTCACAGCAAGTTAAGTTGCTTTGCTTCACGGAACATTTACCATTGTTCCATTGCCACCGTTGTATAACACTGAGAGGATACCCGAGACAGTAAGAGCAGAGATGTTGTTAAAGCAAAGGCAACTGAATGCGTCTCAGTGAATGTCGTCCCACAATGGAAACAGGCCCCTGCTATTTGGGCGATGCCCATCTCTGAACAGTTTATAAAGGGCCCTGTATAAATTTGTTGCTGTATATCCTAGCATGTCTTTCACTGGAAAAACTTACAGCTGCCCTTTGCTTTCGAGCTAGTCAAATGGCTGTTTAGTTTTAAGACAGAAATGAAGGTTCCCTTTTCTAATTTATTAATGTTAATTTATGTGCCATAGTGGGTTGCCATGGGTGTCGGGCGCTGTGAAACTGGAACTAGGGACAGTTGTGAGCTGCTAAGTGGGTACTAGGAATTGAACCCAGGTCCTCTGGTAGAGTAGTCAGTGCTCTTAACCACTGAGCTATCGCTCTAATCCCAGAAATGACGATTCTTATAGACAGGAAGGCTCTGAATAAGGGTAACCCTTCTCCAGACTCCACACTTTCTCCGAATAGGAATGCATGCTCCAGGCTAAGGATACCCTCGATGGCCTGATCTCCCTGGGGTAGGCGATCCAGCAGAAACAAGAACAAAACTCTGAGGACGCAGCAAGTGCGCAAGGACAGTCTGTGTCCTTCTTCCAAACACAGGAGATACCGCAGCACTTCCTAGGCTTTTGTGCCAGCAGAAGCCAAATGCTCTTTCCTTGGTATAATGGTCATGAGCTAGTGGAAACTGGCAAGCTTTATGAGTGCAGTGCCAGAGGTTACCACCCGAATCCACATCGCCAATTCATTGCCTTTCTGTACAGGTCACTGGGACATCCACAAACACTGTCTGTAAACAGCTTGTGGCTATGCTTTTAGCCAGCATTCTCGGTTGCATTGGCACATGGATAGCTAGAAGGCTGCTTCTGGAGGTTAGAAGTCTCCAATGGAGTCTGCTTTTGATCCCTGAGAATGGAAGTTCTGAGGAAGGACAGGTACAAAAAAGGAGAGGAAGGAGAGAGGAACAAGCTCCTCTTCATTCTCCTACTTCTGCTTCCTGTCTCTGGATAACACCCAGAAATTTTGACAGGAATAATCAAGTCGTGTGTTAAAGAGCTGTAGTCCCAGTTTGGGAAAACATCACAAACGAGATTGTTAAAATTACCTTATAAAACCCAGGCATGGTGGCACAGGGCCCCTGGGATGCAGAAGCGCACAGATCTCTGTGAGTTCAAAGCTAAGCTAGGCTATATATTGAGTTCCAGAACAGTCAGGGCTCCATAGTGAGACCCTTCTTCAAAAAGGAAAAGGCACAGGGGAGGCTGTTGAGGTAGCTCAGCTGTTGGGAGTGATTATTGCTCTTATAGAGAAGACTAGTTCAGTTCCCAGCACCCCTACAGCTCACAGCAGCCTGTATAAGATCCAAGAATTCAATCAATTCTCTGGACTCTGCTGGCACTCTGCCCTGCTCCCCCCATACAGAGAGACCCAAACGTGCACCTATGAAAAAATTTTAAAAATTTAAAAAATGGCCTATGAGGGACTGGCAATGGATTCAGCGGGTCAAGGAGCTCTCCACTAAACCTCACAGCTTGAGTTAGATCCCTGGAACCCACTTGGCAGGAGGGGCTCCTCCTGCAGAGATGGCTCTGCATCTAAGAACACTTCCTGTTTTCATGGAGGATCTAGGTTCGATTCCTAAAGCCCGCATTGCATGGCACCAGACGCAGAGCTGTCTAAGAAAATTTCATTTTCAAGGGGTCCCATTCTGGATCTCTGAAGAACAAAACAAGTGATGCTGGAAAAAGACCCAGCGGGACACACAAAAGCAAAGGAATCTTGGGGGGGGGGACACGGGGAGGGGCAGTGTAAGCCTTTAATCCCAGCACTCGCGAGGCAGAGGCAGGCAGATCTCTGTGAGCCCGAGGACAGCCTGGTCTACAGAGTGAGTTCCAGGACAGCTAGGACTGTTACACAGAGAAACAGAAAAAGAAAGAAAGAAAAGAAAAACAAACAAAAAGCCCAGAGAACTGCCGTCCAAAATTTGTGATTAGGAGCAAGTATGTGAAGGAGCAAACACATTATCCAGCGCAAGGGGGAGGAGCAAGCCTTTAAGGCAGGAATGGGCGCCAAGTCACAAGCGGGGGAAACTGCCTACGCTCGTGCCTCGTGCGTGCGTCCGTGCCTGCGCGTGCACGCGTGCTAGCGAGAAAATTCGCTTTCTCTTTTTTCTTTGTTTTTAAATGGTGTGTTGCGGCTGGTGAGATGGTTCAGCCATTATGAGCGCTTGCTGCTCTTCCAGTGCACCCCACCCAAGCGAGTTCCACTTCCATCCACCACATCGGCGGCTAATACCTCCTTGTAATTCAAACACCAGAGGGATTTGGCGCCTCTGATTTCCCTGGGCATACTCAACACGGACATACCCTCACACAGAATTAAAAATAAAACAAATCTTTTAAAACGGTCTTATGAACCATGCGGTAGGCCTAATCCCCTGGTGCTGATTAAGGTTCGATATGTACTATTTTCTCTGCACTTCTATTTTCTATCGAGCGGAACCTGTCTTCAGCAAGGATCAAATGCAGACTGCTACAGTCACCTAGCCTCCAGGAGGACCCGTCTAGCTATGTGCCTATGCAAGTCACCCTCCCTTCTCTACCAGGAAAACTGCGGAGTACCTGAAGGTTTCTCCTTAACGACAAAATAATGTGGATAAGAAAAACGAGCAAAGCACCCCGTACTCCCTGTAAATTTGAATGTAGTTGCAGATTAAGGAGTTCAAACGTCCACCCGAAAACACCCGTTTTGGCAATCCATTTTTTTCCAGTGCTCAAACTTGCTGCAAGGCTATGGAAAAATATTGTGTACCAGTCGAGCCCCACTCACCACCCGCCAACAGGTTCTCCGAATCCTCTCCCCAATGGGAAACTCAGCTTGTCTCCTACCGTAAGGGTCGAGGCAACTTCACAGAGGCTGCTTTCTCCGGATGTGATGTCTCTTCTCGTGCTCGTTCACGGTGCCCGCCCAGAAAAGGTTCCCCGTGGAGGGGCGGTTCTGGGTGGGCGGGGAATGAGCTGTGTTTCCGGGGTATTTCGTGAGGCCACACCCAGTGATCTCTCTGTTGTCTCTATGGTTTCGGGAAGAACCGGGACTCATGATCTAGGTTGGCTTTTCCTTTTTTTCCCTTTTCTTTGGATGTATGAATGTGTCCATGCTTGTTTGTGCATGCTTGCATGTGCATGCCTGTTTATATGCACATTGCATGTATGCAGTACCTGTGGAGGCCAGAAGAGGGTGCAGGATCCACTGGAACGTAGTGTCAGGCGGTGAGAGCCAGTTGGGACCCAAACTAAAGTTCTCTATAACTGCTCCAAGCCTTTTAAACTAAGCCATCTTTCCAGCTTCACCCTCCAGTTTTGCAGTCAGTTCAGGAAAGAATTAATGCTATGGAGTCTTGAGACCTGCTGAAAGTCATTGAAGCCCTGAAAATGGTTGCTGGTCTAGGGAATATGTAGCTTACCAGTTCCAGGTTCTAAGATACCCTTCTTCAGTCCCTGAACATCCCAATTGTTCCTCCTGAGTATCTTGTAAATGTTATGATCATTAGAAATTTCTGTGGGCTTCCTTTCAAGGGCCTGAGAGCAAGACCATGCATAGGTCTTCAAAGTAGTCTGGTCTCCTTGGCGTCCCTGGCAGCTAGCCATGTGGGCAGAAGGTGGGCAAAGACAGACACACCATATAGAATAAAGTTTGAATTTATTAGGTGGGTTATGGAAGGGAAGGGAAAAATGGAGAGAGGAGGGTGGTACAGAGAGAGAGAGAGAGAGAGAGAGAGAGAGAGAGAGAGAGAGGAGAGGTGCCTCTCAGAGAGAGAGAGAGAGACAGAGAGACAGAGAGACAGAGAGATGGGAAGAAAAGCAAGATGCTAAAGTTTTAAGCGGGATGGGAGTAGGTGTGGCTTGTCTTTTAAAGGGACAGAACAGATGATTACAGTAAAGGATAGCCCTTTCTGCCCAGAAGACACAAAAGAATAAGGCGCATAGGTTGGAAGGATCCCTGCACTGGCACAGGCTACATCGTCCTGAGTTCCAGACAGAAAGCTGGAGCTGCCTTCCTTATGCGTATCCTTAGCTTTATTTAGTGAGGTAGATTAGTCTTGGTCAGAACTCACCATAAATCAAGAACAATGTTCCTTTAAAATTTTTTAAACATTTTCTGTTTTGCTGGTAGTCCTTTCTAACCATTAATTTATTCTTACATAAATTTGGCCCTTTGCAGGTAGGTTCCGGTTATATTTTTTCTTGCCATATTAAAAAATTGTGCGGCTGGTGTAATGCTGTCTCTTTAAGAGACAGGCCATGCTCACTCTTTGCAGCCTCCCTCCCTCCCTTGCCATCGTGGCTCTCTCTTGTTCCCCTCTCTCTGCCTTCTCTTTCTCTCTTCCCTCCCCCTTCCTCCCCCTCTCTCTCCCTCTCTCCCCTTCTCCCCTTTTTCTTTTCGCTCCACAACCCACCTAATAAATATCTAACTTTACTTTACATGGTGTGCCTATATGTCTCTCTCTTGACAGCCCACTGCAGTCACATGGAGACCTGCTTCATGGTCTCGTGTGCTGTTCCTGCATCGGATTGCCCGCTTTTGGGACCCCAGTTGCTTGCAGCAAACCCATCCACGTAGTGTGCCTATCTGTCTGCCCCTTGCTCACCTGCTGCCCACATGGCTAGCCTCCAGGGATCCCCAGGGGACCAGCCACCTTTGTTTGTGTACCTGCCACTGGTCTCAACCCTACAGCAAGCTCCCAGGGACCTGCAACAAATCTATACTATTTGGTGCTGTGACTTGGATAGGCCCTTCCACTCCAGGGCCTCTCTAGAGATTGGGATCCTGAACCAGGGTTTTTTCCTACTCCCACCACCAGCTTCCAGGCTTCAATTGGTGAGTCTACCCCCGCTTCTGCTCTGGTTGCTTCCCTTAACTAAAATTGTGTTTGGACTGACCCAAGGTCAGTCAGCCCACTCTAACACTGCACACTCTGTATGGTGCATTTGACTGGGGACCCAGGGTCCCTCAGATTCTTCCTTTTTTCCCCATTTCTTCTTTTTTCTTTTTTTCCCCTCACTGTAAAAGGCTGCTTGGAGCGGCCTTTGGCCTCTCTGCCTTCTGAGTTACCCCGACGGGATCCAGCCAGGCCATAGCACCCCACCCGGGGTCAGGGGATGCCCAGCTCACAGGTCCTTCAGTGTTCACTCTGATTTGCATCCCACCTATGGGGGGAGACGTCCCTGTTATAGGCCTTGTGGTGTCGCCATTTCACAGGTTTTCACAATTTTAGCTATGGGTAGCAAGCTATCCATGTCAGTCCCCAGGGTTTTTTAAATTCCAGCTGGCTTTTTCAGTTCCAGCCATGGCATGGTGCAGCTTTTTTGGTTCCAGCCTTTTGCTCCCCTCTGCGGCTTGTGGCATGGTGGCTCAGCCACGGGGTGAATCACACTTCTAGGTCTCTGTTATTAAGCTTAAAATCCCTGCAGCTCAAAAATTTTGACTTTTCCATGCAACATGTGGCTGCTGCCATTTTGAGTGGGGTCAGGTGACTTCACTACCATCCTGGCTAAGCCAGGTCAGGTGACCAAGTTCTCCCGTCTTTACTAAAGCATGTCCTGTCTTGTTCCCCGGTTTACTTATTTTTTTTTCACTAAATTCCCCTTGTTGACTTTGTTACATATGTTTTGCACAGTGGCTTGCCTTTGGTAGGGTCCACCAAGAGCATCCACTTTGCCCAATTCCTGTTCACTCTCTCTGTGTGTAATCATACATGTAACTTAAATACACCTATACTTAATGTTATAATTTTTCATTACATCTCATTTCAGACTACAAAAATAATGAGTCTCATGTTTTAAACTGGTATCTACTTTTAAGTATCTCACAAAAAATACCTTATATTTAATCCAACCCTTATTTAAAATATATTAAGTTGTTCTCTTCTGTTGTCAGTTCTGCCATTAACCTTCTATTGCAAGCAGTTTTTTCTGCTTTCTGCCTTTTTATGAGTGTAAATATTACCCGTTAAGAGCCAATGCATCAAGCTCAGACGCAGTTCTCCAGGTGGATTCTATACTGTAATTATACCTAATAAACAGCCCTCAACTGCTAAGAGATCTGAGGAATGTGATATTTAAATATTTAATCATTAAACTTTTCATAACAAAAAGACAGTTTGGCTTCTGGCAACAGCACTCTGCTTCTTCCAAAGAAGACAGAAGACAAATGGACACACAACAATGTCCATCCACAGTTCGTTTCAACTGCCGAGCACTGACCATTGGGAAAAACTGCCTTTCATCTAAACTGAAGATCTCCAGATGTGGACAGAATTGCTGGAATCAACAGCCTAGCTGCTCAGGTCATGGTAGGCTTGTCTTCTTACAGATTTCTCAGCCCACAGGATCTTCTGGAGCCTGGCAGGCCCTGTGCTAAACAGCAAAAGGCAAATGCAACCTTCAGCGACCATGGATGACCCTAAAGAGTAACTTTGGGTGCCAACCAAGTAAGTTCTCTGCCATTTTTTAATTAATAACTCAAGTAAAATTTTGTCCTTCTCAAAGATCTCTGATGCAGTTTGATAGCTGAAAGGTTTTGCCAGTTAAAAAAAGGACAACCTCACCAAACAAATGTCAGGTCAAATATCTCTCATGCTTCCTTCCATAGTCTTAGAAATACTTTTCATTGTGCAAAAATATCTGTCACAGTCATTATAACATAAATACGCTACTGTTTATACAATGCATATGTCTAAAACTTCTGTTTTCACAAACCCAAAGAATTCTTATGAGTTCCAGGGAGCCGAATTGAAGGATCCACCTTAAACAAGACAGATATATCCCCCTCAATTCCCTGGTCCTAATTTTTTTTCCCTTAATTTAACTTTGTCCTCTGTTCCGCCAATACCTTAACCAGGTATAAGAGACACCAGACATTTCCATACCACAATCACAAGACAGGATCAAAGAGACCAGCTGTGCCAGGATGTGGCCAGCACCCAGCCTTCTCAGGTTCCCCCCCCCCCAAAGACGACACCCACAAATAAACAAGAAGTCTTAAGAATCTGCTGCCCCAATTCCTTCCACCTGTGGTGCCTAATCACCTGCTTTTTATCATAAAAAGAGGTGGGAATGTAATGCTGTCTCTTTAAGAGACAAGTCACGCCCACTCCCTGCAGCCTCTCTCCCTTCCTCACCATCTTGGCTTTTTTTGGTTCCCTCCCTCTTCCCTTCTCTGTCTGTCTGTCTGTCTGTCTGTCTCTCTCTCTCTCTCTCTCTCTCTTTCTTTCCCCTTCTCCCCCTTTTCCTTCCCCTCCATGACCCACCTAATAAATATCTAACTTTACTTTACATGGTATGTTTATCAGTCTCTCTGGCCTGCCCACTGCAGTCACATAGAGACCTGCTGTGTGGTCTCGTGCACTGTCCTTGCTTGGGACTGGCCGCTTTTGGGACCCCAGCAGCTTGCAGCAAAACCATTTGCATGGTGTGTCTATCTGGCTGCCCCTTGCCCACCTGCTGCCCACATGGCTAGCCTCCGGGGACGCCCAGGGGAGCAGCCACCTTGGTTTGTGGACCTGCCGCTGGTCTCGACCCTGCAGCAAGCTGCTGGGAACCTGCAACAAATCCATAACAGTTGGAGAGGAGAGATGGCTCAGAGGTTAAGAGCAGTGACTGCTCTTACAGAGGACCTAAATTTGATTCCCAGCGCCCATACAGTGGCTCACAGTCACGTGTTCCTCCTGTTCCAGGGGATCTGATGCCCTCTTCTGACCTCCACAGGGACCAGGTACATGCATGGCAAACAGAGATAGATACAAGAAAAATATTCATACAGTAAAAATAAACATATAATTTTTTAAATTGCAATGTAGAACTTGATTTCCACTGGGTTATATATGTTATCAATGGCAGATTTCAAAGCATGGATTTAGGTCTTCAGTTTTGATTTTATTTTTGTATTTTCTGCCAAATTCTGTTTTCCAGAAGGACAGCAAGACAGTAAGCAATGTTCCTTCATGGCCTCTGCTGTGGTTCCTGTCTCTAGGTTCTTGCCCTTCTTGAGTTGCTGTCCTGATTTCCCTCAGTGATGGAGTACAACCAGAGAGTTGTAAACTGATAAAAGCCCTTTCTTCCTCGAGTTGCTTTTGGTCATGGTGTTTGTCCCAGCCATCGACACTGAGACAGGGTTTTATACAAAACACAAATGTTGTCTGCTTCGGCCTAATCTTTAGCTTACAAAAGATTTTGTTTAGAAAATGGGGCTCATAGAGCAGACAATCTAAATTCAGCTGTCTTTCACCAGTAGCCCTGTTTTCTAGCTTTTTGAGATATATGGTACATTTTCTCATTATTTAACATATTTGTCTAGTAATTTTATGTGTATGAATGTTTTGCCTGCATGTATGTATGTGTATCATATACTTGCCCAAAGAAGTCAGAAGACTGCATCAGATCCCCCTGTAACTGAAGTCACAGGTGGTTGTGAACTACCCTGTAGCACAAATTCTAACTGTTCTTAATAATAAAAACCCAGAGGCAGATGTTAGGGGGCGAAAGCTGAAAGATCAGAGAAGCAGAACAGTCAGCCACTAGAGAGTTCTGACCTCTACCAATGCTCAGACCAAGGGTCAACCCTATCTCTACAAATCCTCAGACTGCCTGCTATCTCAACGAAACCTCAGACTGCATCCAAGCTCCTGTCTCCTCCTTCCTCATATTCCTCTCTCAGCCCAGCCATATACCTTCCTGTCTCCACCTCCCTAGTGCTGGGGTTAAACATGTGTGACTTCCAAGTGCTGGGGTTAAATGTGTGTGACTCCCAAGTATTGGGATTAAAAGCCACCACTGCCTGGCTCTAATTCTCTTTAAGACTAGATTAATCTTGTGTACCCCAGGGTAGCCTTGAGCTCACAGAGACCCATCTGCATCTGCATCTCATCTTCTGCCTTGTTAGATCACAAAGTATCACTACACTAGCCCTTGGATTCTGGGAACTGAACCTGGTCCTCTGTAAGAGCAAGTAAATTCTCCTAACCATTGAGCCATCTCTTCAGCACACATTCTTTTTCTGTACATTTGAAAGAGGCTTTTAAACTTTCTATATAGCTAAAGTGGGCTTGAACTCCTGATCCTCCTCCCTCTACCATCCAAGCACTGGAATTTTAGGTCTGTGCTACGATGCTCAGCTAATTATTGAATATTATCAATATTTCTTACTGTGCTTTGGTTTTTACTTGCCATATATATATATATATGTATATATAAAACTATAGAGCATATTTTCTTGTTTTCTTGTGTTTATTTCTTTGTATGTGCTTTTGGATAAATTCCTGTTTGATCATTTTCTCGTTTAAATAATAATTTAATTTTTGTGTAGGTTTTTTTGCCTGCTTGTACTTATGTGCACCACATATAGCAGGTACCTGTGGAGAAGCAGATGGCATATGGAGATTATGGATCATTGTGAGCCACCACGTGGATGAGCAAGTACTCTCATCTTCAGAGCCAACTATCTGACCCCTTCTTAATGATTTTTACCATAGGGAGATGAATGGCCAGGATTTCTTGTCATCAGGGACAAGACTGTGGTCATCTGTCAAGCAGTGTGCAGCACATTCTGTATTCAGGCAAAATGCCTAGTTCAGGAATTTTCAAAAAAGCACGATTCAGACTCAGGTTTTCCACTTTCAAAATAACAAGAGAAGTCTGTTCAGGTAGACTTACTGCTTTTCCTGTCCTGAATAGGAAAACTTCTGATTACATCAGGCCAAAAAACATAACTTGCATAGTGCATCAGTAAGGATCTGTCCAGAGTGAGCAGCCGGGAGAGGTATGTGTTCTTCATACTGGCGTGGGGACTCTGTCCAAGTGTGAATGACAGAAACAAATGTATATAAGCATAATTGCATGAAAGACCCAGACACACTCCAGGTAATGAGCTAGAAGCTTCTTTAATGTCACAATCGTTATAATCCCTTCTTTTATACATGAGATATTGGGGGGAAAGAGGAAGAACTTGAATAAAGAAACCATTACAGCATTTTATCAGCCCTATGAAATCTCTTTAACTCAATGGGTATGATATTCCTTCATTCCTAATGAGAGATACACTGTGCTGTAGAACTATCTTCCATTCATTTAAATAGTGCCAGCTAAGATTCAAAGGCAGCCAGCAGAATCAGAAAATCCAAAAATCAAATTAATATCAAAGGGGACAAAGAATCATCTGTCTTATACTGAAAGAATTTTCAGTGAAAGAAATAAAGACCCTGCATGGTAAACTAAATCCGGGCAATTGTCTGATAAAATAAAATATTCAAATAAGATTCTCACTGTTCTAATGTAAGATAATAGGTGATCTATATTCAATTAAAAATTTAATGGACAAAAGGCAAGAAACAATCTGAGAAATGGAATCTAAAGGAAAAGAAGAATCCAAACAAAGGAATAAAAAATGAAAAGGAAATTAAGGATACAGTTATAACCTATCTAATGACAAGCACATCAAAGGAAGTTTTGGTACACTTAGTGTTGAAAGAAGTTATGTTATGTCAAAATATATGGAATGGAGTGATAAAAAGTGAGCCAAGGGATGTTTAAACTTAAGTGCTTACAATAATAAGAAGGAACCATCTCAAATCAATAAATTCTCACCCAAAGAACTTTAAAAAAACAACGAAAAAACCCCGCCAAAGCCAAAAAGTCCAAATGAACCTGAAAGCGTACAAAGCAGAAACGCTAAATAGGTAGCCACACACTCCGGGTACCCGTACTAAGGGCCAACTTTTGAAATTTCCATAGACTTTTCTATTGGTTCTCTTGTGTGGGGGGCGGGGCTAAATTTCCCAGCTCACCATCAGTCGTTATGTATAGCCGTGACGTCAACAAAGCCTTGCGTCTCATTGGCTGGACATTAGTGACCTCGTGCAGTCTCCCTGGAGAGGGCACACACAGGAACCTGGAAGCAGCAGAGGAGGGACCCTGTCCGAGGCTCTCCTCAAGTTGGTGGTTAGCTGTTAGCTACCAACTCAGGGAGGCCGAGGAAGCAAACCTGTGGGTCAGGAGATCTCAAGCCTCATCAGAAAGCCGCTGGGTTGCCCAGGCCGGTGGCAACTATGCAGAGAATTCTGCGCGGTATTTTAAATTTCTTTTGGAGGCGGGCAGAATCTGATGGAAAACTCCAGATTCAAGGTAATCCTTTGGCTCTGAGAGTCGTTCTCCCCGTATCCCCCACCTAAGAAGACTCCTCAGAAAGGGTCTTCTCCACCATGAGGTTCTGTGGGGCTTGAATAGCGGGGAGGGACCGGCCGCCATGCAGAGTGGCGGTTAAGTCTGAGGGTCCTTAAGTTGCCAAGCGGTTAGGCGAACAGTGAACTCTCCCTAAGTTCCGTTGGTGTGCCAAGGCAGGAAGCTGTTTGGATGAACTCAAAGGACACGTGACACGAGTCTTTGTGGGCTGTACTGTCTCTGCCTTTCCCAGGCAAGATGCCTCTGTGTAGTCCTCAGTGAAGGGGCGCATCTCACGTTGAGAGTGAATGTGGCCTTGTTTCCCAAGTACACACTATCTGATGCCAGGGGGCGGAGTCAGTCATAGGGAGGGTACCATGAAGATAGGTGGCCGGTTGTCCCAGCAGGATACTGGAGCCAGATCCCCAAACATTACTTACCCATCGTGCTTGTGACCAATAAAAGGCAATTTGGAAACATGTCCTTACATCTGCTCAGACCTTTTAATGCTCTGTCAGAGTTTAGAGCCAGGGCTATGCATTTGCTGCTGGTGATGAGGCAGGCTTGCCCTAGTAATAGTGGGGGTTTCCAGAGTTTCCTGAGCAGGGAAGATGAGCACTGCTGCACTTGTGCTCTCTGGGACAGGTCACCCACAGATGCCATGGAGGTGTCATTCGGTAGTCACAACCTTAGGGAGCAGAAATGGTTACTGTGTTCAGAGAAGTGACAATATGTGCTCACATCTGCACAGCTGGTCAGAGTAGGACTTGTGTGTCGCTTGTATTTGATGGGAGCCAGTGTGACCTTGGTTTACCTGTCTCATAGATAACTTCAAGCTGAAGTCTGTCAGAGGAATTGTGACCCATCTCTGCCCCGACTACGGCTGGATTAATGAAACCATCTTTTTCCATATCAGCGTGGTCATTGACAACATGCCTGTGAGCATTGGAAGAAGGGTCATTGCTCTTGTGGAAGAAGACGAAACAACTCATATACTGAAAGCAGTCAAGGTATGGCTGAGTTTACCCAGTGTGTCTTAACCTACTTCAATTTTTTTTTCTCCCTTGGATTAAGACAGACACTAATGTAGACACAGAGTAAGTTTAATAGGCTTGTTCTCATATTTGGGCAGAGGCAGATGGAATGTCTTTGAGTTCAAGGAAAGACTGGTTTGCATTATATGTTCAGCTCATCAAAGGAGACAATATAAGGCCTTGTTTTAAACAGTCACTCTGATAAATGATATTCTGCTTTATTTATTTGTTCATTTCAGTTTTATACGGCAGAGTCTTGCCCTGTGCAATGTCCTCACATTGATTATGAACCCTTGGGCAGCCTCAAACTCCCTTAGGCAGTATACTGCCTACATTCACTTATTTCTTTCAGCGCTCTATGCATATATCAGCATGTAAACTTCAGCCATCCTGAATTTGACTTAAGGGTGCTAAAGGAAGACACAGACCTTGCTTTCTAATTGGCTTTCAAGTGGTCCTGTACCATGAATTGGACCATCCACTCTACCCCATTTGGTTGTCGGGACCAAGAGCATCTTAGGATTTTTCTTTACAAGTCTAAGAATCTATCTGACTTCTTTGCTATGATTGTTAGTGGTGTTTCTATCGTGAAAAAAATTGAGAACTGGGAGAATACAAGTTTTCCAGGAGAACTTGGAAGTTATTAAAGATCCAATATGTCTGTGGGCTAGTGGAGAGTCAGAATGCACATTGCTCAGAATTCGTGATGCACACCCACCTGCATACTGACAGAACTGGTGGTAAATAGTCAGATAGGAACCAATTTCTTCTCTCCTCAGTGCAAAGGATCCTTGAGAAAGGACAAAGGACCATCCCATCTGTACAGTGAGTGGGAAGTAGCAGCAGCAATTATTTAGGTTTTGAAAAGACATTCAACAGCCTTTGATGTCTGTGTCTCCAGTTTCCATCAGGAGCTTAGAACAATAAGTATCATAATGAGTACATCCAAAGAATCACATGATGAGAAACATAGCCCACTAATTATTATGCGTGTGTCCCTTGTGATTCTAGATGCACTTTCAGCCACTCTCTGGTGTGTCTTTATGAGATATTTTAATAGCTTGCACAATGTTCAGTTTTGATTTTCAAACTAGTAGCCAGTCACTGTTTCTGGGTAATGAAAATTATCCAGTATGGCTTGTGGGAGATGTTTTTCTGCTGCGTGCTCATGTGACTATTCTCTTATTGTACAGAAAATGCTCATATTTTGTTTACTGAAGAAATTTTCAAAGGAAAACTACCTCCAGTAAGGGTCATAATCCTTGAAGAGTCAGAGTATTAGTGTTATTTCACACATACGTAAATGGAGCCCTAGCACTCCTTGTCTATGCAATCTCTTCTGGGGGGCTATCTCTCCCACTTCATCTCCTGCTCCTGCACTCAGGTCCAGAGAGGGAATAACATGCTTTCCTTCCTCGGTCTCCAAAATTGTCTACTCTTTCTTCTCTGTCAACTTTATTCTGCTCCACTCCCATCTCCCAGGGAACCCATTTCTCTTCCTTTGCATACACCGCAAAGCCCATTTCCTCAAATTACCCCACCAGTGTCACTCAGTCTAAACTGTTTTTTGTGTAAATGTGCAAAATTGTTTTCTAATTTCAGTTACAACTGTGACTATGACTTGTTTAGAAGTAGTTTTCAAATATTTGAAAACTACTTCTAAACTATATATATATATATATTTGACTCTTGAATTTTGAGATCCTAGAAAGTAAGAGCACTGTTTTTCTAAGGTCAGAAGGTAGGTTTGTGAGAGCATTAAACACAGGTGTCAAATTCACATTTGCAAGGTCCTTGCCAATCCATGGAGCAAGCACAGACATAATTGATGCCATCATCTCAGGTCCATGGTATATCTTTAACGGGAAACATATGGTTTAAGTCTGAGAACAGATTAAAAGATTTCTGCTACAGGAGGGCTATTTTGGGAAGGCTAATGAAGTCCATTGTCTCTAACAAGGGGTCCTATGTCCTGCAAGCACCCTTCCAACTGTGTTAGGTCAACTCATTAAAGTGCTGTTGTTTTTGTGGTTAATCCTTGGTAAGCAAACAAACTCCTGCCTGCAATTTTTATTTTATCTTCAGCCACTGTCTCCTTCTCTTATAGGTGAAAATTATGACTAATTGCGATTGTGATACTAAGCCATCAGAGCTTGACAGAGAACTTTGTATTATGTGTGTCACCTCGGTATCACGGGACAACATCTATATCAGCAAGGAAACTTCTATCCCTGCCCAGCTCTTTTCTGGAGGTAAGATTGATAGTTTTTAAAAACATAAATCAAGAGTGTGGGAAATATCTTTGAAATTGAAAGTAAGGCACAGTAAAGGGAAACGGGAACTCTTTTAAATAGCACCTAGTGATCCTGTCCCCTGAGAATGCCATCATCCATGTGGCTTTCACTACTTAATTGATTTCTTTGAGTGTTTTGTTTTTTCACATAAGGTTTCTCTAAGTTACCTGAAACTCACTGTGTATCTGAGAATTGTTCATAACCTTAGGAGCCACCTTCCCCTTCTGAGTGCTGGGATCATAATCTTTGTGCCGCTACATCAGGATACATGTAAAATCTAGTCAATGATAGCATTACACAAGTCAGAGATTTATCTGGAAAATACTTTCATCACCTTAAAGCAAAGGTGCAGATAGGTCTCTTTCTTTTTGTGTACTCTTTCCTCAATATTCGACAGATAAGTTCTCATATTTTGTCCCTAGCCCAGGTACCAAGGTTCACACACATGATCTACCATGTACCCGGCTGCCATCCCCAAGGTGATATCAAAATGGCCACTTGATCAAGAAATCCAGTGTTCCTAGCCATAAATTTCACTCTGAGACACACAGTTGCTAGTTATTCATGTCTGATGAATAAATCCATGTCTAATATCCATGTCTAATGAATAAATCATTGAAGATGAACCAGTGTTTAAAGGGCTTTAAGCTTCCTTTCTGTAGGAAGAATTAGAGATATCTGTCTAAGCATTTGGAAAAGTGACTTTACATTCAGGAAATGTTGGTCATCCTATTACAGTGACATAGGGCCTTAAGTAATGTGACATGATGTGAGTACAATAATATTTACACTTTTAATTTTCTTGGCTGTTTTAGAATTTATGCCTTACAAAGGAGACTTTCTGCTGATTGATTATTCCTTGAAGCCGGGCAATTCAAACATGAACATCCACACTGTGAGCCCCCTCAACTCCCAGAGGATCAGTGAGGTAATTTGTGTCCATGTTGCCCTTGTCATGGGTAGGTAGCTGCCTATCCTTCATTCCTGATTACTTTCTTGCCCAGAATTTTGTTTGGCAGTATATCCTTGCCAAAGTAGACATTTGTAGTCAGAGACTGCTCATTCGTTTACTGGCTGCTCAGACCTGAAATAATCACACAGAAACTGTATTCATTAAAACACTGCTCAGCCTATTAGCTCAGGCTTCTTATTAACTAATTTTTACATTTTAAGTTAACCCATTTCTATTATTCTGTGTAGAATTGCCACAAGGCTGTGGCTTACCGGGTAAAGTTTCAGCATCTGTCTCCTTTGGCAGCTACATGTTATCTCCCTAACTCCACCTTCTTTTCTACTCTCTCTCTCTCTCTGCTTGGAATTCCCACCTCGCCCTATTCTTTTCATAGGGCCAAGGCAGCTTCTTTATTAACCAATGGTAATAAAACACATTCACAGCATACAGAGGGAAATCCCACATAAGACATGTTCATAAATTGAAAAAGAACTAATAGAAAATAATGTAGAATATACACATACTTAATTCCTAGGCTGTGTGCTTTACTTGACGTTAGGATGTTCTGTGAACAGCAGTTAGAAAGCACCTTGACTGTGAGGCAATTGTGCGTAAACGTTGAGTGCACTGGGTTTGAGGTGTTCAGCCTGCTGATAAAGGTGGGTAAGACCATGGTCGGTACAGCCTGAGAATTAGATGTAAAGTCAGGGTGGTATACTGTGTGACCATATTGGTTAACACGAATGGCACATCCTCTCATCACACGGGAGATAGAGTGTGGGGCCACCTTGGGTAGCTTGAGGGACATGTCTTCTCATCACACAGGAATAGAATGTGTCGATACAGTTTCCAGGTATTCCCTGTGTGTCTAGGATGAGAATCAGTGATGGGCCAAGGGACCTGCTGATGAGAGCCAAGGGGTTGTTGAGGGTCATCTGTGGTGGGCTCTGCTTCTCCATACTCAGTGTCTTCATTTCTCTTCATAGGTCTGTGTGACCAGTATTAATGGAAGAACTGGCGTGGTAGATGACTTCATCTTTTTTACCCTGGATTCTCTCCATACTCTTCCTGTTTATATACCTGCATTAAACGATATTGTTAATGTGGTTGTGGTAGACAGCATTCAATCGCACTACACCTGTAGAGTGGTAGCTATGTTTCCAGTGAAGATGTTGTATTAACCAATCATTTAAAATCCTTTGTAATTTTACTACTGGGCAATAATGCCGATTAAATAAAGTTGTTTGAATGAGCAAATAAATATGTATGCAGTCAAGACTTTTTATTTTCAACACTCTTGGTTTTTTTGTTGGTGATATGGATTCACTTTTGGAAGATGACCTATCAAGTAAAAATTGTGCCCAGTAGATTCTTGAATATAAAAGAAACACCTTGCCCTTAGGTCAAATTCACAATTATCCTTATGCAAAAGTATGTACTTTGTTGCCAATGGAAGCTCTTTCTATGCTAGCATTTAACCTTCATACAAATAAAGGTGTTGAGTGTTTTCCCATCTTGTATCAGTTAGACTAGCTCTTGGTACATATTATAGGCAGATTTTTTAAAGACTTTAGTAAATACATTCACTGTGCAGCAGTTTGCACAATTTTAATAGTGGGGATTAAATTGTTCAACATTCTATTAGGAGCTCATTTGTTCATTTAAATGAGAACATTATCCTATGATAAAATATGATCTGTGAGTGAATTTTAGGAATAGGAATAGCTTTTTGCATACATGAATCATGTGGAATCATCAAAGCTTGCTGTTTGAAATTCATATTGGTTTTCCTATGGTAAAGGGTCTCAGAATATCTTACATCTGTGCCTCATGAAATTTCTTTTTTCTCTTTGATGAAATTTAAATGCATCCTTGGGTCAGTGGCATTTGAGTGAGGGGGAAGTGGTTTTGTCTTCAGCTCTGGAGCACTATCTATAACTTGACCATATTTCCTAGCCCCCTGCAAATAGTTTGACTTTTGATTTTTTCATCAGTCTACTCCACCCAATTTTTCTGCTCTATCTCATAATATAGTAAAAGGATATGTCTTGATGAGTTTAAGCTTTGGCTTACTGATTATTTGCACAAATTCTGTAAATTCTTTATTATCTAATGCAGTTGATGGAGGAAGGTCATTGGTTAAATAAAAAGAAACTGCTTGGCCCCCATTGGTTAGAAGATAGGTGGGAGGAGTAACAGAACAGAACGCTGGGAGGAAGAGGACGTGAGCTCAGACTCCACAGCTCTCATCTTGGGAGCAGACGCCTCAGAGAGACGCCATGCTCCCAGCTCCCAGGCAGATGCACGCGATGAAGCTCCGACCCAGGATGGACATAGGATAGAATCTTCCTGGTAAGCGCAGCTCGTGGGCTACAGCAGATTATTAGAAATGGGCTAGTCCAGGTGCGAGAGCTAGCCTAGAAGAGGCTAGATAGAAATGGGCCAAGCAGTGATTAAATGAATACAGTTCGTGTGCTGTTATTTCGGGCATAAGCTAGCCAGGCAGCCGGGGTAATGGGGACGCAGCCCCGCCGCCCTTATTACTACAGATGGCGCCCGGACGTGATGGACTAAATCCACTTAAAAACCTGAGAAGGCTTAAAAATAAGGGAGAGAGAGTTTAACACAGATTTTTGCTGTTTGTTGGTGGCGTGCTGTAGAGAGATTTCCTGATTCGGCAACAGCAGCAGAAAAAACGCTGTGTCATTTTAAAGCGCAGCGTCTGTCTTGGGGCTGTGCTGCCAGCGTGAACTCTGGCTTTAAAGCATTTGTGGCACTCTGCTTGCTAGAGGCAAGCAAGCGCTCTCATCTAAGAGAAGCTTCCTGACTCAGCTTTAGCTGCAAAACCCTGCAGCTCATTAAGAGGTCCTGCCACAAAACACTTAAATGGTGTTGACGAAAAGCTGAACGCATGCTTTTCGGTTTTCAGCCGTAGCAGGAAAAAAGCTGCGCCGTTTAAAAATGCCTGCTTTCTGGGCCATCCTGCCAGGACACACTCTGACTGTTTGAGGCATGAGGGCCGGCTACCGAGAGAGGACTTGAATGTTATCTGTTGTAGCTCGCTGGCTGGCAGGGACCTTGAAACGCCATAGAGTTGTGGCTATAAACATGGCTGAAGCCTGTATATCCGCCATGAGGCTGGAAAGCTAAAGAATGGACTGGATCTAGCTGGCAAAGCCACGGCTTTAATCCCACCCATATTGCTCAGTAATTTAAAGGCTCTTGTGGTCAGAAAAAGAGAGATATACAGTAAAGAGAACGTCAAAGACAAAGAAAATTTCTAAATGGTTTACTGTGTGTTAAAAATATATGCAGACTAAAAGTTAAAATTCTTAAAGTAAAAAACAAAAATAAGGAAGAAAGAGAGTAGTTGGGTGTGGTAGTACACACCTTTAATCCCAACACTTGGGAGGCAGAGGGAGATTGACCTCTGTGACTTCAAGGTGTGGTAGCACATGCCTTTAATCCCAGTGCCTAGAAGGCAGAGACAAACAGATCTCTATGAGTTCATGGTATAGTAGCATACACCTTTAATCCCGAATGCCTGGGAGGCAGAGACAGGCAGATCTCTGAGAGTTCAAGGACAGCCTGGTCTACAGAGTTACTTCAGGTCAAAGATATAGAGAACCTGTCTCAAAAAGCAAAAAGTTAAAAGTAAAAATAAATGAAATAGAAGTTAAAACAAAGCTGTACAAAGATAGAAAATAGACAGAGAATTTTGATACTGTATGCTATTATGCTCTCTTTGAATTGTTTGAATGCTGAGGAAGGAGCAACAGATGCCAAAAGATATTTATTTATAAATGCTGCTGAACTAATCCAACATAGATGTTTTGATGCCTTGACTTTGAAATTTGGATCTAAGGACATGATGCTTTGGAAAGGAGTTTCTTATTTTGTTTTCACAGAGGATGAAACCCTGTTCATTTCTTCTATTCCGATTTGGTATGATGGACCACGTCCTCCTGAAGGGTTGGTGTGAACACCTTCAGAAAATTGCTTCGCTCAACTGCCAACTGAGATGAAACTAGCACACAGGTTATACCATGAAAGACCTAATTAATGACGCCCCCATTCAGCAGGAAGAAGTTTGGAGAGAAATAACTGCTCCCATATTCCCAAAAAATGTTTATAAATGTTCTTTTACATTTAAAGGGGGATATGATATAGGTATGAATAATTTGCATTAGTATAGATTTTGCTTTATTGATAGAGATTTACGGTCAATTTTGTTATATGCATATGTATTTCTGATATTGATTAAGGTATTGTGATTGTGTAGTTCATTATTAAAATGTAATGTATAATTAGGAAATATAGGTTGTTGATGGATAATCATAAATAATAGTCAAGTTTGTAGTCATGTTAGTTAATATTTTCTAGATGTGCGTAGATATATTTTAGATAGGCATTCTTCATATTTTTCAAAGATTATAGAATATGGCATTTTAAATGTTTTAATAACTTAGGACTTTTCATGACAATGAGACACTCTGCTCCTCGCAGCACCAATCTACTTCAAGAGGAAGATGGGCATCGAAGAGGCTCGTTATGGAGTTTGATAGCCATTTGGGCAAGAAACTGCTCTTGCCTGGACTATTGCATAAACTGGACACAGAGAACCCACAGAGAGAGGACTACTGAACTTGGCTAAGGTGAGATGATCTTTTGGGGTTCCTGATTCATGGAAGAGTCTGCGAGACATTCTGCAAGACACAACAGATAGTGACTGAACTGACTTTGAATTTTCCTGCTTTATGGAAATGTCTGCTGGATACCATGGGCCTGAAGGCTGAAGATGGATGCCTCAACGGTACAGAGGAACTTTGGGTGACTGTCCAGGCAGCGAGATGTCTCTGTCATTTCTAGAGTTTTAAAAGTTGCTTTTTTCTTGTTTGCTTAGGTAGTATTGTATCTTTCTGGAGTCTTTGATGGAGTTAAGAATAGTTAGTTATTTGCAAATTCTCTCTCTGCCGTTTGATTAGCTTGGATAGTGGTTTGTCAATCTTGTTGATTTTCTCCAGGAACCAGCTTTTTGTTTCATTGATTTTTTGTATTGTTTTCTGTGTTTCTATTTTGTTGATTTCAGCCCTCATTTTGATTATTTCCAGTCTTCTACTCCTCCTAGGTGAGTCTGCTTCTTTTTTTTCTAGAGCTTTCAGGTGGGCTGTTAAGTCTCCAATGTGAGCTTTCTCTGTTTTCTTTAAGTGGGCACTTAGTGCTATGAACTTTCCTCTTAGGACTGCTTTCATAGTGTCCCATAAGTTTGAGTATGTTGTTTCTTTATTTTCATTGAATTCCAGGAAGACTTTAATTTCTTTCTTTATTTCTTCCTTAATCCAGCTATGGTTCAATAGTTGACTGTTCAGTTTCCATGACTTTGTATGCTTTCTGGGTCTGATCTCCAAAATATATAAAGAACTCAAGAAACTAGACTTTAAAATGCTAATTAACCCAATTAAAAAATGGGGCACTGAACTGAACAGAGAATTCTCAGCAGAGGAAGTTCAAATGGCCAAAAGACACTTAAAGTCGTGCTCAACTTCCTTAGCAATCAGGGAAATGCAAATCAAAACAACTTTGAGATATCATCTTACACCTGTCAGAATGGCTAAAGTCAAAAACACCAAGGATAACCTTTGCTGGAGAGGCTGTGGAGGAACGGGTACCCTCATCCATTGCTGGTGGGAATGCCATCTTGTGCAACCACTGTGGAAGTCAGTGTTTCGGTTTCTCAGGAAATTCGGGATCAACTTACCCCTGGACCCAGCAATACCACTCCTGGGAATATACCCAAGAGATGCTCTATCATATGACAAAAGCATTTGTTCAACTATGTTCATAGCAGTATTATTTGTAATAGCCAGAACCTGGAAACAACCTAGATGCCCTTCAAAGGAAGAATGGATGAAGAAAGTATGGAATATATACACACTGGAGTACTACGCTGCGGTAAAAAACAATGACTTCTCGAATTTTGCAGGCAAATGGATGGAAATAGAAAACACTATCCTGAGTGAGGTGTCCCAGACCCAAAAAGATGAACATGGGATGTACTCGCTCATAATTGGTTTCTAGCCATAAATTAGGGCCACGGAGTCTACAATAGGTGAACCTAAAGAAGCTAAGTAAGAAGGTGAACCCAAGGAAAAACATATAGTTATCCTCTTGGCTAAGGGAAGTAGACCCAATTGCCGGGGAGAAAATTAGGATCTTGGGGGTGGGGTGGGATGGGGGTAAGGGGAGATGGGGAGAGAAAAGGTAGAAGGGAAGGAAGGGGGGATTTGGGGTATCAGGAGAATTGGGATATAGGAAAGGTGGATAGGGGAGCACGGAACCACAATTCTTAGTTAAGGGAACCACTTTAGGGTGAGCAAGAGATTTGACCCTAGAGGGGCTCCCAAGTGCCCAACATGAGGTTCCCAGTTAGTTCCTTGGGTAGCTGAGGATTGGGAACCTGAAATGACCCTATCCGAGAGCAATACTGACGAATATCTTGCATATCATCATAGAACCTTCATCTGGTGATGGATGGAGACAGAGACAGAGACCCACACTGGAGCACTGGACTGAGCTCCCAAGGTCCCAATGAGGAGCAGAAGGAGGGAGAACATGAGCAAAGAAGTCGGGACCACGAGGCGTGCACCCACCCACTGAGACAGTGGAGCTGATCTACTGGGAGCTCACCAAGGCCAGCTGGACTGTGACCGAAAAAGCATGGGATAAAACCGGACTCTCTGAACATGGCGAACAATGAGGGCTGATGAGACGCCAAGGACAATGGCACGGGGTTTTGATCCTACTTAATGTGCTGGCTTTGTGGAAGCCTAGCCAGTTTGGATGTTCACCTTCCTAGATATGGACGGAGGGGGGAGGACCTAGGACTTACCACAGGGCAGGGAACCTAGACTGCTCTGTGGACTGGAGAGGGAGGGGGAGAGGAGTGGGGGGAGGGGTAGAAGGGTGGGAGGAGGGGGAGAAGGGTGGGAGGAGGGGGAGGGAAATGGGAGGCTGGGAGGAGGTGGAAACTTGTTTTTTGTTTATGTTTTTTTTTCTTCTTTTCTTAATAAAAAAAATTATTAAAAAAAAATAAAAAATAAATCACCAATTTAATTAAAAAAAAAAGAATAGTTAGTTATAGTTCTCCTTAGTTATGATAAAGATTATTGTAACTTTTACTTGATAACTGTTTCGTTATATGTAATTTTGCTATGTTAAAGTTAAAGCCTTTTTTTTTGTTTAAACCGAAAAAGGGGAAATGATGGAGGAAGGTCATTGGTTAAATAAAAAGAAACTGCTTGGCCCCCATTGGTTAGAAGATAGGTGGGAGGAGTAAACAGAACAGAACGCTGGGAGGAAGAGGAAGTGAGCTCAGACTCCACAGCTCTCATCTTGGGAGCAGACACCTTAGAGAGACGCCATGCTCCCAGCTCCCAGGCAGACGCACGCGATGAAGCTCCGACCCAGGATGGACGTAGGATAGAATCTTCCTGGTAAGCGCAGCTCGTGGGCTACAGCAGATTATTAGAAATGGGCTAGTCCAGGTGTGAGAGCTAGCCTAGAAGAGGCTAGATAGAAATGGGCCAAGCGGTGTTTACAAGAATACAGTTTCCATGTAATTATTTCGGGTAAAGCTAGCCGTGGGGGCGTCCGGGTGCCGGGGATGCAGCCCGCCGCTCCAATTACTACATGCAGTTCTGCACAAATGTGGACTAGTCAGCCAGGGTTCTCAGGGCCCTGACTGAAGATGCAGAAAGAAAGAAAGAAAGAAATGAAGATGGCAAGGAGTGGGCAGATTCGAAGGCCTGCTAGCCACCTGGAGCCATGACAAAGGCAGCAAGGAGTAAGTAGGCAAAAGGGGGAGGTCTACTTGCCATTCAGGGCCATGGTGATGTCTGAGCAGGGATGCTGCCAAGGGCCATGTCTGGGTCCCTGGTCCTATAGTAGCCAGGCTGTAGCATGAATAATAAAATCTCAGAGAGAAATATTGGGGTTCAGCGAAGCAAAGCAGTCAACCACTAAAGAACTCTTACCTCTAAGAAATCTTCAGACTGAAAAGAGAATGAGATCCTATCTCATCTGCCTTATATTCCTCTCTGCTGCTGGTATTAAAGGCCTGCAACACCCCTACCTAACCTTTATAACTAAGTAGTATGACTGCTGGGATTAAAGGTTTTGTGCCACTGTTGTAGAAGGGAGGCTGCTTGTTGGTTCCCTACCGCCCAGCTAGCTTAGACCTGATAATCACACAGAAACCATATTATTTAAATCACTGCTTGGCTCATTAGCTCTAGGTTCTTATTGCCTAACTCTTACATATCAATTTAACCCATCTTCATTAATCTGTGATTAATGAAAGTGGCTTACCAGCAAAGTTTTGGCATGTCTGACTCTGGTGGCTGCTCCACGGAGTCTCTCTATCTCCACTCTTCTTTTTCCCAGCTTACAGCCTAGCTTTCCCTGCCTAGTTCTGTTCTTCCCTGCCATAGGCTCAAAGCAATTCTTTTTTCATTAACCAATAAAGCAACACATAGACAGAAGGACCTCCTACACCATGCCACCAATGCCTGGCCTGTATGGTTCACTAGCGTGGCTAGCTTTGCACTATAATATTCAGGCAAGCTTTATTTGTTAGATCATAAACAAAATGTCACCATGTTTCCCCCTTTTTGTCTAATATAAAAAGGTTATAACTAATATAAGAAAAACAATATAAAATAAGTATAATAACTATATACAATGTATACAGGCAATAAGTACACCCACAATGTCTACTACATTTGGATTTTACAAATTCAGAGAAAATGCTCCATTATCTGTCCTATCTTGGTGAGTCTGAGGACTTGTACCTAATTTACTCTCTATCATAACTTGCATTACCATTCAAAACTATATTTTGATATCTCTCAACCTTACACATTTTACATCTCTTTAGAGAGTTTCTTTTTTTCTTTTTATGGAAAACTATATCAATCTATTCCTGGGATCTTTATCATCCCTTTTTGTTTATTTAATATATCATTTAGAGGCAATTTTATCTTTCTATAACTTCTGGACATGTAGGGTTGTGTGGTATACCTGCAATATGCTTATATATAATATTAAACAAAAACTATTTCGTTTTCTTAGAAACAGATGCTGGAGCAGTGTCTGTCTTTATTTGTACAGGTATACCCATGATGGCCATAACTTTTAGACAACATATGATTACCAAATCAGCATTTTCTGAACTCAAAGCAGTTGTCCACTGGAAACCTGAGTATCAATGGTGTGATGTACATATTTTAGTTTTCCAAATTCTACAAAATAGAACACACCCATCTGCCAGATTTCATTCCTTTGAGTACCCTTTGGGTTACTTCCTGCAGGTAGTGGTGTTTGGTTGTATAAAGAATAAATAGGGTATCTCCTTATAATTTCCTTGGCTTGTTGCCATGTGATGAAAAAGTCCTTTTTTGAATCTTTGCTACTGACATGATATTTTTTATGAAGTTCCGAGCACATTTTCTATCAATAATTGCTCGATTTCTGCATTACCTTGTGCTACAGAACCTGGCAGGCAGACCAGTATGGGATCAGATTTTTGATATGTATATGGGATGATTCCTATTCCCAGTTGTATCTTGTAATTGAATAAAGTCAATTCTGTATCATCCGGTATAAATTTAGAGGTATCAATATGTAAAACAACTCTTTCTGCATATTGCAAATCAGCAACTATATTGACAGGTTCCTTAAAGTCCTTTAGTACCATGAGAATAGCATATAATTCTGACTTTTGAACAGAATCATAAGGACTTTGTTCTACTTTACTTAAATTTTCTGTTTTGTAACCTGCCGTCCCTGATTTATTTGTATCAGTATAGAATGCAGGGGCCCCAGTTATTAGTGTGTCCCATATGACATGAGGAAGGATCCAGTTACTTCTCTTTATAAGCTGAATTCTTTTGCCTTTGGGATATTAGTTGTTAATATCAATCAAAAAAATTACTACAAGCTCTTTGTCAGGGTTCACTTTTTGCCCATAATTTGTCAATTTTATCATTAGTAAATGGCACTATGCTCCTTTCTCCTTTCAGGAGACTACCCTTCTTTCTTCCTTAAGGACAGATAGCAAAGCAGTTATAGTTATAGTTATAGTTATAGTTATAGTTATAGTTATAGTTATAGTTATAGTTATAGTTATAGTCCTTCTCTGCTAATTCTTCTGTTTCTATCAAGCAGTTTTGTTATCTGTCCCAAGCCTACAATCTAACCTGCCATGATCTCTGTGTCAACCAGGCCTCCACTCTCACTCCTAAAGAGTGAGTTTGGGGTCAATCAGAAGCTAGACAGTATGCAGAACAAACCCACTTAGCGGACAATATGGTTCCTATGGCTGACATGGCATTGCCAGCTACAGAGCCCTATTGGGATTATCAGCCAGGTCAAAATGGACACCATAGGTGGGACCTCATGCTTGGTTGTCTCCTTCAGCGACATTGGACAATGTTGTTAATATTGATAAGCTCCAAGAGATTACACAGAAATCTGATAAAAATCCAGTCATTTTTCTAAATCAATATACTTGCCTTGACCCAGGCTCCCCAGTATGAGCCACGGTCCTGGCCATTCATTTAATTTCTCAGTCAGTGCCAGAAATGTATTATTTCCTTAGCTCATTTTAAGTCAAAAAATTAAAAGAAAACACAATAATATACATGGTTTAGAGTTTTTGTGTATATTTTATTTTTATGTTATTACTTTTTTATTAGTTTAATATTTATTATTTTTATTTTTAAATCTATGTTGATTGTATGTTTTATATTATAACTTTATATATTGTTAAAGCCTATGTACATTTATCTAACACTGTGACCCATTTAGAGGTCTTTTTATTTCAATTTGTTTTTATTGTGTATTTGTAATAATTCTTTAACCAGAAGTGTTTTTTTATATGTTAATTGGGCATGGATAGGACCAACTTTGCGGCCTTGTCTATTTGTTTTGCCCAGTCCAAAATGGCAGAGGCATGTTTACTGTCTCTGCAAGTCATGTACTCCACTCTAGCTCCAGGGATGTAGCCTGTCTGTTATCATTAAGCAACTAGTAGCATGCTAGTTTAATTGCTTTAAATTCTTGTCCTCCTGAAAGACCCAGAGCTGTTTGTACAACTAGCACAGAACCAGAAAGCCTTTTTAAAGGAGCCACATAGTTTTTGTTGCTACTGCTGAGTCAGGAAGTCTTTTTTTTATAGAGGAGCTGTGACTTTGCTAGCTGTCAGCAAACACATCCTATGTGGCGGGGCGGGGGGGAAGAGCACAGCTATCAAGAAGCTGTCCTTAGCTCCCGATTTTGTAGGTCTAGAAGTCCTCTTTTTTGAAGCCTTTTTTTAGGTCTTATGTGGATCCATGTCCCACATTGGGTACCATTCTGTAGGCAGAGACTGCTTGTTCATTTTCCGGCTGCTCAGACCCAAAATAATCACACAGAAACTATATTAATTAAAACACAGCTTGGCCTATTAGCTTAGGCTCTTTATTAACTAACTCATATCTTAAATTAACCCATTTTTATTATTTTATATTTTACCACAAGGCTCATGGTTTACTGGCAATGTTCCAGTGCATCTGTCTCCTTCAGCAGCTGCATGGCATCTTTTTGACTTCGCCTATTCTCTGTATATATTTTGTTTAGTTTGGCTATATTTTTCCCTGCTATAGGCCAAAACAGCTTTATTCATTAACCAATAAAAGCAACACATATATAGAAGGACATCATTAGAAATAAATTAAAAAAGCTGAGAAGGGTCCCCCAAACCCTCATATAGGAATGGTAAATATGGCATTTAAGATTTTTGATGCCCAAGAGGAGGCAGCAGAGTCTTCCCAATAGGCTAGGCTGCAACAAAAGACTACACTCCAAGCCCATGCCTTGGAAGCTGCCCTGAGGCCACTGGTAACCTCACAATGGGGATGGTGACAGGGAAAATCCATGGGGCTCCATCCTGCCAGAACTTAGCCCAAGCTTGGAGTCTGGTATATGCAGGTGGAAGCTCTGCCTCAGTCTCCCCTCCACATCTCTCTTTCTCCAAACTCATCTCAGTCTCAGACAGCCCAGAAAATTGTGGTCCAGAGATGCTCAAGACCATGCCTAAAGGGTATTTAAATGGCTCATAAGGAAAGGTCATACGGTTTTTCAGTCTCCTCTCTGGGGACCAGAGACAGAATCATACGGAAGCATTTTACCAATAAACCTGGAATTTTTATGCTTAATTCACTTGATTTAGCTTGCTTCATTGGCAGAAAGATTTAATATCAAGGTACAAAAACATTTCACATGGTCCTACCACAACCAAAGCCTGGGGATGCTCATGGCCCATGTTGCCTCCAAAGGTCACATGAAGCCTGGGGTCTTGGCTGGAACCTGTGGCCTTACTTGTGTCCAAGGACCATGCTACTACAAGAAACATTCTGATCTGAGTGGCCAGGCTACCACTTGGAGCTAGGATGTTGACCAGGCCAAGTTGCTGCCTGGGGCCATGTCTGGGTCCATGACCCACCTGTAGTTGGGGTGTGTGTTGAAGTTTGTGGCCCAGGTTGCCACTAGGATGCACACAGAGGCCCAGGATCTGGGCCAGAGCCTGAAGCTTGGTTGGACTCTGGGGTCCATGCCACAGCAGGGACCATACAGATATGGGTGGCTTGTGCTGCCACCTTGGGCCTTAGTGTCATCCTGGCCCAGGTTGCTTCTCAGGGCCATGTCTGGGTCCACGGCCCTGTAGTGTCCAGGGTCTAGATTGATATATGTGGCTCCTGTTGCCACTGAGTACCATGAAGATGAGCAGGGTCAGACCAGCCACCTGGTGTCTGAGGGCCAGGATGCATGCAGAACTGTGGTGATATTTTGTTTGTGCTCTAACAGATAAAGTTTGCCAGAGGATCAGAGTGTGAAGCTTGCCACTAGTTTGCCATAGAGGCCAGGCAGTGGTGGCACACACCTTTAATCCCAGCACTCGGGAGACAGAAGCAGATGTATCTCTGTGAGTTCAAGGCCACCCTGGGCTACTCAAGATCAATCTGTCTAAGAGACTCAGAGTCAGGCAGTGTTGGCTCACACCTTCAATCCCAGTACTTGGGAGTTACAAACCTTTATCCCCCACACTAGGGAGGTAGAGACAGGAAGGGACATGGCTGGGCAGAGAGAAGAATAAAAGGCAGGAAGAGACAGGAGCTCAGGCATTCAGTCTGAGTATTCCTTATGATCCTTTTCTGTTGTTGGTTTAGAGGAAAGGGAAGCTGGGATACTCTACACTCACTTCATGGAGAGTTTGTCAGATTCTCCAGATTCTGCCACTAGTGAGCTACTGTTCACTTTTTGTCTTTTTGTTTGCAAAAATGGTCCCCTTTTGTTCTCTAGAAGAAATTTTCATTATACTAATGTGTTCCTAATGTGTATACAGGCACGTCTGTGCGCATGCGTGCACACACACACACACACACACACACACACACACACACACACACACCCCACTGCTGTGCTTTGGATTCTCCCTTTCTCCAACAACAGGAAAGCTGTGAAAGGTCTACATGGGGTCGATCTCTTCATTGTCAGTACTACTGGGTTGCTCATTGTTGTGGGAAACTGCTCTTATACACTGTGAAGATTTGTTACTTATATTAGTTTAATAAAACCCTGATTGGCTAGTAGCCAAGCAGGAAGTATAGGGAGAGTGGCCAGACTAAGAGAATTCTGGGAAGAGGAAAGGCAGAGAGTCAGTCACCAGTCAGATGCAGAGGAAGCAAGATGAGAATGCTGCACTGATAAAAGGTACCAAGCCACATGGCTAAACAGAGAAGAATTATGGGTTAATTTAAGTTGTAAGAGCTAGTTAATAATAAACCTGAGGTAATAGACCAAACCGTTTATAATTAATATAAGACTCCGTGTATTTCTTTGGGACTGAAGGGCTGCGGGACTGGGTGGGACAGACACTTCCATCTACAACTCATATTAATCTTCTACTTCTTCAAGTCACATACATTTTCTCCTAACATGGGTACCACCAACTCTAAACTCTTACCCCTTCAATGTATGCTAATGAATTTCTCCCTACGGTCTAGGAAAGAATATGGGTGCACACTCTCTAAAAGAAGACTGTGCACTTACTGTGAGATTGAATGTCCCTCTTTATGAAGTGGGGTGGCCATTACCAGTTCCCTGGACCTTTGCTATTGCAAAAGTAGTTTGGGTCCATATTGGACCCAGGCCACTCTGATCAATTTCTTTATATTAACCAATGTTTGTCACCTGTTCAAAACTCACTCGCTTGTCTTAAGGTTTGTGCTTGATAATCCTCTGCCTTGGTTTCTAAAAATGTTTATCACCAGCCTCCTGCTGCATGTCCTGTCCTGCCTAGGGATCAAGGACCTGTTTTTTCTTCCCCCTTTCTATAACCCACATTAATTGCTATCATCCCCAATTTACCCATCTCCAGATTCATCCTGCTTATCCCAACCTCAAGCCCCTCTGTCCCGTGTCACAACACTCTATCCACTTCTGGTCCTTACCCCCATCCTAAATTCCTTGACTTCCCCTTCTGTATCTAGATATGTCCTTTCTAATCCCCTTCTCCCTCTGTGACTACCACTATTCCTCCTGGAGATATCCAGTTTCCCCACCTCCCCTCACTTCCTTCACTGCCCTTGGCTCCTGCTTAGGAGAACATCATGCTCTGGACCTGATTCAATTCCTGACCTCTGTTTTTCCCTTGTGACAGGTCCCACCACCTCCTGGGGCAGGGGACAACAAACTTAGAGGAAGGGTGTCACCCTTTCCTGATCTATATTCCTTTCTCTACTTCAGATCTGTGTAACTGAAAAATCCAGACTACCTCTCCCTTTTCTAATAAATCCCAAGCATTAACCATCCTCCTCTAACCTGTCCTCTGTACCTGGAATGGTTGCCAGAAGCTCCTTCTGTTTACTTCAGAGGAAAGGCATCATACTGAGACAAAGGCAAAAAAGGCTTTTTGACCTCGGCCACTGATATGAGTATGGGTGTTTTAAGGCTACTTAACTCTCTAGAAAGCTTTCCCATCCAAACGTCCTGACTGGAACCCCAGTATGTATGCCGGTTCCTAGGCCATGGGACACTTTTCACTGTTGTGTTATGACTGAAATTCAGAGTGAAGCTTGAAAACCCACAAGTTTGCCTAAGACTGCTAAGGTTCTTTGGGGAGCAGAAGAATTTCCTGGGTCCATTTTTTGAACAACTACAGGAAGCTTTCCAAATTTACACCCTTTCTACTAACTGGATCTGTAAAGTGCTAGGGTATAAAATTTAGCCTTTTCCCCTCAATCAACCCTGGATATGCACAGAAAAGTTCCAAAAGCTAGAGGATTTTGCAGGGATGAATAGTTCAAAGCTCATCAAAATTGTCCAGTTTTTCAGTAACAAAAATAGAAACAAAAACAAGCTATCTTCCAGTGAGGATTGACTTCATTCTTTGCCTTCTAATCTCAAGTCTTCAGTATAATTCCTGTCTCCTGACCTTCTTTTGCTGCCTAGTGTCCAAATAATGGGAGGATCACTCACATATCTAAAGCATCTAAACTTCCATTGTTCATTCTCACCTTCTGTTCACGAACACAACAGGATTGGGACTGTCATTAAGTCACCAGAAACACACTTTAGCCTAGACTGTCACCGAGTTTCTAGATGGAAGTTTTGACTTCGACTAGTCTCAGGAGACTTAAATCCTGTCATCCAGATGAAGCTGTGTGCTGGGGTGGAGGTAAGTCCAGAGTTGTCTATGCTCTACATGTGCCCAAGTGTTCCCCTAATCCTATGCACAACAGAGCAGAATGTGTGACAGCACAGAGCAGAAAGGGTGGCAGCACAGGGCAGGAAGTGTGGCAGCACAGGGCAGGAAGGGTGGCAGCACAGGGCAGGAAGTGTGGCAGCACAGAGCAGGAAGGGTGGCAGCATCAATACTCCTATGTTTAAAGCCTGGAATTGGGAGCTTTGAGCTTCAGTGAATTTGCTGGAATGTTGCCTGACACATAACATGCCATGTATGTGCTTAAACTCTACATGCGACTTCTGCTGTGTCCTCACCCTAACCTTACACCCAGCACACCATTCCAGAAAATTCTTGAGAAGAGGGGATGCTGTCCATCACTACCATACAAGCAGAGTAACTGCCATCTTCATAACACTATTGCACCTGCTTGAGAAAAGCTTTATGACACGGGGTTTGTTGACTGGACACTCATAGAAGAGAGTGGGAAGATTTGTTGGGTCCTCACCACTCCTAGCCAATTCTATGCAATTCTTTTCCTAATTGTATGTGGCCTTGGGGCCACAGGGAGTGGTTAGGGTATAAAAGTGGGGAATTCTAGAGAAAAAGGACTCTATCTATGACTGGATGGGAAAACCATTATCTATACTGGGTAAAGACTTTCCAGTGTGCTTGCTTAGGGTTCACCAGCACTCTGTCAGCAATACCTCACTCACATTCTTCAAGTAAGCCTAATGAGCTCACTGGTTCCCCAGGAGGAATTCGACTTTTATAGATGTTACCTGGTCCCAATTGCCTTATCCTTTGTGCCTTGTGATTGATGAGAAATATACTTATTCTAAAACTAACACACACACACACACACACACACACACACACACACACGTATATATAGACAAGATTTGTCTGTGTAGCCCTGAATGTCCTACAACTTACTTACTTTACAGACCGGGCTGGCCTTGAACTTAGAGATCCACTGGTCTCTGCCTCCCAAGTGCTGGGATTTAAGATGTGTGCCACCATGCCCTGCCCCCAAACCTACATTTTTGTTAATAAAAGTAAACTGTAAGAGAAATACACAAACACAGATAAATATCTGAAGCCTTGAAGAACAGGACAAGCAAGCTGTAGGTCACATAACTGTTTAGATTTTATTTGAAAGTAACAAGAATAAAGGTGCCACACTTTTAAAAAGCTAATTATTAAAGAAGGCATTTGAAAGACATATTTCTTAGTTAACTAATAGTACCCAGGCTCAAGTTTTTCTTAAGATTTATCAGAAGAACATTTGTTAAGTGTCATATTTAAGGAAAGCAAAGTATGTTTGCTCCTCTCATATTCCATACTGTTACAATTCAATATTTAACTTCCTGCAATTTTCTTTTTCAACGCAGACATTTGTTTTTTAATTTCAGTGCGTACATTATTAAGTAGTCTGCCATCCTCCAAGTTCTCCAAACCCTAAAACACAGAAGACAGTTATAAAACAAGCTTTCATCACAGGTTCTAAAGATTAAAATTACTTTTCAAAATTAAGAAACCTTTCATATTTAAATAGTATCCATTATCTACTCCATCTTCATAAAACATTGTAATATGGGGCTGGAGAGATGACTCAGTGCTCTTCCAGTGGATCTGGGTTCAATTCCCAGCACCTATATGGCAACTCACATCTGTCTGTAATTCCAGTTCCAGAGGATCCAACACCCTCACACAGACACTGATGCAGGCAAAACACCAATGTATATAAAATACAAATAAATAAGATAAAAACATTGCAATATATAAACTCCCAAATTCATACCATAAATAATGTGTGTGCTTGTGTGTTTGTGTGTGTGAACAAGGAATCAAAGGTAAATGTAGCATGTACAAAAGTGGTAGTGTGTGAATTAATAACTTACTGAGATGTTAGGGCTAGGTAGAGAAAAAAGGGCAGCTCCCAGTCACTCTGAAGCTCAGCTGAAAGCATAAAGAACAGAACACTAACAAGGACAAGACAGGAAGACATGTCTCAAAAGCAGGGTGGGGCTGGGGATTTATGTCAGTTGGTAAAGTGCTTACCTAGCATTAATGTACCCTGAGTTTCATCCCTAGAACAATATAAACCAAGCTGTGGAACATGCTTGTAATTTTAGCACTAGAGAGGTGAAGGCAGAAGGATTAGGATTTCATGGTTATACTCAGGTATATAGAAAGACAAAGGCCAGCCTGTGCCACATAAGACCCTACCTTTAAAAACAAAGAACGAAAATGTATAGAATTAGAAACACTAGAAAATCCAAAAGTTCAATCAGTAAATGGTGATTTTAAGAATTTTTTTCTTTTTTTATTATTTATTTATTTATTAAAGATTTCTGTCTCCTCCCCGCCACTGCCTCCCATTTCCCTCCCCCTCCCCCGATCAAGTCCCCCTCCCTCATCAGCTCCAAGAGCAATCAGGGTTCCCTGACCTGTGGGAAGTCCAAGGACCACCCACCTCCTTCCAGGTCTAGTAAGGTGAGCATCCAAACTGCCTAGGCTCCCACAAAGCCAGTATGTGCAGTAGGATCAAAAACCCATTGCCATTGTTCTTGAGTTCTCAGTAGTCCTCATTGTCCGCTATGTTCAGCAAGTCCGGTTTTATCCCATGCTTTTTCAGACCCAGGCCAGCTGGCCTTGGTGAGTTCCTGATAGAACATCCCCATTGTCTCAGTGTGCCCAAGCTAGCCTCCAACTTCCCATTCTTCACTCTCAGGCTCCCCACAATTGTCATCATTTGCCTGTGCCACTATACCCAGTGAAAATTTTAAGTTAATTTAACTAACAAGTTATTTTTTAACTTGCTATTTAAGGTGTACTACTATGTAAACCTTGTAGAGAGACTTTAAAAAATAATAGCACAAGATAGCTCACCCCTTTTATTGAAAAAAAACATGTAAACAAAATAATTCAAACACTCCATACTGGAATGGAAATGAATCTATTTTTAGCTATAGTGTAGAAAATGGGGTGATTCCAACTAGGTTGGCAAAATTGGTTGGTTTCAAAATTAAAGCAATTAAAACTATTCTAAGGAAAGCATATGAGCAGAGAATGGAAGTACACAGTCTGCGGGTTTACAAAGCAATTATACAGAGAGATGAGGTTAATGAGCAGATGCGGTAAATGGAGGGGATCTTATAGAACAGGAAGTTGTATATTAGATTGGCAGAAACAAAGGGATGTCTTAAATAGCTTACATGGCAGATCTATGGAAGACGGCACAAAGAACAGAGGGAGAACAGGTAATTAACTAGAGTTAATAGCAGCAAAATTGAAAAGGAACCAATTCTCTGCGAATATATAAATAGATTTTAACTAAACTACTCTTCTGTGCACTGTGGACACGGGACCCACAGGACCTAAGCTGGATCTGACCTGAAAGCCTCCTCCCTGAGAACTAGATTTTATGGTACCAGAAGGTGGCAGGGAAATTTCCAAAGGAGAGAGGCAACCAACCATCTTACTTATTCAGCTATAATGAATATAAACTACAGCTAGCAACACAGCACAATAACCCTAAAGATACAGTAGTGGCGTGGAAATCTTGGCGGTAGCCAACAGCCCTCTAATTGGACTTAATCCAGTCCTGATGTTTATGCAAATTTGTATAAAGTTCTTCGAACGTGTCTTTTTTTTTTTTTTTTATTTTTTTTAATAATTTTTTTATTAAGAAAAGAAGAAAAAAAAACATAAACAAAAAACAAGTTTCCACCTCCTCCCAGCCTCCCATTTCCCTCCCCCTCCTCCCACCCTTCTCCCCCTCCTCCCACCCTTCTACCCCTCCCCCCACTCCTCTCCCCCTCCCTCTCCAGTCCACAGAGCAGTCCAGGTTCCCTGCCCTGTGGTAAGTCCTAGGTCCTCCCCCCTCCGTCCATATCTAGGAAGGTGAACATCCAAACTGGCTAGGCTTCCACAAAGCCAGCACATTAAGTAGGATCAAAACCCCGTGCCATTGTCCTTGGCGTCTCATCAGCCCTCATTGTTCGCCATGTTCAGAGAGTCCGGTTTTATCCCATGCGTTTTCGGTCACAGTCCAGCTGGCCTTGGTGAGCTCCCAGTAGATCAGCTCCACTGTCTCAGTGGGTGGGTGCACGCCTCGTGGTCCCGACTTCTTTGCTCATGTTCTCCCTCCTTCTGCTCCTCATTGGGACCTTGGGAGCTCAGTCCAGTGCTCCAGTGTGGGTCTGTCTCTGTCTCCATCCATCACCAGATGAAGGTTCTATGATGATATGCAAGATATTCGTCAGTATTGCTCTCGGATAGGGTCATTTCAGGTTCCCAATCCTCAGCTACCCAAGGAACTAACTGGGAACCTCATGTTGGGCATTTGGGAGCCCCTCTAGGGTCAAATCTCTTGCTCACCCTAAAGTGGTTCCCTTAACTAAGAATTGTGGTTCCGTGCTCCCCTATCCACCTTTCCTTTATCCCAATTCTCCTGATTCCCCAAATCCCCCCTCCTTCCCTTCTACCTTTTCTCTCCCCATCTCCCCTTACCCCCATCCCACCCCACCCCCAAGATCCTAATTTTCTCCCCGGCAATTGGGTCTACTTCCCTTAGCCAAGAGGATAACTATATGTTTTTCCTTGGGTTCACCTTCTTACTTAGCTTCTTTAGGTTCACCTATTGTAGACTCCGTGGCGCTAATTTATGGCTAGAAACCAATTATGAGCGAGTACATCCCATGTTCATCTTTTTGGGTCTGGGACACCTCACTCAGGATAGTGTTTTCTATTTCCATCCATTTGCCTGCAAAATTCGAGAAGTCATTGTTTTTTACCGCAGCGTAGTACTCTAGCGTGTATATATTCCATACTTTCTTCATCCATTCTTCCATTGAAGGGCATCTAGGTTGTTTCCAGGTTCTGGCTATTACAAATAATACAGCTATGAACATAGTTGAACAAATGCTTTTGTCATATGATAGAGCATCTCTTGGGTATATTCCCAGGAGTGGTATTGCTGGGTCCAGGGGTAAGTTGATCCCGAATTTCCTGAGAAACCGAAACACTGACTTCCACAGTGGTTGCACAAGATGGCATTCCCACCAGCAATGGATGAGGGTACCCGTTCCTCCACAGCCTCTCCAGCAAAGGTTATCCTTGGTGTTTTTGACTTTAGCCATTCTGACAGGTGTAAGATGATATCTCAAAGTTGTTTTGATTTGCATTTCCCTGATTGCTAAGGAAGTTGAGCACGACTTTAAGTGTCTTAAAACTACTGTTTAGACCTTGACTTACTGACATGCAAATCTACTTATAATCATATAAGCCTAGAAAACACTTTAAATGTTTTATCATTTATTTGTATGGGTGTGCCTATGTTTTCAAGCATGTACATGTGGGTGTTCATGGAGGCCAGCAGAGGATGTCAGATTCCCTGCAGCTGGAGCGCTGAGCCTCTTGATGTGGGTGCTGGGAAGCAGATTCCAGGCTCCTCAAATAGCAGCAAGCACTCTTAACTGCTGAGCCATCTCTTCAGCCCGTCAGTCTACAAATTCTAACCCTAACTTATATCTGGAGTATTTGTTATGATTATAAATTAGCATATAAAATCATTCTGGTCACTGTAATTTTTCTAAAACCTAGTATGTCCGAAAAATGCTTCTATAATACATTTAAAAACAAAAATATTCAATAATCTAATTAAGCACTTTCTTATTTAACAAATACTGGGGCTACAAGGACAAACAATAATGTTAAAATGATGTATAGACTTATTGCAGTTAAACAGAGAATAACGAAAGTGTTAATAGTCTACATATTGATCCATGAGCACATTTTGATAATTGTCTCAACGTTTTCTGATTTGATTTAAGTCCCTGCCAAGATCATGACAGATCTGCCAATTTGCTTATCACTTCAGTCACAATCAATTAATTCAGAATGGAAAGTAGATAAATTTTGAAATGTATTAAGAATGTATTATGGAACTGGAGAGATGGCTCAACCATTAAAGGCTAGGCTCATAACCAAAAATATGAGAGTTTGGTTACCTTTCCAGTCACTACAAAAAATACAGTATATTACAATTTACAGCATACCTTTAAATACTCTTCATTTTCATGCTTAATCCCTTTCAGGGTGTGGTTCTGAAGCACTCTAACCTTTTTAAAAGTCTTCTGTTGCTGATAAAAAGCATCCTACAAATATAAATGGAAAAATGTGTAATAGCAATTAAGTATGAAGTTCGTTGCTTTCGACGCTGTTGTGGGCTTCTCTCATGCTAGATAAAGTCTACAGCTAAGATAATCTAAGGACTAAACTTAAATTCAGAAAAAAAGCTATAAATTCATCTTAAAATGAATTGTTTTGTAATAAATGCTGTCAATATTTTGATTCAATATATGTTATCACTAAGTTTAAGCATTTTTTTTTACCACTAAGCAGCAAAAACATCCTCAAAGTCATGGAGTAGGACTTTTTAAAGTCAGATTCTATATGCACAGAACTCATGATCTTCCTGCCTCAACATCTCGAGTAGCTGGGATTATAAGCATGCAGCTTGTGTGACTGAGGGAGAATTCTTCATATTCAGGACATAACTTATTCTAGTAGTGTTCACACAGATGGTTTTCCAATAATTCTATCCATTCAGCTCCTTAACTTATTCTCCACCCATGATTTTGTTCTCTAACCTACTTTATCCACCCACTTATTTAAACATTTGTACTCTATGTTTTGCAATTACTCCTAACACACCTTTCTTAGTGTTGGTAATGAAAATACGGAATAACTCCATGGCAGATATTATTTTGAACTCTATTAAGTAGATTAATTGTATACAAACTCGTCTAATACTTCAATAACTATAGGAAATCGATGCTCTCCATTTTCTTCCAATGATGAGGAAACTGAGAGGCAATGGTACATTGTCTACTGTTCCAAGGCTACCTATCACTGAAATCTGAATCAGATCCAAAACATTATACCTCCAGCATCTAAGCTATTATCATTATAGAAACACTCTCTTCTCCACGTATTATGAGCTCATACTCTAACATTTCCTACTGGAGTTACTCTTTTTGGTACTATGGCTGAGCAATTCTTCAAGACAAAAATCCATTAACTAAATCCTACCTTCTTTTCACTGTTGTCCCTGTTCCTGTTATCTTCACTTTTCTTTCCAACCTTAAATTCTATAACCAATTGTTAAAATAATGCTTTGCACATGCACCTTGCTCCTGACTTACTCTCATTTATTTGGCTAAATCATGACCTTGGAAACCTCAACTCTAGCTAGATGACAGCACTGGGATTAAAGGTGCGTGTCACCATTGCCTGGTCTGAAAGACTGACCAGTGGACATTTTTACTACACAAACAGAGTAATTGTTAGAATAAATCAAAGGCTAAAGACAAGACCAAAAGATCTTACTAGGGTGAGACCTAGGCCTCTTGGAGTCCCTGGCTGACCTCCCCAGTGACTGACCAGTGGGACATTTTTGCTCTCTGTATTTCAAGCAAGCTTTATTTATTAAAATACAAATGAAATATCACTACAATAAAATGTATACATGGGGTTAGTTTTCATTAATACGGGAAGAGAATTAACACACATTTGATTGCCAGGAGTAAATGGTGTCGTGAACTGCTGCTGGAGCTCTGCAGAAGTATACTTGCCTACCTTGCAAAAATGTCAAGAATTCAGAAGTAGAAATGGAAGAAGAGAAAGAAGGTAGAAAAGGGATGGAAGGCAAAGGAGAAGGAAAGAAGGAGAGGAAGATGGAGAGGACGAAAACGATGCAAATCATGTTCTAGCTACAGTGATTAGTTCTCTAATAGGAAAATGCTCAAAACTACATCAGTGATATTCCTGCACAAGAATATTCTGCCACGGCTATTGAGAAAAGACTGACTCAGTTCACTAAGTTAATAAATCTGTAGCTAAGTCTAAAAACAGAAGATGTAGCATATGGCATTTAGTAGGTGCACTAAGACCAACAGACAGCTCAGACAATACCATGTAATGTATTCTACACATCATTCAACTATGTCTGAAACTAACCTACCCACAATTTCTTTTACGGAAATCAGTAATCATTTATTCTTTTACAAGTTTCTGTTGCTTGAAATTGTAAGAATTTTAACTGATATCAGAAGTTCCATGGCTTTCAAGAGCATTGTACTTGTGTCCATTTATATAGTTTATGGTTCACCAGGAACGGAACACAAAGTCAGTAACAGACTGGGAAACCCAGTTCATTTTCATGTGCTTAATGCAAGGCTAGCTTCTCTACTTTAACTCAAGGCTTAGTACTGATAGATTAATTATAAGAGCAAATGTGATACCAACAGATAGTTTCTCTTCTTCGTCTCCAATTTCCCTTATATTTAAATTCCATTGCTGAAACACAGTTATAATCTTCTCAGTATATTCAATTCTAAACTCTCGCCTGCAAAACATAATAATGAATGTTACATTACATATCAAGATGAAGAGAATATTCAAAGAAAAATTAAATTCCTATATTATGTACTATAAAAAGAATGATATAATAGCAGAGTAAATATTCTTGTGGAAAATCAAAAAATAAAATTAGGTTTGTGTTGATACTAGAACTATTTTTCCTAACAAAAAGGTGTTCTCATATGCCTGTCTTATTGAATAAGGATATATGAGATACTTATATATGTTTATATATGATATCATATATATGATAATATATGTATGAATTTTAGAAAAAAAGTTTTTAAAATCTGTTTTGGCACAAGGGAATGATTACATCTCTTAAATACATAAATTACTTACAATATTAAATTGACCTTCTCCTACCTTGTCAAGCATATCTATAAAAAATGAGGTTTCTATGACATCTACCTTTTACTGTCTCTCAGAATGAACGGAAATTAGTTTTTGAAAATAACTCTCAACTGTTATTTAAAAGGAGAAAAAGCATGATCCTCACAGGCTTCCCAGAAACACATCTTAATTCAGAAAGTCAGCTCGGAGAAAAAGTAAATCAAAATTTTTCTATAGACTCCAGTTAATGGAGTAATTAGCACCAACGTTTACTATAAAATCATAAAAATGTGGCTCTAAAGAAATGAAGAGTCTTACGCTTCATCTTCATGAAATTTCAAATAGTCTTTGATGTTCCTCTTACAGTCTTGGACAACATCTTTAATATACGAATCCATTCTCTTTTTCTTTTCATCAACAGTATCACTAAGGTAAACTACATTGAAAAAAATATTCATTAAAATTTAATGTTGAAGAAAATGATATTGCTCTCACATATGCAGGTAGATAAAGCTACAGATATAATTCATTCAACTACAACAAAGACATTTTAAAAATAGTACCAACAAAAACCTCACGCATTTCCCATTTTATAGCATTCAAGAGTTTCACTTTTTATACAAGTATTACAAAGTAAGATAAAATCTTAAAATTGGAAACATTTCTGTTCTTGGACATTGTAAATGTGAAATACCTAACATTACTACAATTATAGTCTTCCTGTTGGAGATAATTTTTAAATTTGAGGATCCTAAGAAAGACTAATAAACAAAACAATAGAACAAGAAGAGACTTTAATTTTTCCTCAAGGGAAAATTATAAGTATCAACTTTTTTTTAAAGAGTACTCTCCAATTGGAAGGATACTTGACTGTATTACTGTTAGAACTCATTATATGGCTGAGAGGTGGTGGTGCACAACTATAATCCCAGGACTCGGGAGGCAGAGGCAGTTGTATCCCTGAGTTCAAAGCCAGCATGGTCTATAGAGAGAGCTCCAGGACAGTCAGGGCTACACAGAAAAACCCTGTTTTGGACAAAAACAAAACAAAAGTAATAGAACTCATTATATGATTATATATATAATATATATAAATATATATATACCATTAAACAGCCAGAATCCAGGCTGGGTGTGGTGTCACGCACCTTTTATACCAGCACTTGGGAAGCAGATGCAGGCTGATATTTGAGTTCAATGCTAGCTTGGTCTACATAGTGAGTTCCAGACCAACTAGGGATACTTAGTAAAATCCTGTCTCAAATTATTCTTAATTTAGGTCAAATTTTTAATAACTGAAGGCCAGCATTAAAAATGATAATTAAATGAAGTGACAAAAATTTATATGTAGCATAGTAACGGTACGTTGAAATTTACTTTTTACAAATAGAAAAGACCAAAGATTGAAATAAATCTTAGTTTAGTAATTATCAAGAATATTTTAGATACTTTTGTGAAGCTTTGCTTTTTTTGGAGACAGGGTTTCTCTGTGTAACAGCTCTGGTGTCCTGGAACTCGCTTTGTAGACCATTCTGGCCTCAAAGTCATAGAGACCTGCCTATCTCTGCCTCCCGAGTGCTGGAGTAAAAGTGTTTGTCATCACTACCTGCCATTTGTGAAACTTTTTATAGGACATTGAAGAAAGGACGCTTAAAATAAATCCCACCCTAGCTCAGAATTGAGAATAATAGAAGATTATTTATTTAGGGGTAGACTCAAGTCACAATCCTCTGCTGGAAGGGGAACAGCAACCGAATCTCACAGCCAGAAAAGAGGCCGGACACACGCTTTACATCAGCATAAATAGTGTAAGAGGCCATGCTCAAGTGAGTGGGTAGCTTAAAGGCTACTGGGAGTAGGAATTCTTACAGCAGGACATTTTTATAGTTTCTAAAATTTTAATACCATAATCACCTTTCACTATCTATGATGAAACTAATAGTCTATGCTTTCAGTATCTACAATAAATTTAGGAAACTACTCTAATACCACCCAGCTGTGGAAATCCTCCAAAAAAGACCTGACAGTATAAAGAATTCCTAAAAAGGAAGACCATGTTAACTGTTCTTAAAGAATATTGTCTCCTAAACTAGACGAGGTACCGCAATCGTATAACTATAGCACCAGGTTGGTAGTCAGTAGATCTCCCATTTAAAGGTCAAGGTGACCTAAATAGAAATTTTCCAGCCAGAATGAACTACATAGTGAGACCCTGTCTCAGAAACAAACAGTGTGGTGTGTGTGTGTGTGTGTGTGTGTGTGTGTGTGTGTGTACGTATATGCATATCTCACAACAATTAAAATAAAAACACACATCACAAGATTTAAAAAGAAAAGAGGCCATGAATTTCAAATACAGCAGGGCTGGCATACACTGTATGGTTTGGAAGGAGGAAAGGGAAGTGAAAAAGGGCATAATTTGTTATAATCTCAAAAGAGTTATTACATAAGAAATCAAATAAGCATGAGTACTGTCTCTTATAAAGCTCATGAAATTGATAATTAAAAGAGAATTTAAAACTTAATGTCTTTATTACATCCGATTAAAGATCTCTCACTGGCCAGTAAAACTGCCTTTCATTTTTGATACATAACTTATTGTTAAAAATGATAATAAGCAGCTGGACAGTGGTGGTGCATGCCTTTAATCCCAGAACTCAGTAGGCAGAGTCAGGTGGAACCCTGAGTTCAAGGCTAGTCTGGTCTACAAAGTGACTTCCAGGTCAGCCAGTGTTACAAGGAGAAATCCTATCTTGAAAATCCTCAAAATTGATATGGGCAGGACTATTTGGACTCATCGTGTTAAATATACAAGTCATAAAAAGAGGCTGAGATAGGCAGAGGCAGGTGGATGCTTATGAGTTTGAGGCCAACCTTATCTGCATAGTGAAATTCAGGACAGTCAAGGCTATGTAGTGTTGCAAGGTAAGCCCACCAGAAACCTCCACATAGACATTCTTATAGCTTGCTATTCAGAAGTCTTTATTGCCAGCCAGCAGCTACATTGAGAACTTGTTCAGATCATGCAGCTCTAAACCTTACAGTTCTCAGCCTTTTATGCACAGAAATCATATCCTGGTTGGCAGATTTCACTTAGTGAGAAATGGAACTGCAGAAGCAAAAATGCAGGGTTAATACCTGCATGGATTTTTCCCTCAGGAGCTTTCCCAGCCACATCTAGTAACTTAGACTTTGTGACTGTTCTGGTAGAGGGGCTGTCTAGTTTTATATCAACTTGGCACAATCTAAAGTCATCTCAAAGGAGATAACCTCAATTAAGGAAATGTCTGTATAAGATAAGGATGTAGGCAAGCCTATAGGCTGTTTTCTTGATTAGTGATTGATGAGGGAGGGCTCTGACTGCACCCCTGGACACATGCTCCTGGATTCTCTAAGAAAGCAGGCTGAGAAAACCAAGATGAGCAAGCTAGTAAGCGTTCATAGCATCTGTATCAGCTCCTGCCTCCAGGTTCCTGCCCTGTTGAGTTCCTGTCCTGACTGTCTTCAGGAATGAAGAGTGCTGTGGAAATCTAAGTCCAGTAAGTCCTTTCCTCCTCAAGTTGCTTTGACCATGGTGTTTCATCACAATAGCAACCCTGACTAAAACAGTGGGAATTTCTGCCAACTTTCTGGGTTTCTATCATATTGTATTATGGTCTGGGGCCTATTTAAGTCTAGAGGTCTACTAAGTTCTAGGTGTCCGTTACAGTACAGACAGTTTCAGAAAAAAAAATAAGTTGGAAGGGAGAAAGGAATACAGGAGGATTCCTAGAGAATGAAGCAAATGAAACACCAGTATACATAAAGATGTGTATTTATAAAACTGGGAATCCAAAGAATCATAAAAAATTTTCTCATCCATTTTATTTTTCATAATGTCATTTATGTCACACATATACAAAATAGCCATTTTACTTTTCCTATCAATAAAAAGGTTAAGAAAAGCTTAGAGCTATGAAAAAATATTTGTGCAAATTCCTACTATGAAGAAAAAAGTATTAACAATCCTATAACATATTAATACTATATACTTTAATCCTATAACATAATATCACTATATAGTTTAATCCTATAACACTAACACTATATTCTTTAATCCTATAACACAATAACACTATACAGTTTAATCCTATAACACACTAACACTATATAGTGTAATCCTATAACACACTAACACTATATTGTTTAATCCTATAACACACTAACACTATAGTTTAACCCTATAACACACTAACACTATATAGTTTAACCCTTTAGCATACCAACACTATATAGTTTAATCCAATAACACACTAACACTATATAGCTTAGTCCTATAATACACAAACACTATATAGTTTAATCCTCTAACATACAAATACTATAAAGTTTAATTATATAGCACACAACAATATATACTTTAATCCTGTAACACATCAACACTATATTGTTTAATCCTATAACACACTAACACTATATTGTTTAATTCTATAATACACTAACACTATATAGTGTATCCTATAACACACTAACACTATATTGTTTAATCCTATAACACACCAACACTATATAGTTTAACCCTTTAACATACCAATGTTATGTATTTAATCCTATAACACATTAACACTATATTGCTTAATTCTATAACACACTAACACTATATAGTGTAATTCTCTAACATACTAACACTGTAAAGTTTAATCCTATAGCACACAACAATATATACTTTAATCCTGTAACACATCAACACTATATTGTTTAATCCTATAGCACACCAACACTATATAATTTAATCCTATAACACACTAACACTATAGTTTAATGCTATAATACACTAACACTATAGTTGAATCCTATTACACACCAACACTATATAGCTTAATCCTATAGCACACCAACACTATATAGTTTAATCCTATAACACACTAACACTATATTTTAATTCTATAGCAACTAACACTATATAATTTAATCCTATAACACACTAACACTATAGTTTAATGCTATAGTACACCAACACTATATAGTTTAATCCTATAACACACTAACATTATATAGTTTAATCCTATAACACACCAACACTATATAGTTTAATTCTATAACACACTAACACTATATTTTATATTTTTCAAATATATTATTTTAATACTATATATTTTTAAACAATTTTCTCTATATACAGATACATTGAAACTGTACCTCCAATTTTTTTCATCTTTTCCATTATTTCAGATCTGTAAAGAAATTACATCAAAACATTACAACTGAGGTTTACTTCAGGGGTCAAGCATTACTCCCATGCACAAAGCACTAGCAAAGCCAAGCCTTTTAATAGTGTGCATTTATAATGTAAAATTCTTGGTTTCAAGGAAATATTACATGTCAAATAACGCATCCAGTTATTAAATTAGCAAAGCAAACTTTTCCTATTCTTTTTTGCTTTTATTTTAAAAGTAGGAGCTCTGTTAGCCCAAATGATCACTGAAGTAATTATGTAGCTGAAAATGTCACTGAACTTCTTACCTTCCTGCCTCCACCTCCCTAGCAATGGGATTACAGGTATGAAAATAATTTTTGAACAGGCAAAAAATGTATCATATTACCTTGCATCATCACCCTTTCTTGTTGGAACCCATGTTGTCTCAAGATTATCAAATACTGGAACTTTTCCTGCATTTAACAAGAAGAATAAAAAACTTATTTTTATTGAAAACAAAAATAAATTAAATATGCTATTTTAGTTAATTTTAATTAAATAGCAAATTTATTTATAGTTTTCTTCAGGCATTTTTCCAACATAATATTTTAAAGCAGAAATAAAAATGAAATATTACTCTGAAAGTTAGATAAAATAAAATCATAAGTTATTACCATTTTCTAAGAAGATCATTTCAATACCACTGTAAGTTATTTACAATTTATTGATGTATGTGCACTGTTCAAACAATGTACTATATGTAATTCTCAACCTTTAATATAGACTTGTGAAGATTGAATAAACATGTATATGAAAACACTAATCTTTTATTATATTTCAGGTGGCTATGTAAAAATCAAATGAACTGGACAGGCAAGACGACTCAGAAGGAAAGGGTACAGAGCTTACTGTCAAACCTGAAAGCCACATGACTCATCCCTGAGACAACCATGGTGGGAGGAAAGACCCAACTCCTCTAAATTGTCCTTTGGCAAACCCCTTTCCCAACACACACAAATAAACTGAACTATGGGAACTATCAAACTTAGAACTGGTGGATGGTACCTGAAGGAGTAGAGTACAGTGAGCAGTCCAGTCCATCATCTATTTCAATCACGTCCTCTACTTCCTCTTTTTCATTAGCAATATTGTAGTGATAGATTGCTATGTGCTCGGGGCTTGCCATCACTGGCTTCACAGATTTCTCGGATGCCTTTTTTCAGGGAAAAAAAAATATTTTAATGTTTTGTCATTTAAAATAGAAAAGAACGAGGTTTGCTACCTCCTCCATTTTACTGTCAGAGACCTCGACAAGATTCATGCCTCCTCCATTTTACCATCAGAGGCCCCCGAGGAGGTTCACACCTCCTCCATTTTACTATCAGAGACCCTGACAGGGTTCGCACCTCCTCCATTTTACTATCAGAGACCCCGCCCCCACGATGTTCGCACCTCCGCCATTTTACTATCAGAGGCCCCGATGATGTTTATACCTCCTCCATTTTACTAACAGAGGCCCCCCACAAGGTTCGCACATCCTCCATTTTACTATCAGAGACCCCCCCCACGATGTTCGCACCTCCTCCATTTTACTATCAGAGACCCCCCATGATGTTCGCACCTCCTCCATTTTACTATCAGAGAACCACCCCCCAACGAGGTTCGCACCTCCTCCATTTTACTATCAGAGACCCCTGACGAGGTTCGCACCTCCTCCATTTTACTATCAGAGACCCTGACAGGGTTCGCACCTCCTCCATTTTACTATCAGAGACCCCCCCCACGATGTTCGCACCTCCTCCATTTTACTATCAGAGACCCCTGACGATGTTCGCACCTCCTCCATTTTACTATCAGAGAACCACCCCCCAAAGAGGTTCGCACCTCCTCCATTTTACTATCAGAGGCCCTTGACGAGGTTCGCACATCCTCCATTTTACTATCAGAGACCCCTGACGAGGTTCGCACCTCCTCCATTTTACTATCAGAGACCCCTGACGATGTTCGCACCTCCTCCATTTTACTATCAGAGACCCTGCCCCCACGATGTTCACACCTCCTCCATTTTACTATCAGAGACCCCTGACGAGGTTCGCACCTCCTCCATTTTACTATCAGAGACCCTGCCCCTACGATGTTTGCACCTTCTCCATTTTACTATCAGAGGCCCCCCACAAGGTTCGCACATCCTCCATTTTACTATCAGAGACCCTCCCACGATGTTTGCACCTCCGCCATTTTACTATCAGAGACCCCCCCCCACGATGTTCGCACCTCGTCCATTTTACTATCAGAGACCCCTGACGAGGTTCGCACCTCCGTTTTACTATCAGAGCCCCCCCCCACATGAGGTTCGCACCTCCTCCATTTTACTATAAGAGGCCCCGATGATGTTCACACCTCCTCCATTTTGCTATCAGAGACCCCCCCGCACGAGGTTCGCACCTCCTCCATTTTGCTCAGAGGCCCCGGTAATGCCGATGGGCGATTTGCTGTACAAGTAAAATGGCGCCTGGGACCCCGGCCTCCCTCTACGGGACACACTCCCCCCTCCTTATTCTCCTTCATTCTCGCACTCCTTCCTCCTCACACTCACCCCTTCCTCCTGCCTGAACTAACCCCCCTTTGGCTGAACCAGGCTTACCAATCTGCCAACAAGTGACTGCCCTTCACAACACAGGTGTCCTACTCCGTCAAAGCTTCTTCAGCAAAATGACGGCTTGAGTGAAAGGGAAAGACAGTCTTGTTGGACTTCTGGTTGGCTGAATGGTCTGCGCATGTGCGTTTGATATTGCGCATGGACACTGGTGCGCATGTGCGTTTGATATTGCGCATGGGCACCGGCGCGCATGGGCACCAGTGCGCGCAGACGGTGCTTTGTGTGCGTGGCACCCAGCCCCAGCAATAGCTAGCTGAAAAGCTTTGCTGGTTTTCCCTTCAAAACCATCCCACGAACTGCTGAGCTGCTAGGAGAGCTGAGACTTCTTGCTTTCCAGTTTATTAAGTTTATAGTAGGGTTGCCTTTGCAGAAGACCAGAGGTCAGTTCACAGAACAAAGGAGATGTTTTTTGTTGTTGTTCTTTTGTTTGTATTTGGTTTTTTTACTGGTGTCATGTATGTGTACAAACAGAGACACATACATACACATATATAAAAATAAAATATTTTATAGTATTTTGAAGTACAAGAAAATGAATCAAATATGAAAAATAAGCACCCCTCTCTTGTGAACCAGCACTTTGCTAGTATTCACTGAAACACTTATATACTAACACATCCCTGGATCCTCCACACTGCACCTGTTTCACCCATGCCTGTCTGTTAGTCCTCATTGAGAAGAAGCCTTCTCAAGAAGCCTATCCTCCAGAAAAGGTCTCCTCTAGATTTTTCATTAGGATCACTGGTCAGCTCTGTCCTACCAACTGCTCCCACATAACTACATGGAGACTTCTTACTAATTATGAAAGCTCATCCAATAATTGCTTAAGCTTGTTTTGTTTTTTAACTTAAATGAACCATTTCTACTTGTTAATAGTGCTGTCCCGAGATTAATTTACCCCTTTTATGTGCTTTCTAAACTGCTTATTTCCCGCCTTTTTGTCTAATTAAAAAGGAAAGTTTTGTCAGACTGTGATGATGCAGGTCTTTAATTTCAGCACTCAGGAAGCCAAGATAGATGGATCTATGTGAGTGCCAGGACATGCTCCAAAGCTACACAAAGAAACCCCATCTTGAAAAAAAAATGTGACTGAACTATCTTTATAATTCCCTGCTTCATAGAAAAGTCTTCTGTATATTATGGGCCTGTAGGTTGAAGATGGATGCCCCAACAGTACAGCAAAACGTTGGGTGACTGTCCAGGAAGCAAGATGTCTCTGTCAATTATAGAATTTTGGAAGTTGCAGGGAATTTTACCTGGTAAGCCACTGCCACATAGTGATGCACAGATTAATAGAAATGGGTTAAATTAAGATGTAAGAAGCAATCAATAAGAAACTAGAGCTAATGGGCCAAGTAGTGATTTAATTAATATAATTTCTGTGTGCTTATTTCAGGGCTAAGCTAGCCAGGCAGCCAGGATAAACAAGCAGCCCCTCTGCAACACATGCCAATACACAGATTAATAGAAATTGGTTAATTTAAGATGTAAGAGTTAGTTAATAAGAAGCCTGAGCTTATGTGTGCCAACTACATCCACATAAAACCTGAGAGAGTTTGAACAGGAATTCTAGATACAAGAGAACAGATTTAAGCATGACTTCTTAGTAGCTGTATTTTCTTTAGATTTGCTCTGTTTGCTAAAAGCAAGCAGAGGCATGATTCCTTTAAGAGAAGGCTTCCCAACTCAGCAGAAACAACAAAAACTACATGACTTCTTTAAGAAAGGGCTTCCTGGTTTGTGCTGACAGCATGAACTCTGGCTCTTTCAGGAGGTTCTGTACTTAAATGGGGTTTGTGAGCTGTGTGCTACTAGTTGCTCAATGACAACATAGACCCACTAAATCACTGGAGCTGGGACATAAGGCTGGTGGTGAATATACCTCTGCCATATTGGACTAGGAAGAGCTGAAAGGCAAGGCATACTTAGTCCTAACCAAACCCACTTAGTTTGTTGTCTTTTTTGTTGTTGTTTTAAAAAAGGCATTCCTGGTCAGAAAATGATTACTAATAGGCAATAAAGACAGATTAAGAAAAAAAAAGACCTCTTAATGGGTCACAGTGTTGTATAAATGTATGTAGGCTTGGGAGAGAGGAAAAAAGAGTACAGATAGTTATAAAAAATAGTTTTAAAAAATAAAACAAAGCCTTTGAAAAAAAGTATATACACTTATAGGCCCATATTTCTGGCTGTCTCATTCTTTTTAGTCCTGCTTGTCCTGTTTGGACAGTATGTTTTCAGCAATTTAGGCAAGGGTAGGTATTTGCCCAAATATATAGTTTTTGCCATAAAGAAAGCAAACTCCGTACAGGGTTTCTTTAATAGCCATTATCTTCTCTGAAGTAAATTGGTACTGTCAGGAACAGAAATGTCTCACTGTCATGAATAGTCTTAGGTTATTAAACATTTCAAATACCATATTACGTAGGTCTTTGAAGTGTTTGAAGACCATCTAAGCATATTTGTGCATGACTATATATATATATAATATGACTACAACTTAACCTGTATTTCTTAGTTATACACTATATTTTTTTAATTTTTATTTTTACTTAAAAATTTCCACCTCCTCCCCTCCTTCCATTTTCCTTCCCTTCCACCCATCCCCCTCCCCCTCCCTCTACAATTCCCTGTGGGAAGTCCAAGGTCCTCCCCCCTCCATCCAGGTCTAGGAAGGTGAGCAGCCAAACAGACTAGGCTCCCACAAAGCCAGTACATGCAGTAGGATCAAACCCAGTGCCATTGTTTTTAATGTGCTGCATAAGCACAATACCCCAAATAAGAGTAGAGACAAATAAGAGTACAGTACAACAAAATGAACTTTAAATTTATATCAGTAAACCAAATTCCATACCAATGTAAAATATTTTGAGATTAATAGTTGTTTTTTGGATTAAAGTAGATTTAATAATCTATTCTCTTATCTCATCATTTCTATATCATATCCCATTTTTTCCTTTAGAAAGAGATTTTTTAATTTAATTTAGTTGTTAACCTTTTTTCTGGCTATGACTAATAACTTATAAATAACCCCCAATAATTGATGAAAAACTATCCATAACCATTTGGGAACGTGGGTGCTGTTTTTCCTAGACGACTTCCTGTTGCTTGTGGGTGTTGGCATCTTTAAGGAATCCTGAGGAAATTCAGGATAAAGGTTAAGACTTGAATGGAATAGTTTATGAGATTGGATTATCTCAGCTAGCAGTCTAGAAGCTGTTCTGAATGCAGAACTCTGAGGAAACTACAACAGAGGCACTCTGAGAGGCTGGATCACCTGGAACATTTATTTTCTTTGGTGCCTGGTCCTCTTGCTCTGAAAATACATAACCTTTTAAAGGTAACATAGATATCTGCATTAATATAAGTCAAAGATAATTTTTTGTTATGTGTTTGAGAAGGTAAAATATGTTACGTGTTTTGTAGTTTTTTAAGATTTATTTCTTTATGTCTGTATTTTTCAGGGTGTCTTTCCTAATCAAACATGACCCACAGCAATGTGGAATTAATCCACAGTCTCCCATTTCCTTTGGAAATAAAAGCATAATCTCTCCCCGCAAAGCAACATACCTTTGATTTCCATTTTGAAGTCAAATTATTTTTAAAATATATGGTTGGTTTAATCTAGCAGTTTTCATAATCCAATGCTTCAGCAGCTATCCCTCCTTTATCAGCAGTCAAAAAATTCAAAGACAACGCACTAACATACAAGATTAAGGTTTTCTGTATATTTCCCATCCTTATTTGGCTTATTCTTTTTTATTTATTCCTTTTTAAGGGTTTTATATTATTATTTTTAAACTATTTTTTAATCTATGACTGTAACCCATTTAGAGATTTTTTTTCCACCTGGATCTGTCTTTACAGAGAGCTGGTGACCTTGTCAATTGGCAATTGAAGTTCAAGGTGTCAGCCTACCAGGAGATAACTCCCTGGTGAATAAATCTTGGATAGCAAAAGCCCTGAGATTACAGACCCCAGGATGTGTTTTTCTTCTGCTGTTTTTTACATAATAACTGCTGCTATCTTTCTTTGCAACTGCCATGGTGTGAATGGGTGTGGGGAGATCCCCACTGCCTGTAATGCAGTTTTTGTCCCATGGAAGCATCCCATTCTACTGGCATTTTTACTTGTGTATTGTTTTGAAGATGATTCTTTCCTAAGCTGTACTGTCTAACTGAAAATAATCATACTGTTATTTTATGCAGATTTTTGATGAACAAAAATAAATATAAGGATGTGTCACACTGCTAGAACACAAGAGTCTCTATTGAGAAGTTGTATAGACTGTGGCTTAGGTTAATGATTTAAAAAAAAATGAGTTCCAGCATCCCAGCTAATTTTCTTTATGAAAAAAGCTATCCATTGGGCAAAAATCTGCCCTTGTCTCAATTGCTGACAATATAGTGTCCATAGTGGACCAACAGGATGCAATAGAGAGCTGGTAGAGTCTGGAAGATTATGCAGTAGACCACAACTGGTATTTAGAAGGCCAACCCACCAGAGATATGCATATGTGTTGGAAGACAAAACTTATGAGGCATGGTCTATGGGGAATACTGCATTTTAAATAGCTGATTGCTTCTAACTGCAATTCTCTTGTGTGACAACATATTTCCCTTCTAATACAACTCTGGGCCTAATGCCACAAACTTAACAGTGCATTCTTCATTTATCAGGCACAGTCATTCCTGTGTAGTAATAGAAGGATGACTTCTCTCTGCACTGTGTAATTCTGGTGAATAAAATAAGTCACAGTCAAGCTTTTGTTACACATTGCTATGAAAAATAACTTAGAAACCTGTTCTCTATAATTATCATTACTATCAGGACAAATTGGCCAGACGAGGTGTCTGTGTAGATAGACCTAGAGGGACTTTCACAGATAACTCTCAATGACAGAATTGTAGTATATCTGGATTTGTCATATCAAAGCCCCCCAGAGAATAAAAAGAACAGGATTGCCCTGGTTTCACCCCACCTGTCATTATGGAAACTGCAGCAGTTTTCTGCCTTGACACTGAAGGCTACTGACATTTTGTATACATTTTCACCCCAGTTTATTGATACACAATTTTAAGCTTAGGGAACTGTTTATTTTTTTAGCCCTGATTTGTGTGATTTACAGGAAGAGGTTGTTATCTAATCAACCATCTCCGAAGGGAGGAAATTTTCTCACAAAGTTACCATGAGATGGCCAGAGCAACTGGGAGCTGTCAGGCCCCAGTTTTGGACAAAATAGTTACATGTTCTTTCTTTGTTCTAACCACATAGGGTAAAAGATGTGTTTTCAAATTTGAAAAGACTTTTATTGCCAGTCAAAATTTGACCTATATGTAGATGTGAGTCTGTGCCTTATGCTTTCCCTTTGTCTTATGCAGGTTGCCATGGTTACTCACTGACACTGTTTCTGAAGCACAGTATCACCCCCTGCACTGGAAGAATAATGGTGTTTGCTGTATTTTGTTCTATTTGTGTTTTTCTGATCAGAAACTCTTAGCTTATAAATTTAGTCACACTTAGGAAATATAGATTAGTGCATGAATTCTTTGCTCCCTCCTTAGATTTTTCATTAGTTTAGTATTTCCAGTTTATGATTCCTTCTTCTTTAAGAAATAGCCAGAACCTTTTAGAACCATAGCTACAGCCAACTATTCAAAAAAACTGACAAATTTTTGCTATGTTATTAGTATCCTTGAAGGGCCTGTTCTCAAGGCTACAGCCAGGGTTCAAGGAAGAATTTCACAACAAACTGAAACTGAGCTTGCCTTGTCTATGTGAGGAGTAAAGACTCACATACAAGATATGAGGGCCATGTTCTTTATTGTTATGTAGCTCTAATTCTGCATCTACAGTTTCTAGTTCTTGTTTGTTTCAATTTTCTGTTCCAATTCTCATTTACTTCCTTGTTCACATAGCTTAAATATATTTTTTTACAGTAGGCTTGGCAATAAGGAAAAAGTTACAAGAGTTATATCTCATTGGTCATAGTACATTCCTTGGGTAAGTGATAAGGAGGGGCAGAGCCATTTACCTTGGCAACACAATGTTTCAAGGTTTCTGGTGTAAGACTGTGATCAGAATCTGGGGACACAGTGCCCAGTGAGATAAGCTGCAAGCCATAGTTCTTTTTATCAGCTAGCCTTGGCAAGCAAAGAATTGGCATGATATTTTGGCTTCTTTGTGGTAATAGCCTCAGTTAAACACCTGCAACTCTGACCTTGTGCATAAGTGTAAGGTTTTAACTTAAGATCTATTCACAGAAGCATTCAGTCTAGTTTGATCTTGCTCTGAGATAAAAATTAGCTAACTGTGTGTAATTTGTTTTAGACAGAGGAGAAATTGGTGTTTTCTCATATTAATCTGAGTAAAAGGAACAAAGCAGGCTTTAAGTGTTCACAGTCCTTATAGGACAACAGATCTAGTTATGAAGCAGATCCTAGTATATTTTCTATATATCAAAATTATACAGATAATGATAAATCATCTTTCTGACCACCCATGGATATATGTGTCCTTAAGATTGCGATGCAATCATGAGATTACATATGAATATCATATGAAATTACACACTACAGTACAGGTATTGGGAAGACACCATAGCTGCTTTATTAACCCATATGAAATTGCAGACAGGAACAAGTTTCCAGAGTCAGTAATCCCACAGATCATGCCTGGGCTGGATTCTCCTCCATCAGAGAGTCATTCCTCTGATGGGTTGACATCTGAACACTAGTCATCACCTGATGTATACTTCCACAGCCCTTGGGACTGCATGTGTCTTTTATCATATCTACAAAAGAATGTTTTGTGACACTCAGAAAATAGCTTTGTAACCTATTGCCAAAGAATTGCTATTGTATGTTTATATAAAGATCTGGAACTTGAGCAGAAGAATAAAGAACATTACTCAAACAGCATGTGTATGAGTTCACATTATTGGAAATATCCTAAATCCATTTTGCTTCACTGTAGCCTTCTTACTTGAACCCCGGAGGTGACCTTGCATAGCTGGACTCTTGGCTACCATTAGAAAGCAACTATGATGGAGGAAGGTCATTGGTTAAATAAAAAGAAACTACTTGGTTAGAAGATAGGTGGGAGGAGTAAACAGAACAGAACGCTGGAAGGAAGAGGAAGTGAGCTCAGACTCCACAGCTCTCATCTCGGTAGCAGACGCCTCAGAGAGACGCCATGTTCCCAACTCCCAGGCAGACACACGCGATGAAGCTCCGACCCAGGATGGACATAGGATAGAATCTTGCCGGTAAGCGCACCTAGGGGCGCTACACAGATGATTAGAAATGGGCTAAATTAATATGTGAGAATTAGCCTAGAAGAGGCTAGATAGAAATGGGCCAAGCAGTGATTAAATGAATACAGTTTGTGTGTTGTTATTTCTGGCATAAACTAGCCAGGCAGCTGGGGTGCTGGGGACGCAGCCCCGCCGCTCTTATTACTACACAACTATTAAAGTTTGCCAAGATAAGGTAGAAAAGGACTTCAAAATTCTTCAAAATTTTCGATTCTCAGAAAAGTCTGTCAAACTAGGCCTGTAGGCCAAAGATGGATGCCCCAACACTACAGAAGAACTCTGGGTGACTGTCCAGGCAGCCAGATGTCCCTGCCATTAGATAACATTTTTCCCTTCTGGGGTCTTTGCTAAAGTTAAAGACTAAATAATTAGACTTAACATTTTCCTCAGTTATGATAAAATGTAAATTATATAAAACTTTAGACTCACAAAGATAAGATACATAATAGAATATTTTTTCTATTTTTTCAAATACAAATAGACTAGATATTGTAATTGTAATTCTTACTTAACTGTTTTTTTCTGTATTTAATGTTACTTTGTTAACATTAAAACCTTCCTTTTTAATTAGACAAAGATGGGGAAATTCTGTGAAATAATCCTTTTGTACAGTATGAAGATTTGTCACTCAGATTGATTTTTAAAAAGCTGATTGGCTGATATCCAGGCAGGAAGTATAGGTAGGACAACTAAATGAAGGATACTGGAAAGAAAGAAGGAGGAGTCAGAGGAGTCACAAGCCAGTCACAGAGGAAGCAGTGAATGTACAAAATGAAGTAACAAGCCATGAGCCATGCAGTAGAATTTAGATAAGTTGTAAGAGCTAGTTAGTAAGAAGTCTGAGCTATCAACCAAGCATTTATAATCAATATTAAGACTCTGAGTGGTAATTTAGTTGTAGCAAGTCAGGGCAGGAAAACTCAACCAACAATATATTGACCTTGCTAATGTTTTTTTTCCCTATATTCTGCAGTTGGATATTTATAAAAGCAGAAGAAAAAGCAGAAAGTGTGTAAGAGCCTGAGAGGAAGGAGGACACTAGGAGAACAAAGTACTCTAAATCAACTGTGCAAAGCTTATATGAACTCACAGAAACTGAAGCAGCAAGCACAGGGCCTTCACAGGTTTGCATACAGATCCTCTATGTATATATTATAGCTATTAGCTTAGTATTTTTATGGGACTACTGAGTATGTAAACAAGTGAATCTCAGATTCTTCTGCTGCTCTTGGGGCTCTTTTCATTCTGTTTGTCTGCCTTGTCCAACTTGGATGTGATGTTGTTTTCTTTATTTTATTATATTTTACATTGTTGTTTTGTTGTTATCTCTTAGAAGACTATTATTTTTAATAAAAGATGGAAAGGGATTATATCTGGATGGGAGATGTGGGAAAGAACTGGGAGGAGTAGACAAGGTAGAAAACTACAATCAGGATATATTATATGAGAAAAGAATCTATGCTCAATAAAAGGGGGAAAAAGAAAAAGAAAACATCCCTATTTTATTATTTATCACATACTTTCCCATCTGTGCATATTAAAATTTCCATATAATCTATTTCAAGGGTACTCTTGTCCCATACAAGATATATCTAATTATGTTTTCTAATGTTATAATAACCTACTTCCTGATATGTATAGTTCATTTACATTCATGATAACCAACGTGCGTGGACTTATTGTCACCAATATACTCTGTGAGTTTCACCTTGCACTTTCTTTTTCTCCTTTTATTTTCTTTGTAAAATCTTTTTCCTGTATTGTTTAATTCCATTTTTACAGCTTTCTATTGGTTTGAAATGTATATACCATATTCCTTCAGGAGTTATGGCTATATTTAATCATACACATTTAAAAGTCTAAAATTAATATTTCAGCACCCCATCCAAAATTTATGAATAGTTTGAAACATTTTGGTTACAATTACCTTCATTCTACTGAAGTGACATGACTACCCATTAATTATTTCTATGTTAACTCCTCTGATTGAATAATGCTATTGTTTTAATATGTAATTTGATAAATGTATTTATGTGCCTATGTTCAGAGTTCATCTTTCCTTCTCAATTTTAGACCACCTTTATCCTGGTCTTTCTTTTTTTTTTTTTTTGATTTATTTTATGTGCATTGGTGTGAAGATGCCAGGTTCCCTGGAACTGGAATTACAGGCTGTTGTGAGCTGCCATGTGGGTGCTGAGAATTGAACCTGGGTTCTCTGGAAGAGCAGCCATTGCTCTTACCCACTGAGCCATCTCTTCAGCTCCATATCCTTATATTTCTACCTTAGAATTGACTTTTGCAAAGAGTTTTGAGTAGTAAAAAAATCTTCTTTGCGTCTAGAAATTGTCCTTATGTTGTCTTCAATTTAGAAGGTACAAAGTCTGTATTGGAGGACTAGGGAGATGGCTCAGAGGTTAAAAGAACTTACTGCTCTTACACAGGACCAGGGTTCAGTTCCCAGAAACCACATGGTGGCTATCAACCATTAGCAACTCCAGTTCCAAAGGACTCAAATGCTGTCTCTGGCTTTAGCTGGCAATGCATAAACATGGTGCATATACACACACATACATAATACATACGTACATACATATATACATGCAGGCAGACAAAATGCACATACTCATCAACTGTAGGCCCATATTCCTAAATGGTGTGACAGCCAGGCTTACCTGAGGTGGTCACGTACCCTTCCAGATAGGCTGTTGCTACCCTAACAAAGGGTCAGGATGTTGTTCTGCTCTTTTCTTTGTAATTTGGAGGATGGCTGAAAAGAGGTGCTAATTCAGCCTGCATGACAGAGCTAGCATACAGAGCCGGAAGATAGGGAGATGTGACAAAATGGGCATACAAAGGTGTGGTCTAAGAGGTAGACATGACCAGAGACATTCACCTGATTACCTAGGAAACAGAATGCTGATGTATTTTCCCCTCAGTTTACATTATGGTATAAAGGCTGTTTGTAGAATAAACAAGAGGAATTTTCAGGATGTGAACTCGAGATTTCCTGAGGGATCACTGAGAATTTCCTTCCTGATAAAGCCATATGAATTATGTCTTTATTCCTGCACCTCCACGCCAGTCCAGAGAAATAATTTATGGTCCGGGCTGCCACCGGACCATGACAACAATTAAACATTTTTAAATTCTAGATTGAGAGCTATTTTTATTTAGAGCTTCGTATACACCTCCTCTGTCAGTGTTAGGAGGTCTGCTTGTACTTTTTAGGTGAACTATATGCAACCCAGGTCCTGTCCTTTTTCACATAGGAGCTTTAGACCCATGTTCTTGTACCTGCCTGACAACCACATGCTCTGTTACCTGCCTTCTGGTCTTAGCTCTGCCCTCTCTCTTCAGGTAGGCATCCTAGACTTGCATTGACAACTTCCCTAGCCCCACTCCCAAAGGACAAATTCTAAGATGAGCATCTCCTCCAGACTTGGGAAGATTGGACGTAATAGTCTTCTAACTTTACAAAAGGTCTACTACTGAACTTCTAAGCTTCACTTAATGTGAGCTGGACCAGTCCTACTTCTGCTACCCCATTTGACCATCAACATTGAATTCTCCTAGACTGATCCCTACCAAGATGGTCTTCAACCTGACAAGGTGGAGTAGCAGGAAAATATCTGCTCAACAAAAGGGCGACAAGAAACAATACTAAGACATACTACCAATAACCCAACTCCAGATGCCTAGGTCTTGTTGTAAAAACATGAACACGAATAACAGTACTTTCACAGTCATTATTCCTGAGAAAAGTAACTTAGATGACATATAGGGATCCTTTATCTGTGGTCATCATATCTTCTCTGGATCATTAGTTTTTGTGTTGGGTAGATTCATTACAGTTTTTTTAGGTATTGTTTATTAATCTATGTTGGTTCTTCCTACATAGGTACATTAAATGTGTTCCATGGAAGCTAATTTCAAATAGAAGATTGCCAGAAAATACCACTTCATCCTGTTTAATGTGGCAATTGAGTGTGTTTGACTTGTCTGTACCTAACTATTACAGGTTATATATTGTCACATAACATTGTTACATAATATATTGTTACATAATCAGTCACAATGAAAGTTACTGACTAGAAGAAAATATTATCTTATTTGTTCAGAATTCTGTAAGTAAACATTTTAGGGTGATCCCACCTTTAACAAATATCATTGTCAGTACCTGGGAGACTCAAAGGGACTGGATGACCTATTACAAGTGCATTTACACGTTTAGTGTGTTCTTGCTCTCCAGAATGCTCTCAGACTCTTTCTCATCCTCATTATCTTTCTTCTAGAAAAAGCCAAAAGAAGTCAAGCTCTGAATAGTCTTCAAGCCTCTGTGTTCACACGTTTACTCAAACAAGTAAAACAGCCCATGAAAGCTGGGTGGTGGTGCACACCTTTAATCTCAGAACTCTGGAGGCAAAGTCAGGTGAATCTCTGAGTTCCAGGCCAGCTTGATCTACAGAGTGACTTCCAAAAAAGCCAGAGCTACACAGAGAATCCTGTCTCAAAAAAACAAAGCAAAACAATAAAAAAAAAACCAGCCCACAATAAGCTTCAAAGAGTGGAGAAAGAAATCTGTTAATGTGGGAAACATCAAGGTTATAGGATTTTGTTGGTGGTGTTTTTTTTTTTTCTGAGACAGGGTTTCTCTGTAGTTTTGTAACCTATTCTGGAAGTAGCTCTTATAGTCCAGGCTTGCCTCGAACTCATAGAGATCCTCCTGCCTCTGCGACCTGAGTGCTGGAATTAAAGGCATGTGCTACCACTGCCAGCTAGGGTTCTAATTATTTTGCTTGTTTGTTTTTATGTTTTAATAATATCTTGGTCTGTGGCCCTCTTGCAGCCAGGGTCTGCCTTGATATCAGTGGCTCCGCTTATGGTAGTGGGAGTTCCCATGAAGCTGTGAAGCCTTTTGATTTCAGAGTGTTAACACCTGGACCTTGATCTGCCTTTTGTGACTGCTACCTTTTGTGTCCTGTACTGTCGCGACCGCCTCAACCAGCAAGGATGACTTGACACCGGAGCTCTTCTTGCAGACAGTTTATTAAGGACCTTTTTTACGATTGTATCTCTCTCTCTCTTCTCTCCCCGGGCAAGCCTCTCCCAGCCCTTAAGTAGGCCTGGGCTACCCACCCTGGATAGCCATGTGGGCACCGTCCATTGGTCCACGCATATGCAAACCGATTGCGATCATCAGGTGATGATCGCAAGAGTCCGGCCTTAGCCAAATAAGGAGTTGTTTGTCAGAGAGCGCTCACTTTCGGGATCGTGGAGGGAGGAAGCCAGCGCCATCTTTTAGGCGTGGCTCCACGCAGCTCTCTACAGTTCCCCCTTTTTGTTTTTGCAAAGCAACAGGCAAGAGTAGAGGTCTGATCTCTGTTAGAAATGGGACATGTGCTAATGTCTTTCCAGATGTCATCCAAGCAGAGAATATTATACCCGTCCGGTGTCCTTTTCACAGAGGTGGGAGATAGACACCAACCCACAAGCACTCAGAATTGCTCTTCTTGAGGTTGATGTATGCTTGCCTCAAGTGCAGTGCGCAAGCCTCACATTCTGTGCTCACATCTCTTTCAAAGTAGATAGCCAAGCTTGGGGAGACTGTCCTGCTTCAATGGCCGTGAAGGCCTGTATGACCAAAGCCACATTGCGACGCTGTGAAACCCTTATGCGATGAATACACCACAGGCACACCAGGGAGGCAAGCACCATTAAACCTGTCAGGGCTCCTATCCCCACCCACTCTTTCAGATGGTTCATGGCTGTAATAATCCAGGAAGATAGTCCTTCTGCTAGGCCGGTATCCATGCGTATGGAATTTACAGTCACAATCGCCACTCGCAGCTTTTTCAGTTGTTGTTCAAATTCACCAGACCAATTACCTAAAAGATAGCTAGACAATTCTTTAGACAGGTTAGCTGCATGAGTAAATTTTTCATATTGAATGCTGGTCACACACAGCCCCGGATAGTTCCATTCACAGCCAAGCTGAGCCAATTGCCAGAGGACATCTATCTGTTCTTGAACCAAATCTATGCGTTGGTTAACTTCCATTAACCCACCTTTAAGTTGACTATCTAGCCCAGTCTGTGCATCCAATGCTTGCGCTACTAAGGCAGATAGACTATTTAATGTTTGAGCTGTCTGCACAGTATGAGTCATGGCCACAGCTGCGGCTGTGCTTGCAGCAGCAGCAAGGGCTATGGCTGCAACAATCGCTGCTGTAATGCCAAAGTCTTTTCTATATCTTAGAAGGCTCATGGCATTAGGCGCATCCACTGGCACCGGGATCCAACGAGGGACATGGGCAATCATGGCAAAGCTATGCTGGGAAGCACTCCAGCATTGTGTATAAAAACAAGTCTCATTACTACCATCTTGTAAGCTATAGTTACTAACAATAAACACAAAAGGTGGATATACACACACAGGGGCAGCTGTATAATGCTCGGTACTTTTCAAAGGTTGAAAATCTCTCGAACAAAGGCGAGTAACATTCAAAGTTTCCTGAGAATCATCATCACTGCAATTATTCTTTCTGAGTTCTGTTACTTGACAGCTAACGTTCCCTTCTCCAAAACTGCTGCCATTAAGCATAACTAGAGGAGAAGCATGTAAACAACTACCATTGACTCCACAAAGCATCCACATATTAAAGGGATTCACAATATCTGTTTGCTGGAACATGCCTTGAAGGTATTTTTCTGGACCCACCACATCAGGGAAAAAGGTGAATTTCTGACCCTTATCTGCCCACCTCAGCACTTTGGACTGACACCCGGTCCACAGCCAGGACACCCCTTCATAAGTTCCCCAACAAGTAGGGGCCCATTTTGGTTGTGGTGGAGGGATGGAGAAATTACTGACATGCTGGTACCAAGGCCATGTGCCATTGAACCAAACCACATTCACAGAATAGGATGTGGTAATATTCTCTTGTGCAATGGAAGAATTACAACTATCTGATTGAGCCCCATACTTATGATACCCATAAAACCATCCTGCACTAAAGTGGGATAAAGTAATACAGAAACTATTGGCATAAGCATTAACAGTAACACATAAATTTCCTTCTTCACTTAAAGATCTATTTTCTCCTATGGGAGCAATTTCTGTAACTAATGGAATAAATGGCAGGTTCAACTTCTTATTGGTGGTGAATAGACAAGGGAACACCTGAGCATCATGGCGAACTGGCATCGGTTTAGGGAATGCTGATAGAATCCCCCATCGCAGCTCCTCTGTCACCTTCTCCGTTGAGTGGGTTAGGAACAGGCACAGGATCCCCAGACATATCCGTAACATCCTTTTCTGCTTCCGTCTGCACTTGCACCTTCTTCACCAGGCATTCTGGCACCCAAATAGGGTCCAAATGATCCTGTGGAAAGACACAAACAGTGCCTCGTGCCCAGGCCAGCACGGGATCGGGTCCATGACAGACCCCTGTCAAAGTGTCCTTCCAGGTCACCATTCCTTTTGAAGGACTGGACAGACATGAATGCCTGTCTGCAGCAGACTGATTGGAATTATCCAAGTTTAAAAAATTTAAGGTAAATAGAGCTAAGGAAAGTCTATTATTAGGGGTTTGGTCATGGCCTATTCCCCCTTTTTGTTTTTGAAGCAACTCCTTAAGGGATTGATGGGCACGTTCCACAATGCCTTGGCCTTGTGGATTGTATGGTGATCCATGTGTCAATTGAACTCCTATATGTTGACAAAAGGAGGTGAATCTCTGTCCAGTATAAGCAGGGCCATTATCAGTCTTTAATTGTTGGGGCTTGCCCCAAGCTGCCCAGGCTTCCAGGCAATGAGCGATCACATGTGCTGCCTTTTCACCTGTCATGGGCGTGGTATGGATTATACCAGAACATGTATCCACGGAAACGTGTACGTACTTGAGCTTGCCAAATTCTGGAATATGTGTAACATCCATTTGCCAAACTTTAAGAGGGAGCAATCCACGTGGATTGACTCCCAACGTTTGTGGATGATGATGGATAACACATTGCGGGCAATCCACAACCACCTGTCATGCATCAACACGGGAGATGGCGAATTTTTGTTGCAGAGTTCTGGCATTAACATGAAATTCCTTATGAAAATCATATGCTCTCTGTAAAGCAGAGGCGAGAAAGATCCATTCTTGCCTGGTACAGTGATCTACTTTGTCATTGCCCTCAGCTAAAGGACCTGGCAATCCCGTATGTGCATGGATATGCTGTACAAAAAAAGGATTTTCGCGTTGCCAGAGCAAATGCTGCAGCTGTACCAGCAGCACATGTACAGGGCTGGAGGACTTAATGGATCCCGTGCATTCAAGACATCTTAAGGCATTAACAACATAGCAAGAATCTGAAATTAGATTGAATGCAAAAGGGCAGGCCTTAAACACTTCTATTACAATCGCCAGTTCAACTTGTTGGGTGGTTCCAGGAGAAAATTGATGTGTAACAGGCTCAGAGGAATCTACCATATAAGCGCCACAACCGGTCTTAGATCCATCTGTAAAAATAACACTGGCTCCTGGAATGGGTTGTAAAGTAGTAATTTTGGGAAATATCACTGGGTGTTCCTTAAAGAACGTCAGCAATGGATGTTTAGGATAGTGGCAATCTATAGGCCCTGGGTAAGAACAACGCAAAATGGCCCAATCAGCTAAAAAGTCTTTACTTGAGTAGCATCATACAGAATACTCAACATGTTAGGTAAGACTCCAAAATACTGTAAACAAATTTGAATGCCCTGCTGAGCAAGTAAAGCCACAGCAGTAGGGTAATATTCAATGGATTTTGCGGGGGAAATTTTTGGGTGGATCCATAATAATGGCCCCTTTTGCCATAATATCCCTGTGGGTTGCAAGCAAGTAGGCAAAATACATAAGCCAATGTTATTTTCACATTCTACTCACTTCAAAAAGGCCTTAGCTAACCTGTCCTCAATGGTCAGCTGCCTGGGGGAATCTAAAGCTGCATCTCCAATTAAAATATCATATAAAGGTTTCAACTCATAATTGGCCATCTGTAAACTGCCCCTAATCCAATTTATATCTCCCAATAATTTTTGGAAATCATTTAATGTACGCAAATGATCTTTTCTCAATTCTACCTTTTGTGGCATGATTTGATCATGCGTTATTTTTGATCCTAAATAGGTTACTACTTTATTTTGTTGCACCTTTCAGGAGCTATATGGAGTCCCTTTTGTTTTAAGATCTCCACCAATACCCCATAGGCTTCCTGCAAGACTCTTTCCTCCTTGGCAGACAACAGAATATCATCCATATAATGGAGACATTTTATGCCTGAAAAACAAGTTCTTAAAGGCTCTAATGCAGAGGCAACAAACAACTGACACATAGCAGGGCTATTGGCCATACCCTGGGGTAAGATAACCCATTGGTATCTCCTATCAGGCTCTTCATGATTAATGGAGGGCAATGTAAATGCAAACCTTTCACTGTCCTTACTGTTCAAAGGAATAGAAAAAAAGCAATCCTTAATATCTACCACTATAATGGGCCAATTCTCTGGCAAGGCTGAAAGCAGGGGAAGGCCATGTTGAACAGGACCCGTGATCTTTATCTGATCATTGATAGCTCTAAGATCATGCAGAAGTCTCCACTTTCCAGATTTTTTCTTAATGACAAAGATAGGAGTATTCCATAGATACAGAGAGGGTTTAATATGTCCTTCATTTAACTGTTCTTGAACTAGTTGATGGGCTGCATGCAGCTTTTCGGAAGAGAGTGGCCACTGAGGAACCCATACCGGCTCTTCCATCTTCCAGGAAATGGAAATTCCTTCCTCAGTGGCCCCTAAGAAAAACCCAACCCTTGTCTGGGTTTTCGTGGCTTTGCAATTATAGGATCTTTCTGCCCTTGCAAATGCTTACCCAAGCCAAAATCTGGGTGACAGTCCATATCTTTCATCAGGGCTTGCACCTTTTCTGAATAGTCATTACTCAATTTAAATCCCATGTCTTTCATAAGGTCCCTTCCCCATAATGAAACTGGAAGTTCCAGAACGTAAGGCTGAATCACCCCAGAATGACCTTCTGTATCTTGCCAATTTAACAAGTTAGCACTAACATTAGGGGCTTTAGCATATCCCAGTCCTTGTAGGGTATGTGATGACAGTTGTACAGGCCAACCTCGTGGCCAATCTTTACTGGCTATTGTGCTCTTGTCTGCTCCTGTATCTAAAAGGCCAGTGATCTTAATTCCATTAATAGTTAGTTGTAAAGTTTGTCTTCCATTTAAGTCCAAAGATAAAAATGCTAAATCTGTACCGGTTGAGCCAAAGCCCTCATCTCCTCTTTTAATATCTCTATCTGGATGTTTGTCATGTAGACTGGGCAAGATAACAAGTTGGGCTATCCTGTCACCTGGGGGAAATTGCAGTAATGCCTTTTGGTGACTCAACCATAATTTTAACTATGCCTGTGTAGTCTGGATCTATTATCCCTGGGTGAACTCGTAAGCCTCTTAAGGTGGTAGATGATCTCCCTATCAATAGTCCCACCGTGCTGGGCGAAAGGGGGCCCTGAAAGTCAGAGTCTACAGTTTGAACCCCCATTTGAGGTGTCAATATGAGTCTGGTGGTGGCACGGAGGTCCAATCCTGCGGAACCTGCAGTGGCTCGCCGCGGTCCTTGGGATATCTGAAGGTTGGCCACTGCTCGTGATTCCCCTCCTGTCTCTGATCCTCCATTGCCCCATATATTTGGGGGCCCTGATGCTGGGGGCCCCACTGCCCATTTTTTGGCATAGTAACATTCATTAGAGGCTGTCCATTAATATCTTTTACTGATCTACATTCATTTGCCCAATGCTTTTCTTTTTTACATCTGGGGCATAGTCCTGGAATTGGACGTTGGCTATTCCCGGATTCCTAGGCTTTTCCCTGCTGAGTACTTCCTCCTTGAGGGCAGTTACGCTTTATATGGCCTGTTTTATCACATCAAAAGCATGTTCCTGCATTGCCCCCGGTTTTACTAAGCCGAAGTACTGCTGCCAACAATCCAGCATTGGTCATCAGACCTCCTAGCTCTCTACATGCTCTCATCCAATAATCCAGCCCTCTGTTCTTGTAATGGGTAATGGCTGCCCTGCATTCTTTAGTACATTGTTCATATGCTAGCTGCTTGACTAATGGCATAGCAGTCTCAGGATCACCAAACATCTTTCCTGCCGCCTCCACCAGTCTAGCCACCAAATCAGAAAAGGGCTCTGTAGGTCCTTGGATAATCTTTGTCAAATTACCTCTTACTTCCCCTCTATTGGGTAAAGTTTTCCAGGCTCGGGTAGCAATGTTATTAATTTGTTCATATACCTGAGGGGGATATCCATTTTGCTGGTTGGCAAATCTACCTTGTCCGAGTAACATGTCCGTGTCCCAGACTGCTTGGGCTCCCCCAGCTGCTAAATTTATTGCAGCCTGGCCATTGGCAAATTCAATTAAAGAGGCTTTCCAATCCAAATATTGACCAGGGGATAAGCAAGCCCTTGCAAGATTCATCCAATCAGCTGGGGTCATAGCATACCTATGCAAAGCCTCCACCTGAGCCACCGTAAAGGAGGCTAAAATACCATAAGTCCGGACAGACTCTGCCAATGTTTTAATAACTTTGAAATCTAAGGGCTCATGGTATCTGTTGCCTTGCTGATCTTGAAACACTGGGAAAGCATTCATTATCTGGGGAGCAGCTATCATTTCCGCCCTGACTTCCCTCCATACTCCAGGGCTGAAAGAAGTCCCTCCTTTTGCTCCCATAATTTCAGGGTATGGGGGAGAGGCCAAAGGAGTCACCTTCCTTCTTGCACCCTCAAGATGTTTCTGTTCATGTCTCTCCCTTTCTTTCCTTTTGATCTTTATTCTGTCTACCAATTTAAGGATGGTTTCCAGGGGGGTCGCATAAGAGTCCTCCTCTTCCTCCTCCTCCTCATCAGACCTCGAATGGATAGAAATGTCAGATTCCTCCAGTTCTGACAGACTAGGATATAGTCTTGCCTTTCTTTTACCTGGGTCCTTTTTTCCCCGTATTCCTGCCTAACACCCCTTTTCCTGTTCCAGCATCGGACATAGCCTTCTCAGAAGCTGCTTTCTCGGATCTCTCTTCCTGCAGGATCTCTAGGGCGCCTTGACCATTATCCACTGCTTCACTACATTGCTGATCTTCCAGGCAACCTCGCACTGGCTTCCACACTGGCCTAACTCCTTTCCTTACCGTACCTTGTTCAGTGACAAAGTCGAGATCTCTATCTAGCTTCTCCCAGGAGGGCATGGTAAGATTGCCGGAGGCCGCGAACCAAGGTGCAATGGTATCTCACTCCTCCAGGAACCTCTCTAAAGTGCTCCTTTTTATCTTTAAATTTTTAGAACGAAGCAGCTCATTGAGAGCCAAAAAAATTGGGTGCGAAGATGAAGCACCCATTTGACAACCAGTTTGACGTTTGCAACCCGTTTGACGTTTGCTCACTTCTACCTGTCCGCTTTTGTCTCAGCTCTACTACCCCGCTCTCTCTTCTTCTACCGGTGAGAGCGGAAAACCCGCCTTTGTGGGGATCCCCAGCCTTACCTGAGGACTGTCTGGTGCACCCCCTGATTGCAGTAAGTTCTGAGCTCCATGGAGAGAAGAGAAGCGGTTCCCTGTACGGGCCACCACTTGTCGCGACCGCCTCGACCAGCAAGGATGACTCGACACTGGAGCTCTTCTTGCAGACAGTTTTATTCAGGACCTTTTTTTACAATTGTATCTCTCTCTCTTCTCTCCCCAGGCAAGCCTCTCCCAGTCCTTAAGTAGGCCTGGGCTACCAACCCTGGATAGCCATGTGGGCACCGTCCGTTGGTCCATGCATATGCAAACCGCTTGAGATCATCGGGTAATGATCGCAAGAGTCTGGCCATAGCCAAATAAGGAGTTGTTTGTCAGAGAGCGCTCACTTTCGGGATCGTGGAGGGCGGAAGCCAGCACCATCTTTAAGGTGCTGCTCCACGCAGCTCTCTACACTGTACCTTCTGTTTGAAGTGTGTAAATCTTATCTGAGGGTTTCCTAAAGATTCAAAGTCTATGCAAAACCTGGTTACAGGAGGATTCAGCAAACTGTGATGTCCTGTGACTGGGAACTGCTTTGGCATTTGGCATTTGTCTCTTTGGGGAACTTCAGATAAGAGATTTTCTCATTTGTAAATTGACTTGCTAAGGTGCAAATGGTATAACGATAAAAAAAAAAGCCTTTTGCAAAGCAACAGGCAGTTAGTTCATCAGACGCTGACTCTCCTCTGGTCAGGCCAAATAGGCTAGAAATCATTCTAAAGTAACTCTGTTTCTTCCATAAACCAAACACCAGACACAATATGTTGCCAATGAAGGATCTGGGTCAACACTTGAGGCCATGTTGGTGCTTGAGGGTCATGCTGCTGCCCCGGGACAATATAGATTGGGGTGGCCTGTGCTGTCACCCAGGGCCATAGTGATGTCTAGGTTCATGGCCCTATCACAGCTAAGGGTCTTTATTGATGCCCATAGCATTAAAAGTCATGGGGTCTAGATCACCACCTGGGGCCATGTTGTAGTCCAGTGACCACAAGGCTACTGGACCCATGCTGATCTAAGAAGCCTGTACTGCCACCCATGACTATGGTGACATGTAGGCAAAAGCTGCTGCTGCTGGCCATGTCTGGATCTGTGGTCCTGCCACAGCATGGTCTATGTTGATTCCATTGCCCATGTTATCCCAGGGGCCCCTGTGAACCATGTGATGAACCATGTGTTGAACCATGTGTTGAAGTACAAGTGTTGTGCTGAGCTTATATGGTGGAATAATCCTCTTATATAGTGTAAAGATTTGTGAATCAAATTGGTTTAATAAAGCTCTGATTGTCCAGTAGCCATGCAGGAAGTGTAGGCAGGGGCAACAAACTAAGGATGACGGGAAGGAGAAAGATGAAGCCAGGAGACACAGGCTGCTTGTTAGTTTCCCAGCCACCCAAACTCCTGAAATAACCACACAGAAACTGTATTAATTAAATCACTGTTTGGCCTATTAGCTCTAACTTCTTGTTGGCTAACTTTTACATCTTAATTTAGCCCATTTCCATTATTTTATATTTTATCATGAGGCTTGTGGCCTACCAGAAAAGTTCTGGCTTGTCTTTCTCCAGGGGAGGCTCCATGGTTTCTCCCAACTCAGCCTTCTTTCTCCCAGCATTCAGTTTAATTTTTCCTGCCTAGTTCTGTTCTACCCTATCACAGACCAAGCCAGTTTCTTTATTAACCAATGGTATTCACAGCATACAGAAGGAAATCCCACATCAGAGGATCAAAGTGGGTTTTTTTTTTTTTTTTGCTTTTTTTTAAACCTGTGTTTTGGTCCTATTTGCTTGTTTTTATCTTATTTTTATTTCTTTTTTTTACTGTTCTTTGGTGGAGGATACTATAAGGGTGAAGGCTGGATATGGAAGGACTGGGAAATGAGTGAGATTGTGGTACATGATATGAAATTCCCAAACAATCAATAAAAATGTGTTAAAATGATATCTTGGGAATGGAGAGATGGCTCAGTGGTTAAGAGCACTGACTGCTCTTCCAGAGGACTTGGATTCAATTCCCAGTACCTACATGGCAGCTCACAACTGTCTGTAGAATTCAGTTCTAAGGGATCCAACACCCTCACATGTACATGCAAACAATATATAAATGTACATAAAATAAATAATAACAATAATAATAATATCTTGGCAGAACAGTGGTGGTGTATGCCTTGAATGCCAGCACTCAAGGGGGAGATGTAGGTAGATCTCTGTGAGTTCAAGGCCAGCCTGATCTACAGAGCTAGTTCCAAGACAGCCAACGTTGTTACATAGTAAACCTGGGTCTCAAAAATAAACCAAAAAATAATAATAATAATAGTATTTTGCAGTTGTTACTGTTATAGTTGGCATGACATAGAGAAATCTGGTGATCAGAGAAATTTTAAGAAAGTGAAGATTATGAAAACTGTATTGGTAAATTAAAGCCAGGGTTGGTATGTGGACAGCTCTGTTACTTAAGAACATGAACTTCTGGTCAAATCATAGATAATGTGCCTGGGGTAAACATGCCACCACTTTCCAATGAAACTGGATCTCTGAAACATCATTGGTCTTAAGAAGCATTTATGTGTATATTATTTAGACACTTCTCCCTTGAGTCAGCAATGTCAGCATCAAGAAAATGTATCTAGAGTTTTATCTGATCCATGTCTGCAAATGAACTAATTTCATAAAATGGGTGACAGAATTGATTTTTCACATATATGATATTTTGTTTAAATGAGTTCTTTTTTTGTTTTGTTTATTTTACTTTTTTAAGTTGTTGCAAAAAAAATTCCCATTTCCCCCCCCCCTCCTCGCACACATCGCCCCCTCCCTCCACTCCCCTCCCCCTCTCCCTCTCCCCCCCCCCACTCCATTAAATGAGTTCTTAATGGGATGTGGAACAACTTAAATCATAGCAACTGAAAATTGTAGTAGTGCTATATGAAAGCACTACTAGAGCCTAGTGAAATTATTTACTAGTCTGTAACTTTCAGTCTACTCCTAGGACATACTAAGAATTATTATGAATGCTGCGAGTTGGAAAACGACTCACATAACACTCTATTTTTATGAAGATGAAATGCTAGCATAGGAAGAGGATCCACAGTTAAACACTAAATTTAACAAATGGGGTAGCTGGTAGGAAATGAAAGATATTGTAGAGAAATAAACTTGGGAAAGGCGTAAAGACACTCAAGCTAGAAGGCTAGCTATAATGTTAAATCAGACAAGGTCACATTTATCTGTTCACTCCTGGAATCTCGAGTTGAATGCTTTGCTTTACCATACATCTCAATGGCCTACAAGGCCAATGGCAGCACAGAATCTGCTCCTGCTTATGGAAAATGATGCACTTACCCGAAGGACAGGGCTGTTTTTTTGCTAAAATCACGTTCCAATAGGACACATTTTTTTTTAATCAACAAGGTACCTTCCTAAAGTGAGTCCATGATGCTAACGAAATCACCAGAATGTTCAAAAGAAGAGTCATAGCTCACATATCTTTGGATTATGTGTTCATGTTATTTTATTAAACCAGAGCCTTCGAAAGAATATTGAAAATTACGAGGCCTGGTCAATACACATGTCCACTGGGACCATTGATACTGCCCTCCAAGAACAGTTTGGTTGAATGCTGTCCACAGCAACTACATTCACAATGTCGTACAGCCCTGGAGTATAGTCTTTAGGCTTCTGGAGAGAGTCCAAGGTGAAAAAGATGATGTCGTCTACCACGCCAGTTCTTCCATCAATACTGGTCACACAGACCTATGAAGAGAAATGAAGACACTGAGTATGGAGAAGCAGAACCCACCACAGATGACCCTCAACAACCCCTTGGCTCTCATCAGCAGGTCCCTTGGCCCATCACTGATTCTCATCCTAGACACACAGGGAATACCTGGAAACTGTATCGACACATTCTATTCCTGTGTGATGAGAAGACATGTCCCTCAAGCTACCCAAGGTGGCCCCACACTCTATCTCCCGTGTGATGAGAGGATGTGCCATTCGTGTTAACCAATATGGTCACACAGAATACCACCCTGACTTTACATCTAATTCTCAGGCTGTACCGACCATGGTCTTACCCACCTTTATCAGCAGGCTGAACACCTCAAACCCAGTGCACTCAACATTTACCCACAATTGCCTCACAGTCAAGGTGCTTTCTAACTGCTGTTCACAGAACATCCTAACGTCAAGTAAAGCACACAGCCTAGGAATTAAGTATGTGTATATTCTACATTATTTTCTATTAGTTCTCTTTTCTTTTTTTTTTTTTTTGGATTTTTTCGAGACAGGGTTTCTCTGTAGCTTTTTTGGTTCCTGTCCTGGAACTAGCTCTTGTAGACCAGGCTGGCCTCGAACTCACAGAGATCCGCCTGCCTCTGCCTCCCGAGTGCTGGGATTAAAGCCGTGCACCACCACCACCCGGCCTATTATTTCTTTTTTAATTCACATTCGTGAATGTGTCTACTTTTGCAGGGGATATACTGCCAAACAAAATTCTGAGAAAGAAAGTTATCAGGAATGAAGGATAGGCAGTTACCTACCCATGACAAGGGCAACATGGAAGCAAATTACCTCATCCATATTCTGGGAGTTTAGCAGGCTCACAGAGTGAATAGTGATGTTTGAAGTACCTGGCTTCAAGGAATACTCAACCAGCAACAAGTCCCCTTTAAAGGGCAAAAATCCTAAAACAGCCAAGAAAATTAGAAGGGTAAATATTATTGCGCTCAGGTCATGTCACATTACCTAAGGCCCTTTGTCACTGCAATAGGATGACCAACATTTCCGGAATGTAAAGTCACTTTTCCAAATGCTTATAGATACCTTTTGGACAGGTATGGTGGCTTGTGCCTTTAACGCCATCACTCCAGATGCAGAGGCAGGTGGATCTCTGTGAGTTTGAGGCCAGCCTGGTCTACAGAGTGAGTTCCAGGACAGGTTCCAAAGCAACACAGAGAAACCCTGTCTCAAAAAACAAAAGATAAAATAAAACCCATCACAGATACCTTGAATATCTTCCTACAATAAGGGAAGTTTATAATCCTTTAAACACTGCTTTTTCTACCTTCATTAACAGTCAGATATTGACAACTAAGAACTGTGTGTCTCAGAGAAAGCAATTTGTTAGAATCACTGGTATTCCTCTTCAAATAGCCACATCTCCATTTGGAGAGACAGCCAGGAACATTTGTAGAAGCAAATTGCTGAATCTGAGTACCTCCCTGTGTACCTAGGCTAAAGTCAAAGTCAGAGGGTCTGACTGTTGAGACTAACAGTGTTTTAGAACAAGGACACATAGAGAAGAGGTGGAGAGAAAAGGAACAAGAACTATTTGCACCCTGGCTTTGCAGTGATTGAAGTATTTTTTATGTAAATCCCTTGCATGCTTAATGTGTTCAGTGGCTAGAAATTGAATGTAGTCAGATGTGCTGGCAAAAGTTTATAATCTCAGTCCTGGAGAGATGGCTCTGTAGTAAAGAGCTCCTGGTGCTCTAGCAGAGGTTGGGTTCCCAGCAACAATATGGTGGCTCAGAACCATCTGAAACTCTAGTTTCAGGGGACCCAAGACCCTCTTCAGCCCTCTTTGGGTACCAGGCACACACACAGTACACATATGTGCATGTAAATACTCATAGACATAAATAAAAATTAAGAATATTGCTACTGGTAGGTCCACCATGTTCCAGGGGAAGCCTTCACATCCTTGAATGTATAAGCAGTGCAGATTGGACTTGATCAGTGAATAAGGAGAGGACACAAAGTTGGGTGTATAGGGAAGAGGGGTGGGCTCGGGGGAGGAGATGAAAATGGTCAAAGTTCATTATATAAAGTTCTTAAAGAACTAAAAAAAATGCAAACCATACCTCCAGAAAGTAGTTGCATGGGGAAAAATGTTTCCTTGCTTATGAAGATGTTGTCCCGTGTTGCGTAAGTCACACACTTAATGCAAAGTCTTTTGTCAAATTCTGATGGTTCAATACCATATATAGGATCAGACATGGCTTTTACCTATAATACAAGGAGACAGTGATTGCAGCTAAAATAACAATTACAAGCAGATGTTTGTATATGCAAATGATTCACCATCAAAACGATGGCAACTTAACAAGTTGGTTTGTCACAGTTGTAAGGACTTTGGGGACATACGACTCCTGTCAGAGACAGAGTGCTTTATTTTTCACATCAAAACAGACCAGATTCATCAGAAATCATTTAAATGACAGCTTTCAATAAGATATATCATCATGGACATGAGAAGATGCATAAACTGTCTGTGCCTGTTCCATGGTTTGGTAAATGTATTCCAAAAATAAATTGCTCACCTATGTTGAATGCATTCACATTTCCCACTCTACAGAAAATCACAGATATACTCTACCTTGAAGAAGTTCAGAGTTTTCCTGGAAAACTTGTATTCTGGCAGTTCTATTTTTTTAACCTAAGAAATATGATTAATGGGGCTGGAGAGATGGCTCAGAAGTGAATAGCACATATTGGTTCCAGATGACCTGAGTTTGTCTCCAAGCACCCATGCTAGGCAGCTCATAATGCCATAAGCTCTACCACACTAGTGCTAATGCTGTCTGCAGGCATCTATACACAGGTGGCATAAACCCACGGGGACACATGTATACATGTTTAAAAATAAAGTAAATCTTTAAAAATAGAAATAACATGAACAAAGAGAAGAATAAAGATATATCTTCAGGCTTAAGAAAAGATTTTAATATTCTATTGCCCTTCCCAGTCAAATGATCCAATGTGCAGTACAGGGCAACTACATACAACAAGTTACAAAGCAAGATGTGGATCTGATGGAGGTGGGACTTGTATCTTATCTGTTGCTTTCATTGGTTAACTAATAAAGATAACTGCTTGGCCTGATAGGACAGAAAATTAGGTAGGCGGAGTAGACAGAACAGAATGCTGGGAGAAAGAGGCCGAGTCAGGCAGTCACCATGATTCTCCCACCTGACACAGCCGCAGGTTAAGATCTTCCCTGGTAAGCCACCTTGTGGGCTACACAGATTATTAGAAATGGGTTAGATCAATATGTAAGGGCTAGCCAATAAGAGGTTAAAACTAATGGGTCAAGTAGTGTTTAAAAGAATACAGTTTCCGAGTAATTATTTCGGGGCATAAGCTAGCCATGCGGGCGGCCGGGTGCCGGGGATGCAGCCCCGCTGCTCTTATTACTACGTGGATCCTTGTCTTAGGACCGTATGTCAAAAACAGGGTGATTGAATGCTTGCATGTTTGCACTTATATACTCATACAGCTTTTAGAAAGAAACAAAACCAACCCAAGACACAGTGCATGGGGCTTGTAATCCTAGCAATTGGAATGAAGAGACTAGTAGAATGACTGTGAATTTGAGGTCAGTGAAGGCTACATAATGAATTCCAGGCATATGATAAACAGATTAAGAGCCTGTCTCCTAAAACAAGAATAGATAAAATGGAAAAGAAATGAATGTTTGCATAAATTGTGAATTGACATTAGCTGTACAATTCTTGATAAAACAAGAAGATACAATGAGAATACTTATAATATGTTAAAATTATACATAAAATCAAGAAAACAGAGCATTAAGTAAAATAATGGGAAGAAGCATGAACATTTTTCCTAACAAAGATAGATATTTTTTCCTAGCATGGAAAGAGCTATTATGAATTTAACTAATGAGAAGAACAAAAAGAGAAAATTGCTACTTTATCACTAAGATTTAAAGAAATTTGAGAGGTAGGAAATTGTCTTGGTGGGTGAAGTGCTTACTGTGCAACCATAGGACCTAAATGCTGATTCCCAGAACCCCCACATAAAAGCAAGATAAGGTGGAATCCATCTGTAACCTCAGTCCTGAAGGTAGAGACAGACAGATTCTGTAACTTTCTGAACCATTCAGAATAGCCCTAACAGTGAGCTCCAGGTTCTGGGAGAGACTGTCTCTAAATATAAAGGGGCATGAGTAACTGAGAAAAACATGCCAGTGTTGAACTATGACTTCCACACATGTCTGCATGCTGATTCCACATGCATACAACACATGCAGGCAACACACACATATAGAAACCAAAAAATAAAAATTTTTATAATTTGAAATATTATAAATCTATATTAGTTCTCATTTTACAATAATAAAATATACAATTATTTTTATAATAGTTTAATAATAGAAATTAATAATCTATGTTTACCAATACTGGCAAAAGGCTTTTATATAACCTGTTGGTGAGATAATCAATTCAGATAGTATAGCTAAAAGAAATTTAAAGTCATCCAGTGATATGTAAATAGTGGACATTTGTGTGTGCTAAGTAGATCTTAATTGGTGTATTTAAAAGTATGGTGCACACAGGGCTGCTCGTGCTAATTCTACTAGTTTGAATGCATAGGATAGAAAGCAGCTTTCACTAAGAGATGCAAGCTACGGAGTGGGGGGAGGTTATAGAATGACCATAATTTACTATGTTGTTCAAATACTAGGAGAAGAGATGCAAAAGATTTAGGAACAGAAAAACATCACTGCAGTTGAATTTTAGAGCATCAAGTCTTCTAAACTCAAAGGAGAAGGTCAACTTTGACCCTATGTCCACAATGTTGCTTGTCTTAATCCAAGAGGAATAATCAAAATGCCATTACTGTGAGGGAATGTTAGCAAACTCAGGCTTACTTTGATGGTTTTCACTGCGTGAGTTGTTTCATCCTCTTCTATAAGAGCAATGACGCTCATTCCAACATTCACTGGAACATTTCCACATACCATGTCAGGATTAAAGAAGATGGTTTCATTAATCCAGCCATAGTCGGGGCAGAGATGGGTCACAATTCCTCTGACAGACTTCAGCTTGAAGTTATCTATGAGACAGGTAAACCAAGGTCACACTGGCTCCCATCAAATACAAGCGACACACAAGTCCTACTCTGACCAGCTGTGCAGATGTGAGCACATATTGTCACTTCTCTGAACACAGTAACCATTTCTGCTCCCTAAGGTTGTGACTACCGAATGACACCTCCATGGCATCTGTGGGTGACCTGTCCCAGAGAGCACAAGTGCAGCAGTGCTCATCTTCCCTGCTCAGGAAACTCTGGAAACCCCCACTATTACTAGGGCAAGCCTGCCTCATCACCAGCAGCAAATGCATAGCCCTGGCTCTAAACTCTGACAGAGCATTAAAAGGTCTGAGCAGATGTAAGGACATGTTTCCAAATTGCCTTTTATTGGTCACAAGCACGATGGGTAAGTAATGTTTGGGGATCTGGCTCCAGTATCCTGCTGGGACAACCGGCCACCTTCCTTCATGGTACCCTCCCTATGACTGACTCCGCCCCCTGGCATCAGATAGTGTGTACTTGGGAAACAAGGCCACATTCACTCTCAACGTGAGATGCGCCCCTTCACTGGGGACTACACAGAGGCATCTTGCCTGGGAAAGGCAGGGACAGTACAGCCCACAAAGACTCGTGTCACGTGTCCTTTGAGTTCATCCAAACAGCTTCCTGCCTTGGCACACCAACGGAACTTAGGGAGAGTTCACTGTTCGCCTAACCGCTTGGCAACTTAAGGACCCTCAAACTTAACCGCCACTCTGCATGGCGGCCGGTCCCTCCCCGCTATTCAAGCCCCACAGAACCTCATGGTGGAGAAGACCCTTTCTGAGGAGTCTTCTTAGGTGGGGGATACGGGGAGAACGACTCTCAGAGCCAAAGGATTACCTTGAATCTGGAGTTTTCCATCAGATTCTGCCCGCCTCCAAAAGAAATTTAAAATACCGCGCAGAATTCTCTGCATAGTTGCCACCGGCCTGGGCAACCCAGCGGCTTTCTGATGAGGCTTGAGATCTCCTGACCCACAGGTTTGCTTCCTCGGCCTCCCTGAGTTGGTAGCTAACAGCTAACCACCAACTTGAGGAGAGCCTCGGACAGGGTCCCTCCTCTGCTGCTTCCAGGTTCCTGTGTGTGCCCTCTCCAGGGAGACTGCACAAGGTCACTAATGTCCAGCCAATGAGACGCAAGGCTTTATTGACGTCACGGCTATACATAACGACTGATGGTGAGCTGGGAAATTTAGCCCCGCCCCCCACACAAGAGAACCAATAGAAAAGTCTATGGAAATTTCAAAAGTTGGCCCTTAGTACGGGTACCCGGAGTGTGTGGCTACCTATTTAGCGTTTCTGCTTTGTACGCTTTCAGGTTCATTTGGACTTTTTGGCTTTGGTGGGTTTTTTTCGTTGTTTTTTTTAAAGTTCTTTGGGTGAGAATTTATTGATTTGAGATGGTTCCTTCTTATTATTGTAAGCACTTAAGTTTAAACATCCCTTGGCTCACTTTTTTTCACTCTATTCCGTATATTTTGACATAACTTCTTTCAACACTAAGTGTACCAAAACTTCCTTTGATGTGCTTGTCATTAGATAGGTTATAACTGTATCCTTAATTTCCTTTTCATTTTTTATTCCTTTGTTTGGATTCTTCTTTTCCTTTAGATTCCATTTCTCAGATTGTTTCTTGCCTTTTGTCCATTAAATTTTTAATTGAATATAGATCACCTATTATCTTACATTAGAACAGTGAGAATCTTATTTGAATATTTTATTTTATCAGACAATTGCCCGGATTTAGTTTACCATGCAGGGTCTTTATTTCTTTCACTGAAAATTCTTTCAGTATAAGACAGATGATTCTTTGTCCCCTTTGATATTAATTTGATTTTTGGATTTTCTGATTCTGCTGGCTGCCTTTGAATCTTAGCTGGCACTATTTAAATGAATGGAAGATAGTTCTACAGCACAGTGTATCTCTCATTAGGAATGAAGGAATATCATACCCACTGAGTTAAAGAGATTTCATAGGGCTGATAAAATGCTGTAATGGTTTCTTTATTCAAGTTCTTCCTCTTTCCCCCCAATATCTCATGTATAAAAGAAGGGATTATAACGATTGTGACATTAAAGAAGCTTCTAGCTCATTACCTGGAGTGTGTCTGGGTCTTTCATGCAATTATGCTTATATACATTTGTTTCTGTCATTCACACTTGGACAGAGTCCCCACGCCAGTATGAAGAACACATACCTCTCCCGGCTGCTCACTCTGGACAGATCCTTACTGATGCACTATGCAAGTTATGTTTTTTGGCCTGATGTAATCAGAAGTTTTCCTATTCAGGACAGGAAAAGCAGTAAGTCTACCTGAACAGACTTCTCTTGTTATTTTGAAAGTGGAAAACCTGAGTCTGAATCGTGCTTTTTTGAAAATTCCTGAACTAGGCATTTTGCCTGAATACAGAATGTGCTGCACACTGCTTGACAGATGACCACAGTCTTGTCCCTGATGACAAGAAGTCCTGGCCATTCATCTCCCTATGGCAAAAATCATTAAGAAGGGGTCAGATAGTTGGCTCTGAAGATGAGAGCACTTGCTCATCCACGTGGTGGCTCACAATGATCCATAATCTCCATATGCCATCTGCTTCTCCACAGGTACCTGCTATATGTGGTGCACATAAGTACAAGCAGGCAAAAAAACCTACACAAAAATTAAATTATTATTTAAACGAGAAAATGATCAAACAGGAATTTATCCAAAAGCGCATACAAAGAAATAAACACAAGAAAACAAGAAAATATGCTCTATAGTTTTATATATACATATATATACATATATATATATGGCAAGTAAAAACCAAAGCACAGTAAGAAATATTGATAATATTCAATAATTAGCTGAGCATCGTAGCACAGACCTAAAATTCCAGTGCTTGGATGGTAGAGGGAGGAGGATCAGGAGTTCAAGCCCACTTTAGCTATATAGAAAGTTTAAAAGCCTCTTTCAAATGTACAGAAAAAGAATGTGTGCTGAAGAGATGGCTCAATGGTTAGGAGAATTTACTTGCTCTTACAGAGGACCAGGTTCAGTTCCCAGAATCCAAGGGCTAGTGTAGTGATACTTTGTTTGTGATCTAACAAGGCAGAAGATGAGATGCAGATGCAGATGGGTCTCTGTGAGCTCAAGGCTACCCTGGGGTACACAAGATTAATCTAGTCTTAAAGAGAATTAGAGCCAGGCAGTGGTGGCTTTTAATCCCAATACTTGGGAGTCACACACATTTAACCCCAGCACTTGGAAGTCACACATGTTTAACCCCAGCACTAGGGAGGTGGAGACAGGAAGGTATATGGCTGGGCTGAGAGAGGAATATGAGGAAGGAGGAGACAGGAGCTTGGATGCAGTCTGAGGTTTCGTTGAGATAGCAGGCAGTCTGAGGATTTGTAGAGATAGGGTTGACCCTTGGTCTGAGCATTGGTAGAGGTCAGAACTCTCTAGTGGCTGACTGTTCTGCTTCTCTGATCTTTCAGCTTTCGCCCCCTAACATCTGCCTCTGGGTTTTTATTATTAAGAACAGTTAGAATTTGTGCTACAGGGTAGTTCACAACCACCTGTGACTTCAGTTACAGGGGGATCTGATGCAGTCTTCTGACTTCTTTGGGCAAGTATATGATACACATACATACATGCAGGCAAAACATTCATACACATAAAATTACTAGACAAATATGTTAAATAATGAGAAAATGTACCATATATCTCAAAAAGCTAGAAAACAGGGCTACTGGTGAAGGACAGCTGAATTTAGATTGTCTGCTCTATGAGCTCCATTTTCTAAACAAAATCTTTTGTAAGCTAAACATTAGGCCGAAGCAGACAACATTTGTGTTTTGTATAAAACCCTGTCTCAGTGTCGATGGCTGGGACAAACACCATGACCAAAAGCAACTCGAGGAAGAAAGGGCTTTTATCAGTTTACAACTCTCTGGTTGTACTCCATCACTGAGGGAAATCAGGACAGCAACTCAAGAAGGGCAAGAACCTAGAGACAGGAACCACAGCAGAGGCCATGAAGGAACATTGCTTACTGTCTTGCTGTCCTTCTGGAAAACAGAATTTGGCAGAAAATACAAAAATAAAATCAAAACTGAAGACCTAAATCCATGCTTTGAAATCTGCCATTGATAACATATATAACCCAGTGGAAATCAAGTTCTACATTGCAATTTAAAAAATTATATGTTTATTTTTACTGTATGAATATTTTTCTTGTATCTATCTCTGTTTGCCATGCATGTACCTGGTCCCTGTGGAGGTCAGAAGAGGGCATCAGATCCCCTGGAACAGGAGGTACACGTGACTGTGAGCCACTGTATGGGTGCTGGGAATCAAATTTAGGTCCTCTGTAAGAGCGGTCACTGCTCTTAACCTCTGAGCCATCTCTCCAACTGTTATGGATTTGTTGCAGGTTCCCAGCAGCTTGCTGCAGGGTCGAGACCAGCGGCAGGTCCACAAACCAAGGTGGCTGCTCCCCTGGGCGTCCCCGGAGGCTAGCCATGTGGGCAGCAGGTGGGCAAGGGGCAGCCAGATAGACACACCATGCAAATGGTTTTGCTGCAAGCTGCTGGGGTCCCAAAAGCGGCCAGTCCCAAGCAAGGACAGTGCACGAGACCACACAGCAGGTCTCTATGTGACTGCAGTGGGCAGGCCAGAGAGACTGATAAACATACCATGTAAAGTAAAGTTAGATATTTATTAGGTGGGTCATGGAGGGGAAGGAAAAGGGGGAGAAGGGGAAAGAAAGAGAGAGAGAGAGAGAGAGAGAGACAGACAGACAGACAGACAGACAGAGAAGGGAAGAGGGAGGGAACCAAAAAAAGCCAAGATGGTGAGGAAGGGAGAGAGGCTGCAGGGAGTGGGCGTGACTTGTCTCTTAAAGAGACAGCATTACATTCCCACCTCTTTTTATGATAAAAAGCAGGTGATTAGGCACCACAGGTGGAAGGAATTGGGGCAGCAGATTCTTAAGACTTCTTGTTTATTTGTGGGTGTCGTCTTTGGGGGGGGGGGAACCTGAGAAGGCTGGGTGCTGGCCACATCCTGGCACAGCTGGTCTCTTTGATCCTGTCTTGTGATTGTGGTATGGAAATGTCTGGTGTCTCTTATACCTGGTTAAGGTATTGGCGGAACAGAGGACAAAGTTAAATTAAGGGAAAAAAAATTAGGACCAGGGAATTGAGGGGGATATATCTGTCTTGTTTAAGGTGGATCCTTCAATTCGGCTCCCTGGAACTCATAAGAATTCTTTGGGTTTGTGAAAACAGAAGTTTTAGACATATGCATTGTATAAACAGTAGCGTATTTATGTTATAATGACTGTGACAGATATTTTTGCACAATGAAAAGTATTTCTAAGACTATGGAAGGAAGCATGAGAGATATTTGACCTGACATTTGTTTGGTGAGGTTGTCCTTTTTTTAACTGGCAAAACCTTTCAGCTATCAAACTGCATCAGAGATCTTTGAGAAGGACAAAATTTTACTTGAGTTATTAATTAAAAAATGGCAGAGAACTTACTTGGTTGGCACCCAAAGTTACTCTTTAGGGTCATCCATGGTCGCTGAAGGTTGCATTTGCCTTTTGCTGTTTAGCACAGGGCCTGCCAGGCTCCAGAAGATCCTGTGGGCTGAGAAATCTGTAAGAAGACAAGCCTACCATGACCTGAGCAGCTAGGCTGTTGATTCCAGCAATTCTGTCCACATCTGGAGATCTTCAGTTTAGATGAAAGGCAGTTTTTCCCAATGGTCAGTGCTCGGCAGTTGAAACGAACTGTGGATGGACATTGTTGTGTGTCCATTTGTCTTCTGTCTTCTTTGGAAGAAGCAGAGTGCTGTTGCCAGAAGCCAAACTGTCTTTTTGTTATGAAAAGTTTAATGATTAAATATTTAAATATCACATTCCTCAGATCTCTTAGCAGTTGAGGGCTGTTTATTAGGTATAATTACAGTATAGAATCCACCTGGAGAACTGCGTCTGAGCTTGATGCATTGGCTCTTAACGGGTAATATTTACACTCATAAAAAGGCAGAAAGCAGAAAAAACTGCTTGCAATAGAAGGTTAATGGCAGAACTGACAACAGAAGAGAACAACTTAATATATTTTAAATAAGGGTTGGATTAAATATAAGGTATTTTTTGTGAGATACTTAAAAGTAGATACCAGTTTAAAACATGAGACTCATTATTTTTGTAGTCTGAAATGAGATGTAATGAAAAATTATAACATTAAGTATAGGTGTATTTAAGTTACATGTATGATTACACACAGAGAGAGTGAACAGGAATTGGGCAAAGTGGATGCTCTTGGTGGACCCTACCAAAGGCAAGCCACTGTGCAAAACATATGTAACAAAGTCAACAAGGGGAATTTAGTGAAAAAAAAATAAGTAAACCGGGGAACAAGACAGGACATGCTTTAGTAAAGACGGGAGAACTTGGTCACCTGACCTGGCTTAGCCAGGATGGTAGTGAAGTCACCTGACCCCACTCAAAATGGCAGCAGCCACATGTTGCATGGAAAAGTCAAAATTTTTGAGCTGCAGGGATTTTAAGCTTAATAACAGAGACCTAGAAGTGTGATTCACCCCGTGGCTGAGCCACCATGCCACAAGCCGCAGAGGGGAGCAAAAGGCTGGAACCAAAAAAGCTGCACCATGCCATGGCTGGAACTGAAAAAGCCAGCTGGAATTTAAAAAACCCTGGGGACTGACATGGATAGCTTGCTACCCATAGCTAAAATTGTGAAAACCTGTGAAATGGCGACACCACAAGGCCTATAACAGGGACGTCTCCCCCCATAGATGGGATGCAAATCAGAGTGAACACTGAAGGACCTGTGAGCTGGGCATCCCCTGACCCCGGGTGGGGTGCTATGGCCTGGCTGGATCCCGTCGGGGTAACTCAGAAGGCAGAGAGGCCAAAGGCCGCTCCAAGCAGCCTTTTACAGTGAGGGGAAAAAAAGAAAAAAGAAGAAATGGGGAAAAAAGGAAGAATCTGAGGGACCCTGGGTCCCCAGTCAAATGCACCATACAGAGTGTGCAGTGTTAGAGTGGGCTGACTGACCTTGGGTCAGTCCAAACACAATTTTAGTTAAGGGAAGCAACCAGAGCAGAAGCGGGGGTAGACTCACCAATTGAAGCCTGGAAGCTGGTGGTGGGAGTAGGAAAAAACCCTGGTTCAGGATCCCAATCTCTAGAGAGGCCCTGGAGTGGAAGGGCCTATCCAAGTCACAGCACCAAATAGTATAGATTTGTTGCAGGTCCCTGGGAGCTTGCTGTAGGGTTGAGACCAGTGGCAGGTACACAAACAAAGGTGGCTGGTCCCCTGGGGATCCCTGGAGGCTAGCCATGTGGGCAGCAGGTGAGCAAGGGGCAGACAGATAGGCACACTACGTGGATGGGTTTGCTGCAAGCAACTGGGGTCCCAAAAGCGGGCAATCCGATGCAGGAACAGCACACGAGACCATGAAGCAGGTCTCCATGTGACTGCAGTGGGCTGTCAAGAGAGAGACATATAGGCACACCATGTAAAGTAAAGTTAGATATTTATTAGGTGGGTTGTGGAGCGAAAAGAAAAAGGGGAGAAGGGGAGAGAGGGAGAGAGAGGGGGAGGAAGGGGGAGGGAAGAGAGAAAGAGAAGGCAGAGAGAGGGGAACAAGAGAGAGCCACGATGGCAAGGGAGGGAGGGAGGCTGCAAAGAGTGAGCATGGCCTGTCTCTTAAAGAGACAGCATTACACCAGCCGCACAATTTTTTAATATGGCAAGAAAAAATATAACCGGAACCTACCTGCAAAGGGCCAAATTTATGTAAGAATAAATTAATGGTTAGAAAGGACTACCAGCAAAACAGAAAATGTTTAAAAAATTTTAAAGGAACATTGTTCTTGATTTATGGTGAGTTCTGACCAAGACTAATCTACCTCACTAAATAAAGCTAAGGATACGCATAAGGAAGGCAGCTCCAGCTTTCTGTCTGGAACTCAGGACGATGTAGCCTGTGCCAGTGCAGGGATCCTTCCAACCTATGCACCTTATTCTTTTGTGTCTTCTGGGCAGAAAGGGCTATCCTTTACTGTAATCATCTGTTCTGTCCCTTTAAAAGACAAGCCACACCTACTCCCATCCCGCTTAAAACTTTAGCATCTTGCTTTTCTTCCCATCTCTCTGTCTCTCTGTCTCTCTGTCTCTCTCTCTCTGAGAGGCACCTCTCCTCTCTCTCTCTCTCTCTCTCTCTCTCTCTCTCTCTCTCTCTCTCTCTCTCTCTCTCTCTGTACCACCCTCCTCTCTCCATTTTTCCCTTCCCTTCCATAACCCACCTAATAAATTCAAACTTTATTCTATATGGTGTGTCTGTCTTTGCCCACCTTCTGCCCACATGGCTAGCTGCCAGGGACGCCAAGGAGACCAGACTACTTTGAAGACCTATGCATGGTCTTGCTCTCAGGCCCTTGAAAGGAAGCCCACAGAAATTTCTAATGATCATAACATTTACAAGATACTCAGGAGGAACAATTGGGATGTTCAGGGACTGAAGAAGGGTATCTTAGAACCTGGAACTGGTAAGCTACATATTCCCTAGACCAGCAACCATTTTCAGGGCTTCAATGACTTTCAGCAGGTCTCAAGACTCCATAGCATTAATTCTTTCCTGAACTGACTGCAAAACTGGAGGGTGAAGCTGGAAAGATGGCTTAGTTTAAAAGGCTTGGAGCAGTTATAGAGAACTTTAGTTTGGGTCCCAACTGGCTCTCACCGCCTGACACTACGTTCCAGTGGATCCTGCACCCTCTTCTGGCCTCCACAGGTACTGCATACATGCAATGTGCATATAAACAGGCATGCACATGCAAGCATGCACAAACAAGCATGGACACATTCATACATCCAAAGAAAAGGGAAAAAAAGGAAAAGCCAACCTAGATCATGAGTCCCGGTTCTTCCCGAAACCATAGAGACAACAGAGAGATCACTGGGTGTGGCCTCACGAAATACCCCGGAAACACAGCTCATTCCCCGCCCACCCAGAACCGCCCCTCCACGGGGAACCTTTTCTGGGCGGGCACCGTGAACGAGCACGAGAAGAGACATCACATCCGGAGAAAGCAGCCTCTGTGAAGTTGCCTCGACCCTTACGGTAGGAGACAAGCTGAGTTTCCCATTGGGGAGAGGATTCGGAGAACCTGTTGGCGGGTGGTGAGTGGGGCTCGACTGGTACACAATATTTTTCCATAGCCTTGCAGCAAGTTTGAGCACTGGAAAAAAATGGATTGCCAAAACGGGTGTTTTCGGGTGGACGTTTGAACTCCTTAATCTGCAACTACATTCAAATTTACAGGGAGTACGGGGTGCTTTGCTCGTTTTTCTTATCCACATTATTTTGTCGTTAAGGAGAAACCTTCAGGTACTCCGCAGTTTTCCTGGTAGAGAAGGGAGGGTGACTTGCATAGGCACATAGCTAGACGGGTCCTCCTGGAGGCTAGGTGACTGTAGCAGTCTGCATTTGATCCTTGCTGAAGACAGGTTCCGCTCGATAGAAAATAGAAGTGCAGAGAAAATAGTACATATCGAACCTTAATCAGCACCAGGGGATTAGGCCTACCGCATGGTTCATAAGACCGTTTTAAAAGATTTGTTTTATTTTTAATTCTGTGTGAGGGTATGTCCGTGTTGAGTATGCCCAGGGAAATCAGAGGCGCCAAATCCCTCTGGTGTTTGAATTACAAGGAGGTATTAGCCGCCGATGTGGTGGATGGAAGTGGAACTCGCTTGGGTGGGGTGCACTGGAAGAGCAGCAAGCGCTCATAATGGCTGAACCATCTCACCAGCCGCAACACACCATTTAAAAACAAAGAAAAAAGAGAAAGCGAATTTTCTCGCTAGCACGCGTGCACGCGCAGGCACGGACGCACGCACGAGGCACGAGCGTAGGCAGTTTCCCCCGCTTGTGACTTGGCGCCCATTCCTGCCTTAAAGGCTTGCTCCTCCCCCTTGCGCTGGATAATGTGTTTGCTCCTTCACATACTTGCTCCTAATCACAAATTTTGGACGGCAGTTCTCTGGGCTTTTTGTTTGTTTTTCTTTTCTTTCTTTCTTTTTCTGTTTCTCTGTGTAACAGTCCTAGCTGTCCTGGAACTCACTCTGTAGACCAGGCTGTCCTCGGGCTCACAGAGATCTGCCTGCCTCTGCCTCGCGAGTGCTGGGATTAAAGGCTTACACTGCCCCTCCCCGTGTCCCCCCCCCCAAGATTCCTTTGCTTTTGTGTGTCCCGCTGGGTCTTTTTCCAGCATCACTTGTTTTGTTCTTCAGAGATCCAGAATGGGACCCCTTGAAAATGAAATTTTCTTAGACAGCTCTGCGTCTGGTGCCATGCAATGCGGGCTTTAGGAATCGAACCTAGATCCTCCATGAAAACAGGAAGTGTTCTTAGATGCAGAGCCATCTCTGCAGGAGGAGCCCCTCCTGCCAAGTGGGTTCCAGGGATCTAACTCAAGCTGTGAGGTTTAGTGGAGAGCTCCTTGACCCGCTGAATCCATTGCCAGTCCCTCATAGGCCATTTTTTAAATTTTTAAAATTTTTTCATAGGTGCACGTTTGGGTCTCTCTGTATGGGGGGAGCAGGGCAGAGTGCCAGCAGAGTCCAGAGAATTGATTGAATTCTTGGATCTTATACAGGCTGCTGTGAGCTGTAGGGGTGCTGGGAACTGAACTAGTCTTCTCTATAAGAGCAATAATCACTCCCAACAGCTGAGCTACCTCAACAGCCTCCCCTGTGCCTTTTCCTTTTTGAAGAAGGGTCTCACTATGGAGCCCTGACTGTTCTGGAACTCAATATATAGCCTAGCTTAGCTTTGAACTCACAGAGATCTGTGCGCTTCTGCATCCCAGGGGCCCTGTGCCACCATGCCTGGGTTTTATAAGGTAATTTTAACAATCTCGTTTGTGATGTTTTCCCAAACTGGGACTACAGCTCTTTAACACACGACTTGATTATTCCTGTCAAAATTTCTGGGTGTTATCCAGAGACAGGAAGCAGAAGTAGGAGAATGAAGAGGAGCTTGTTCCTCTCTCCTTCCTCTCCTTTTTTGTACCTGTCCTTCCTCAGAACTTCCATTCTCAGGGATCAAAAGCAGACTCCATTGGAGACTTCTAACCTCCAGAAGCAGCCTTCTAGCTATCCATGTGCCAATGCAACCGAGAATGCTGGCTAAAAGCATAGCCACAAGCTGTTTACAGACAGTGTTTGTGGATGTCCCAGTGACCTGTACAGAAAGGCAATGAATTGGCGATGTGGATTCGGGTGGTAACCTCTGGCACTGCACTCATAAAGCTTGCCAGTTTCCACTAGCTCATGACCATTATACCAAGGAAAGAGCATTTGGCTTCTGCTGGCACAAAAGCCTAGGAAGTGCTGCGGTATCTCCTGTGTTTGGAAGAAGGACACAGACTGTCCTTGCGCACTTGCTGCGTCCTCAGAGTTTTGTTCTTGTTTCTGCTGGATCGCCTACCCCAGGGAGATCAGGCCATCGAGGGTATCCTTAGCCTGGAGCATGCATTCCTATTCGGAGAAAGTGTGGAGTCTGGAGAAGGGTTACCCTTATTCAGAGCCTTCCTGTCTATAAGAATCGTCATTTCTGGGATTAGAGCGATAGCTCAGTGGTTAAGAGCACTGACTACTCTACCAGAGGACCTGGGTTCAATTCCTAGTACCCACTTAGCAGCTCACAACTGTCCCTAGTTCCAGTTTCACAGCGCCCGACACCCATGGCAACCCACTATGGCACATAAATTAACATTAATAAATTAGAAAAGGGAACCTTCATTTCTGTCTTAAAACTAAACAGCCATTTGACTAGCTCGAAAGCAAAGGGCAGCTGTAAGTTTTTCCAGTGAAAGACATGCTAGGATATACAGCAACAAATTTATACAGGGCCCTTTATAAACTGTTCAGAGATGGGCATCGCCCAAATAGCAGGGGCCTGTTTCCATTGTGGGACGACATTCACTGAGACGCATTCAGTTGCCTTTGCTTTAACAACATCTCTGCTCTTACTGTCTCGGGTATCCTCTCAGTGTTATACAACGGTGGCAATGGAACAATGGTAAATGTTCCGTGAAGCAAAGCAACTTAACTTGCTGTGAAACAGTTAGAGGGCATAGAAGTTAGTTTTCCACTGAGTGAAGCTGAAAGACGAGGACTATCTGCTACATGTAAAAGAACCAGAAACTTGCCCTATGTGTGAGCATTGGACAGATGCGCACACATAGAGTATTGGAATCTCAGAGTGCCTTTTAGTCATGGGGAGCTGGTTTTGTCATTCATCAAGTTTTCCTAAACTGTTCAGCAAAAAAAGAGGGCATCTCTTGGCATCTGTCTTTACGGAGTGAGCTATGCTGTGATCTAATGTGGAAAAACAGAGGAGAGAAGCTTGCCTTCAGAGGTAGTGCATACTGCAGTACCTGACAGCTGAATTTAAAGGGGCCGGAACTTTCAGTTTTCTTTGGTAATAAATTGCCAGGTCTCCTTAGACTCCTTATTCCCCCAGGGAAAGGTGAGTGTGCTATTTGCCCATTCTGCAGCCCCACGAAGCAGGGCAGTCAGAAGCCATAGGGAGTCAAGTCAAAGCAGGAACTCAGTTGATTACTGTGAGCGTCAGCTTGTACAGGTTAAGTGACATGGTGTGATGCAGGGGTACCTCCAGCCGATGAGAGACAGCCAAGCCCTCCCTCTGGCTGGAGGGGCGCCTACCTGGGTTTTGATGTCTCATCCTCACTCTGTTCCCTCAAACTTGAGCCAGGCTTTTCTCTGTTTTACAGGCCTCGAGGTACAGGCCCTGAAATAATTTTGGCCCAAAAATAAATGCCGATATATCTCACAATTTTTCTTTTTTCTCTCTCTTCCCCTGTATCTGCCCTTAGGAAGAAGATTCATTCATTGATTGATTTTGCATCCAAACTGATGGTGCCTCAACTGTGAAAGGTGGCACCAAGAGGGCATCAGTGTCTCCCAGAAAAGGAAAACCGTTCCTCTAGTGATGAGGAGGAAAGGGAAGGAAGAGAGGTGCTTCGGCACACCCATGGGGCGTGTGCAGAAAAGTAACCTGCCTATGCAAGGTAGCTCAAACCACAACAGGGAGGGCAGGTCACCAACCAAACGGGCCCCTCCCGAGAATGCTCAGCAGCACTTCCGGAACATCTGCCACAACCAAGTACCTGGACCACTAGATGCTGCCAGGAAGCTTCACGAATTATGCTTTCAGTGGCTGATGCCAGAGACCAACTTCGAAGATCACATCCTGGACTCTCTGGTGCTGGAGCAGTTCCTGAGCATTCTGCCCCAGGGAATGAGGAACTGGATGCAAAAGCATCATCCGGGAGATGTCAAACAGACTGTGAGTCTGGTCGAAAGCTTGCAGAAGGAGCCTGATGCAGTCCCCGACAAGGTGAGAATGAGTAATTCCTTGTAATGCCCAATATCATAGGATAACGGTAGCCATGTCTTGGTTAAGAGTTTTCAAGGAGTGAGATCGATTTAGTCACATTTTCCTTTTTTATTCTGTTTTGTTTTGTTTTTGAGACAGGGTTTCTCTGTGGGTTTGCATCCTGTCCTGGAACTAGCTTTTGTAGACCAGGCTAGCCTCGACCTCACAGAGATCCGCCTGCCTCTGCCTCCTGAGTGCTGGGATTAAAGACGTGAGCCACCACCACTGCCCAGCTAGTCACATTTCCTTATTTCTTAGAATGGCTAGGTGGGATCCAAAATCATGTGCTGACAGTCGCTCCATACGGTCCAGAGTCACAGGCAGAGTCTTTCATGGCCTTAAAAGGAACAAGTGTGTTTTTCTCATTTTAAGGCCAGGAATTGATGCTGGAGGGCCTACTCTAGCATATCTAAGAATACAAGACTTGAGAGGTTAGAAACTGAAATAAAAGGTAAGAAAGGTATGGGAAGGTGGATTCAAAACATGTGATAGTGCCGAGACTAAAGTGGATGTCAGAGAACGGAAGCTCAAATCAGACAATGTTGGGAGACAACACAGGAAGAGTAACATGGGAAGCAAAACTGAAAGAAAGTCTTTGAAGAAAACTGCTCCCAGAGAGGGGGAGGGAATCCAGATGCTGAGGACGGTATCCTCTAATGAAAACACACCCCTGAGCCCAGAGAAATGGAGCCCCACTGTTCTCTCTTAGTGGCAGATTCCCAGTACTGCTAGTGAGTGGGAACCAAGAAACAGCCCTAGGTGACCAAGAAACAGCCCTAGGTGATATACGCATATCACTTCTCTATGGGAGCCAACCTAAGAATATGAGGCAGAGTTTATTTCTTGGTGTCCAGTTGTAACCAAATCCTGTAGAGAAAGGTTGGAGCTCATCCTGGTCTTCATTTTGTTTGAATCCCTTTGTTTCATCCCTTCCCCCACAAAAGCTTTCCTTACTTATAGGGAGATTTAAACATTGGCCTGACAGAAAAGCCTTTTAAGTACCATGCTGTATCTTTTGCATAAAAGGAAAAGAGAAAACCACTTCTCGAGGCTCAGAGTCAAGAAAAGAACTGATGAAGGCAGCTTTAGAGCAACACTCCAGTCTGCTCAACACGACCCTGGTCGTTGGCTGTACGTAGGCATGGAGGCTGCTACATAGAAGGGCTGGAAGATGACAGATGGCTTTTTGTTACTGTTTCGGTTATCCTAACTCTCATCTTTTTCAGGCAGCCTCATTTCTACGCTTTCCTTCTGCTGAGACCCACAGTGCCCACTAGGTATTCAGGGGTGTGTCAGACCTTCATGCTGTCCAGACAACTGGATTTGGCATGATGAGAATGGGAATTGGATAGTTCACTTGACTACTTCCTGTCCTTTTGGTTTTTCCATCTAAACTCTATGTTAATTTCTTCAGCATACAGCCAACCACGTGAGTCAGAGGCAGGTGACCAAGCAGCTTCTGCATCAGTAGTACTAAACTCAAATCCATTCTGTTCTTCAGGACTTGTTGACATTTGATGATATCGACATGCATTTTTCTGAGACGGAATGGCGTTTACTGGATCCTTCTCAGAAGACACTCTACAGTGAGGAAATGCTGAACATCTACAAGATGGCTGCCTCTCTAGGTAACGATGCCTTCTTCCGTGCGTGGATATGTTGTATGGTGTAGCCTGTGTTTATGAAAAATAGCGCTGTGAGAAAGCTCCTTTGAGAGTGTAATTGAATTAGATTGCTTCGTGACCGCTGAATCCGGGAGGTCTTTCCATTTTCTGGATTCTGATGCTTTGCTAGATGTTTGGCTTGTAGTTAATTATCACTGTTAAAGTACTGTCTTGTCCTCTTCCCATGGGCTCCTATAGAATAAAAGTTTTTTTATTTTAATGAGGATCAACTTTTCCTGTTACAGTGCATGGTTTCACCATGAAGGCGCGAACTCTTCAATCCCTTAGCACTAGATACCCGTAAGTTTCCCAAAACTTTTAATTTTGTTTTTACATGTAAGGCCACACTGTTTTGAATAAGTTTTACATTGAGTATGAAGTTGAATTCAAGGCTGAATGTTTTAACTATAAGTGTAGCACAATTAATAGAAACCCAGAGACAGAAATGAGGGTTCCACCTGAAGGTTGGAAAAGCAGAACAGACAGCCACTGACTCTTACCTCGACCTCAGTCTGAAAGGGTGATCCTGCTTCCAGGAATCTCAGAATGAGACTGAGGGCTGTCTCCTCCCTTTTTGTAATCCTCTCTAGTGCTGAGATTAAAGGCATGTACCTCTACCACTTGGTTGCTATGACAAATTAGAATGGCCACTGGGATTAAAGGTGTGTGCCACCACTGCCTGGTCTGTAACGCTGACCAGTGTAGCTGTTTTACTCTGTGATCCTTAGGCAAAATTTATTTACTAAAATACAAGTGGATATCACTATGTTTCCCCTTTTTGTCCAAAATAAAAAGGGAAAGGCTATAACAAATATGAGAAAAATTATATACAATGAGTACAGTGACTATATACAAGATATACAGGCAATAAGTAATTCAACATTGTCTAGTCCGTTTGCATTTGACAAATTTAGAGAAAATACTCTATATCTATCCTATCTTGGTGAGTCCAACATCTTATACATAATTTACTTTCTATCATAACTTGCTTTCTGCATCTGATAAACTATAGCTATAACTATCTAATCTTCAACTCCCTCAGAGACTCAAGAAGGAAATAACATTAACTGCGTAAGTAAGAACTGCTAGTAAGTGACTTCCAAAAAATGAGAGAGATGACAGAGACAGCTGGCTGCCTGGACAGTCACCAAAGTTTCTCTGCACCATTGAGGCATCTACCTTCATCCTACAGGCCTATAGACTATACATATCTGACAGACTTTTCTGTGAAGTAGGATATTCAGAAGGGCTCTCCCTTCTTGTCTGACAGGGTTTGGCAGTCACTCTCTCTTGGGTCTTGCTTGTCCAATTAGGACGTCACACTGTCAGCAGTCGAGGCAAGGGCATTTTCCTGCTTAGTGACTCTTTGGCCACAAAAGTAAACTCCATGTAGAGTTTCTTCAGTGTCCATTATCTTCTCTGGAGTAGGTTGATGCTACCAGGAGAAGATATCTCAAATGCCATATTCCGTAAATCTCTGAAATATTGGAAGACGACCTGTCTTTCTAAAATATGTATTTGATCTTGAAAACATACCTAATATGACTACAAGTTTCATTTAATAAATGACTAACAACTAGTCTGCATTTCCTTATTTCTTTTTTTTTTTTGTTTTTTTTGGGTTTTTTTTTTTTTTGAGACAGGGTTTCTCTGTGGCTTTGGAGCCTGTCCTGGAACTAGCTCTGTAGACCAGGCTGGTCTCGAACTCACAGAGATCCGCCTGCCTCTGCCTCCCGAGTGCTGGGATTAAAGGCGTGTGCCACCATCGCCCGGCTGCATTTCCTTACTATCCTAAATAATTGGTAACATCACTATTGTAATCAGCAGGGTTTGTTAACATTACTTTTAAAATAAATGTTCCTTTATAAAATGAAGAATTCTTCAAGCAAATACAAAGTCTTGATTGCACAGAATGCAATCATTGACAAGCTACCAGTTTGTTAAACTTAACGAATATACTAAATTATTTCAGTATAGCTCTAAAAAACTCTAATTTTTATTTATCAAATTTACTTGCTTCTAAATTAGAAACAAATTTCGAAGTCTTCTTTTTCTATGCTATAACAAAAATCTTTGAAATTTTTCACTCTGTTAATAGAATGCTAGTGACATAAACTTATTTAACTGACTTTTACATAAATACTGGGGCAATATATACCTGAAATGCATAAACTCTTAGAAGATACAAGAACTGCTGGCAATCTCGATTCGTATATGAACCAGTAACAACCTACTGTGGTGGTGGTGGTGGTGGTGGTGAAGGACACGGTTAACCAGTCTCTCCTGTTGATGATATCCTCACATTCCCCTCAGATGTTGAGTATTTCCATTATCTTTCATTCTTTTCTTTATTCCTCATCCCCAGGCTGGAATAGCCCTGTGTGGGTCATGTACTGGTAGCCAGGGGACTGTTGGTCCTTTTCTCTTTTATTAAGAAATAAAGGCGCCGTGGTGGTGGCTCATGCCTTTAATCCCAGCACACAGGAGGCAGAGGCAGGTGGATCTCTGTGAGCTCGAGGCCAGCTTGGTCTACAGAGCAAGTTCCGGGACAGCCAGGGCTGCTGTTACATAGAGAGATCGTGCCTTGAAAAGAAAGAATGAATAAATACAGTGAGAGAGAGAGAGAGAGAGAGAGAGAGAGAGAGAGAGAGAGAGAGAGAGAGAGAGAGAGAAGAAAGAAAAAACTTGTTATTTATGCGTGCTTCTTTGTCTATGTGAGTGTTTCTGAGGGTATCCATTGAGGCTAACGAGGTCTTTGGACCACTTGGAACAGGAGACATCTGTGTGCAGGACTAGGACTGAGGTCTCATGATTGAGCAGCAAGCACTCTTAACATTGGCGCCACCTCTCCAGTCCTGGTCCTGTCTTTCTGATTGTTGCCTCCTGACTTTGTAAACTGTTAAGGAATCTTTACTAACATGCTGTTCCTTTGTTTTCTTTTGTCTTTTAGTTTCTTTCCGTTTCTTCGTTTCGCTTGTTTGTTGCTTTTATGGTTGGTTTTTTGTTTGTTGGTTGGTTGGTTTGTTTGTAATTTTCCCAGTATTTTTCTGCCTTTCCATCTTCCTTAGTGTGGTGGTTTGAATGGGAATGGTCCCCATTGGCTCATACGTTTAAATACTTGGTCCCTGTTAGTGGAATTGTTTGAAAAGGTTTAGAAGGTACCACTTTGTTGGAGTAGGTGTGCCTTGTTTGAGGATATGTGTCACTGGGGGTGAGCTTTGAGGCTTCAGATGCCCACACTAGGCCCAGTCTCTCCCTCCGTGTCTCTTACTATCTCAGTCTCTGTGTGTTTCTCTGTCTCTGTCTGTCTTTGTCTGTCTCTGTCTCTCTGTGAATCTTTGTCTCTCTGTCTATCTGTCTCTGTCTCTCTGTCTCTTTTACTCCCTCTCTCTTCCTCAGGATGTAAAGCTCTTAGCTACTTCTCCATGCCTTTATACTCCCCACCGTGATGACAATGAACTAATCCTCTTCATCCATAAGCAAGCCCTGAATTAAATACGTTCTTTTATAAGAGTCCCTGTGGCCATGGTGTCTCTTCACAGCAGTAGAACAATGGCTGAGACCCTTTGCCTGCCTATGGACAACTTTCTGTTCAAGTATATATAAATCTCCTTCTGGAAACCCGGAACTTGCAGCAGCTGCAGGAGTTTCCATTTTTTCTTCCCTTACCTCCTTTCCAGGTCTCAACAATTCTTCCTGTTCATTTCGTTAGCAGGATGTAGCTTTCTAGAATGAAATGGCACTGACACTCTTTCTGTTGCTTTCTTGGCTTTCTCTTCTTATTTTAACTGGGACACACTTTGTAAAAATGTCTATACTTTTCTGTATTATATTCAAGCGTCATCTGTCTCTTTCTGTTTCCTTCTCTGTTCTTGTTTTTGCTTTTGATTATCTTTCAATTTATTGGTGGGGGAAGCATATTGTATTCTTTCTTTGACTTTTTGTGTCTTTTTTGCTTCTTTTTGGTTTTCTAATTCTGGATGGACTTTTTCTTCTTCTCAAGGCAGAAGCTGTGGGAAAAGTTTTTCCTACTGCCGAACTTCATCCTCTCTTTTCCCAGGGAGGTCCCCTACAACTTCTCCCATGAACTCTGCCTTCCCTTGATAGTTTTCCCCCCTCACCATCACAAACTTATATTCTTCATAATAAACTCAGGCCCTTTTGCCCCACTTGGTGGCCAAAAATTTTCTTTGAAATTGACATTTTTAGCCTGACAGTGGTGGTGCACTCTTTTAATCCCAGCACCCGGGAGGCAGAAGCACACAGATCTCTATTAGTTCAAGGTCAGCCTGGTCTACAAGAGCTGGTTCCAGGACAGGCACCAAAGCTGTAGAGAAACCATGTCTAGAAAAAAAAATGATGCTTTTTTCAGAAGAGTATGTGGTGTGACTTTTCTGGAGATACCCCTGAGAGCTTTCTCTGTTCTGAATTATCTAGATCTCATGGGTCATTTGTCCTTGGTTTGGCACTTGCTTTAGTTAGGATTTCTATTGCTATGATAAACACCATAATCAAATGGCACTTCTCATCTGACATTTCATAAAGTCAGGTCAGGAATTCAAGTAGGGCAGGAACCAAAGCAGAGGCCATGGAGAGAGCTGCTTGCTTACTTCTTCAGACTGCTATCTCATGCAACTTAGGTTCATCTGCCCAGGGGTGGCATTGCCCACAGGGGCTGGACCCTCCCACATAAATCAGTAATCAAGAAAATTCCATATAACTTTGCCTATTGGCAGTCTGATGGAGGTGTTTTTTCAGTTGACTTTCTACTTTCCAGATAACTCTAACTTGTTACATGTTGATTAAAAAAAAAAAACTAACCAGGACAATGTTCAGGTCTTTATTAGTAATTGTTGATTTTTTTTCCCTTTTACAGAGTCTTTATATATTGACCATTGTGTGTAGTAAAAGGAGCGGCGGGCTGCGTCCCCGCCACCCATCTAGTTTATCCCCTGAAATTCCATGAAAAATACACGGAAATGTGTATTAATTAAATTGCTGCCTGGCCCATTAGCTCTAGCCTCTTCTTGGCTAATTCTTACATCTTGATTCAACCCATTTCTAATAATCTGTATGTCACCACAATCTTGTCGCTTACCGGGATGTCTGACTTGGCAGCTTCATGGAGGCTCTCTGCCTCTGCCTCTTTTCTCCCAGCATTCTGTTCTGTCTACTCCACCTATCTAAGCTGCTGTCCTATCAAAAGGCCAAGGCAGTCTCTTTATTTAACCAGTGACAGAAACTCATACACAGATGACCCTCCTATACCAATTGTGCTTCTTTAAAAGTGTTATTTACATTTTTAGTTTCTCGTTTCTCTTTTCTGAGCTTTGCAATAAAATGAGGTGCAGGTATCACATCATTTAAGTGATGTTTAAGTTTCTGTACGTTGTTATGTATTTTGTTCAATTCGTGTTAGAACTGTGCTTCCCGTTCCCCTGCTCATCCTGTTCATCAATGTGTTTCCAAATATTCCACACTGTGCTCAGTTCTGAAGTCCCTTTTTCGTTGGTGGCTGAGAGAGGCTCAATTGGTGGCCTTTGACACACAAGGGTGAGGACCTGAGTTAGATCCCCATAACCACATCAAAAAGTCAAGTGTGAGCCAGGTGATGGTGATGCACCCTTTTAATCCATTCACTTGAGAGGCAGAGGCAGGTGGATCTGTGAGTTAAAAGCCAGCCTGTTCCACAGAGTGAGTTCCAAGGCAGCCAGGGCAACAGAGAAACCCTGTCTCGGGAAATAAATAAATATTAAAAGGTCAGGTGTGCTGTCAGAAATCTGAAATAACTGCACCAGGGAGGTGGAGAAAACTGGATCTCCAGGGCTCACTGACCAGCCAACCTCATTTGCTTGGTGAGCTCCAGAGTCAGTCAAGTATCCTGACTTAAAACGCACAAGGTGGATGAGTACCAAGGGTTACCCTATATCCTGCACACAAATACCTCCATACACACATACACGCCAAAGCCATGCACTGTGTTCAATTTTATGATAATAACTTCATGTTTAAATGTTTTCTGCTGTGCTGTTCTAAATGTTTAAATGTTTTATTGTGCTGTTCTAAATTGCTGCTTCTGCTTTAAAGATGAAAAAGACAAGCTCTACCTGAAATACTAAAACAGCTGGCATTCTGACACGGTAGTGGTGCCGCTGCCACTCTGTTTCTGGTGGTCTCACCAGATTCAGCCTCCCATGGAGCTACAGCAGTGGCCACCGTCCCACCATGACCCTCCTAGAGGACATGCTTACTCACTGAGCTACTGTACTGCTGTGGCCCCTACACCCCTGTCTCTGCAGACTGCTCCCTGAGTAGGTAGGAGAGGCATATGGAAATTCTACACTAAGCTTAGTTAGGCCTACAACAAACTGGGCGTTCACTAAAAATTGCATTAAACATATACGTTTGTTTGAAGAGTCCCGGTATCTTCATTGTGCTGATGCCTCTGATTCCTGAATATGATGTGTCTGGCTTTAGGTGTTTGTTGATTTCTTTCAACAACTTTTTATCATTTTCAGTATGTAGATACTCTTCATATTTTGTGAAGTATGTGTCTCAGCTTTTCCCATTATAACAACAGCAAGGATACCAGTTTTAATTTTGATTTCCTCATTATATCATAAATGAATGCCTTGGACTTTATCATGGACTTTTTATCAGAGTGAACTCCCTACAAGTGTTTTTTGTTGTTGTTGTTGTTGTTGTTTAGATTTCTTCGGCAACCTCAGCATTTTCCTTGTATCAATTATCCATAATGCTTTTTTATTTCTTTGTCTTGACTTTATTGCGTTAACTTCAACTTCCTGTACTTAGTACGGGGGCAGGTTTCTTGCTTTTGTAAAAATTTCAAAGATTCTACATTTACGAGTTGTTTTCTTTTTTTTTTTATCATGAATGGATGTGAGATTTTGTCATATACTTTTGTCAATTGCTAAGAACATTTGAATTTCATTTCTTTCATCATTTAAGCCAGATTCTCAATGTGCGTCTCAGGCTTGGCTTGAACTCATGAATCTCTGCTTTTCATCTCCAGAGATTTGGTGTTCTGAGTGTATGTGATAATGTCACACTTTGTTTCGATAGTGTCTTAGTCTGCAGCAAACTAAATGGATTTTGAACCGTCAAAGCTCACCACTAGTGGCACATGTCCTCCGACGGGTCCAAGTTTCCTAATCCTTCTCAAATAGTTTTGATTCCTGTTGTCAAAACAGTCACATAGAGGAGCCCTTGGGGGCCAGTTCTCATAAACCACCACCTGCCCTATATCCCTTCCTTTCAGGAGGGCTGTTTGGGACAGGGTTTTGCAATGTGGCCCGTAATTACGCTCATTATTCTCCCTCCAGGTATATCCCTAGCGCTGAGATCATAGTCTTGTGCAACAGAGCCTGCTGGGATTCTGTGCTTCTTGTTAGTCCTTTCAGCATGGTATGATTTCCTGTCAGTCTTGGTGCTGACTTACTGCTTCTATTCTGTTTGAAAAGCAGCATTTTACTTAGTGATGTCCATTTTCATTGTTGAAATTTCATCTAGTAACATTGGTTAAGGCCTAATTTGCTTTTTGCAAGTTTCTCGAGGAGGGAACTTGGAGATTGTCGCCTTCTTCTTTTCTGCTGTGAGCACTTAAGGCTACATGTATGTCGTTGACCACTTCCTTACCTCTACTCTCTATAAATTGATGTAGTTTAGCTTCATTTTCATTCCAATATAAGTATATTACACTCTCTCACTCTCTTTTGGGGGTTTTCTTTTCTTTTTTTTTTCTTTTTTTTTTTTTTTGATTTTCGAGACAGAGTTTCTCTGTAGCTTTTTGGTTCCTGGAACTAGCTCTTCTAGACCAGGCTGGCCTCAAACTCACAGACTCACAGAGATCAGCCTGCCTCTGCTTCCCGAGTGCTGGGATTAAAGGCATGTGCCACCACCGCCCTGCTTTGAGGGTTTTCCTTAGCGACACATTATTTGTAAGCCTATTGCTTCCATGTGTCTTTAAGTTATACAATTTCTGATTTTGTTTTCTAGTTTGATTACACCTTTGTCAGATTTGCCATTTACTCGAGTTACAACTCTCTTAGGGTTTAGTCTGATAAGTGCCTTTATTGCATTCTAATTGGTTTATCTATTACAATCAGAGAGCTCCGGTCCTGTCGATATATGTCATTTTAGCAGACACCCACGCTTTGTTAGTTTAACATGCAGAGTCTTCATCGCTTTTATATGACTTTCTTCCAATGAGTTTTGTTTTCAGAGACTTCCTGGCATCTTGTGTCTTTCGGTTCCTCTGATCCCGCTAGTTCTGCCATGGCTTATGGCTGATGCTGTCTAAGTGCATAGAAGGCATTGTGGAAAAGGCTTCCTAAGCCAGGTCACTAGTTCTAGCTGGGTCTCTCCTGCTCTTTCTGCTTCTTCACTTCCGTGGCTCTTGTTATAAGAATGTATCTCATGCCTACAATGTTGAAGGTACTTCTTATTCATTGGCCCTTATGTGACATGACACCATCCGTAGATGGAGCTGTTTAGACATGTCGTTTATCTCTCGGCTTCTTGAGGGAAGCTTCCATGCTCTGACAGAATGCTAGTATATACTCCCCAATCTGCTTATTGTTGACAGATACCAGGAGGGTTCCTTTTCGGAGCCGTGTCTGGTTTGCGTTTTACCAGTCTTTAAAAGGTTTCACACTCGGTCTGAGAAAGGCGTAAGTCTGTCTAGGCAGCCTTCTGCAGATAGGTTTTGGGTTGGAAAATACTGGGTTTGAGTTTCTACTTTCTTCTGGGTGTTTGTTTGGGTGTGATGTACTTTGCTAGGTTTTTGTTTGGTGTTTCTTTCTAAAATTCTTGAGTCTTACACCTCTTTGTCTTCTCTCTGCTTTTTCTGATTCCCTTTGTAACTTCTGGCACCATTTGATGGGCTTCTTTCTGTGCCTCGAAGATGGGATAAGGGACTATGGATATGAACCATTTTTCTGCCTGGGCCAGAGTCACTAGTTTATGTATTTCTTTAATTTTCATCGACAGTTCTCTCTAGTCTTTAAATTTTCTTGTCTATAAAACACCTGACTGATTCTTTTCTTTATTTGAACAGGGTTAAAGCCAGAAAATGACAAGGGAAATGATCAGCCTGAATCTGCCTCTACATCAGGAATAGAAGCAAAACCGTCTAAAGTTTCAAACACCAGAAAGAAAGCTGCCCAGAACAAAAACAGCAGAAAAACCCGTGCAGACACACTCAGGGCACAGAAACGTGGTCAGGCTCATCCCAGGAGGGGAACAGTGTCAGCTTCAGGTGGTAAAAAACAGGTTCCAAAACGTCATCAGTGTCAGGAGTGTAAGAAATGCTTCCGAGTTCCTGCTGAGCTTGTTAGGCACCATAGAGTTCACACCAGAGAGAAGCCTTTTCCTTGTCAGGAGTTTGACCTGAGGTTCAGGTGGATGTCAGATCTGACAGCGCATTCCCGGACACACAAAGGAATAAAATTATATACGTGCTCCTGGTGCCAGAAAAGCTTTTCTCTCAACACAAACTTACATAAACACGAAAGAATTCATACAGGAGAGAAACCCTATAAGTGTCTGAGATGTGAGAGAGCGTTTACTCAGAAGTGTAGCCTGGTTAGACACCAGGTAGTCCACACTAAAGAGAAGCCCTATTCGTGTAGCCTGTGTGAGAAAAGGTTTAGCAGACAGTCAAGCTTCGTCAGACACCAGAAGACACATTGTCAGGCAACACGGCCAGGTGGAGGAGAGTCAGTGACAGACTGTAGAGATTCCCATGATAAGAATCTGTTAGCAGAGAAAATTGGGGGGAGGTATGCTTTGCGTCCCAGAAAGAAATCCACACTGTTCCCCGCTCTTAAGACTTAGTTTCCAGTTTTTACCATAAAACTGTTATTTACTATGTAGAGATTCCCATGATAAAAATCTGGTAGCAGAGAAAATTGGGGGAAGGTATGCTTTGCGTCCCAGAAAGAAATCCACACTGTTCCCCGCTCTTAAGACTTAGTTTCCAATTTTTACCATAAAACTGTTATTTACTATGTAGAGATTCCCATGATAAGAATCTGTTAGCAGAGAAAATTGGGGGGGAGGTATGCTTTGCGTCCCAGAAAGAAATCCACACTGTTCCCCGCTCTTAAGACTTAGTTTCCAGTTTTTACCATAAAACTGTTATTTACTATGTAGAGATTCCCATGATAAGAATCTGGTAGCAGAGAAAATTGGGGGGAGGTATGCTTTGCGTCCCAGAAAGTAATCCACACTGTTCCCCGCTCTTAAGACTTAGTTTCCAGTTTTTACCATAAAACTGTTATTTACTATGTACGTTATGAATAAAAGAACAAAATTTTGGTAGTCAACTATGTCTGCAGTTATGATTTTCTCCAATGCTATTCTCAGGTGTCAGGTGCCATGAACCCTGTATTCCCTCTTCATGCTTCCTCAGAAGAGGTATAAAATGCCGTTGCAGCCCCTATGAAGTGAGTTCAGAGAGAATGAATATGTGTCTCCGTAGACAGCCAAGACTGAGAACCAGGGAGATTTCCTCATGGACAGGAAGTGAGGCTTAGCATTTTTCCTATGTAAGTCTGCCCATCGTACTTGCCCTCCCTAGTTTGCGCTGCTACCTTGTCTTCTTTCAGGGAAGTTTGGGGAGCATGAGAGGACCTGAAAGCCAAGACGCAAGCCCAAGAGCCTTCTAAGCATTTACAATCCCCCTGCCATTCTCTCTGAATGTACTTAGAGACTTAAGTGATCACGGAGGCACTGCATGCCCACATCTAGTTATCTGTCTCCGTGGAAGTACAGGGCAATAGTGAAATGGCCTGATGATTTTGGCTTTCCTTATACACACTGAAGGCTTTCAAATGGGTGCATACCACTCCTGTCCCTAAAGAGAGCTTCACTTTTGTGATTTCTTAGCCCTAAATGAGTATGGCTGATTTCTCTATAGAAAGGTCTGAGCGTTTAATTTACTGATAATGGCAAGGAGGGCCTCATGTAGCCTCTTTGACTTATACACCTCTGTTCCTAGAAGGGGACATCCAAAAGCATCCAGGAAAAGGCTTATGATCCCCATCAGAGTCAGGCCAGATGGACGCTGCTTTTTGATCTCGTGTTTTATCCCTTCTCCATTTGTGCAAGTATCTCTTTAGAGATAAATAGCATGAATGGCTTGAAAGATATATCAAAAGCTAATTTATGATATTGGGCGAGGTTGCCATATATTTGTAAATGGAAAAGCACATGCGCCATACTACATTTAAATATTAAAGAAACTCCTTTAAACCAAATACCCCCCCCCAAAATGATTTTCCCATCTTAACTTTTTTCAAGATTTACTTTTTGTGTGTGAATGTTTTACCTGTATGTACATCTGTTCATCATATGTGTGCAGTACCACAGGAGGCCATTAAGAGGGTGTCAGATCCCTTATAACTGGAGCTACAGTGGCTAGTGACCATGCAGGCGCTGGGAATTGAACTTGAGTTCTCCCTAAGAGCTCTGAACCACTGAGCCATCTCTCCAGTCCTATCATTCACCGTTTTAAATAGATGATTAAAGGACATTTTTCAAAGAGACTTTGCAGAGCCTATTTTCAGATTTATAAAATGGGAATGACTCCTGCCTGAGACCTACCGTGTGGGTTAAATGGGCTATTTATGTATATTATGGTATGTAGGAGAGAGGTGGGACACATTCGGTGTTCACGAATCACTTGGAACATGCTTCATGCACCTAGTGCTGTAAAGAAACTAAACATTCTATGTTCATGTAGCGTTTTATTGTACTTACGTAATGTCTTTCCCACTAGTCCCAATTTCCTCTGGTTTGATGCTGCTCTCCACTTAGCCTTTAAAAGATAGTGACCCTACTACAGCTAGATGTACTGGCCGTTACTAACAACCAGAGTATACCAAAAGATATATTTCCAAAGGATGGAGACTGTGCACCCCACATCCACCCCTACCCCTTCCAGGGCAACATGAGGCTTCACCCTGAGATCTCAGAGAGCTAGCGCTCTCACTCTATAAGTAGGTAAATTAATATAATATGATATAATAGTAATATATATTATTTTTTTATTACTGCCAGGACTGAAGAGATGGCGCAGTGGTTAAGAGCACTGACTGCTCTTCCAGGGGACCTGGGTTTCATTCCCAGAGCCCACATGGAAGCTTACAGATATTTATAACTCAATTCCAAGGGATCTGATGCCCTCTTCTGGCCACTGAGCGTGTGAGCACACCTGCGGTACAGATACAATACTCATTAAATACTAATACTATATTACACATAAAATAATAATAGTAAATAAACCATGAGTCGAGTCTCTCCCAGGGTAGGTTGGAGTATTTTTGTTGTTCTTGGAGGGCCTCAACCCCGTTACCCTATCATGTTACCTCCTAACTAGAGCTCCATCTCTAACCTGTACCCAGGAACACTGGCAAGCTTATGCCATCCATGTCCTTTGGATCAATAAGGTTCTTATTCTCCTAGAAGAGGAATCCCAGGACGTATTTCAGTACTAGCCCCCACCCCACCCGCCCTTCTGGCACATCAGCTGCTGTGCACTGTGGGAAGCACAGATTAGGTAGACCTGGGAGTGGAACTGACCAAAACCAGTCCGATGCAACTCCATGTTTCCCCACCCCTCCGTCCTGTTTTTCTGCTGGTTGGTTTAAACTCAGCCCATTCGACCACACTGTTCCCTCTTGGAAATGACCCTGCCAGAGACCCCTAGAAGCAGAAATGCTAACCCAAAAGATTGAGTCAGGACACCCTAAATGTTCTTTTAGAAAAACATTTGAGCCGGGCAGTGGTGCACACCTTTAATCCCAGCACTTGGGAGGCAGAAGCAGTCATCTGTGAGTTCGAGGCCAGCCTGGTCTACAGAGTGAGTTCTAGGACAGCCAGGGCTACACAGAGAAACCCTGTCTAGAAAAACAAAACAGAAATATTATTTTTTTAAAGTTAGACTGATGGGCTAGCAGTGATGGAACTTTACCTCATTGATCAGAATGTTTGCTGGGTATTTAGTATTTACCAATACTTTTATTTTGCCATGAGGAGCTTGCTTAGTTTTCTGTATATATACGTGGATTTTCTCAAGTATCTTTTTTTCTCCTCTTCAATTCTGAGCATATGAAGAAAAGTGAAGTTTCTACTATTAATATTATTAAATTGCTTGCGTAAAAACAGTACTTATCTTTTCTTATTTCTGAATGAGCATCTCATTTTGGTTTGTCCGTGTATTGTTTGTTTGTTTGGGATTGATCTTAGGTATAAAGACAGTCTGGTAGAAGGTTTGATGTGAAATATGCATTTCATGAATTAAAAAAAAAAACCTTTGCCACTAACTTCAAAGTGCTGTGTGGTTCCAAATTGGCTTTTCGTTTAATAATACACAATACAAATCCTATTGCACTTAACTCTTCTGAAAAGGAACTTCTACAGTATTGTCTGTTTGGATATATTTATAAAATCATCTAAGTAAACCAGAACCGTATTCATCTGGATGGAAGCTACGTTATGTAGTTTAGAACATAAACTAGATATTTTTTACAATAAAAGAAACCAAAGAGGGACTGCAAGTCTTAGAGTGTAATGTATGCAGCTCCCCAAGCGCTGGGATTCAGCAGCATCCTGGGTCCTTGCAGCACACAGAGGCCACTGGGCATGCACTGTAATGACTAGCTCTTCACCTAGCCAAGGCAAGGTCCTCAAGCCAAGAGTTACTTGTAAGAAAATAGGGTTAACCCTCCTGTTTTCAGGGGAGGTTTGCAGGAATTCATTTTCCAATCCTAGCCCATAGGCTTCTTCCTGAAGCCTGCTGTTAGAGGCCTGTTTATTTTTTCATTGTTTACATATTTTGCTCTGTTCACTTTGTGTACACATGTATTTGAGAATGTACATATGTGTGCAGACAGGCACATACCACTGCACATATGTGGAGATTCGAGGATAACCTGGAAGAGTCAGTTCTCCCCTCCTGTCATGTAAGCTTCAGAGATCAAACTCAGGTTCTTAGCCTTGGCTGACGAGTCCCCTTTCCCCGAGCCGTCTCCCACACCCCTTACGGTTTATTTCTTCACACTCTCAGAAACCTGCCTGCTTATTCGTTATCTCACAGTTATAACCACCTATGAAGACGTATAATAACAGGGAATGCAGCCAGTTAAAATTTCAGTAAGCTGTCTGTGTTTTCTTCATATAACTTACATAGCTGAAAGTTGTTAAATCTCATCCCAAAGCCTTCTAGAGCCATCAGGACCAATGTGCTGAACTCACAGAGACTTGAAAGCATGCACTGGGCCTATACATGTCTAAACCAGAAAGAGTTCCAGCAATGAGTGGGAAAGTGGACACTAACCCCCACTTTTTTTGTTTTTGTTTGGGCAATTGTGGGGAGGGTTTCTTTTGGGGTTTGGGGGTTTTGTTTGGTTTTGGTTTTTTTGAGACAGGATTTCTCTGTGTAGCTGTGGCTGTCCTTTGTAGACCAGGCTGGCCTCAAACTCAGAGATCCACCTGCCTCTGCCTCCTGAGTGCTGGGATTAAAGGCGTGTGCCTCCACTCCTGGCCACAAGCCCCCATCGTTAATCCAGAAGCTATCTCCAATTGATAATATATCACAAAGGAAAGACGGGTTTCCTCCAATGGAGTTTCAGTGGGGATACAAACCGCTCTTAAGGGCAGGCCTAATGTTCAGCAGTAGACGGCCAATACAAAATGAACTCAGTGGCGTCTCCGGAGCTTCTTTATCTAATAATGTATCGTCGCGGCCTTTTCAAAATTCTTGCAGGTCCTCTGTGTACACATTATGTTTTCCAGGTTTGTGTTTTTATGGGATTTCTGTGTGTGTGATCACATGTGTCTCTACTTCTGTATGTGTTCCTTGTGCTTTTTCTTCATCTGTTTGTCTTGACCTAGTCTGGGTCATTCGTTTTTATTTTATCATTATTGTTGTTGTTATCATTGAGATGCCTGTTTCCATTCTAATAAGAGGGAGAAGGAGAGGATGTGGGTTTGGGTGGATGGAAAAGTAGGGAGAATGTAGGAGGAGTTACGGCGAACTGTAATTAGAATATATTGAATTTAAAAGTCGATTTTTGCTGGGTGATGGTTGCACACGCTTTTAATCCCAGCACTCAGGAGGCAGAGGCAGGAGGATCTCTGTGAGTTCGAGGTCAGCCTGGTCTACAGAGCTAGTTCCAAGACAGGCTCCAAAGCTACAGAGAAACCCTGTCTCAAAAACAAAAAACAAAAACAAACAAACAAAAACTATTTTCAATTGAAAAAAGTCCCATGACAGATATGTTGGCCTTATTGGGGGTACAAAGGATTCAGAAAGTTATTTTTTAAAAAAATCCAATTATGCACACACATAGAAAACCAAATGTGAAAGATTTTCAAACTGAGATGACTTTCATTTTGCAAGTCAGGGAAGGACCCTAGAGCCAGTAATTAAGAAACACAGGACGGACTGAAACACGAAGCACACTCAGACAGGCAGGCAGGCATCAAATTAATAAAGCTACAGACTCTTTCAATGGAGTGCAGATTCTCCCCCATTCTCCATGAAAAATGGAATCCCTGTTGTCTTCGAATACTTCATGAAGGTAGGAATTCATCCAGCAACCTTTCTGATCGACTTGATTAGCAGCTGACTCAAGCCTGCCAAGATTCCAACACAGGAACAGTAGACTCCCACCCCCACTCAACATGCCAGTTTCCAGTTATTGTTGTTACAAATCTTTACTTAGGCACCTAAAATAGGGCCCGTCTATTCTAGTACAGTTCTGGAAGGCAGAAGTATAAAATCAAGGTCCTGACTAGGTTTAGTAACTTCAGACACAATGGCTTTCAACCTGTGTGTCACGACCCAAATATGGGTCAAATGACCCTTTCCCAAGAGTCACCAAAGACAATCAGAAAACACAAATACATTTATATTATGGCTCAGGACAGTAGAAAAAGCACAGTTATCAAGTAGCAACGAAAATAATTTTATGGTTGGGGATCACCATGGCATGAGAAACCGTGCTAAAAGATCGCAGCACCAAGGTTGAGGATCACTGTTCTGAAAGCGTCAAGAGAGAAACCATTTTTCTCGTTGTCCTCAGCTTCCAGGGGCACCTGCACCGTGTGGCTCCCAGCCTTGCCTTGGCATCGGTCTAAGATCTGCTCCCATCTTCTTGCTTCATCTTGTCTCTTGGGAATCACACAGGGTTAACCTAGATAATCCAGTCCAACGCCCTGATCTGAGGACAGGCTCAGGAGCTGTTTGGTGAAAGAATGTGCCATGGTGTCGTTTGGACAAGGCTGTCTAGGGAGGATGCTGTTCTGCTGTGTCCCAGTTTGCTTTCTACTGCTGTGGTAAGCACCACGACCAAAGACAACTTAGGGTGGAGACGGCTTATTTTATTTAGGCTTCCGAAGCCTACTCCATCACTGAGGGAAGTCGGGGCAGGAACTCAAGCAGAAGCAGATACAGGAACCACGGAGAAAGGCTGCTTCCTGGGTTTCTCTCCGAGGCTTTCTCAGCTTTTATTTTTCTTAAAAATTTTAAAACTTATTTTATTATATATATGTAGGCAGGTAAGTGTGTATGTGTGCATGTATGAATGAATGTTTTGCTTGCATGTATATCTGTGCACCATGTTTGTGCAGTGCCTGCAGAGGCCAGAAGAGGGTATTGGATCCCCTGATGCTGGAGCCACATATGGTTGAGAGCTGCCACCTCGGTTCTGGGATTCAAAGCGTTGTCTTCTCGAAGAGCAACCAGTGCTCTTAACAGCTGAGCCATCTCTCCAGCCCAAGCCTCAGCTTGCTTTCTTCTATACCCTAGGACCATCTGCTCAGGGAGAGCACTGTTCTCAGTGCACTGGGTCCTCTCCCATTAACTGTTAATCAGGAAAATGACCAGCAGGTAAAACGGGCCCAGGAAGACAAACATCGCATGCTTTCTCTCATACGTGGAGTTAGCCTTTAAGATTGATATGTGTGTGTGTTTCATTCAGGATAATCACAGAGATTAGGTATCTAGTTAGGGGCCACGGGGAGGAGGAGATCCTTCAAGGACAAGGAAATAGAACATAGTGTTATACAGGAATAAATTAGAAACTAGTATAGAAGGACTAAATGGGAAAGGGTCTCAGGCCAAGGATCTGAGACCAGATACGCCATGAATCCTAGGAGGAAATACACTAATTATAATTCTGCTAAATGAACATCGTAATAAAATGACTTCTAATGACTCCTAGTTGCTCTACCCATTGCTTAACCTTCATCAGAGATGCTTCTTCTTGCAGTAGGTGATCATTGACACAAAAGCCACTGCCAGACAATGTGCAGAGACTGAGAGAGTTTGGCACACTCAACCTTAAATTGGATGCCTTTATCAAGCCCCTCCCCTCAAGGTTCAGGGACCTATGCAAAAGATGAGACAGAAAGATTAGGGTAACCAGGGGTGATGGATGACTCCAAGAGAACAGCATCTGCCAGCCACAACAAAACTGCCACGCAGATGGACTCACAGACACTGGGACAGCATGCACAAGGCCTGCACAGGTTCAAGCCAGGCAAAATCCCAGCATGCAAAGGGGGAAGTGGACACAAAGTCC